>NC_055666.1:20491079-21143829 GCF_017976325.1 Chelmon rostratus
TAACCTGAGCTGTTTGTGTTTTCCAGCAGGAATGTGCCTGTTAGGGTTTGTTAATAATACGATGGAGCATTTAAAAGAAATGACCTGATTAAATGTTCAGTATCAGGATTTTAGCCACTAAAAACATCAGTGCAGGCTTTAGTTTTTAGTGAGCAACGAGGTAACACTTTACTTAACCCCCTGTATTTTGGATTTATAAGCCCTATGTAAACATCCTGTAATGTAGTTAAGAGTTTAAGTATTTGTCAGTAACTAAAACGCCTCCTGTGTGCACCCATAAGTGGAGCTGATGTATGAACAGATCATGAATGACAACACAGTAAACACAGTTGTAATAATGTAAAATATGTCCTCATAGAAGTTGTTATTGTCGACAAATATTGTTGATTAGCAAACACTTAAAATGCAGCTTTCTGCTTCCTCATTATTATCCTAACCTGCCTGTGTTTCCTCTGCCCTCAGAGCCCGTCTACGTGCCCTTCCTCATGGTGGGAAGCATCTTCGTCGCCTTCGTCGTGGTCGGCTCCCTGGTGGCCGTCTACTGCTGCACCTGCCTGCGGCCCAAGCAGCCGACCCAGCAGCCCATTCGCTTCTCCCTGCGTAGCTGCCAGGGCGAAACCATCCCCATGATCCTCACCACCGCTCCCCCGAGCCTCCGCGCCCCATCGCGACAGTCCAGCACCGCCACCACCAGCTCCAGCTCGGCCGGAGGCGGCAGCTCCATGCGGAGGTTCTCCCTCGGGGGTCAGGGGCAGCAGCACGGCTGCCTGGTGTCTGCCACCGTCTCCTCGTCAGCCTCCACCCCCACGCAGACCCCTCAGACTCTGCCTCCACCTCCGCCTCCTCCTTACACATCCCCACCGGCGGCCATGTCAGGAGGCATCCAACACCCCACCACCCACACCCAGCTCCAGCTCCACCAGCCCTCCATGCCCTCTCAGAGCACCGGGTTCCTCCTGCCGCAGCAGTACTTCTTCCCCCTGCAGCCCGACGCCTTCACAGCGGCCAAGAGCTTCGCCGACTTCGGACAGAGCTGACAGGGCTCCCAGCGGCGGAAATAGAGGGATTACAATATTTTCAGATGGTGGGATGTGAGCCGGCGAGGACAAACACACTGCAACACAGCTGGCGGTGTTTGGGTGGAGGGCCCGGGCCAGCTCAATGGACACAGAGAGAGCAACAGGAGGACGAGGGATAAAGTACAACAAAGCTGCTGTGGTGGAGCGACGTGGCCTGAGGCGCTTCCCCCTCTGCATCGCACATCAGGACACATCCACAGAGCTGTTAGAGGCACTAACAGTTTGGAATCTCGTGCACTTTTATCTTTTATTGTAAACAGACCTCACTGGCCTTCATTTTTATTTTTTATACATGCTGTTTTTAAAGGGGACAGCTCACCATACAGACTAAAACCTTAGCAGCGTATCAAACACCTTCTTTTAAAAACAGAAATACTGTAGGCAGCGACACTGTCAAACTCAGACTCTGAGCATTGTTACTTTGTTAGAAATAGATGTTGGAAACCAGGGAAATTTCGTGTTTTTTGACAATCGCAAGGACCTCTGAAGGAAGGGATGACCTGATACACAAAGGTCGTTTAATTTTGGAAGAAATGTGGACTTTTATAAGATGTTGTACAGGCATTATAGCCGCAGCAGGGTTGTCATGTTGATTCCCTAATTTACAGCAAATAAAAAGTTGTCCCTCAGTACCTTCTGTGCACTGATACATGTAAAGAAAAATCTGTTAAATGACATTTTTTGACATATGAACAAAAAAGAAGAAAGAAAAGAAAAAGCGAGCGCTCTGAAAGAAGCCTCATCATCGCTCAAACAAAAAGGAAACCGGAGCGGCCGGGTCCGGCACAGCAGCTCCCTACCTGTCGCTCATTCTTGCGCCAGACTTCACAGCAGGAATGCAGCGCTGAGATCAGTCATTGTCAGTGTTCAATGAGCATGGCATGGCCACAGTGTTAAAAACAACTCGCCCCAGAAATAGAGGTTTAGGTTGCAGCAACAGGTATGGAAAAATCTCAACAAAGACCTTTCTGTTCTCCGCTTATCTGTCTGTGAAATAGACTTGGCAATCAGCGTCTCATGAAACCTGCAAACCTGCTGCATTCAGGGCTCCCCGAAGTCTGTTATCACTGGACTTTGATATCACAAAACACAACTTCCATCATGAGAAATTTGACGGATTTTAGTGTTAACTTTTTCAGGTCTTGTTTATGTTTGCAGCTGTCAGTTCAGACTTCAGCTCTCACATTCCACGCTCTGCTTATAAAGAGAAAATGCAAGTTGTGAACAAGGTTTCATGACATTTCCTAAATCTTTGGGATACGTAAAATCTTTAATGTCTTTGCCAGGCCTCAAAAAGTTTCCAGCTTCTTTTTCCAAGTTATCCATGAAGGCAGGAATCCTGATTATTAGTCCGGGCACTGAAGGCTTTTACTCGAAATTTAAACTTTTTCTGGGTCCCAAACTTCTGACAACTCTCATAACAAAATCTGTCATATACTTAAATCGCTGTGGTTCAATTAAGTTGTAATCTTTGACATTTCCATGAATCAAACCAGGCTTTTGATACCATTTATGGTTGGCAGTTTTTCCATTCCATAATTTTCTCTATAGTTTTCAGTCCTAGTGGCGGAGTCCGCCATCCCTGCCCTGGATTCAAACCGCCTGTCTATGATCAGAGGATTTACAGGAAAAGATGCCTGGATGTAATCCAGCTTCAAGGTACGGTCACATTACATTTCCCTTCAGCAAAAATGTAACATAAAAGGACAAGCTGTCACAGCTGTGATGAGGGTGATAAATTAATATTGATCAGAGTCAGTGACTGTAAACAGAGTGACGCCACAGTCAGTGTCTGGTGGTGTGATAATGTGTCAAATACAGAAAAACATTTATATCTTCTCCGTTCGCAAACACAGTGCAGCTGCCACTGAATATCAAAAAACGTCAACATTTATTCTCAAAAGAAGAAACAGTCCATTTATAATCAGCTGATCCTGTTAAATGCAGTAATACTACAAGATGGATCAAACACAGATACACCAGCTGCTCTTTGCAATCCGTTTTCACTTCTTTATCAAACCACATGATGTTTTTTTGGCTGCACTGTTAACACATACACCAGTTTCCCTCCTGCCTTTCTGACAAAGCTGCTCAACAAGTATTTTTTAAGTGATTGAAGCCAAAACCAACGATTAATCATTGATTTATCTGGTGATTCTTTTCTGCATTTATTGTTTGATCTGTAAAATGGTAGAAAATTGTTCCTTAAGCTCAAGGTCTTAAAGTATCCTGTTTTGCTCGACCAACAGTCCAAAACCCAAAAATATTTCATTTGTAACAGGAAACAAAATCTTCGCATTAGAGGCACTGAAATGTTGATCTCCTTGCTTAATGAATGAATTATAGATTATCAGATGTTTCCACTAGTAATTGTTTCAACCTAAAATTTTAACACTATCTGGTAGATTTATGGCACCAACCTAAAAATATCTATCTAATCTAAAAATGCTAAATCATAAAAAATGGCTCCCTGATGTATTTAACAAACATAAGAAATATGAAATACAGTCTGCTTGGGTCACTTTTAGCTAATTGGGATACTTATCTATGATGTGAACAGATTACTGTGTGTTTGGAGTCCCAGGCAGTCCACACAAGTAGAAGGTCGACAACTCAGGACTGTGTTGGTGTCACTTGTTAGTCCTGCAGGCGGACTGATCGGTTCCTCTCTGCCTTTTCCTGTTTAGCTCTCACTGCTGTTCGTATGTCCTGTTTGTCGCCACACACACACACACACACACAAGATGACACCGTGATTACAAACATGCACGTACAC
The DNA here is from genome assembly GCF_017976325.1 of Chelmon rostratus. Taxonomy (NCBI): domain Eukaryota; kingdom Metazoa; phylum Chordata; class Actinopteri; order Chaetodontiformes; family Chaetodontidae; genus Chelmon; species Chelmon rostratus. The sequence goes on from NC_055666.1 coordinate 20,494,935, forward strand.
AGAAGAAGCAGCAGTGATGTTCACATTGTTCCTCCATGACTGTAAAGTTTATTTCAGTAGTCCTTCATGGCAGTAAAAGACAACACTTATAAGTTTGCAGTCCCAACATGCAGAACAATCATTGAACAAAATGACGGAAAAAAGAAACGAATATCGAAAAGAAAAGTCAAAGGTGCGCCTTTTTTTTTCTCTTTTGTGAAGTGATCAACACTCGAGGGAGAATCAAAGTAGTACAGTTAACATTTCAGAGAACAGTTTGTGTTACCCATTCATGCAGCCCACGACTTTCACAGACAACAACGTGTGTTTTATGTTTTCTGGAAAAAGAAAGCAACAGTCCAAGCCTTCCACGACGACGACATCCACATTCAGCAGTTTGGCAATTTTTTTGACAAGATGACAACCAATTAAGTTTTAACACTGAAGACCAGCAGAGAAAAATAATCATAAACCCTCTCTGAGCTGGGGAACACAAACGAGCTTTCCTGTTAAGCGGAGGTACACTGCATGAAGAAAACAAGTTACAAACGTGTACACTGAAGATAAATCATATCCCGAAACCAGAGAATACCAGATATCCACTACTGGAAAGGTACATGGAGTGCTTTGTGCAACATCTCCCGTCGAAGCGAGCCGAGCATCAGAAACTCCCACAGTCGAGGCTGAGAGTTTGACTGCAAACACACGCACACACACACACTCGTACCACACACTAACACCCACACATTCCCATTCGGGCCATGCATCAGCACACAGTAGTACACCATAGCTATACCTGGAGTCGTGCAGACGGACAACTGGAGCAAGCTTCACCACACTCACTCATACACTCACACACTCACACACACACGCGCACATACAATAAAAGAAACACACCAGGAGCACTGAGACGCCAGAAAGTCCCAGTCTCACACAGAGGACACAGACATGCAATGCATACACAGACGTTATCCACGTTAGAGGTGACACACACACACACAGCACATGCACATGCAGGCAATAAACTGACACACACACTCACACACACCATCAGAAATCTGATCTCCCATAGGGAGAAGAAAGCAATCACACGGACATTAAGTAGTCAATTATAAATAAATCAAGCTGTAACAATATTAATATTAATAGTAACAAGACATTTAAGAAAGCTCAGTTTTCTCATTCGATCTATTCTATCCTGCCAGTTGATCAGAGGAAGAAAAAACCAAAAAGTTACAGACAGTTCATTACAAAGCCAGTCAATGCAAAATTCATACATCTCCAATATAAAAATACAAATCCACAAAATAACTATAGAGACAAAGTAGTTTTGATATTGTCGTGGAGTTTTCCTGGCTAATATTTCTCTCTCCCTTAAGCTAATGGCACTTATGTTAGAAGGATAAAATCTCCATTTTAAGGGAAACACTATCACGACCGTAAGCTTTAACAAGACCACCAGAGAGCCTCCAGTTCACCTCTGCAGGAACAAATCTGACTGAATACATGTGCCACAAGGCACTCGGTAGTTTTCACATTGTACGAGTGCAATACTGTGGTGGGGAGACAGTGATTTTGTCGTCAGTGAGTGTGTGTGGAGCACTGGTCTAAGCTAGCCGGCTAAACTACTCTTGGCTATCGTTTTCTTCTATGAGGGAAAGGGTCTACGTAGGCACCGTTGTGATCGTTGAGACAGGAGTGATGTGTGGAATGCAATTATTTGTCAAGAGCAATGCTTCTGCTGTAAAAACGGTGGAGACAGGACGACGGCAGGTTGCAGGAGGCAACTTCTTACAAAAAGAATAAAAAGGAACAAATAAATACAAGCAGGCACGATATCTACATACTTTAAAAAGGAAACTAAAACGAAAGAAATGCATTTTTCAAAGAAACGACAATGAAGGCATGAGCAGATGTAAGGCTTTACATAATAGATGCTTCATTAAGTGCAAAAAGAAAATTTAAATATTACGAGTGTCTGCTCTGAAGTGGTCCGTTTAGTGCTGGAATACACTCAGGAGTGTGATTACATTTGGTTTAAAGTTTTCCGAATTCACGAGTACTTGGACGATTGTATATACGACTGCTCTTTGGCAATCTTCAAGTTCAAATCCTCTAAAACTAATCATCATCCAGTGTTTTCACTTCTATAATAAACAGTGTTCAGGAGTTTGATTTCAATCTAATTAAAGGACTTTAGATGCTTTTCGATAGAGAGGAGACGTTCCCTCCAACAAACTGAGCGAGAACAGTGAAGAACTTCAGAACGCAGACCGCTAAGAAAGCACAGCGCTCACCATGTCTGCTGACACACAACTACAGCTGATAGTGAACACATTTTATTTTGTTCCTTGTTTTTTTTTTTCCTTCCCTTTTTCAAAGACAACTCGACGTCACTCTCCTCTGTCCATTTCATATTCACGTCCAAACATCCCCTCAGTGCAGGAGGCACGCGCTCGCGCCTCCTCTCCTCCCCGTTAAGCTTCAAATATCGCCTTCAGAAGCGGCTGCTGTGGCTCCGGATTGGCCGGCGGCTCACCACTCGTTGGTCCTCTGTTTGGTGGTGTCGTACGCTCTGATGACCTCAGACTGAGACACCACTCCGTTCTCGTCTTGAGAGAAGGCGTAGCCATCTGAAAGAGGAGCGAAGCATTTAAAACCGAGGTCATGCAGATCAGTGATTAATGTAACAAAAACAAATTATAACTTATAAAAAGACACACTTTAAACAACTGAATACACTGAATAAACAATTAACAAAAAGACAAAAGTTAAAGCAATAGTTCAACATTTTGGGAAATTTGTAATTGGCTTTCTTGCCGACAGATGAGAAGCCACTCTTAAGCTATAGCCAGCAGACAGTTAGCTTAGCTTAGCATAAGACTAGAAACAGGGAAACGGCTATAGAACTAACACATTATATCTCGTTCGTTTGCCTGTTTTCACCTGTTTCCAGTCTTTATGCTAAGCTAAGCTAACTTTAACTAACCCCAGTCTGTACCTCTCATATATTAGCATTACATTCGAGTGACAGAGCTAAGCATCCCTTCTCTACGATGTTTGAAAAACATTCATAAGACACATTTCCATCACCCTCAAAGACTCTTCGAACCATGTGGATATAAAAAAAAAAAGTCTGCTGCGTGATGTAACATATCACTGATGCTGATACACGATGGGATGGGCTGTAGTTTCATATTTAACATCTCAGAAACAAAGCCAAAAGACATATTTCCCAAAATGTCACACTATTCCTTTAAAATAAACAATATGAAAATAAATTAAAAAGAGCTTAAAAAGTGATCACAAATGTTTTATCTGTAGTATAAAAGCAGCCCTGTGATCTACCACCTAAGCTTTCCTACAGGGTTTCCTTTCTGACCTTTGACCCCTGACTCACCTTCAGGTGTCAAATGACTCGGTCAGTACCTGGAGGCCAGCGGGGAAGCTCAAAGGACCCCGCTGAGAGGAGTGCATTGTGGGGGAATAACAGCGCAACATTTCATCATTTCATCGTTATCTCGCTCTACCGAGCTCAACTCAGGACACACGAGGCACACGAGGGGAAGGACAGGAAGTCAACGGCAGAAAAAAAGACGGGGAGAGAGGCGTCTATCGGGGAGCTACGGGGTTTTAAACGGGGTGAGGTTTGAATAATGGAATTTAAAAAAGGTATCACACAACAACGATCTCATCCCCACCTATGAGACAAACAAAAAAACAAACTGATCAGACAAAGGACACAACAGAACAGAGAAAAATGAACAGAAAACAGAAGACAAAGCCATGCTGAGAGGATTACTGGAAAGCTTTTGATGCTGGTGACACCTGAGCTCCGCTGCTGATACCAAAGATACACTTTTCAGATACTGTAGCTGTTCTACTGGAGTGGAAAGTCATGATTGCTCTGGGGGAGGTGGGGGGATTTCACTATCACCTGCGCTGGCCAGTTATATTAATCCGATCTGTAGTGCACATGTCTGTCATTTTTCAGCCCACACCCCAGTAATAATTACAGCCCCCTTTACCTTCTGTTATTCTTGGCAAACTCCCCTGTCCTCCTGTAATTTAAGTCAGGTCCAGAGAGATACTAGTAGTACAAGTGTACCCCTGCGTTGTTGTACATACTCTCTGAATTTCATCAGTCAGTGTGTCACAGTGCGACAACTGAGGAAGTAAAGGATTTTGTTAAGCTGACAGATCACTTGTTAACACCAGTGTACTGATACGATGAAGGACAAAGTAAATATAAACTCTGAGAGAGGAAGATCCTGCAGTTGTAATGTTAAAGGTAATTCTGTCTTTGCTGTTTGTACAGCCAAACTGATTCAACACTGTGGCAGATTTCAGTCTGTCCGACTGCACACGCAGAACATAATCAGAATTTAGAAGAGACATGTACTGTCTCTGTATGTTTGTATAATTAAATTACAGCTCAATAATAAGCTACAAATAATGCTAACAACAACAACAACAACTAACAACACAGGGCTGTGCCATAAGACACGGTTCACGATAGTGTTGGCATAATTTTTGTTTTTATAATTTCAAAAGGTCTTATCGGTATAATGGCGATATTCTAACTATTCTGACTGTTACCCACGGCAACAACAAACATGGCTGCAAGTGAAAGTAACGTTGCGACCGGCTCCACGGTGGAGGAGTTACTTCCAAAAAGAAGTGTTAGAAGACTGTGACAATATAATAAATAAATTAATTAATTAATTAAATAATTGTCAGTGGCTAAAAATTACTTTTATGATGAAGGAGGAGGGAAAATATTTCTTCACCAGCCTCCAACTGGAACATTAATCCTGCCTGAATGGGGCCTTAGATATGTTTGGGTTTCATGTCTTATCCTAAGCAAATAGAAACATACCTAAAAAATAAAATACATTGGAAAATTAACAAAATTGATTTAAATCAGGAAAATGTAATAACAGTTTTTTATACTTTTCAGATGATTAAAAAAGGAGTGAGATTCATATTTATGTCTCCAACTCGCTATGACAATAACTCATCCAACAGTTCATATACTGTGAGCAGTTTGTTGGGTAGATATAGTGCAGATTAAGACACGGGGCGGGGCTGTTTGCAGACACAGTTACTGACGTGTGTTTCCTGCATTTGGTCATGGCAGAATATTTATGAAGACATGTGGGATGAACAGAGTGTTGCTGCCGGCCCTCACTAACACAGGGTGATTTACTACAGGGGGTAAGGAGGTTTTAGAGAAATCTAACATGGACAAACTGAAGTGTTTGGGGTAAGAGTTAACGGCCTGATGCCTCCATCGCGAGGCACAATTATTAAGAAAGGAAGTGAGAGAGAAAGAAAAATTGTGTAACTTACGGAGCAGGTTCTGCTGCATGGAGTCAGACCGGTACAAACTGACTGTGCTCTTCTTGAACACATTCTTCAGGAGCTGGGCCCTCTCCGTCAAACTACACACACACACACACACACACACACAGAAACAGAAACAGGTAGTGTGTTAGCAGCATGCTGAGCACCACAGGCAGGTTTAATGAGCCATGCATCAAGCCTGTGTCCAAGCACCTCCAGAGTGGATGGACCTGCCAACTGCTTTACCTGCTGGTACAAACACCATGTAGGGAGACAAAACTCTAGAGACGCAGGGGGAAGAACCAGGTGTGTGTGTGTGTGTATGTGAAATATCTGAAACAGCATATTGACAGGAAGGCGTTCATGTAAAACCAACACACGTGTGTACATGAGTCCTCTGTGAATGTCTTTATGTGCACACATGGGTTATCTGCGTGTTTGTATCGCTACATTCTCTGCATGTTTGTTTCTGTACGAGTGTGTGTGTGTGTGTGTGTGTGTGTGTGTGTGTGTGTGTGTGCGTCTGCAGCCTGCTGGGTCCGGGACAGTGGCCAGGCCGGGGGATCACTTTCAGCCAGCAGCAGATCTCACACTGATCTGCTCCATGTTGATGAGTGCTGCAGGCCTCAGAGCCCGGAGAGCAGAGCAGACCAGGTTCAACTAATACATCTTTTTAAATAATATATAGCTTTAATATAGGAGCACTGTTGCTTTAAAATGAGACATTCACAACTGGGGAGAAAAAAAAGAGAGACGTCTACGCTTATGACATGATTACTGACATTACAGTCAAACTCCTGCAATTTAGCAGCAATTTTAAGATTTCTTCCTTCCATATGGGAATAGTGTTGGCAGTGGACTCATGAGTATTTGTGAAATTTCGACGGATTTGGGAGGTTATAGATGATCCTCCGTGTTGATCTTGACATCTTGACATTTGAAAAAATGCTCTCTATAATGTGTACCAAATGAATACTGGCCAAGGTGTTGGTAGTGTTGGGCTATATGATGATACAGACAGTATAGTCAGGCCATTGTGGGCAATGCTGCAGAACAATCAGAAGGACTGTTTATGACGTATTTAATTTCTACAAGATTTTAGCATCAATGGCATCAAAGTATATCACTTTATCGTTTAATGAACTGCTGGATTAACCAAAAATTTTCCTATTTTATTCTTAAAGAGTTTCTCAATTAACTTAAAAAAATGTCCACGTGTTTTCAATAAATGTTAAATGTAGATCTAATATAATGGAACAAAGACACGAAGGCTGAAGTTGTATGTAACTGTACCTCTTTCCATGCACCACTGCTCCTGGGTCTTTGGATAAAGCCTCGAGCTCCTGCACCTCATCCACCAGAGTCTTGAAATACACCCTCTTCACCCTGTAAGTTAGACAATATTTAGAAAAAAACGTGACAGACTGACATCAAAATATCCCACTGACTGATTCAAACTGCTTTGAGGACATTAGGAAATAATAAATCTAGCTTTGCAAATTGCTCCTGAAATCTTGAATCTGCCGTGAGCTGATGTCAACCAGACTCAGGGCAGAAACATTTCCAATTGAGTATTCACAGAATGGAAAAGCTCGACTTCTTCAGAAGTCCGTACAAAAACTTGGGGCAGGAATTTCTTCAAGAGATGCAAGAGATTCCTGAGGAATTTCCTGTTTCGGATATGTGTTGAAGTGATGATGAGGGTGGAGAGCACAGAGAAGACTCACACTTTGTAGGCCACGTCAAAGACCAGCGAGGTGACTGGGATGAAGACCAGGCCCATCCAGAAGACCCCCGAGCTGAACATCATGTCCGCCTGTCACATACATACACACACGCACTTACTCTCCAGTCACTGTAGACAATGCAGAGTTTAACAACTGATCAGATAAAAAGGGGCGCTCTTTAAAGAAGAAACAGCTGATAAAGAACAGCCATTATCATCCTCTGAAGTGCAACACAATTAAAAACATACAGGACAAAGGCAGCCCAAAACAAACAGTTATATTGTGGAAATAAAGAGGAGATGGGTCCAAATAAGTTCCTCAAAGACGGTTAATCCTCCGTGACTAAATGATACCTGATGTCTTTGTTTGGATCTCCGCCACCGCTCAGCCCTTCAGGGCGGAGGAAGTACCTGTGAAGTATTTAGACAGCGGTATCTCTTTCACAGGAAAACAGCGCAGCTGTTTGCGGTGTTAAGAGCTTCTGTCAATGCATCACAGGAGACAGAGGACCGTGATCTGAAGTGCTTTTAATGATACGTTTAATGTAACACTCAGTGTAAGAGGGTGTCGATAAGTCGATGGGTGTGTGGAGAACAAGCACAGAGAAAGACAGACTCATAATATCCAAAAACAATTAGTCAGTTAGCCACCTTTAAATAAGTAACAGAAAGCTAAAGAAAAAAAAGTTACTAAATTAAGAGAAATTTATTCTGATTCACATTTGAAATGTGGGTAATTTTTCAATTCCATCATTATAATTCAGTGTTTTGTTAATGCGGTGAAAAATAATTCTGAATTAAGTACCTTTTCAAAAAATTTTAACATTTTTAACCAACTACCATAACAAAGATTCAGCAGTTATGCAAAAATGATCCATAATACTTTTTCAACAAATATTCTCTGGTGTCAGTGAGAATTTGCTCCTTTTCTCTGCAAAATGAGAAAAAAAACTGAATATTTATATATATATATATTAAATATATATATTGAAATATAACAAGCAACTAACTTACATCACCTGGGACTTCAGTGACATGGATCTACAGACAGAGAGCCTACCACTTTGCTTCAGACTGACTATTGGATGGATTCAAATGAAATTTTGAACAGACTTTCGTGTATACCCGAGAATTATAATAACTTCGGCGATCCCTTAACTTTTCACCTGGTGTCATCATCGTAGCAAATTTTCAACTTGTCCAATAATTACCTGCAAAACCACACGTTCCCATCAGCATCAGCTGTACTTCCTGTTCAGTGCTAATTAGCCAATTTTAGCAGGCTAACACACTAAACTAAGATAATATGTAATCACTGTAAACATTACACCTGTTAGCTTCGTCATTGTATGCATGTTAGCTGATGTTAGCATTTAGCCCAAAGCACTACTGTACTTAGGTGTTGTCTCAAACAGCCAGTAGCATGGCTGCAGACTATTAGTCTTCTTCACGAGAGAATAATTAGCAGATGAATCAATACTAAAAACAATTTTTTGTTAAAAAAAAAAACAGAGCTAAACACTTCACTACTCTGCAATCATTACATTTGGAAGGAGTCTGATTGTCAAAGCGGCACCTCAGCCTAAAAATACAAAAATATGATAAAAGTGTTGATCATATGATTGTTAGCCAAGTTGACTAGAAGTTCACAGGTTGAGATGATTTTCTCTGCTGCCACATGCCGGACATCCTCTGAATTATAAAAAATGAGTTGACGTTTTATTTTTAATGCAGTATTTAACCAGTGTTCACACTGAGTTCATGAGCAAAATAAATCTACAAATAAGACAGCGGTGATCGTCATTTAGCGTGATTTATCCTGCTGGAAGAAAAACACATGTGGATATGATCCCATTCAGATCCAAAACAAGTCAGGAGCTTGAAGAAACAGCTTCTTCTCTGCACTCAGTCAATCGTAGGAAAAACACGATTCATTAGTAGCAGACTCTCCTGTGATGATTTAAATTAAAAATCACAAAGCGGTGGCCAGAGCAGAGGGGAGACAGTGGATCATCTTGGTGGGAGTAAAATCTTTCAGCTTTCTGTGTGAGGACGATGTTTGCTTTGGTCCGCTGCACTGAAACTCTCTGTCATTACGTGTCAAAGTGCAAAACTCGTGCTCCTTGCATTGTAATGTGCCACTTGTTTAAACTGCTGGGGCCCCTCAACAGTGTTCTTCCTGTAACGTGACACAGGGAGGGCCCTTAGGATGCAAACACACCCACGCGCACGCACACACACACACAGATCAGTGTCAAAACTATCAAAGCGCTCAGGTTTGCTCAAATTAGCTAATCTGTTCGCCATTACCTGCAAATTGACTTTGATGTCTGACAAAACACTGGGGGAGGAGGAAATCCCAAATGACAGGAAATCAAAAATGCCTTTTTCCTACAGTTTGAGTTGAGATGCGTATGAATAGAGCTTTTCTGTGTCGCCCGGAGGCTGAAAATGTTTGAGATGAGGGAAAATTGCAGCGGAGCATGGGATATTTTCATGTCAATCCTTGAAGTTATGCAGCCCTGGTGGAAACATTTACTGTTTCTGTTTTTTTTTTTTTTTTTTGCAAGTCAGTTTAACTATTTTCGTTTTCATCCAATGCATCATGCATTTTAATGGGGATGTTTTAGCTGTCTTAAGAGCCTTTTGAAAATAAACCAGGGATGTATACCCAGCATATTAAATCAAAACCGAGAGTACTTGAAAAATAAACCATCTTAGTCTTTCACAAGTTCAATCTTTAAACAATATTTACATATCTCCCCAGTGACAAATGATGTAGATACAGGACAGATACGTCATTATATCAATATTAAGTAAAATAACTCACAACACGTAATAACTAAGTACAACTGTGACAACTACACAAACTGTAAGACAGAAACAAAGTAAAACTAGACTTATATTAGCTGTATTAATTCACTATTAGTAAAAGTTTCACAATCCAAAACAAGTTGTAATCAACAAATGTTTGTCTTCAGGCATCTGGACAGGCTCCGTGACTACGAGCGGGGCCAGCAGTGTTGGTGGATGCTCGCGACGTCTCATACCAGCGGACCCCTGGGAGCTGGACGGGGTGAGAGAGGTCCGAGGAGACGGGCTGTATTTTTGGGACAAACTAATAAACTTGTCTGGCTGGACAGACGGTAGTGTCCGCTAGCATGGAGGGGTGTGTTTTGACAGGCCAACGACCCCCATCGTGGCCACACACACACACACACACACACACACACACAGACTAGACATAAGACTAGACAGACAGAAACTTGTGCACACATGCAAAATGCCAAGTATCTTGTGTAGGATATATGTTTCCTTGTATTTCTAGTCCTTTCCACTGTATAAATCTGGGGGCGTGAGATGGCCAAGAGGTTAGAGAGGTGGGTTTCTTTTGTTGTAATGTCCTCTCTTCCACATTTCCTGTCTAATTCTACAGACAACTAATAAAGCTAAAACAATGCCAAAAAATAATACTAAAACAAAAAGTGGTGGGTTTCTGACTGGAAGATCACCCGTCTGGATGAATCTGAGTGGAGCATTGCAGGTAACCCCCAGCTGCTCCGTTGAATCTGCTCAGTGGCAAACACACCAGATTGTGGCTGTACTTTGCAGCTTAAAGGTACAGTATCTGTGAGTTTTGAACAGGGCTTCATTATTCATATTCATAAACTCTGCTCTGTTCTGTTCAAATAAAACCACAGAACATCAAAGATACAACTTTATTGAAAGATATAAATCCTTAAACTTCGGGACCGTATGTGCAAGGATATTTAAAAAAAAAAAAAAGATCAAGAGTTTTATGCATCCTTTTCCAGGAAGACTTGATCAGGGCAATCTGGCACCTGGCTGATAAGAAAGGCAGTAGTATTATGTTAATGCCTGGTAAATGTAAATTGAGGTAATCCACTACTTCACTATTCACCCCACAGGTCTACAGTATGCTCTGGATTCAGCAAACAAGACGAAGAAAAACCAACTTCATAACACACTGCCAGCTGTACGACATCCCAGAGATGCTAATGTTCAAACACTAGCTTCCTGAATGCACAGAGCCGCTTTGTACAAGCAGTTCTTATTAGGTAGACTGAGAGGAGACGAGTTAGACTAAGCTGAATCCTGTCTCAGACTTTGCTCTGCGTCCATCCACGTTGATTCTCCAGCTGGCAGAATTCAGCCGGCTTAACCTGACAACACTGTACACGCTGGCTTCAGGGAATGGAGGGAAATCGAAGATGAAACCGTGTTTTTGGCCAAACTGGGCTCCAATGCTCAACAGATGTTCTTGCGAATACAAAGTTAAAGCTTCTTAAGGATAAACAGGTAGCAAGCACAGCACAGTATAGAGGGACCAGACGAGGGAGGGCCACAGAAAAGAGCATGCTCTGTCGAAGAAAGAGAATGAAAAGCAAAAATGACCTGCAAAGCAAATAAAAAGAGCGAAAAGTGCAGCTATGCTTGGACGAGGCATATCCACAAATTCCCCAAATGTCATCAACAAATCAGCCAATAAGCACCCCAAAAGAGGGCAATGTGGAATACAAACAGACTCTCTCAGCTGGGTCCTTCATGCACTCCGTGCTCTCAGTGTGTCGCCTAACAAAGACAGCAAGACACCGACTAGGAAAACAGAGGAAAAAAACTCTTACATAAACACTTGTAACTCAGCAGTCTCACAGCCACGACGACACACACACGATTTACAGTGTGTGTACAGCAGATTAGAACGGTTCTGCTCACTAATACTGTACACCGTGGTCACTTACTACACTAACCATGTGTTGTGGTGCTTATCAATCATTAGCCGAGGGAGGACTAACAGGTCTGGGTACAAGAGTTTAACAAAACCTCCCAACCGACACGCTCAAGACAGAACAAAAAGATTCCACAAGTAGCACTGAGGGATTAAGTCAACAGCAGTAATGAACAGTCAATAATTCCCTCACTGGGTCTTTCAAAAGTTTAAACATCAGGGACTTTTTTTTTATTCAAGCTTATTTTTTTTTTTGCCATTTCTGTTTTATTGATAGTGACAGCTGAAGAGAGACAGGAAAGGCAGGGGAGGACATGCAGCAAAGGGCCCAGCATGGAACTGAGCCCGGTCCACTGCAGTAAGGACTCAGCCTTGAAACATGGTACACAGTCTAGCAGGTGAGCGAGTGAGGCACCACAAACTCAGGACCATTTTCTATCCCTCTGAACCACGTCTTAAAATACAGATTACTATTAGAGCTCAGTGATCATACAGGAGTTCAAACAAACAAGAAAAAAACTTTTTATTTTACAAATGTGAGCATTCTGAACAGCAGCCCAGAGTTTAGAGCCAATCTTTTCACATTTTTATGTTTCCTTGTCTGCCTACTGATATATGAGTCTGTTTCATGAAGCAAAAGGAACAAAAAGTTCATAACACACAGTCCCAGGTCTTAGAGCTTTGATCTGAAAGACTGCACTCAGAGGAAAGTATCTATCACTAGCAGGGTTTTACTGTATTTGGGGAAATTTGGCAGCAAATTCTCAAATCCTGCATGTTGGGAGCAGATGAATCAACCTGCCCTTTCAGGTACACTGCAAACGATAATGACCGAACTCGACTGAAAGCTAAAGTTGTCTTCGTGTTCACTTTGATGGATTACTTGTCTGAAGCAAGTTTCAAGTTTCTCTTAAAGCTGATTTCCAAACTGCCAGGAGGGTAATACAAACATACACACACACACATGCACGCACGCACGCACACACAACGTAACTATGGTGTAAAAAGTCAATAATAATGGACTAAAATAAAACAAACTCGGCCATGATCCTTTATGGAGTGAAATACCAAAGCAGCAAATGGATATGTGACATCAGCTTTTTAAATTTGTGGCTTCAGAAGAAGAATTACAGAAGCTGGGGACAATATAATTTTACAATTTAGCTTGATGAAAATCCAAAATGGTATCAAATTTCTCATTAATAATTCACTTTTATCAATCCTGACTCCAAAACCAAAATAAAATATTCAAATGCCCTTCCTCCGCCCTTCAATATAAACCACTCTTTCAAAATTCCTATAAACAGAAACTAATAATTTGATCTGTTTCTCCAGACATAGTTTGCATTCCTGCTCTTAATCTCATCGATATCTCACAGGCTGGCACAGAGAGTGCACTCCTGACCCGCAATGCATTAACAAACTTCCCAGTAAAAATGATTCCTTAAACGCTTCTTATCACCAAGCAGATACCGTGGAGGAATCTGATGCACGCTTTCCGAGTGTGATGAAGTACTTGAGTCTGGGTGAGAGTTGCTCCAGTGCAGCTCGCAGCAGAAAAGTGAAAATAGCAAAGGTGTGTGTGAAAAGCACAAAGAGGGAAGGGATCAACTGTCCGGGAGACAGCTGTGATGGTAACAGAGGCACATCAGCAGACAGCAGGTCAGTGTGACAGAGCCTACCCGAGACGTCTCCTGAGGTGAAGCTAAGATGTTTAGTGTGCCAGATTACACTGCCTGAGCAGAATAATCTGACATTTTCTTTTGATATCTGTGTCAGACTTGTATGAAGTGCAAATGGGATGAGCCAGTTTGGGAGTACTTCTGAAAAGCACACTGGCTGCAGTGTGTTTCGTGGATGGATCCTGCACCTGTCTTGTCAATCGTCCAAAGAATATTTAGCCTGACATTGATGAATGCGTTCACATGAAGCTGAGCGCTGCTTAACGTCTCTTGTTTAAGGCGGTGAGCGGGGTAGCGACTGAGAGGAGAAACAGGAGGAGAAGGGAGTTCTGGAGTCTGTTATGTTGTTGGCCCTGGGGCAGTTTTTCGACTGGCAGAGTGGGGGGGAAGATGAACAAAAAGAGAACAAAGAGGAAAAAAAGCTGATGCAACCAGTTAAAGGGAAGGAGTAGAGGAAAATAGACCGAAGGACAGAGAGCACGAAAATATTTGAAGACTGAAGTACACATCGCGGAGGCTGTGGTGAAGTATGTGTGGCTGCATCAGGGTTGAGAATAATCCTCCTCTTCAGAGGTCTTGAAAGGGGAGATTGTGTCTCTTGATGCCTTCTCGGGTTTCGAAAAGATGTGTCCCTGTTTGATGATGTACTGGCATCCCCGAGTTGGGGCAGGGGCATAGGGTTACCAACTACCCACAGGACACCATTACTGTCTTCAGTCAAGTGCTGCAGGGCGTGGATGAAAGCAGCTGGGTTCACAGACAGGGGATAGAGAGAAGCCTACACACCCATCACCTGTGTACCTGTGTGTGTATGTGTGTAAGATCCAGATCAAAACAGACAGCATTTCTGTGCATGTGTAGTTCATTAGTTATGTTATCGACTGCATCATTCACATTCAAGTGCCCAGGCATCAGGGATTTAAGATGCTAAAAATACTGGTCCATCTACTGGTGTGTAGATTTGTTTGTTGTATGTTTTCATTAGTGTGTAATCGCCTGAAAAAGGAATTGCTGTGTTTCAGTTGGTTGCAATATGCCTAACAGAGGGCAAATAAGCAAGTATCCCATACTGTACATCCCCCCACATGCATTGTTCATTTAAGTTTTTACCAAACATCAACAGTTGTCTTTCAACTTCTCATCAACATCTCTCCTCTAACATAAGGAACAATTTGCACTGAGCACTGTAAGTTAATTAAAAATCTCTGTAGAGAGCTGCTGTTCACTCATACTCACAAGTCTGAAAGTTGAATCATTCATTGTCACATTTATGTCTGACATTTGTTTTCCATCTAATATCACCTTTGCCAAATCTGGTGCAAAGTTATAAACTGCCAAAAATGACTGAATAGCTCTTTAATGAACTGTGTTACATTTTACACGTTCACTGACTCCCCAAATGCCAGAAGCACTGTTTCAAAAAGGAAACACAAGTACTGAGTCCCAGATAAATAGCTATTTTCTTCTACTGCATGCTGAGTGGTGCAAGCCCTTTTTTTTTTGACTGGCTTCCTACTGTGTTGTTGTTTTCTAATGAAAAGCTGCCTCATTCTCTTCCACAGAATGCACTGGGAAATGTCACCTGTGGTTAATAAGCTCCCATTGACCACCTGTGGTGACCCTGAGAGACAGTAGTCACATTCACATGTAAAAACAACTTAAAAAAACTAAATTGGGTAAAATCAGGGGCCTACTTTCTATCTTAACATGTAATGAACCTTTTGGGCATTTTAAACTCAATCTCTGATCCCGGTGATTGTTGAGTAAATTTTTTTTAGACATCAGCATGTATATCAAATATACATCCTCACCTCTCTTTGCTTGGCTTTCAGACTGCTTCACTGTTTCAATGTCACCTGTGGATACTCAGGGCCCAGGGAGGGCAGTATAACACAAACACTGGGCTAATTGGCCCAATTAAGTCATTACGCAACACAAGCCAGAGGTCTGACAGCTTACACCGCTCTGGCTCCCCTTACAAAGACCTGTGTCAAGTTATACTCTGAAAATTCTCACCAGCATCTGTCCGTTGCACAAAATGAATTACATGGCACTGCAGGTCTGTCAGTGATAGACGATTAGATCAGCAGTTACTTTAGTACCAGAGGAAGTCGTTGCTGTGACACAGAGAGTGTGTGTGGATGTGTAAGCATGTGTATGAGCACATGCTAGCATGCGTGAGTTTACCTCTCCTGACATGTCGGGAGCCAGGGGGATGAGGGGCCACAGGGAGGAGTAGATAATGAAAAACACCACCCACAGGCCGATGCTTCCCCAGATGGCGATGTGACTGAACTGTAAGTGCAGAGGACAGTAAGGCAACAGAAATTGTTTAGGCTCTTCGTTTAATGTAAGTATGAACTTTGTTTACACAATGAAAACTGTATTTGGACCAACATCTCACATCGAGCTGCTTGGAGTAACTTGGAGGAGTCACCATATGGTAACAGTGCATGCAATTTTATAGGGGTTATAGTTACAAGCTCAGTGGGAACAAACCATTAAGAGATTTGGAGATAAGAAGAGGATGTAAAATATGTCATAAGTATCAGAGGTCACATAAAATGGAAGAAATGGAAAGAGATAACAGAACCTCAGCGAGAGAGGAGAGAGCCATGAACTTACCATGGTCCAGGATGAGGTCTCAAGGCCGGCTTTAAGACAAACAGTGATGACCACAAACTGTGGAGACACAAAACAGACTAACATGAAACCAAGGCTGCCCCCCGTCAGTCCTAAAATCGGTCATGGGAAGTGCATCAAACAATTTTCATTATGTTCGTAGTTTTGTTTTACATACTGTACAGTATAAATTGGAAAAGCTCTGCAGACAAAATGAAAGGCAGAAGGAAGTACAACTGATGTTTATTCACAGAAACTGGATAACGCTTGGCTCAGATACCTGAACCGTTAAACACAGCAGAAACACTGACTGTCAGGAAGATTGGTGCACTCACTGTGTAAACCATGTTGCCTAAGAGGAGATAGTCTGGAGTTCTTCCGCTGCCAAAAACTGTATCTGTGAAGGGAATCATCAACAGAAGCATTTAGGGCCAAAGCTGTCTCTTTCCAGCTCTTGGGTTTCATACAGAGTTCCAATAGGTGATCCAAAGAGTAAACAACCAGACAGCACATTGGATATTACTTTAATATTCTTCTCAGTGTGAACTTTAGTGTAAAACGCTCTGTTCAGGACTCAAATATGAAAGCGAACGTGGGAACATGAAATGAAAACCACAGTCAAATGCTGCTTCCATCATTGCCCTTTGAGAGAGGCTGGAATGTTAATTCTCTCTTTCGCAACAATTAGGAATGAGTGTTTCTATGAAAAGCCATCAGTAAAAGTGAATAGCAGAATTGGTGTGCATTAATCATAGTCAGAAATTAATGTTCAGGCTAATTCACAGCTGAAACAGAGAGAACAGGACTGTTCTTTTTTCTGCCAAAATGCTTATTTGTTCTACTATTAAATTGGAATCCAACCCATTGAGAACAGTTTTCCTACAACAGAAGTTAGAAGAACTTCCTAAGCTAATAAAATAGAAATTAATTCAAATCACACACACATAGTGCTCCAAATTGCCCACGTGGATTTGGGCTGCGGCTGAGGCTAAAATATCAGCAGCATGCAACTGCCAGCAAAGAAAGAAAGAGAAGCTCCCCTTCCCGTTACTTCCGGCTAGTCACATGTCTTGTGTGCGCTGAGGCTTTGCTGACAGCCTGTCAGTCAGAGTGAAGGGGCTTGGCGCCTTTGTTTGGAGAGCAGGCCCAAGCTTGTGTGGTCCTCTGCTCTAGCCAGCCAAGACTTGCCGGCTCAAAGATCCCTATTCTCTCTGCGCACACACACAGAAACCCTGCATCTTAATGTGCACAAACATGCACAATTGACCTACAGATAAATAAAGTTATTGTGAATTAAATGTAAATTTAACTGCACACACAAAAAGAGTGATGGCTGTCTTTCTGGATAAAAAAGTTTTATTGTCTGCTGAACTATCACCTGGGAGGGTTGTATCTGAGTGCTGTGTTTATAAAAAATGAAGTAAGTGTGAATAATTGCGTGCAAAAGCATTTCAGCAGGTCATTGTGTGCAAACATGAAGTGCTGCAAACATGAACACATGCTTGTTAGTGTGTGTCGCTCTTGGCGGAGCACACACATGTTTGCAATTCATGATTCGGATGGTTGAAGAGAGGCCTAATGAAGACAAAGTATGTGTGTTTGACTGTCCTCCCTCCTCATCCGCCGAGTCCACCGGGAGCCGCGGTGGAGTCTCTGGGAGCTACTTACCATGCTGGAAGGCTTTAAGGGGGAACCAGAAGAGGATGACGGAGTGGAAGAGGCCGTTCAGACAATGGGCCCAGAAGACCTGCAAAATAGAGGGGAGAAGGATGGAGGGGAAGGAGGCAGAGAGGAGGAGAGGGGTTGGGGGTTGGAGGCGGCAGGAGATTCCAAGTAGATAGAGTGAGAGGGGGGGAAAAAAAGCATGAGAAAAGGGGTGTGGGGAGCTCCAGCCTTCCAAGTGACCCCTGACCTGGGCCCTTTGTGCCAGCCCAGCACTAGGCTAAGTGGCGGTTTTGTCGGGGCCTCCTCGCTGAATGGCCACCCCGCTGACAGACACGTTGTATATCCTCTGTGTGTGTTATGGGGGAGAGAGGCTGCTGGGTGTGTGTGCGAGCAGTGAAAGGCAAGTGGACAATGTCAGCGTGCAGGTTTTAACTACTAGCTTCTTTTTTTTTTTTTTAAAGATTACACCATATTTAACAGAATCAAATAAAAAAAAAAGTAGCGAGCATAAGAAACTGCAAAACGCACGTCCTCTCCTTGAGCAAAAGAACATTATACAACATTAATATATGTTCTGCCAGTGTGAGGGTTTCCTCTTATTATATTTCATTAGGCTTCGACCCTTTCATGTGAGAATTTTAACTGGTGTAGATATAAATGACGGGAGGGTTTAAACAAGCAGAAATCACTCTAGAAACACACACAGGCAGACTGACAGGCCTGACAGAGATTAAACTGTTTTCATGGTAATTATTAAGGGCCTGGAAAATCGTGGTGTGGACCGCAGTCTGCGTGTGCGTCTGTGTATGCAAGCACGCAGACTTTGGATGAGTCGTTTAAATCAATACTCCCACTCCAAAACCACCTTGTTTCAAATTTACATTATGCAACGCTGGAGCCAAACAAAACACAAATGGGCGATGTAGCATGAAACAGCCGTGAAATCTATTCTGCTAAAAAAACGCTCCACATTTGTGCCCCCTTTTCCTCCTCTGTGCTGACCCAGACGTTGGTGTTAATTCTGACAGCAGAAAAATCGTCAAAACCCGAAGAGCAAACGGCTGACGGAGGAAGAATGAAAAAGGGGGGGGGGGGATCACATTTTAATCTTCAGCCTCTTTTTAATCATCGGCTCTTGGCAGACAAGTTAAAGGCTCGCTTTCTTAAAAACACCCATTTCAACAACTTCAGCAAACCTGTCAGTGAAACATAAAGCACAACTTACTCGAGACAAACTGGACACCCAGAAATTTGAACATTTCTTGGGATTTCCACAGGTTAGGGTCACTTTAGAATAACTATTACCACCGCCTTACATCGTAGGGTCATTCTAAATATTCTACCAGGAAAGGATGTGAAAAATAAGGCAGAGCTGTAGACAGTGAAGCAGGATAGAGTACAGTGAATTCACCCTTTTTAAGACACCTTGGCCTCTGTGGCACGACCTCCTCACCTTTTCTATCGGCTAAACAAAGTCCCACAGCGGTCACCCCCCACACCCAGGATTACCTCACCCTCCCACTGTGTACACAAAACCCAATACACTGAGCGAGGGGCGGCCCAAACCAACCCCCGCTCCTCTATCTTTCTGGCCAAATGTGGACTAAATCATCACTAATGTTACAATCGCATGTTTATGCCGATTAGCCTCCCACTGACAGACTCAGCTCTCTATCAGCCTCCTCCTCAACTATCCCATTCCCAAACACTGTGGGGGTGCAGACGAGCCCTAGTTTCCCCTCCAAAATAATTAATGCTAATGAAATCAATAAATGTTCATAATCATTTGTCACAGTGGGATCCTCCCTTTCACCCCTGCAGCCACCCTGCTCTTTCTTTCCCTTGTATCCCAGCAAGTTGCTAGGGATCCCCTCCGAATGAATGCCCAGTCTGTCCTGTAAAGATTCTGCCCTTTGTGGAGCTCCTAATTGCCAGAAAAAAAAGAAAAAAAAGCATGAATGCCAGTAATTAATATTGAGCCAAATATTTCCAGAGCTGCCCACTCCTTCCTGTTCCTTTTTGAACCGGTGAGGTAAAAAAAGGAAAGAGGGGGAAAGAAACAGAGGAGTATACGGTGCTGTGTAAGAGGTGATAGTTGCTGGTAAGCTGCTATAATGACTACAGCCACATAAAGGGGAGCGCGGTTTACTAGAGTGACTCAAGTCACAGGAACACATAATTAAAAGTGAACAGGCGACACATTTGAAGCCACGCCTCGTGTTTCTAACACCTCCCGTCTCTCACCTCAACACAAACAGCTTTAATTCACAAAGACAGTATCTGTTGTGTACAAAAGAGCCAGGCGTGCAAAAAGACAGGCTTCGAGGGGCCAAATTCCTGCTGGATTTTCTCGCCTCGCCTCGGGCCAGCTGCAAGGAAAATATCTCGGGAAAAGAGTGGACAAGCCAGCAAAAACAACCTGCTGACCTGGCCGAGTCATCATTTATGGGTCTTGGAAAATGTGGCCCAAACAAAATTGAGGTTCATTTGCTTCTAACTATCAGACGCATACTTTTGTGACCCTTTTTTGGCACGGAGCAGTTAATGAAGTCTTCAAAAGCGTCGATGGAAGGAAAATCCACCCTACAACAGAATTCAACCACAACTTTGGACGCTTAAGTCAGCAGTTGTGAGGACAAATATCTCCCTGATCTACTGTATAACCAATGGAATTAGGACAATGTCTGATGCTGTCAACACTACCACAAGCTACATTTAACTACAGACAACATATAGCTTTTATTTTGTGTATAATGTGTCTGCTTTGACAAGGAATGACTTCTATTTCTTCAGCTTTCTTTAATTAACAATCAAGACCATAACAAGTAATGGTTTACTTACATTAACTCACCTAATGGCCTAGAGTGTGTTCATTAATCATGTGCGAGTTCACAATGTCAGATGTTTTTTTTAACCATTGGAATAATTGCTCGGGGAAAAACTTCACATAGTACATTAAACAGGTGTGACATCAGTAGAGCTGCACTAACAATTTATTTTATTATCGATTAATTGGCCAATTTGCTTCATCTTCAGAATGTCAAAAATTGTGAAAAAAGCCTCTTATAATTTGGTCTCGCCCAGGATAATGTATTGCATTTGCTTGTTTTATTAGAGTAACAGCTGAAAACCGAATATTCAGTTAACTATGCTAGTTATGTTAGAGTTCTACACATTAGGGTCAGAAAAAAGGGATTCCACTGAATGTTGTTAGGGAAGAATTTAATTGGGGTAGCTGTCCTCTCATGACTAATAAACCTCATAGTATGCTTTCAGTAGTCCTTGCTTCGTAAAACTGGACATGGAAACTCTATTGTTATTTCAAACTGGGTGTGGTCCTGGACGGGTTAAACTCAATCTGACAGCCTTGCTCTGAGAACAAACAACTCTGTCACTTAAACAAATTGCATAATTTTCCGCACCAAACGCTGTCACACAATGACAGCACACTCTCTCTATGCCCTCCTTCCCTCGATTCTTTCTGCTGCATCCCTCAGCCCATCTGACCTTCCCTGCCCCTGACCGCCATGGCCAATCAGTCTTTAATCCACCTCCATGCGGCGCTAACCAGGTCACCACGCCTGTGAGGAGGGTCCACGGCTCTGGCTCAGCATGGAGAAAGGAGGAGACATCTTTATTACCAGCAGGGGAAAGCTAACAGACAGGCCCTGCAACCAGACAGAATAGGTCAAGCCAGGCCAAACCGGCCAAATGCGACTGGAGACCCAGTGACTGCAGCTGCCAGGTCACTGTGACGGGAGACGCATAAACCGCGAACAACAACACGACGGGAACATCTCGTGTCATTAATGTGATGTTAATTGGTTGTAATAGATGCAACATTTGACCTTCTCACTTGTGTGATGGAGCACAGTTTAAATGATAAAATGGAAAATTCCCAAAATTGTAAGTGTGTGGTGACACTTAATACTAGTATAAAATAGCAGGTAACAGTGCTCAATTTTAGAAGTAGAACAAAAAATTATTTTCCAGAGGCGATGAAGTGAGATGAAGTACGGAAAAAATAAAGTAGGCCATGGCAGCAAACTAACTGCTCCACAATAGGTTTAAAAACCTACCATATAATAACTGAGTACTACCTTACAACTCAAGACATATTCACTTGTAATATTGCCCTAGATTTGGACAAACTTGATAGCTCCCTATCAAGAAATGTTACTGTAGCTACAAAGAAAAGGACAAAGATGAGAAAAGGAAAGTAATCAAGATAACTCAACAAATAACTGAAACAAAAAGTCATTAATAAAATAATAAATGTAAATGTAATCGAATAGGATTTAAATCTGGTGTTGTGCACATAAAGAAGTGATAGAGATGAGTGCTACCTTGGTGTTGAAGCCCATAGCATTCTGGGAGGTTTTGTAGAGTTCTGGGTATTTCAGCATGTTTTCTTTCCTGCAGGAGCGCTCAAATATTCCCAGAGTGAGAGGAGGCAGAGCAGTGAAGATCTGGATGAGAAGAAAACACACACACATACAGAAACATCACAAATGAGCATGTCTTTTATTCAAGTGACGACATTCAAATACCTGTTGTTTATGAGCAATTCATGCTCGACCTCAAACAGTGTGCAAGACAAAATAATCTCAACTCAAAAGGTCCACATGTTAGCTTTTAATAGAACTTTAAACCACATCTCATCATCTGATGATGCCTGTGAGTTGCATCTGAACACTAGAAAAAAGCTAGTAAGTAGACCTTTGAGTTACAGTCAAATAGATTAACTTGCACTCCGAATGTAACCGTATCTAACTGACCAAACTTGTACTCTCTAGGTATTAAAGCAAAAATGTTTGTGCAAATGAAAACCAAAATAACTTTCAAAACTTCAGAAAGCTACTGTATATGCACTGTATACTTGTATGCAATTATGTTGAATGTAAAAACTAATAAAACCTCTGGTAGACGGCTCTCTTTATCATTACCACCACAACACGTTACATCTATAGATGAATCTGCTTCTTTTTGTCCTCCACTTGCCCCTTTCTTTACTTTACATCACTGAAGACCATTGACCTTAAAACCCTCCAGGGTTTGTTATTTTGATTTGTCATGCTTCAAGTCTGTTCATATGCAAAACCCATCTCCAATGAACATCTGCGATGCTCTTGACTAAGAAGCAGGTATTTAAGCCGAGCTGAAGTGTAATTTCTTAGTGGTGTTGTAATGTTGTTCTGTATAGCAGCTGCTGAGAGAGGAGTGATGGTATTGTGTGGCTGGGGGGCTCAACGGGTCAGCTGGTGTGAGTTCCCTGTAGGCCCATCTGGAGTGGGAGTCTGCAGGACTCAGTCTGTAGGACCAGCGGGCTACAGGACATGCTCCACTGGGCTCCTTTCTTATTCAGAGACAGGCCCAGGAAGATCTCCATTGAGGGGCAGATTCAGCCCACTGCCTCCAACAGACTCCCACTGAGAATGAGGAATTCCCCCAGTTTTTGGATAAAGTGAAAGGCCGAATCCTCTTCCCACCCCCCACTACAGTACTAGTCCTAAGGTGGTGGTTTATTATGAAATGAATGCAGGGCTGTGGAAATGTTCTTCTCACTTGACGGTTTGTCCCTCCCATAAATTACTTCCATTTGAGGCCCATCAGGAATGTGGGGAAATTTCACTTCACACTTCTCTCATTCATTTTTGTTTATTGAATTGAGCTGATTTTAATAAACAGTTTAAAGTTACATATCAGCTCTTGTGGACTAAATGGCATGGTATTAAAGATCAGACTTGCAGATGCACATTTTTTTCATTGACTTAATTCCTGACAGATATGAAATATGAGTTCATTAGGAGTGGTCCCATTATAGAGCCCTGTGGGACTCCCTACATCAGCAGCCAGCTCAGTTGCTGCTCCTTTCCTTCTATTCTTTTTATCATTCACACATAGCTGCCCTTGCTAACTACACTCTTTGGGGCAAGCAAAGCTGTTGTTCTTTCGTATTCAATACATAGTTCAAGGCACAGAGGGAATATGGACTTCAAAACAGGTCATAAATAAAGGAGAAAGTTTTCAAGATGTTGATGACATAGTCACGCAATAAAGGGGCAGTTTAGGGGCACCACTGCAAATCAGTTCTGTGTCAGAGAGCAATGGGAAAGGAGTGAAGTGGGCTCTTTAGAACGTTAGTTTTATTAACACTCACCACGTTGTACAAGCCGATGCACCAGCGTTCAAACAGGATCTGGCCTGAGAAGCCATTGACGAATGCAAACCAGATCTAAGGAGGACAAAAATCACATAAAGAAAGAATAAGAACAACAAAAATAAGAACACAAAGCGACGGCAGTGGAACAGTTAAATCACAGATAATCACAGATTTATAAAGCCGTTCAAATTTAAAAGCAACAAGATGACAGGGATAGTTTCATGTGCAAAATTCTCACATTTCCTGTTACTGTCACTTTAATCGGTAAGGCATTTGGTCATGAATCCGATACTGTAGGCTTCACTTAAGCTAGATGATGAAAACATTCAATCTCTGTAGTCTTTCTAATCACCCTTTCAGTATGTATGCTTTCCATTAGTGATAGTGAGAGGGAGTGGTCACCGTTATCAGACTTGAGGCGGGCTCACTGTGTCTAAAAACTAACAATCCATTTTTCTGTCGCACTACATTCCTCACTGCCTTATGACAACAGAGACTTCAGAGAGAGACAACAGGGCCTCTTATGATACGAAAAATATCAAAGAGTGAACAGCTCCTGCTAATTTCTTTAAAATTATTCCAAGGGTGATGCATCTTGCAATGGCGGTCTTTTGCGAGCAAAGCAGGATAAATAAGCGTTTCCCATTAATTAAAATAAAACAAACTACTACATGACTCTAAAACTAATGTGGGTTTGTTTGAAGTACTGACCCATGATCAACATGTCATTAGTCTAACTTAGCCAGGTTTCAAACGCAGGAAAGGCAAGAGGCCACAAAAGACCAAATCAGAAACAAATGAGTGGCAGTGTGAAAGCTTAGACCTTCAAGTACCACCTCCTTGATGCAAATTGTTGACTGAATTCATCACAGGATTATCTACAAGCATAGATCAAAACCACTATTTCCCTCCTTGTTCTACCTGAAGATGAGTGGGTGACAGATGAGGTTAGTTAGGAGGGCAGAGTCAGGGCTGTGGGACTCTGAATGATGGAGACTCTGCTATACTATGTCAGGAAAGGGAGACTGAGGTAATGTAAACCACATGTTGTGTGGATATGTGGCTTATCACTGCATCTTGATTAGTCATACTTATCTGAACAAAACAATGCCTCTAAGATCAGGACAGAAGCCAAGTATTCTAAATGAACTATATTAGCATGAAAGTAGAGTAGTTAAAATACAGTATCTAGTTTGGAAAACAGCTCGTGTGAATTTTTAAATTGCTTCAAAGCAGGACTGTCTGACACCTCCTGGAGAAAAACACCTTGTTAAATGACAATGAATCAGAAATTGTTCCTCACAGTGTTACACTTTGACACTTCATGATCCAGAATCGACTGCTGCTCACGCCAAATCTGTCAGGGGAACATCAGGGGTGCTGTGTTTTGGCCAAGCATTTCCTCGCTTCATTTAACTTCATTATGAAGGCATGAACTGCTACAAATTCTCAGATTGGGACAAAGCCTATATAAGGGCCCCACCCGCTGCTGCCACTCTCTACACGACCAATACCAATCTGCCACTAGCCCTTCCCATTTAATCGCGTAAGGGTATGCATGAAAACAAATGTCTGTCACCCCATGGCTCACCCCCTCTTCGTTCCTTTGGTGCGGTGGTGGTGGGGGGTGGCTGCCTATAGATGGAGCCTGTGTTTATGTGTGTGCCCCCAGACCCTGCTCCTTACCTCCCCTTTCTGCCACACCCACCCATTACAGATCCCACACTCCACTCCATCAGGTGCACTCTACCATGATGTTGTTTCTTTTATAAGAGGGGGGCTGTTTCCAAACTCATGTGGGATGTTCACCCTGATCTGGGACCATGTGGCTCTGGAACCATGAGAATCAGAAGGTGTACAGTTCATCTGCTGGCACTGCAATAATAGTTTTAGGTGTTTTGGGTCTTGGCTTGCTGAAAATACATTCAGATGCCGTTGCTATGGGTTATGTGTAGATGGAGCCCAAGCCATGAGGCAGGTTCAACCATTAGCTTGGCTCAAGCAGTGGCAACGAGGGGCTAGTGGGTAGGTCAAACTGCTGAATTAATTACAGCTCTGCCCAATGAGAGGCTCTGCTCTGATATATTGTTGTGCTAAGTTAAAAAAGGCTCCTATTCATAGCATGTGGTAACTGCTTCTGTGTGAGTGTTTTGGCCTGGTCCTTGGGGTCCCAATAGCTTCTCTCTCTTTCTCCCTCTCTCGTCTCTTGAGGGACAGATGCATTGATTTGCTCATTAGGGGAAGTACCAGGCAGGATTTTTCTTCCCCTTTTCTTCTCCTCATTGAGTGCCACTCAGCGGAGGGGTGTGGCTGGCCTCTCTCCCCGACTGCACATCATGAAAAACAGTAATGGAGGGAAGCGGGGAGAAAAGGGGAATTGGGCAGCGGCTAGCCGATAAGAAGACTTCTTGCATATTCATCAGCAAATCAAAAATCATTGATTCCAAGGCTGCTTGCAGGCCTTGTCTAAAAGTGGCTATGGGTTGGAGGGGTGGGGGGAGTATGACATTTGTCCCCAACAATGTGAGTCCTGATACTCTTAAGCTTAGTACTGCGGAATTGCTAATGGAATGCATACACAAAGCAAGCAAAGAATAAAGAGGGACATAAAGAGGGAGCTGATAAATATGCTGGAAATATGTGGAGCTACAAACACAAGCTGACTAACAATGCCAGGCACAGCCTCTGTGGCTTCATTCAGCGTGCGTTGGTCGGCAGGCTTTGCTCTGCAGCTCGGAGCCGTCTCTGACTACACTGAGCCGCACTGAATGAGCTTTCATGTAATTACCTCATAAATGCCACTTGTCCATCAGCCCCCTCCGTAGCACCCTGGCAATGTGTCAATCAAACATGAGTGGCCAGCTGGATCGGCCATTTGAATTAAGTTGCTATGGCTTCCTTTGGAAAGCCCTCTTAGCTTGAATGTGGCTGAATTCAATCCCCTTCACTCCTGTTCTTTAGTTAATGGTGTAATTTGTAACAAAGTAGGAGTTATGAATTCTTCTTAAAGTTCGTTAAGCACTGGGTCATATTGTTTCAAAAATATTTGAGTGATTGTAGCCGCATTTTATAATTAGATAGACAGTCATGTTTCAAGTGTGACCATGCTTGAACTGTTCTCTAACTGATTTGGAAAAGAAATGCCAACTGTAATCAACAGCACAGGGAATGCCAAAGGAAACACTGGAAAGCAGTTCCAGGTGTCAGTCAATCATCCACAGGAGTGACTGCCTTACTTTCTGACTCACAATTAACCCTCAGTTAGTCACAGAAAATCCTGAATGATCACACAACTGTTCCAAGAGCCTCAGACTAAGTTGCGCTCACATTCATGTTTTCCACAATAGCCGCAGAAGCCTTCAACCTCCTACTCTGGGTCTCTCAAACAGAACCAAAGACCCAGTGGAAAGAGAGCGGGACGAAAAGAGGCTTAAACACCGAGTCTCGCAGTCCTCGCATTCAAATTGTAACACACACTGTACCAGACAATGGTGCCGTGAACAAAAAAAGTTAAAATTCCCGTCAACATCCTTGGTTCTCTCCTTGCAAGGCAGCCTGGGAGTCGACGAGAAAAACATGCGAGCACAAAAGTAAACCTATTAGCGCAACAAATGCAGCTTTTACCCATACCCTGGGGTTGCTGGTGTGTTCGATGTCAGGGTCTTACAAAACAGGGACATTTGAAATATTGAAGCAGCCAAAGAGTGAAGAAATGTCCTATTATCTACTTGAATCCCCTGAAGGAGCGTAGCAAGGGGGGAGGGGAGTTATGTTTTCAGAGAGCAACAAAAGGTGTGCTAGAAAGAAGCTCGCCCTGCAGACAGAACTATAGGTGTTATGCTCCAGTGTAGGAAAAGACCTGCTTTGAAAAGGGACCTGGAATGTTTCAAAGAGGAGCTGCAGTGGGACACACAAAAAATGGGCAATGTTAGGAGGAATTTTCCGAGGTTTTGATGTGATTGTGGCATAAAGGTCCATTTAGGATTCAAATGAAGGGCAGAGAGACAAAACTGAGAATACAGGATGGGTTTGTACTGTCTTGGATTTGTGTAACATGTACATTACAAGTTTTGCAACCTCTTTTGGACTTGTGATTACGGAGGGAGGGAAACATCGAAAAGTTTATACATGGTTAAAAACAGGGATGAAATGAAAGAAAATCAACATTCAGGCACAGATGAAATCCATACTTAATGCTGTTGCCATCAGAAAATTAAATTTGCTGCAAATTAAGTTTTATTTTGGATCTAGCATTTATAACTGGTATTTTACCTTATCTGGAAAAGGGTTGCATGGTCAAACAGTTGCAGTACCTTTAACAGCAGTTATAGGCTGGAAAGAGACTGACTGCCCTCTTTCACTTCAGGTCACATTAGGACAGAAACAGACATGCTGGAATGTAAAAGGTAGTCTACTGATTCTCCATGGTACATAAACCAGAATGAGGATGAAAAAGAGGATCAGAGGTCAAGTCTCACAGGAAGAGGTTGAACAAAAAAGATTTTTAAGGAGCTCATATTTCAATAACAGGATATGTGGTGAGGATATTTTAAAAAGGGAGCACTCTCCAAATTGTCTAGTTTTCACAATCCAGAGGAAGTGGGTAAATCACTTACTTTCCATTGCTGTTGGGTCCCAACGTGTGAGTAGTTGTGTGTGGGGGCGGGGGGCTTTTTTAAAATGTCTGAGTAACTGCTTTCATTTTGTTCTGTTATGCTCTGATCTTCATGTATCCCTCAACTGGTCTTGTTTTTAAGTATAATCAAAGCACCGACATTTCACTTGCAATAAGAGCACATTTTATTCCTATAAACAAATGGCTCCAAATTTGCAAGGTCAGTAGATTACATAAGGCACAGCAGTGTATGTACATGAAATCTTCCCGATATGTAGTGTGGGACAAGGTGCCATCAGACACTCAGCAGTGACTTCTGATATAGACTTTTTGAGAAGAGGCAAAGCCAGAGTTGCTTGTTGAGCCAGACAAGTGCATGGCCAGTAGATCAAAACATCTGAGCACTCTCGATGATAAAGCTGCTGCTGATAGGAAGCACTTAACCTGTCTGGTCATTCTTAGTTATGGCTCTGAACCTGCAATCAGAACTGGGTCTGGTATCTGTCAAATGGCATCAGACCTACCACACACCAGCGGACCGTCCTAACCTGCATCACTGATATATAAGGAGACTGCAGCAAGGTGGCTATGAACAGCATTCATTAACTGTTCTTATGATAGAGTCCAAAGTAAATATTTCTGCATCATCAGTACAATTAAACTTTAATAATCACAGGGCTGAGTAAAAATGTAATGTTTTAATTTCAGAACTTTATGTTCTCTCCTCGAGATAGCATGGTTCCCAATTTTCAAGCCCGAATGAACAACAAGTTAAATACTACCAGATCATTCGTCAATTAATGAAATCGAAAATGCTTGAGAACATTTGTTTTTCAGGCTTTGAGGATTTTGTTCTAGTTGATGAAAATCATTCAACTAAATGGAACAAGGAGATCATTTTTTGTGATTCTGAATATTTTAGTAAATATGATCGCTCATTGATAGTGAGAAAATGCTGCGTTAATTACCACATAATTTTGTTGTTACCGACTTTTCAATAAGTATTCTGCATGTCATTCTTTCAGTGTGTCCAATGTTATGGACATATCTGTCCGTATCTGCTCTCAACACAGTTAAAAATGGTAATATTAACATCTTCTAATCCTAGTCTTGCTTGTGAGATGGCTGTACTTAATGATTTTTCAGACGAGCTGTGTGGATTAATATATTCCAAGGATCCATTAACTGGCCACGATTTCCTGAAGGCAGACTTCAAGTTAATTAGATGAAGTTTTCCCTTCATTACTGAGTGTGCGTGTGTGTGTGTGTGTGTGTGTGTGCGCACTCGTGTTTGAGTGTGCCTTTTTATCTGTGTATATTCTGTCCAGGTCTGTCAAAAACCATTTACCCGGGAGCTCCACAAACTGGCAGGTAATGTGAAGGGCCAGTCAACAGAAATACAAACATGGAAACTCTAACAAGGAATCTTTACCAAATCATATCACGTGGAAAAATCTCAATGCTTTGCATTCAGATCTGGTTCATTGCATGGCTCTCAGTCTTGAGAGCTACTGTGTGAGTCTTACCTCAATGATGTAGAGGACAATATTCTTGTAGAAGCAGTACAGGATACACTTGGCTACACGGTTGTAATTCCAGGCTCCATGGACGAGCAGCAGATTCTTCAAGTACTTGAACTGTGTGGGAGGGAAGTAAATGGAGGAAAACAACGAGATGAATGAATAGCAAAGGTCTGTGTACAGTGCACTGTCTAATGGTTCCTCATAATCAGCGATCAGTGCTGGAACACTAAAGCAGTTACAGCAGGAACTTCAAGATTAAAGAAAACAGCAGCGTTTTGTCATCCCCCAGCAGAGAGGACTGATGAGGCATTGTGGAAAAAGCTCTCGCCAACACATTCCAGAAATTTCAAGTCAAAGATTGTAAGACTGAGCTTTAAAGTTGTTGAAAATGGAGGAGTTCATATGGGGGTATTGGTCTCCAAGGTCTCAGCATAATAGTTAAATGGCTTTATAATTACACCACCATTTCGGACCTGTGGTGTTGTATAATTTCAGTGCTATTTCAGGTTGATAAGTGTGATTACACTGAGCTTGGAGGCAAGTGTTTCATCTTCAGTTGCCAGAAAATGACTAAAACAAAGCACACAATCTACACTGCATCCTCTTGCCATCTAACAAAAGGAAAAGTTCTTCAAATGTCTCAGTAACCAGACTCGTATGTAGGACAAGTAAAATTCAGCTTACATTTTGGGGCATTTTGTTTATTTGAAGACCTTTTTGTCTTACAGCATTACCACCGTGTTTTTTGGTGAAATGACAGCCCAGTGGAAGCCCCCAGTTTGTCTGACCCCTCGAATGCTCGGCTCAAACATCAGTTACACAGACCTGAGCTGATGACAGACAGAGAGCAGAGGTGCCTCAGCCCAAAGCCTCCTCACTCTGCACACAGATAACTCTGAGCTTTCAAGTATTAAATCTTAGAAAGTAGCTAGTAATCTACAGCAGCAAGGAGCAGCTCTGATACCCCAGAACACATATATAAATCATTTATGGGAATTGAAAAACAAGTTACACAACTTCTACGGATTGATTTCAGTTTGTAATCCGCAAATTACAGTTAACGTAACGTTACGCCAATATATGGAAAACACCACTGGAAGTCAGGAGGTGTAATTTAATTTGATGCCGGGACACAACCTAAATGGATTACGAGAGGCCACCTGTCTTTGAAAGACATACACTTTTACATGTCATGCCGATTGAAGGGGCACTTAGGACAAACCCAAGTCTCTTGAATGGTAATTGCATACTGAGGGACAGAGAGTGTACTGTGTTTTAGTCAGGTACTCTCAAGCCCTGTGGCTGTATAATAGAAACATGATGTACTGAGTGGCGTGCTGTGTAGAAAAAGACCTATGATACAGGAGCTCCATGGCTTTTGTTGCTTATGGGTATTATATATCAAGAGAGAAACAGAGTTTCAGACAAACTGGTTACTGGGACATACTGTATTTAAGTAGCATTTTGCTGGGATCTGTTTCTGTATAGTTATGTTGGGAGTTGGGTGTCACCACATGCCTGTTTTACAGGTGGTACCACTTCACTGTTTAAGCTAATGCCCTAACAGACATATGACCTATTGTTACTCAGAACAATGTGCCAAGCTATCATGAACACATATTAAACTTGAGGAGACAAGGACAGACCATTTGGGGAATCCGACTTTTAGAAGCTAGAAATTGGCATGGATATCAATGTACTGTACATGGATATCATGTGCTGCCAGACTGTTGACATGCACCTGCAGCTTCAAAGCGTACGCATTTGTTCCAGAAATACCTCGCGATAGAAATTTCATGTGTTTAGTTTACAGTGTTTAGCACTATCAATTTTGGAGATTTGGAGAGCCTTCTGTTAATCAAGTCTGAATATAATTAGCGAGACTGAAGTGCAGTGGCCTCTTGTTTTGTTGCTTGGTGTGAGCCCCTGCCACTGTACTCACCTGGGCAATAGAGTAGTCAGAGGAGTTTGCTGCCTGCAGGCCCTCGTTGCCTGAGATTCCCACACCGACATGAGCTGTCTGGATCATTCCCACGTCGTTTGCACCATCACCAATGGCCAGGGTGATCACCTTCACCTGT
Source organism: Chelmon rostratus (assembly GCF_017976325.1). NCBI lineage: Eukaryota > Metazoa > Chordata > Actinopteri > Chaetodontiformes > Chaetodontidae > Chelmon > Chelmon rostratus. The sequence continues at coordinate 20,527,087 of NC_055666.1, forward strand.
TTCTTTACCATCTCCACCACCTCTGACTTCTGAAGAGGAGATACTCTAAAAGAGGGCAGTAGCACAGGGAATATTACACAATGGGCTTTTAATGAAACTAGAAATTGATTTGTGTTAATCAGAAAGTGCAATTAATGTGGCAAAATCCGTCTTGTCAGTGGGTCATACAGTAAGGCAAGAAAAGGAGAGCAGATGAGAGACTATACATATATCCCTCAGGAATGTACTGTCCAGAAAATTGTATTCCTACTTTCCGACTATTGGGAAACATAATTGAGGTGTGCATAAAATAGTATTAATTTTTTAGATCAGCAGTTGGCAAAACTCAAAGCTCCTCTTTAACTTTGGAGAATAGTGGGTTGAGGTGTGCAGACATTTGTTTTCATGTTTTTGTCTTAGTCAAATTTAATGTGGTACTGATCAACAAAAAAGACCCTTTAATGTCAAAATGAAAGCAGATACAGCTAAGAATGGTGAAGCACTTGGGCAGCTGTTGCATGCACAGTCTCCAATCTCTGCCTCTGAAGCTTGTAACTCCTTCAAAGTTGTCACAGGTCTCTTGAGGACCTCTAGACTTCAGTCCACTAGTCTACTAAGCAGTCAGCGTTTTTTAATCTGCCAACCAGCTGTGTCATGCTCTTTCCATTTATTAATGACTGATTTGTGCTTCTCAATCACCATTTGGCAAAGTTGCTTCGAGTGTTCCCTCTTTTACTAACTCGCCAAAAAATTGACCTGCCAGATGCAGGTGTATTTATACTAGAATCAACTGAAACCCCTTGACTACACACAGGTGATCTCCACAAAGAGCCCAGTAACATCCTTGATCCAATCATGTGTTCACAAAGTGGTGAACCTCACTCAGTCTTTGCTTGTGAACGACTGAGCCTTTCCAGGATGCCCCTTTCATACCCAATCATGATGCTATCACCTGTTACCAATCAACCTGTTTACCTGTGGAATGTTCCAAACAGGTGTTTTTGGATCATTCCACAACTTTCGCAGTCTTTTGTTGCTCCTGTCCCAACTTGTTTGAAACATGTTGCTGCATCAAATTCAGAATAAGCAGATATTTACAAAAATCAATGAAGTTAATGAGGTTAAACATTAAATATATTGTTTTTGTACTGTTGTCAATTGAGCATATGTCTAAAAGGATTAGCAAATTATCACTTCCTGGTTTCTTTATGTTTTACACAGCGTCACAACTTTTTGAGAATCTGTAGGTGTAATGTAGCAACATGAGATCTCGAAGACCTCTCTTACTGGGTCCATTACATAAAGCCAGTCATTAGGTGATGGTTGAGACACATAAGTCTTCCTCAAGACTTCAAACCTGACTTTTTGCCCTCACTGACAGCAAAGTCTGTAGCCTCCCACACAGGCGTTTCCTCTTAGTGGAGCAGGTTTGGGGGTAGTGTACAGTACAGAGTCTCCAGGGATGATGTCATAAACTGCACGTCTGTCTTAAGCTGTGAAACTGTTCATGTTTATGTTCTCCGTGGTTTAAGAGGCCTCATTCACCTCCTGGTGTCTCTTGGTGCCCACAGAGTGTGGACACAGCAAAGGCAGGTGGAGGTGGAGGGAAAAATAAATAAAAATTTGACGTAATACACTGAGTCATAAGGTTTGCTGTCCTTCTGAAAAACACGGTGCTGATCTTGGGGCAAATCCCGTCAAAGTTGCTTGAGTACTTAAGTACTTCCTATTATTTATGTGGTTTGGGCAGGTCAACAGGGGACCTGCATAATGTTGAAAGTTGCCATTTGAATTTATAACGAACACACTTTTTAAACTGCCATAAAAATACTCAATGACCGTTGAGGTGACGACATAATACTTCAACCTTAGAGCTTTCACTTTAAGTGAAGTAATTTTTAAGCAACACGACTTACTTTCAGCTTCTCAATTGTGAGGATTTGCTGCTTTTCTCTGTTTCATATAATTACAAAATGAACATATTTGAATTTTGGACTGCTGGTTTGATAAAACAAGCAATTTTAAGAGTCCTTGGACTGGAGCTTGGACTTTTGAGATGATGAGCTTATACATATATATATATTCATCTCAATATTATTCCATATTATTCCAACTACTTACGTTAAATATTTTTTTATAAGCCGATTGGGTACGTAAACTCTTTGCAATGAGAACATTGTCTCCATGCTTTCACTTTGGTCAGTGGAATTTATTGTCTCAGGGTTATTTTATTGTTTGAGGAGTAAATCTTACCTGCAGCATATGACAGCTTTACAGGACAGGGCGAGGTCCAGGAAGTACTGTCGCACTCCAAATGTGAGGGCGTACTTGAGAGTCTTTCCATCAATAATGAGAGCAAAGTCGTTTTCCTTGTAGAGGGCATCTCCCAGCATTCCACAGTGGTGGCTGAGTGTTTCCCTTGTTCTCTGTGTGGTGAAAAAATGTGTCATGAATGTTAGTTTAATTAGTGTGTTCAGTCATTAGAATTTCATGCATACCTTGGCATAGTTGCTTGAGAAGATACCATGGATTTACAGAGATTACAGTTTTGTTTTCTTTTTTGTCCTGGCGGACTGGTTTTCAAGAGTTTACTGAGAAAGCTGGCTGTGATTAATTCATTTATCCATTCTTAAATGTATTCAAGATGTCTCTTTCCTTGAATGTTTAGTTGTAATTTTCTTTTTTTCATTTGCACACGAGGACTATTAATTTAAGGGCTGATATGCATGAACAACTGAATGACTTACACTAAACCACAGTGAGATCCTCCTTCTGTAATGAGATTTATATTTCATCTACTGTAGTGGGACATACAACAAAATATTTGCATAATGTGTTTTAAAAGTTTGACAATGAAACACCACTCGTGCATTACATTAGCGTCACAGCTTCTGTCAAGTGCAACACCAGCAGCATTCATATCAAGAAGATATTGTTTCTTCACAAAAATAAGATTAATTCACCTCTGCTAGTCTCTAATTCACATCAGTGTTAAATAGATGAGACAGTCCTGCCCACTCCTCTCGCTAATCCCAAACTGCTGCACAGCAGCTGCTCTTGATATTTTAGATATTTATTATGTTTCCCATGCTTATTACACTCTGGCCTTGGTTATGAGGTGACACAGACGGATTCTAAGAATGGATCATGTTTGCTTATACAGTATATACAGCTATGATGGTGAGTGATGGTGAAAATCCATAAATATGAGACTGACAAGAGGATTAACTGTCCTGGTACTGGGGCATGTGGACCTGATGGATGGAGTGGTGAGATCATCACTGTATTCATCATTCAATCATCTTCCCCACAGATGGTGAAACCATTAGGAAATAAAACCAATGTATGTACGTAACTGAGGGACAGGTACTACATGTATTATGTATAAAAACAATAGAACAAGTATAAATGTACAAAAATACAACAGAAACATTCCTAGCAACAAAATGATATCTTTACATGACAGAAAGAAATCAAATTTAAATGGACAGATGCAAAGCAATGATACAATGCAAGTTATCACACTTAATGTGCCAACCAGATGCTCAAACCAGCTGTAATCAACAAATGTTAGCCATTAGCCGTGGCGAGGGAGGGAGGGGTCTGGCCTGGTGTCGAGGTCAGATATGTCAAAGCAGTGAGATTGTACCAGGGGGACCAGGCAACATTGGCTTGGCATAACAAAACTCTGAAACCCCAGCTTAAAGGAAATATTTGGAGAAAGGGTCTTTGCGTTTCACAAAGCGGGAGAAGGAAAGTCAGAGACACGCACAGAGAGAGATGATGGATTAACAGAGGAGAGAAACTGAGCAAGAGGATACAAGCAGAAAGCAGCTGCCAGGACTTAACCATCCCTGATGGGGTCTGTAAAACAGCACGAGATGGTGAGCAGTGGGCAGGCTAGTGTGTGTGTGTGTGTGTGTGTGTGTGTGTGTGTGTGTGTGTGTGTGTGTGTGTGAGAGAGAGAGAGAGAGAGAAGCACAAGTCAGAAGAGGCATGGGCTGTGATATCTATATTCAACCTTAGAGCCAAAAACAGAAAGCCTCTGCATCTCAGTTAACAGAGTGGTTTTAGAGGACATCTCGGTCTGAGTGCATGTGTCTGTCTGTGTATGTGCTTTGTATAAGCCGGTATACCATCAGTATGAGAAAGAATTCACTCTGTTTGGGGCACAATCTATTCATCACGTAGGGCGATAAGAAAAGTTTACCATTTCCTCAAGTAGGGTGGCCATTTCCCCCCTAATTTCCACTGAGGAATTTTAGCACTAATGCTACATGTCTCCTCCTAAAGCCTCTTTGTTATGGCTGTAATGACCAATTTAGCCTATGTGACTAGCTAGTGTTTGGCTTTGGAATGTGTATGTGGCCTCCATTCAGAAATCCATAAGAGCTTCCCATAAAGACTGAGCTCCATTGTTGATATAGCCTCTTGAGGGATATAGCCAACAGGACGTGACACTCACGATGTGGAATCTGGACACTTGTATGGACGTAATGTCATCATCTGTCTAAGGCTTGGAGACACTCAAAAAGGGGACCTTCCACCTGAGTTAGAAGTGTGTAGGGCACCCACGGATTTAAGCTACAGAGTGTTTGTGTGGAAAATTATTCTTGCATTTTTTTACTTTTTCATCTGTCTTGATAATCAAAATACAGATTAACAATCTTGTTATAGAAAAAATGAAAATAATGAGCCCCGTCTTTCCATAGTTGCTTTTACACATGCAATCTATCCCTGAAATGTTCAGGAACATGTCCCCCATGAGTTCATGTGTGATGCAGAGCAGGAATCAAAACTCAGGGAAATCTGTACGACCAGTTTCCCACCTCGAGACCTGGTAACATGTCAGGGAAAATGCCGGTACGGCTAAATTGTGAATGAAAGCAGTAACGCTGCAGGGACGAGCATGTGAAGGGTCACATCCATCTGACAAAAGAAGCTTTCACATGGAGTGAACCAACCACACGACTCACTTATGATAGATCAAATGTGTGTTTCTGACTGAAGAAGGCCTTGTCCCACCTAGTTCTTCTTCTGTTGAGTTTTATGGTAGGTGGCATCCCTAAGTGTTGCCCTTCTATTACAGGAATGCCACGGCAGGTGTTAAAAGGTGCAAGACGGAAATGTCCCTGAATGCATGTGTGAATAGTGGAGACCACTAGCAGTGCCTGAAAGGTTATTCCAGTATTTTACTGGGAACTGTGTGTTAAAGAGACTAAACTTAATTTATATAGTAATGTTCAATAAGTGCTCACTCTCTGAATGATTAAACACACTGACCGCAAGACAAAGCTGCTGGAAATGACCTAATCCTACCCTGGAGAAAAGTTTCACTTTGGGAAATTCGGTTCAAGTAAGATTTAGTAGAGGGGATGTCTAAAACTTGGTCTTCCCTTTGATAACCATTTCTAAACACACCAAAGAGGCAAGATGTGCTCCAATTACTCTCTTGCAGCCTAAGAGCACTCAGAGTTACCAGCCTTGCTGCCAGGCCCTGTGTGCACTGTGCCTCCTCAGTCTTGGTGGAGAGGTTTCTCCCTTCGCGTTTTAACAAGCAGCCTTATGTAAGCATCTGCTCAACCACAGGAGAATCGGAGCTGACATTTCAAAGCGCCGGTCCCCACCGACCCCAAATTTCTACCTCAACTTCATTTATCACGCTCAACGACTGGCTGACAGAATGAAGGCCGTCCATCATCACCCCCAAAACACCCCCGTTGCTTTCCCCACCTTCATCCACTTCTTCTCATCGCCCCCCCCCCTCGTCTTGTCCGACAAACTAAACCCAGTCGAGTTTCACCTCCATCTGTGGCTCCTCGGCTCAGCTTTCTCCTGCTGGAAGTGCAGGGACTTGCCCTTTTCAATCTCAGAAACAACAGACAAGGCTCTCCTGCCGGGGGGGCAGCACACTTCTCTGCTGGGTGTCTTAAAGATGCTACAGGCAGATTTGGGATGTGTGGTGACTCGGTGTGTGTGTGTGGCTCCCTGTGGCCTCATCCTTTCAGTTTTCGAGACAGATTTTTTCACAGGGGTTGAGTGATGAGATCAGGGGATTAATATACTCCAGGATGTCCTCGTGGTGTCATATTCACACCCCCAAGATCAGTAAAAAGAAATTGAAAATATGTCTTAGCAATTTTTCTAACTTGCGAACACATCAAAGTGAGTAGGAAACTGAACATAAAACGAGTGAGTACATTGTATAATGGGTGATGATGCAGAAATGAAATGAATGATAATGAAATCGGGATTAAATTGAATGAAAGAAAAAAAGAGTTGTGTAAATGAGAAGCAGTGACAGTCTTAGTAATTCTGTATACAAGGAATTCTGATAATTTGGGGGAAAGTAAAATGCTAAATACTCACGTCAAGAGTGTCTTCATTGATCACGAGCATGCCCATGTTCTTGGTCAGCAGTTTGCAGGAGTGTCCTACAGAAAAACAAAAGATGAGATCTTATGTTTTTTTAGAGAAAATGTATTAGACTTGTAAAGAATGGCAAGTAAGCACATAGGCAGGAAATATTTTGGATGAATCAAAATACCACTGAATTATTACATCAAATTTTAGTTTACTTTAGTTTCAGTAACCCCCTTTAGCTTCTAATTGGGGCCAAAACATGCATGCCTTAAATAGATGAATAACAAAAAAATAAAAAAAAATAAGGGACAATATGCAGCAATCAATTTTAAGGGACACCAATTAAAATGTTACAGCTCAGAGCCAGTGTCTCGGGACATGACTAATGAGTTTGGTTTACAAGGGTTTGTCAGTTTCCTGTTTTAATAGGCAGTTACAACTCTGAGTTACCAAACATGGCTCTCTGGGGAGCGTTCCCCTCAGCTCTTGGCTGGGACAGATGCTCAGGGTCACCAGCAAGGTGGTAGAGGGAGCCTCCCGTTGGGGAAAACAGAAATGTTTTAGGAACCGAGACTGAAGCCTTCAGTTTAAAACCGTAGCCGTATGAGAAGCCTGCCATCTGTGGCATAACCACACGAATATTTGTGGGTTTCGACACTTTGCTTCTGTCTGGAAAGAGATTTTAGTTTCTTTAAGAGGGTTACCACAAAGCCCATGTTTTGTGAATACATGGGTGGCATTTTCTGCGAGTGAAACTGAGATAAGATTATGTACAAAAACGCGCGGTCGCAGTCAAACACAATAGTACGCACACACAGTACACACACAGTACACACAGTACACACAGTACACACAGGGGTGGCCGGGGGGGGGGGGGGGCTTTGCATGAGGAAATGAGAGGGTTTCACCTCCAGAGTCGAAACCAAACAGGGTTGGGGTCTGGGTCTGGCAGATTGTTTTCTTAAGTGCAAAGGTGCAAACGTCCAAAAATCTGCCAATGTGAGGAAAATGTCTCCCCATCTCAACACAACGTCTCTACTCCCTTCCCCCTTGTCAATTCCTGCCACAGCTCTTCCGCTTAATGTGTTTACCTTCAGCTCATTTGACTGTGGCCAAACTGCGCCTTTTTTATTTCACCAGAGAAAGCTGAATTCCTGGCCTTTCTCCATCTCAGGCGGAACTAAACACTGCTCCCACAGGACTTGAGGAATGTGTAACAGGGACACTCAAGTCACGGCCATCTCAAATGTTGCAAAGGGAGCGACAATTACCGAGGGCACTCAAAAGGGATACCATATAAGATTTTGGGAGGCACAGAGAGTGGCGACTTGAAAGGACTGATTGCACGTGGTGAAGTAGGTGGGAAGGTAGGTATCACGGTGGCTAATATTTGTGTAGGCAGATGCAGGGCTGTGTTTACTCTCTCATGTCTCTCTGCTTAAGTGGGTGATGCACCCTGTGGCCAAAACGAGCACAGCACTGTTAATGTGCTTCTCACCTGTGATACCTTCAGTAAAGCAAGTAGTGTTCGCCAGCCACTTTCTCTTTATTGAATTCTGGCTCTGACTTGTTCTAAGCATCGCGTGTGTAAACTCCCCTCAACAGTCCCCTCAGAGGCCCAGAGCAAACACGAAGTAGAGTATTTGCTCGATACTTTAGGATTAGGGACAAACTGAAACAATGACAGTGGTTACAGCTTCAGATCAAACACATCTGTCATGCTTTAATACCATGAAGTCAACTCAGCATTTATGTCCAGTATTCTGTGCCAAGAGTGGCATTTGGGTGGTTCAGGCCACCTGAAAACTAGAAAGATCTGAGTGTGATGGCCGAAATTCAAAATTCCAATGTGACACAAGGTGCACCATGAACTGTGGCAATGGGGATCGTCTTTCAGGGAGGAAAATAGTAAAAAACAAGGTCAATGCTGAGCGGAGATTTTACAGAGCGACTTAGTCAAGCGGCGGACCTGTAAAAATACTTCCAGTGAGCGTGTGCTTCTGCGGAGCTCCCTCACATCTGGGCACAGTGGGCACAAAGGGCTGATTCAGTCAGGCCTCAGTGGTAGGTAGAGCCACAAACGGAGGTATTTTTTTTTTTATATCTATTTTTCAGGACTCTGTGTTTAAATGTTGGCTGTAGTCAAGGTCGAGCCATTTGTAGTATTTAGCCACATGTAAGAGTTGTAATAACAAGACCAATTAAGGAAAATGAACTGGAACTGGTGGACCAGAGTTAGTCGTTCACCTTTCTGATAGCATCTGCAAGGCTGAAAGCTCTAGGGGAGCCAGATATATGTGAGCTGCCTCCTTGTGTACATATGCATGTTATTTATTTCACATCAGTGCAGTGTGCTCATACATCATTTTGCATTCTGTGACAGATGCTTTTTGCTAGATATGTGTGACAGAGAAGCATTCAGCTTGTCAGTAGTTTGTCTTGCTGGGTGAAGAATGACCACAGGGCTGACTGCAGTACCTGTTAGAGGCCGGCATACAATTTATCACAACACAGATCAGGTTCACCGGTGGCTTTCCATTTGGTTTGAGACCAAGCAGGCAAGCTGGGTACAAATACTAATGGGAGTATGTGAGTGCAAACGGTCTTTAAAGTAAATGATTTTACATTAAAGGAGCACTCCACCAATCTTACACATAAAGTCCAGTTTACTGGTGTGAGGAGTAAAACTCAGTCTGAATATTGGCTTCTGCGGCTCTGAGGGGGGATTTTCCAGGGATAAAAAAATAACCCTGATGTTGTCGAGACTAAAAGTCAGAATATCTTGGCCTCTGTGGCTTCAGGTCTCTTGTGAGTCTCCCAACTCCATGCAATGCAATACTAAATTGCTGGATTATCCCTTTAAATCCTGTAGATTTTATCGATTCAGGTCCACCGTTTGATCTTATGGAGGCGCATCTGTCAGTGTCCAGAAGTCAGAAGTCTCCTTGACAACTGGTAGCAGCACCGAGCTTGGATCAAGCTTCAGTACTTAGTAATTAAACGCCATGCCAGTTCACATGATACTTATCAGAGCCAAAGCCCTCTTACAGTCCAAGCCTTACCAATATTAATGGCTGTTTCCTGTTTGTCCCCTGTCAGGATCCAGATCTTTATGTCTGCCTTCATCAGAGTCTCAATGGTCTCGGGCACTTTATCCTGGAGCTTGTCCTCTATTGCTGTGGCCCCCAGCAGCTGCAGGTTCTACATGCAAAAAGAGTAAAAGACAAAAACAATCAGTAAGTGGTGATCAAAACAGAGGAAGGCCTTTAACACGTCATGTGTCAGAGAAACATGTGAGCCAGGATTGTGTCACTCACTAGGTCATGTTTTTCCCCTCATCTGTTGCTCTTGTTTATCGCCCAGAAAAACTACAAAGGGCTTTAGGGGCATTTTCCAAAAAATACCCTTTTGAGGTATTGGATATGTCACTATGCCCATGTGTGTGTGTGCATACATCTGCAGACACTACACTCCCACACAAGCATGGCCACAAAATACTGTCGGTATTTTTCCCAGGAAACATAGTGGTTCTGTGGTGCCGGTTGCGGGCTCATATGGGGCCAAGACAGGGCCAAAGATTTGACAAGACCCAGGGGTAGAGGGGAGACAGGAGCCAGCAGCAGAGGCAAGGCAGGGGAAGCTCTTGAAGTTGTGACCTGAGCCCTGCTGCCTGTACATCTGTAGCTCTGTCCTCTCTAATCATCTCGAACCACACAGCACACAAAACTGTGCCTGGGGGAAAAACATGACTATATATGATGAGTCCTAATTTGCCTTTTGAATGTGAACTGTTCTATTGTTCCTGTGGCTGTTGTTAAAAGTACTCTTTGTGGATCACAATACAAAAGTTCTTGGATCAGGATTTCAACCACCAAGCCATGCTGGGACCATAATACCAGCCACTAGCAGAACGCTGGTAGATTCTGTCTGGTGTGCATTAACCATAATTTAAGGGATTGTATATGCAGCTCAGCATCCATGTGGCAATGAGAAAGTGATTGCTACACCTCTGAGTTCACCAGTCACTGTGGAGAGTTAGTACTTTCCTACCATGCCCCTAATGTGTAAGTTTCTATCTATTGCATTTAACACTGGACGCCTGATGATAATTCCTGCAAAATTCAGTCCAATTACTGGTGGCTGGCTGAGCTAAAGGTCAAGTAGTCCAAAAATAATTAATTCAAGCATAAACAAGTCAGTAAAGTTAATGAAACATTTACTTGAGAGACTGGAGCAGTTAATTTACATGTACATACTCCAGAAGAGAGTAACATGACAACAGTCGCACTGTTGAGGGATGATTTTGGGAATATGATTGCACAGATTAACTATTTTGTAACGCACAATACTGTATATAAGTAATGGAAATTACCAAAAATTATTGAGAATAATGATAAAGTGAAGCATTAAGTATCAAAAAAGACCAAGAGCTTCTCAATACAGAATGCAATAATAAAGGAATAAAGTTAAATGCTAAACTTTATTATGAACTAATTGCCATGAAGGTTGACTGATACAGAATCTATCACATTTTCCTTCACAGTAAGTAATCACACTTGAGCCATTTGTTTGAGAGAAGGCGTGATGGAATAACTTTAGATGATTTCACAGTGTTGGAATGTTTCCATCTTTTATATTTCACTGCGACTCTATTGTGCCCCCATGTGGCATTACTGCATGTCTACAGTACATATGGGTGGCCCCGAGGAGCAATGAACCCCAAACCCTGGCAGCATCTGTGCCACACTCTGCCCATTAAGCAATGCACATTACGTTTCCCTCTCTGAAAGCTTTTATGTTTATTTCATGATTGATTGCCCCCATTTGTTTTGGGCAGCCAGGAGCAGCAGTGAAGAACATGCCAAGTGGTTGATTTATAACTGTGGCTTCCTGTGTTTGACAAGTGCTTCCACACGTAGACCCACCTCACAGGAAACCAAATCTACCTGCTGGTGTAACCTTGAATATCTCATACAAACACACAATTTGGAACTTTTTCACATGCCCAGGTGTGATTACACTGCCCCCATTAGTTGCACAGGAGGCCTTGAGTCTGATTTTTTCTGCAAACGTACAGAAATCTATGAAAAAAAATGTAATGATGTAAGCAGAAGAAGAAAAATTGCCTGTCACTTGCCAAGTTCACTGCATTCCATTATGAAAAGTCTGATGGAAGAACTACCAGTCAAAATAAATGAAAAGTTCAGAGAACACAACAGGTAGTCATGGCATCTGGAGCTGATACCACACAAACATGTCAGTTTTTCACTTAGCAAACCTTCTCTATGAGTTCGTAGCTTTCCTCCAGTTTTAGGGCTCTGTTCTGCAGGGAGGTGGAGGCTCTGTGTTGGATCTCCAGCCACTGCTGATAGGACGACTCACTGACGTCTGCCACCGCAAAGCACAGAGTGCGCAGCCCTGGAGGAGAAAAACAGCATCACATCACCTGGGTCAAATGTTATCATTTCTCTCCATTTTTCATTTAAAAGACATCATTTGTTGAATACATCGAGCCTTCTAGTAGATGTTAAGCGCACCATTCTGACGGATCTGTTCAGTGCAACTGTCAGCGACCTTCTCACTTTATAGCTGAATGAATACGCATACATGAGAAGCAATAACTTAAATCATTCAATTATTTCTTAAGCATTTCTATACATTTCTGACCAGTCTTGACCTATTGAAAAAACTAAACAGTTTTGAAAATGCGGGAGGAACAATTTGAAAAGAAAACGGAGAAATGGTTTTGGTACAAGGAGGAAGATGATACCACTGACTGAATGATAATTTGACAGACTTGATGGTTTGCATTTATGAAGGAATGAATGAAAGGACCCATAAGCTGTTTTATTTTATTATCATTATTATTTTTATTTTTGTTTTATAATTACTATAACTATACTTCCATGTTGTTGGTTTCTGTTTTTATGCAAGGATGACATTGTATTTGGATGCAAAAAATCAAATACAATTTTTTTTTTTTAAAGAAACAACTAAACAGGTGTTTGCCATGCAGAACATGACAGCATGGATGGTAGCCAACCACCATGTGTTATACTGTGGTGTTATTTGTTGGTAGATTTTGCTTTACCGTCTTTTGCATATTTATTATGTCGTGTGTATCATTTTAAAATTATATGGTATTTTACACTATCTAAAGGGTGTCTGCTTAACATCTGGCCAGAGATAATAGATGGAAACTAGCTGTCCATAATGTCTATTTACTGTTTGAGTAATTGTGTTTGTAGTTCCTGTGAACATAAATATGTTAGAAGTCCAAATATCTGAATAGAAATAAGCCTAATTATAGATTCTCTGTTCAATACAAATAACATTTAAGAAAGATAAATACGTAGTTATTAATAGTTAATTCTTCTTGTCAGAAAGATGAAGGAAGTTACATCTTATTCAATCCTCTCCAAATCACAGTGACTAGAGATCTTCACAATCTGTCCTGAATGCTATATTTAGCCTACATCAAATATTCCCAATGACATCATTTGGCTGATGTCTCACAAGGGGGCAGTATGAACACAGAACAAAAAGGAGCGTCTCTGATGCAGTTTCTTTCAGCTCCACTGCCTCAGGTTAACACCACTTCTGCATTCTCATATCAGGATTTACTGTTCGTCAAGTAATGTGTGAGGACGAGTTCCTAGTAAAAGTAAACTACTTCTACTGCCACTGATGATCAATTGGTGACAGTGACCATAAAGAAATGAGGGGAGCACATACATCAGAAGCCACCTAAAAGATGTTTTACTTTTGGCAGACAGGGGGCGATGTTCATCCACTCACCCTCAGTGGCAAACTGTTCCAGGTGCTTCAATGTGATCTCTTTGTACCTAGAGCTGTCTGCCAGACGGTCATAGATCACTGTGTCCTGAAGGAAAACAAACACTCATTGGTTATCGACACCCAGAGAGGAAAGGAAGGAACATCCTGGACTTGGGCTACTGGGCGACTGGTGCCCACAGGTTGGATCAAGGCCTTTATGTTACACTCTCTTTCTACTTAGACCTACCCAATGGCCCTCAAGCTTTTTGTACCGAAATAATCATTCGCTTAAATTAATGAATACATGACTAATGTACCTGGATCCTATAAAGAATAAATAACTCTGTGAGAAATGTGTTCTAATAACATAGAAAACAATCACATCATTTAAGAGTTTAGCATCAGGCTAAAATAAAACATAAGCACTAAAGCAGCTGATTACTCTTTCATGCATTTAGCCAGTGTCCTGGTTGATGTTATCATAAAAAAAACATATTGCTGAACGAAAATAAAAAAAATACGATGGAAAAATATTCGGTTGGTATACTTGTTTTGTATCCTTATTAACAAAAAGACTAACTGAATAAAAAGCCCACATTGGATAATAAATCTCACTGTGTAAAATTTCTACTAACCTCATGCTTTGCTAAGCCTGACTAGGCTAACTATGCACATGGCAATCCCTTCAAACTACTTGATTTTATTTTATGGCAGAATAAAGAGCAACATGTTCCTGAGTCGTTAAAACTGCATCGAAAAATTTGATTTCTTTGAATGTACAATGTTGAGTGTTGTAGAGAGTCGTAGTATGTGTGCTGGTACATGATGTCTGCATAACCTCTATTTTGCAGAGATACCCGTGGTGAAATATGGTGATCTCGCTTTATGCTGCTGCTCGTTGTAAAGATTTCCTGACAAGAGCGAGAGGCAATAAGGAGAGGAGGGCGTTCGACACTTGTGTGTGTGGCGGTGATGGTGATGGGCTGTCATGCGTTGCCATGGAGAGAGACAGGCACTCACGGCTCCTTTGCAGTAGAGGCGGATCTTCCCAGATGGGGTGCGCATGATGACTGACATCCTCTTCCTCGCGCTGGGAGAGAAAATGGCAAGAGAGAGAAAGGAAGGTAGGGTAAGGAGAGAAAGCAGGTGAGAGACATCGCATTACAAGGTGTTACAGCAAATTATCGAGTACCATTTCAGGCAGCATATGTCTGCTGAAATTGGAAATCAAACAGGGAGGTAACAAGATATCACACCTAGGTCACACAATTAATTAGTACAAATCACAAGGGTGAAAGGAAGATGATGAAATTCAATATCATGCAATTCTTTTGAGGTTCACACAGCACATACAATAATTTATGTACACTATGGGCAGTATGGATGAGATATTAAAGTATATAGCAGTTGCACCAAAATGACTAATAATTACCTTGTGAATTCCAGCACATGAAGTAGTTCATACTTCTCCTCTGTTCCAAGCTAAATCCAATGAGACAGACAAGTTCAAATGCAATACTCCAAAAGGACACATCTGAATGGCAGTCTCCTTCTGAGACAACTTATCTTAAGTAGCACACGACAACCCTGCCACCCTACTGAAAACAGCCTTAATTGCACTTTAAATGTGTTTATCAGTTGTCTGCACTAAGCTGATGGAGGGAGAATAACAAGGTAAAATTCAATTAACTTCCTTAATTGTAGAGAGCGCTAGGTACAAGACGGAGTGATTAAATAGATGCTGAGAGCTTTAGAGGGCCTAATAAAAGGTTAAGAAATTGGACTAACATCCTGGAGACAAGATGTCCTCTGCAGAAGAAAAAAAGATTTGAAAATGGTTCTGGCCTTTCTGCCTCAGCCTCTTTGAGTGCAATCATCAGGTTAGGTTAATTAAGGGAACAACAGGCTGGGTGACCTGAGCTTTGGAGTGCACACACACGGCTCAGGATACAATCACAGCCAATGTGATGTTTGTTGTTTTCCATTACTGTGGCTCATGTGGATACAAAAGGCAGAGCTCTCCTTTCATTACACATATTAGTTTTTGCTCAAGGTCTGTTCTGAAACATCTAAGCAAAATGTAAAAAAATATATTAATCACTTTGAGTTACTGCATACAGATTTTCAACAGATTGTAGAGACTCTACAACTTCATGGAGAAAATAAGTGGTGTGTGCACCGTGGTTACAGCAATGGTTAACAGGCATAACAAGGAAACAGCAAGCTTGTTATTTTAGCTTTGGACAGAGCAAGCTAGTTCAAGTTTGTTTCCAGCCTTCATGCTAAGCTAAACTAACTAGCTGCTGGTTGTAGCTTAATAGTTAATGTACAGACACGAGAGCAAATAAGTGCGTTTTGCAAAATGTCAAACTATTCCTTTAATAAATAAACATAAAAGGTCAGAACTCAGATTGCCTTGTCTCTCCTCAACACACAATCACATTTTTCTTTTATGTCTGCAGTGACATGAGAAACAGTGCAATATTCTACAGCTTATGACCTGGTGAAGAAAGGACGATCTGTCTAATTCATTAATGACTGTACATGTATTACATGTATTACATGTAAATGTATTACACTTCACCACTTGGATTTAGCTGATATACTTGTCATTAGTATCATACATACATCACAGTGTGAGCACACAGTTTGTCAGTCTTTTTTTCTTGTCTGAGGTCATTCCAGATCATCATGGTGGTCATATTGAAGATAAAGTTGATCCATGCATCAGTACAATAGCTTGCATGCCTTTCATTGAACTTGTCTGTTCCCTCTTACCATTTCAACAATGACACTGTCTGGGGTTCTGCCAGAAAACACAAAGCCCAGGTTTCGTGCTGCTCTCACCAGAGCTCCTTCATCTTGAAAGCAAACAGAAACCCACATTGTTACAGATAAACACACAAACACCAGTACAAGTGCACAGACTGCTGGCAGACACAGTGCCGTCTGAAGATAATCAGGCATTTGAACCTGACATTTACGATTAGAACATCGTTCGCATTTGGTACATAAAACTAGTTCATCTCGACACATTTTCACAAACAGTGGCTGAAAGCTGTGGACCAGGTATAGCCGATGCTACAGCTTGCATGAGGATGCTGCAGGGCGAGAAAAAGCTCTCTGCTTGTTCTTTACAGTTCACTTAACTACGCTTCTCTTGGCAGCCAATCCCCGCTCTGCATCAAACCCCAAAGCTCCAGAAGACCATGATTGTTCTAAGCAATCAGGCAAAAAAGTCATCCCTCTTATCAAGAGCAAAATGTAAGATGAAAAGCAGCAGCAATGCTTTGTACACCATTATAGAGCCCTTTTAGTCAATCAATATGTGTTCATTAAAAGCCAGATCGGTAGCTTTTCATCACAAAGAGAGATGGGAAAGCATTTATTGTTTCTTTCCTGAACTGATTATAGGTCTGTTTTACTTCTGTTCTTACTAACATTAATGATGTAGTCGAAAGCATCAGGATAAATTTTCTCCTGTCATTTAACTGCAGTCTTGTGTCCATATATATGAAAGGCCTGTCAATCAATTTGGCAATCAATGATGGAAGCTTCAAATTCTTGTTTTTAATTCCTCTCATGAGAGCTACTTCTTTGTTTACAGTTGGATAACACATTTGTGCCTTCAAGCATAGTGACATTTTCAGAGTTTGTTAGGATGGTCCTTTATTTTCAGGACATTTACACAGTGCTGCTAGGGGCAACCATTGTGTCTAAGTGGTGAAGCCAATATGCAAATGCTTTAAGCTGCAGCCATTCCGGTACAATGCAAAGGCAACACAGTCTCAGAAGTTAATTTCAACTCCTCTAAAGGCTGTGATTTTGTGGAGAGAATCACATTCAAGGGCATGTTTTCTTGATTGGCAGGTGTCTCATCACCACTGCGAATGTGATAGACTGGGGATCAAAGTGAGGCTCCAAGAATCAGAAGTGACACACACCATGTATTCTGTAAACAAGATATTTTATTTCTAATATGATTCCTGGCTCTCTCCTGCGCTGATGATTACATAAATGTCTTTATGAAATACTGCTACCTGGAGGCTGTGGTGATGTGTTCCATTCGCTAACACACAGAGGTCGCTAGATGGAAAATTAAATATCTCAACAAAAAACTAAAATAAATCAAGGACACAGCATCATTGATGGAAAGCACCTGGAAGCAAGTACAGACAGCATCACCCAGATCTGCAGAGCTGCAGCACCAGCAACTGAGGACTTGCAATTTGTGGACGTGCAATTTCAGTTTAACTTGCTACCATCAGAAAAGAAACAGAAAAATAGCAAATAAACGGGCCACTGAGCTCCAGCTATAGGCAACGAAAGAAACAGTTTCTGCTTGCCATCCTGTTTACCATCTGAGTTCATTCAGGTTTTTTGTTTTTGTCTTTTGAGCCCCCGGGCACTAGACAACACCAGGGGCAACAATAACATTACCAAATTATAATGCATACACACGCATCATACACTGGGGTAGAACCAGGGCAGCATACTGTATACTGTATATTCAGAAGCTTCCACTCGCTGTGTTCATGAAGATGTTATCTACCTGGAGATGCAGCCTGGTAGGTGATTTTTCCATCCGTGCGCTCAGGGACTGCAGTGTGACAGATGGCCATCATGGTCATGAACTCCTGGATGACAGCAGCTGTGGGCTACAGGAAGTGGAAAGGGCACTTTGACTTTAAATGTTCTTGAGCAGAACATGTCACAACAAAACAGAAACAAAACAACTAGAAAGACCTTGATGACACTGTAGGAAGAGAGAGCAGTGACAGAGAGTGCACTGTTTGACAGACAGACAGGAGTGAATGTCAATGTGGAGATTCCAGTAAAGACATGCTTATTTACTACAGTCCTAAAACAAATTTTCTCCAAAACTAGAAGTCTGTCTAAATAGCCAGTTACTCAACATATTGTTGTTCGAAGTCACCTTCCGGTTTGTCTGTGTCAAAAACACATGTGGTTCCAGTATTCACAAATGACTGCTGGAAACAAGCCAGGAGGATCCCTCAAAACTCGCCAGCTGCTGACAGACATTTACTCATGCATGTGCATGTAATATAAACTTGCTTCGGTTAATGGAAAAAGGCCTAACCTATATACTGAGGGCATTTCGCTTTAATGAGGGCAAACGTATGACTAACTAGCCAAGGGGTAGACTCGGACAGGCATCTGCTGGGGCTCCTGTCTGAGGCTGCAGGACCACCAGTTTCTAGTCAGTGAGGCAGAGATATCGGCTACCTCCAGGGCTACGCCAGGCCTGATTCATACAGCAAACAGTAATCGGGCTGCTAATGGTTGTTGAAAATGAGATCGATAGCAGAATAAGCTCACATTATGGGTTCACCAACATTACAGGCAACCAATGATAATGAAAATCTATGGTAACACAGAGAACCTACAGCAGATGTAACAAATACGTGCCATTCTATGCCTTGTTGACGCTTATTACTCAAAAACATCCTCTTTTCTCTTCCCTTCTCAAACAAAAAGCTGTGTACACACACACACCCCACACAGTATTATCAAATTTGCTCTTTCTGTTGGCCATGGCAACTCTGATGAGAGATCTCTAACAGGGAACAAAGGGGCAAATGAATGAAGGCTAGAGGGCAAATCAAAGGGGCTCTTGTAAATGAAAAAACACAGAGTCTATTACAGTCCAGGTGGCTGTGAGAGCCCCCTCTGCCTCCCAGCAGCATGCTAATCTGGTCTGGGTTGACAGGTATCCTCTGAGGGACATGCCAGTGTGTGCGTATGTGTGTGTTGTGCATGTATGTGTGTGTTGTGCATGTGTTTGCTCTTACGTTTCTCTCTTTGCGAGGAGCCAGTTGAGTTTTTGAGGTTTTCTTAGAAAAATGTAGTTAGCTTTAGAAGTGCTGACATTTTGATTTTTTAACTCACACATGGCCAGATTAGTCATTTCATGTTACTTCATTTAGTGAATTTCTCCATTGTTAGTGAATTTCTCCATTGTGAGATCAATAAGGTCTGATCTAATCTAATCTAATAATTTCCCTCTGCTTCCTTTATGCTAAGGTAAGATAACCCTCTCCTGACCCAGCTTCATATTGAACAGACTGTGAGAGTTGCATCAATCATCTCACCTAACTTTTGCCACAAAAACTAGTAAATGCTTTTCCAAAATTGTCAAACTATGCCTTTAAGGTTAGGGTTATGGCCTAAGGAATCCATTATGTCAATGAGGGCCCTCACAAGCACAGAAATACAAATGTGTGTGTTCACTAGCCAGGCTGGTAGTAACCTCGGCAGAGAGTGCATGGCACAATTGGATGTGACAGCTAATAATGTGCTGCCAGCGATCACCCTCACTGACTCCTGTGGCAATCTGTGTCACGGCAACAGTGACGGACACTCATCACTTCAGACGTGGCCAGTGTGGAAAAAGTTGAAGGGTCAAGAGAACATGAAGCAGAGAGCCCGGACGAGCCAGCAAGCGAACAAACACCCACGAAGGCTGCTGAAACTCTGCGGGCGGAGAACATGTCCAGTGACTCAAGAGAACATTAAAAGCACCAGAGGGGATGTTTATTTTTGTCAGCACTGTTAATTCCCCTCTCCTCTAGTCTGCCATCCTCCTCAGCACTGTATCAACACTACTCCTACAAGCAGCCTGCAGCGACGCAAAAGTGTTGTTAATGATAAGGATGAGTACTATTTAAATAAGAAGCATCCTGGTGGTCATGAGGACAAAGTGTTTGAACTGTGAGACCAAAAGGTGTTAAATCAAATGTATTGTGTCATTTATCATCTACGTGTCAAACAAGTGAGAGGAGGATGGTTTGATAATGTTTGAAATGATGTCTTTAAGGTTGGAGATAATCATGACAAGATTAGCATTTCTCTCGGAGATTCATTATAGTTGGAATTTATTCCTTTTCGTGCTCAGACTTAGAGATCAACACCACCCTTATGTCCGTAGTAAATATGGCCAGCAGCTAGGTAGCTTAGCTTAGCACAAAGACTGGAAACAGAAAAAACTGCTAGCATACTACACATACCAGCACCTTTGTCTAATTAATACAAAACCGAAGGTTAATAGAACCCATGGTTTTACAGGGCAGTTACTTCGTGACTTCCTCTAGGCTTGTCATCACTTTAAGATTGCCGGGCAACCGGTGGACACTCCAGCAAGTCGGTCACATTACACATTAGAAATTACCCCTCATAAAACAACAAGTCATTTTTATTTCAGTGTAAAAATTACAATAAACAAGACATAACTTGTCAATAATGGAGCTTTAGAGGTGCTGGAAGGTTTATTTTGTTACTTGTGGTAAAAGTCAGGCTAGCTGTTTCCTCCTGTTTTAGTGTTTATGCTAAGCTAAGTGGCTGCTGGCTTTAACTTTGTATTTAGTAGAAACATGAGAGTGGCATCAATCTTATCATCTAACTCTTGGCAAAAAAAATATCAACATGTGTCCCTAAATGTCTAAATATTGTTTGAATGGCATTGAAGTTAACCTAGATAAAATTTAAAAAAAAACCAAAATACAACACCGTCATGGCAGCAGTCTTGTCATATAACAGAAGGTGACTTAAAAAAATAGAAGATATTAGGAGGAAAAACTATGACTCAAAAAGTGCAACAATATTAAGCCATCCACCATCAACAAAACATTAGTGCAACAACAACACGATAGATAAATCATAAGCAGAATCATTAGCAGAGATTTAGAGAAGGACTGTGGTTTCTACACAGCGGTTGGTTGTGCACTATAATTAGCAGAGGGTGCGGGGCTATCAATATGAAAGTAAAGCAGATCCCAGACAAACTCAATGTGTGGAGAGATTCTGCTGTCATAACAAAGCAAACATCACAGTGGGATTACTATTTTCCCTGGGCAGTGCTTCTGTATGTAATTAGATGTGACACTGTGCCTCCCCCACACGGCTCTGCAGCTGAGAGACTCAAACAACCAATCAATCACAGTTTTCACCAGTTTCATTACTACAGGTGGCCCTTATGCTTCCTCTAAAGTCCTGTGATGCCTATACAGTGCGTGTCAGAGTCCATATTTTGAGACAAAGGCACAAGTGCCAAATCTGTGATTTTCTTATGTAATGTTTTGGGCTTTCATCACATTCAGAAGTTCACACTAATGCAATCACTGTACAGCAGCACAGTTCCCCGCAGTGGATAAGCAAATAAGAACGTCTTCATTCCGTCAGGATAAGCTAATTAGGTTGTTTGCCTGCCTGTGTTTACAATGTCCTATAAAAAACAGTAATCTACTGTCAGCAGGATTTTAATCAAACTGATATTAAATAGAATTAAGTCTGTTTCTGTCAAAACATGACGTCTTGCTCGAGGTCACAGCCTTTTCACCATTTTTCTAAGACACAGCATACAAGACAACGCAAGTCTAACGTGTCACCAAGGTCCACTTAAAAAGTCAAAAAAGACATTATACAACCACACACAATTAGATTCAAAACCCTTCTTGATTTTGTCCTAAACAGCAGCCGTCACTGCAGGCGGGCGGCGGGGAACCTTGACATTACTTACGTGATTACTCTGGAGGTTTTCCAGTAAGCTCGGGTCATTAAATCCCGCCTCGTCTGATGAGTGTGTGCTGTGGCTGGAAAGAAGAGACGAAGAAGTCAAGACAACAGAACACACTGGAATACTTGATAGCACTACTGAATGGCACTAGAACAGGATGGCCAACTAGAACATGTTGTCGTGACAGTTGACTAGACCAGTAAAGAACAAATAATGAATCTGAATAATGATCAAAGATTATTTTGACAACAACAGTACATAAAAGTGCAACTTTCTACTAGCATCTGACTGCTTTCCAGATACGATAATAAGCATGACAAGAGCGTATATCATGTGCCAACAGCAAAAAGGAAGCCTATTGGAGCTCTTGGATAGAAAATGCTACGATTTCCCATTACACTTAAAACAAATACTCTCTGATGAATTGTCAAGCACTGTGCAGCCTGGCAGGCTTGTTTGAATGTGGTTTTAAAATCAGGCAATGGCACACAGTACTCTTGCCACAACATTAAGATAAAACTAGGGCTGCAACTAACGATTACAATCACTGTAGATTAGTCTGCTGATTATATTCTCAAGCTGTACTTATTCAAATTGTTTGTTTTTTCTGAACAGAAAACCCAAACATATTTAGTTTGCTATTATATATCACCAAAAAAAGCATCAAGTGTTCACATTTGAGAGGCTGGAACCAGTGAATGTTTGGCATTTTTGCTTGAAAAATGCCAGAATATAGCTGCCAATTAATTTTCTGCTGACCAACTCATTAATTAATCGACCGATCACTTCAGCCTTAGATAAAACTAATGTGCGTAGAGACTGGCACCACAAAACAGGTCTCAAACTGGCACTGACACAGCCTGTGCTACATGCCAACAGTATTGACATTTGTTGAGGAAAGTATGAGCCGCAATGCAGACAGAATGCAAATGAAGGTCCCCTGGGCTTCAGTAATGTGATGTACAGTGTGACTGTTTGGGATTCTGTCCTTGCTGGCAGAAGCAGATCATCCTTTGAGAAAGCGATGTCCTGAAATGGGACATTATTATTTCACAATGTATGACGAATACACACTCCTTCACTTATTCATTTTCCCCTTCATATATTATATTCACTTCAGTCACTTCCGTAAATAATAAATGGTGTTCCCCTTTGCTTTAGAAATTAAACAATGCAAGAGGAACTGCTTACAGGGACACAGCAGGCTGAATTTCTGGCTGCTAAAAAGACCATATTACTCATACACCAATCAAAGCCAAACCCTGATAAATTACTGGAAATACAATTAGTCTCTAACATTCACACCAGAAATGCTTTTTGTTAGTGGCATGATGCAAAATAAATCAATGTCTTGCAGTCCATAAGGAATAAAGCAAAAGAAAAAAAAAAAGAAATCGTTCATTGACAGCAAACAATCATGCTGAATTGGGAAAAACAGATTTTGGATTGCAGAGAGGACCTTTTCGGTTTTTATCCCCCTAACAGTGGCTTAGGGCAGTGATTTAACATGTAGCCACCAGCTGCTCGCTGGCTGTCCAGCGGGAATCGATTCATGATTCTGTGATAAATAGAGTTCTATAGATCAGGTAGACAGCAGCTTTGTCCGTGGCACTGGGGCTTGATAGAAATGTTACTGAGGCTGCCATTAGCAAACATAAGTCTTTCTAATCCCACAGGATACACTGTTCGGATCCCTAAGAGCCAGAGCTGCCAGCCAGCCTGCAATACTCCCATCTACTGCACCGCAAACAGAGGTTTGGGAGGAAAGAAGTATAGGGAAAACACAGCCAAGTAATTCAACAGCACGGCTGGAGTTGATATTGTGCTACGCCTACGTAGATGTGCTGGAGGTGAGGGAAATTCATCACACTCACAGGCTTTATTAAAATATGTCAGGGACAAATGAGGAAACAACGTCTGCATCCCTAAACACTCCACATAAATACTTCAAACACATTTTAAGGAGGGCAGATGTTTCAACTACAAAGCATAAAGTTTGGTGTCATTTTCTGTAAAATATATATATTATCTTGCTCTGATTACAGTAGGTTACATCCAGGCGACATATTACTACATGTATGTATCTAAGCTACATTTAAAAAGCCTTGTAAATTTATGTGCGACATAAAAACAAACATTACAAATTCTGCAACAAAGACTGAAAATACAACAGCATCTTTGACAGAAAATCTGTGGGGTCATTATGACTGTTTCTAACTCTTGTACAGGAAGGACGCCCTGTTTTAATGCTTTTCTCTACTGCAGCGGTAACGTAGTGTGCCGCGTCGATCGCCTTGATGAAATTTCTGAGGCATGGGGCTGGGCGTGGAGAACGGTCAGTTATTGATTATCTGCCAGCGCACAGAGGTCTTGTCACTATGGGAACAAGGGTGCTGGCTGTTTACAGTCAATAGCCGGGGAACGGTTCCAGATCAAACCTGTGACATGGCACGCTGTCCTGCTACTGACCGGAAAATAATAAATCTATAACTGACCTGCGTCACGATGGCAGTTAACTTTTACAGTGTTCGACCCTGGACTTCAATTCACCTCCATTTAGAAGAGAACCATAAGATGAAGTTTCAGTCATGGTTTTGGTTCTTTGTTTTCATCAAGCAGCAAAACACACCCTTGTTTCTGTATCTCTAACCTATTTTGTGTCCAGATAAAGCCTCCAACTCAGTTGTTTCAGTGTGAAAAAGATAGCAAAAAGACACATGCTTTCATGGAAGCTGGCAGCTTCCTTTAAAGCAGCAAGATTCAATATTTTGGCATAATAGGCATTAACAAACAGGCCCCAATCCCCCATGCAAAATGGATGAGACACACCCATGCTGTTACTGCAGATCTCAACACTGTAGCAGATGGATCTCAGAAGAAAGACTGTGTGACTGTGTGAGTGTACGTGTGAGAGAGACAGAGAGACAGAGAGAGAATAAGTGGGAGTGCAGCTAACATCTCCAGAGCTAGTTTGATGAAACTGGAGAAAAGGAGAATGTGCAGCACAGCTTCAGCCTCAACACAACAAACATTAAATGCTGGAAGGCTCAGTCTCTAAAACCTGCTGAATGCACAAGTGCCTGTTAGGAAGCCACACCACGTAACCATATGAAATTCAATAATAGTTCTAATACAATACTGGCAGCATTAACTAGAACATTTGTTCTCACATCAACAGATATACACAGTGAATCAAGAGCCACAGTCACATACAACACATCCCAAGAGTACTGAACAAAGGAAAAGAAACAACAACAGACATACATTGAGGTACCGTGTTCAAAGTCACAATTTCCACAAGGCAAGGCAGCACTAATACATCACAGAAGCGAAGAGCGAAAAACATTACCACCTCCATCTCACACCAGTCATCTTACCAGTCGTCCTCTGCAAAACTACCCTCCTCAGCCTCAGGGACGTGACTGTTGGAAAAGAAATTATCTTGTTGACAAAGTCTGTTGTTAACATGTTCTGTGACTGTACAGGCGCCGGGATTGGATTAAAGATGGGTTTGTTTATGAGTTGGCAGGCATTGGAGTATGAGAGGTCAGATGCCGGGAAGGACTGTAGCTGAGGTGCTGGGGTTAGGTTGACAGCAGTGAGTATAGCAGGCACTCTAATCATTTATACTTGGTACTGTCATGCCTGTACCCTGAATATAGATAAGTTTAGCTTAGCACAAAGACTGGAGGGAAGAGAGAGAAACAGCTAGCCTGGCTCTCTCAAATGTATCTAAATCTACCCACCCACACCTCTACAGCTCACTAATAAACACATTATATCTTGTTTGTTTAATCGTACACAACTTTTCATTTTACACATTTTTGGATCAAATAAATACACATATAACATCTTTAATAGCACACACTTTAGTAAACTGACCCACTCGCACATGTTTACTTCACTAGTCACTACTGTTTCCTCAGTAGATTAAATTATTAAAACATTAAAGGTACAAGTTACTCACTTATTAAGTGCTAGAATGTGTTCATCACTTTTCTGTTATTGTTCCTTAAAATTTCATATATGGAAAAGCATTCATTATGAAGCTAATATTAACAAGCTGAAACGTATGTATTCAGATTCCTGATATTAGTGCCAGACATGACAAACCAAGATGCTGTATAAATTCAATTTAGGTGTGTGTGTGGTATGAAATACATGTGAGATTCATTAGAAAGTCATTTTTACAAATACATGTATCACTCAAGTAATAGCATGTAGATTTTTAATAAACCTACTATAGTAAAACCTGAAATGTGACAATAAAAATCATGTCAGTTAGCATTACATTTATTTATTTTATTTGACTTAATGTCTCAGCAGATGCACTGTAAAGTGGACAAGAAAATATAAAGTGCACAAAATGTTTGGATCAGTCTTCGCTTAGAAAATATACTAAACAAATTTGATACTGAAAAGTAATCCAATACAGCCTGGGTTATGACACATTAAAGATATCACACTGCAGGCTGTGAGCCAAAACGTTTTAGAAGAAATTGAAACGAATTACGTGAGAGGGGGGAAAAAAAAATCAAAACCAAAAAAGCCAGAAGCAAACTGAGGGGATAATTTGAATGTTTGGGAATCATTTTATCTTACTAAGATGTCTTTGTGCTGTTCATGGCCACCAATGGATGTAGCAATGAAAACAACAACGTTTGAAGCTAAATGTGGTCAGAGAGCACAGTGCTCGAAAATGAGGCACCAAATTATTTTGACATCTCTGTTCTGGCAGACTAACTGCAGTGCAGGGTTTTGTTAACTGCAAGGAGACGACATGCCCCGCTGAACATTACGACTCTCCATTTGATTTGAACTCTGTTTGATTCATACTGAGAGCCTGTTCACTCTTGTACCTTCAGTGAAGCAACACTGTGGTTATCTGCAATAACAGCAAACCAATCTCTCTGCATATGGGCTAATGTACAGAATTAGAAGAACGGTATGTACGTACGTGTAAGTGTGTCTAATGTGCAGATCCACGGGTTACACTTACAAAGACAGAACGCCAACACAAATTTGGTCCATTCAAAAAATAAAATCAAAACGTATTTTTCTGCGCTTTGTCACTTGAGTACATCTAAAAAAAACACGTTTTCACTCTACACCAAACTAATAACACTCAGGAGGATTCTGGGAGCCTTTCTAACCTAAACAGTATCTCTCCTTGAGATTTGGACTCCAATGCAGTGGAATTAATTAATGTCTACACCCTTGGGGTTGGCTTTATTAATTACAGCACCACTTAATTTGTGGTGAGGAACACATGCAGACAGCAGTGTCAGGGGGGCTTTGTCTGTGCCAGCACCAAATTACAATTCATGCCACACAGTAAGTGCTAGACATGTGCATTTTCATTCGTTTCTATTAAAATATGGAAGGTTTTATCTCTGTTTTTACTTAAATAATCTTTTTGCATAAGATATACTAATACTTCCTGGAATAGATCAGATTAGCTGAATATAATAAATAAGTGTTGAAGCAGAGACATGAGACATCTATGAAAAAGATGGGAAGGAAGGACCGGTCATCAAACTCTCACTGTTTAGAACAATGTGCAAAACGGATTTAAGCTTGCCAAACTGTTGTAATGTTGGGTAGATCTCACAATAGTGAATTCATCATGTGTTTCTATCACTAAATTTATTTATAGATACTGCTTATATACTACACACTCCAATTCTAAAAAAAAGTTGGGAGGCTGTGCAAAAAATAAATAAGACAGAATGTGATCATTTGCTAATCCTTTTTGACAAAAGAGTACAAAGACAATATATTTAATGTTTGACCTCATCAACTTGATTTTTGTAAATATCTGCTCATTCTGATTTTGATGCAGCAACAAGTTTCAAACAAGTTGGGACAGGAGCAACAAAAGACTGGGAAAGTTGTGGAACGCTCCAAAAACACCTATTTGGAACATTCCACAGGTGAACAGGTTGATTGGTAACAGGTGGTAGTATCATGACATTCAACACTCAGGTTCAGAAACAGTGTCTCTAATCTGGAAACACTACATCTGAAAAACCACAATCAATACCCAGCACATACCTGCTAACACATTAATAATCTGCAACATCAGAAACAGTGACATAATCGATGTTTATAGATTATCAACACTAAATATAATGTCATCTGCTGTAAAATCAGGTAAATTGTTTTAGTAGCGGCTGTGCAACCAATTTGTGTTTAAATGAATAATCTAATTATTGCTTCTATGGAGGAAGAGTAATCCAAGCAGGATTAAATGGATGACATTATTCTTAACGTTAACATCGTGATTGTCAAGTGGATTAATAATACAGAACAATGACCTGTACTATAAACAGTTTTTGAATCTAACTCTCCAAACTCTTATTTTGGGAGCCCAGAAGAAGGAGAAGAGTGGGCCAAATGATAGCATCATCAAAACAGACTCGCCTCATTAGAACCTGCCTTTTTTCACTCCTGATATGGAACACTCATCCATATTTATCAGTTGCATAAGAGGGAGTCCTCATTTCTGAGAATCAAAGGAAAAACATCTCTACTTGGGATGAAGGAGACAAGGCCACTGCCTTGCTTCAGTCTTTGCAGGGAGGAGTGTCTGTCCCTGACGACCAGCAGGCTTGACCCAATTAAATAACCATTAAAAAAAGGCAAAAGAAGAAAAAGACATTCTGTCATCCAAAACATCTTAATACCAAAAATGACACCCCTGCCTTTAATCAGCAGTAATCATCAAGAAAAAATAAATATCAGCAATGATCTTGGAGGTATCACATCATCAACATGTACATAATCACACACTTTAAGTGACTTTATATTCTTGACCCAGGGATCGACAATGAGAAGCTATCGGTGTCCTCGCTGGGCTAGCAATCACAGCATAATGAGAGCTTTGGTACAGAGAACTCCAGATAACACACTCTCTTTTGTCCTTCAGCTTGCACTTCATCAATCATGCTATTAATTGAATCCTAATGGGATTAATCATGTACTGTCACGCCTGCACTTGCTTTGGCTCTGTAGAGATACTCCGCTCTCCCACTTGTTTTGCATCCACTGAGGCTAATTATCTATGCACTAAAATGAAATGAGAGTATATTCGCAGGAAAAAACGGCCCTCTTCTACTGAAACGAATAAGTCGTTAGTAGAACTGAGCAAAAAAGTCGATTCATGTGAACTTCACAAGCGGATGCTCTATGTTAAGTATTCTTGTTTTTAACTCGTGTCAAGATTGTCAAGCTCTAGACTTTTAAGAGAAAATACTGAAACATACAGGAAGTTTCCACAAATGCCTCCAACATGACAAACGATGGACGAAAGCCTGCGAAGGAGAGAGTAAAGTGCCTTTGCTTGCAAATGTCTGTCCGCCTTTTATTTATAGTTTATGTCGAGGGGAGCACTGATGCAGCTGCTAATGAGAAGGCGAGGGAGGAGAGAGAAACGCCAGATGTACTATGATGCACACTCGGCATTTAACGATGGTGATGGGGGAGGCAACGGTACAGGATGCAAGGGGGGGGGCAGCAGGGAACATAAAAAAAGGGAGAGTGAAACGGAACATACCCATAGGCAACACCAGCGATGGTGCACTTCTTGAACTGCATCACGTTGCAGGTCAGGGTCCCCGTCTTGTCAGAGAAAATGTACTTCACCTGTATGGGTGGAGGAAGACAGAATGACGGTCACTTCAGGAGTGTATATTTTATTCCAAATAGAGATAGATCTTTCAAGTAAGTGCTAGCATAACATAAAGCATTATTTGAACTTTTTACCTGGCCTAATTCTTCATTCAGATTGGAGGTGCGAGCCATTGCAGGTGTGTTCGTGGGCTCATAGAGCATATCGGTGTCCTAAAAGAACCCATAACAATACAAGTTGTCATGAAACTTCAATGGTGAAAGCAAAAATAGGAAAAAAAAATACAAACAAAATAAACAAAAAACATTTCACTTCAGTCAGGCCCTTCTCAGTCTTCTTTTCCTCAAGAATATACTGAACCAACTGGGGCTGCGGGAAGAGATGCCAACTGAGAACTGCCCTAAATGTTGCTAAAAATTCCTTGATAGGATTTTCATTTAAAATTTAATGAATAATGGGGCTGAGAATAACTTCGGGCAAAAGAAACAGTACGATTCCTCAGCTGAGATATTCGGTGGGGTTGACCTACTTGCTAAGGATGTGAGAGCACAATATTCTAGGTGCTCACTCCCATGTTTCATGCCAGTCAGGTTTCAGATGTGTTTCAGCTTTGCGGTGGTCTTCACAGATTTCCATACATGTTGTGTCTTCTCAAAAATATTCTGTGCATGATGCTAACCACGTTTTTTGTAAACCGTTTAACTTTTAATTGTGATTTGTTCAATGTATGGTAATGATGTTTCAGCCTCTTGGGGGCAGCACACCTAGCTATAAGCAAAACATTGACATATTATCACCTTATAAAGGTGGTACGGTGGATGTGTTAGCAAACAGAGACTTCTTTACACACAAAAGCAGACACAGAGCAACATTAGCATTCATACGGAGTCTTGTTTGTGTCGACCTGCCAAATTTAACCTTAATATTCACTCTCCTTTTAGCTCTACCAGCTCCTGAGGGAACTATCTGACTCTTTAGCGACTAGATGTTTCATTATGCTGATAAGCTAGCCGCTAAATTTAACTATCTTCCATTTGATGTTGGGCAGGTAGCTCAAAGTGGAGTTCAAGTCGGATTTATGTGTCAAAAAAACAGCTGCTTGCTTCATTTGGAAAGAAGTTGCTAAGAGTGGTGCATGTAAATCAAAAAAGCAAAGTTGCAACTTGTAAAACAACAAGAAAAGACGCTAAAAGGCTCTGCAAAGCTGAGGAAGTTTGGAGGAGCTGGGTCATAATTCTCTCTCTCAGTTTATCATTATGAACAACTCCCATGCAAGTAGTCATTCAATCCATTGTTAGTACAAAAAAAGATCATAGCAGCTTTGCCTGCAGTATGGTGCATTATGTTGAAACAGTTACCATCCACCTTGCTTTGTTTATGCAGTGACTAATTGTACTACAAACATTTTCTTATTCTTATTTTGTTCACAGCCTACAAGAATATAAGGCGTGAAATGTACCCTGCCGCACCTACATGTGAAAAATTTGCACATACATACGTAAAAGACACATTTAATGTAATTTTCTTCATTAAAGTCACAACTGTTAAGCTTATCTCAGATAAACTGCAGGCTGCAGCTTTAACTCACCCAGTTGATGAAAAAGGCTTGGATAAACTTGATGACCTCCAGTGTGACCAAAAGACTGATGGGGATCAGATTGTTGAACAGGATGATAAAGGTGAGGAAGTTGAGGCCAAAGTTAGCCGCCCCGCCATCTATCAGGGGACGAGTGTTGGACAAAGGGAAGTAATACACAGGAGACTCATCAGTGCTGGTTCACAAATGTCACTTAGTTAAATGAAAATGCCCAAAGCTACTTCCAGCCAATGATCAACATTATCCCAATCAAGAGACTGTTTTAGGCTAACGTTGTGCATTAGCTGGAATTAACCATTTCTTCCACCCAACCTCATCCTCTTACGACTCAACCGATTAACAGTCCAATTTAATGTCCCAAAGATTCAAAGTAGCGATCAGGGACTGGAGTATCTCAAATGTCATTAGTGTCACAGCAGCAGCCTTGGCATCCAGCATGATCCAGGCAATGGATTCCACAAAGCACTATGCAAAATGATGCTGGTCCCCCCAAAAGCCCCAAACATTTTCGCAATGATCAACATGTAACCCCACCGATACCAAACATGAAAACAGGAGGGATGTGATTTACCTTTCCTCAGCCTGCAGGAGGTGCAAATGTTACCTTCCTCAACCCAAGCCTTGATCTTAGCATTGCGGTTGAGAGGAACAGCCCTTCCCCATGACAGAACAATTGCAAAAAAAAAAAACTGGATGGCACAAAGAAAATGGCAGAATGGAAGCTACTGCTACTGGTACAACAACACATATAGGAGGGAATACTTTTTCTGAAGTGGGGAGGAAGACAAACGTATTGGATGCTCTCAAGACAAAGGAGGGAGAATTCAGTCCATAGCACATTCTCAACCAATAACTAGTGGAAAAGAGGGGGTGGATTATGCCAGCAAAGAAGTTTGGATGTTAATGATGATCACTACATCACCTCATTCCACTCATTTCTAATAGCCAGCTTGTTATGTTATGTGATGTTATGCAAGATTTCTGTTATCACATGAGAGAGTGGCACTGTGTTGGATCAGTAGAGAGTCATTAAAAATCAAACCAAAGCAAACCAGGACATGCACAAGTCACACAAGTGCAAAAGTAGACCTGATATATTTTCTTAAATATGTGTCACTGTAATGTCATAGCAACATGATCATAAGATGTTCTAACGATGTTTCATTAAGCAGGTCAGCATAAAGATATTTCAAACTATAGTTCGACTGTAAATTGTTGCAGCTTCAAGTGAAATTTTCTTTCACTTGGTGTGTGAGAAAATCACACCTCCTCTGCATTATGCTAAAAGCACGAGTACTGTCAGTTAAGACATCTGCAGTTTACTAAGAGAGCTAGTCAGCATAAATTCTCTGATATGGCGATAAATGCAAAACTACCTACAACAACTGACTGTGCTAGCTGAGTTAACTGTAGCAGGTGGCATGAATGTATAATAAATGACCATTTTTGCTCTCTATCTGCATAAAGTTGTCACAATGTATAGGCTTAATGTCTGGGATGATCTGTGTCAGCAGTCTGCAACGGGTCAAAGTCAAATGAATTACTCAGCGGTCGTGCATTACAGGCCCCTGTGACATATGAGCTTGTGTGATGCGTGGTGGGCTACCACTGACTCAGACTCTGACTTAACTTCCAAATGTTGGCAAGTGAGTGAAATTCCAATAATTTAGGAAAATATAGTGACGTAGATAAATGGGATGTTTAAGATTTGACAGTCTCCCCACCTCTCTCTTTTGTCACAGGTTGGATAATATGCACTGGACAAAGTCTCAACAACTCCTTATGGAAGTACAATCAGTCTCAAGATGGACACCTGCTTTATGACTTACACTCCCCTCATCGGTGTGATATAGTCTTTTAGATGTGGGCTTTTATGCCACTGAGGACGATACTGCAACCCTTAGAAAACCAATAGAAACCAATGCAAAATCTTATAAAAAGGGGCAGTGTAAGTCGTAGTGCAAGCTTGAATTGACCAGGGCACAACCTCTCCTACACAGGCCTATCAGGGTACAGAGTAATGGCCAGAGTGTCACGATAATCACTTTGCATACCAGGTTCAGAGCTTCATCACAACAGACCAACTGTCACAAAAACTAAGCAGCCATTATTTTTTGTGGTGTGTTAATGTCTGCAATAGGAGTCATTTTCTATAATAGCTTGAAAACACATGTAAAGACTAAACAGGTTTTCGCCTCTCCCCCTCCCTCCCCTCTCTGTCTGTCCTTTGAAAAATCCACACAAGAAGGCGGCAGAGGCATTTAGAAAATGTCAGCTCTTGCCCCTTGGGTTGCACCACATGTTGTGCCTGAGCGATAAACACGTATAAGCCTCCCGCTATGAAAA
The DNA here is from genome assembly GCF_017976325.1 of Chelmon rostratus. Taxonomy (NCBI): domain Eukaryota; kingdom Metazoa; phylum Chordata; class Actinopteri; order Chaetodontiformes; family Chaetodontidae; genus Chelmon; species Chelmon rostratus. The sequence goes on from NC_055666.1 coordinate 20,560,312, forward strand.
ACTTCCTGAGTACAGCATCATCTCCCTGGCAGTCAAAGTAAATGCTGCTATTCATTTCTCATAAAGAACTGGGGGGGGGGGTAAGATGAGGGTCTGAAGCTTGGAAACTGCAAAGTGTTTAACGTGGCACAAAAAAAAATGGAGGAAAAGTGAGACACTGTTTGCATCAGGCACTGAAAATAACTAGACGAAGGTATAAGAGAGCTGGAGGGGAAAAACCTATTGTTGGATCCCTGGTATGTGCTTGTCCATGGCATGGGCCCATACAAAGTAGGGCAACCATATAGGGGCGAGGGTAGGGGGCTTCATTTGCTTAGCAAAGGCAGAGCTTCAGTAAGGGGTTAGTAAGGGAGGGTCATTCACGGATGGCCAAGGCTTTTAAATGGTTGTTACCTGGAGCTGTTAAAAAAACGACAACAAAGAAAACAACAAAATCAAACAGAACATTAGAAAGGAACAAAAAAGTACAGCAGCGCAGTGATATTCAACCATTTCTTTTTCACTCAAACTCATTCACAACACATCTATGCATGTCACAGTCACTGTCTTTTCTCAGTTAACAGGGAATTCACTTATTCCCATATTGCCACATATTTCACTTGTAATGCGAAACATAGTTTAACTGAGGCAACATAAAAACGACACAACACATACCAGCATTTAGGAACTTAAAATGACAAAGAAATAAGCTGATATGGACAAGTGAGACAAAATATGTGGAATAAGAGGTGCAGCGTGGGCTGTTGGGACTCTTACAGTTGAGATCCATGTACCAGGCATCATTGCCGTACTGGTACTTCCAGATGGTTTGGCCAATGGAGCAGACCAGAGAGATGGCCAGCAGGCAGCCAAACAGCACGAGGATCTGAAAGTTGGTGATCCGCTCCACGTTGGACAGCTTCAGAGGAGGCCGAGTGGAATTCTGGGTAACACATGACAAGACAGTTGTGGTAAAAAGAAAAGAAGAAGTATGGCCAACGACAACTAAGTTGCTTAAGATCATGAAATGTCTGAAGATTAAAATGTAATATAAAACATAATAAGGCTTGGTGATATTCATGAGGCCACACACAGTCTGACATGTTTTAAATGCTGTATTCTGTTTGTTGGAAGATCAGATTTGGTTGTATATAAATATGTAATAACATACATAATACAAGTAATAACAGGTATGAGCCAGTTGACTAGACTGAGCTTTTTCTTAGATTAACTTCATTTTACAAATCATATTCTCCATATACTTTGCAAAGATGTTTTACCTGCATGAGCTTTGTGTCATGTCCAGTGTAGACCACCACACCATGCACCCACTGAGTGTTCCTCAGCTGGGCTCCTCTCAGTAGGATCTGGTCTGGACCCAGTGGTACTGTACTGTAGTAAGAAACAACAGTTATATAAGACTAAATCACTGCAAACAAAGATGCTGCATGTCAGCCTAAAGGTCACTCAGGACCATAAACCTACATCACAGTTTTACTGAGTGGAAGCTACCAGTTTAATGCACAGTAAATATCCTTAAGACAGACAAAACATCTTTGTTTGCTGCTTCCCCAGAGTTTAACTGTCTTTCAAGAAAAGCTAAGATACACTGCAGAGGGACAGAGAGCGGAGAGAGGAAACACCAGAGTAGGGTGACATGGGCAAGCAGGCATGCCGAGCATCACTGCTATCAGTACATTCTTCATACTTTGCCGACAGATTAATAGGTGAACAAGGTCTCTTAGGTGATGATCAAATTATTCTCTTTAGTTGACAGCAATGGCTTGCACATTAAACAATCTATTATCTTATTCTTACACCGAAGATTTTTTTTTTACTATTCATAACATCAGTTTACTACAAGCCTTCCAATATCACCATAAATCAATGAGTGCTGACCTTACATAGAACCACTGAAATAACACAAACTTAGTGACAAATATGCCAATGCTAACAATATCCAATATTCAATATTACAACACTAGGTAATCTATCTTGACAGGGCAGCCATTGATATTTATAAACACAGCCAGTAGCAAAACTGGCTTGTATTTCCTTATTTTTCATCTACAAATCCAAATTAGAAATCGCAATACAAATGTACATGTAATTTTAAAAAAAGCCAGTTTGGGCCTGAAACGAGCTGCAGCAATGGTGTTTAAATTAACATATATCCAAACCTGTAGAATTTGACATCTTAGTATGCTGTTGAAACTAAATAGTGAAGAAAAGTCTTTACTTCTGAAAAGATTTCCATCAATATGAAAATACCCCCGCCACAAGCCAAGTATAGCTCTGGATGACAATGCTAATTCAGGAGAGCTTTATTGTCCCAAACTCCTGGAATAAAGCCATGCAATCATAAAAGCAGGCATACAGCATATAATGCACTTTCCTTACAAAGCCTCCAAACATATACGCAATTAAATATCGCTGAAGCAGGTGCTTCCATTTATTCAGCAGAAAGATTAAATCGTCCCTAAAACCTCATAATGCACTGATATTGGCTCTGCTCCTGGCTAGTAGGATATTGAATTGGTAAGAGGAGCAGAGAGCCAGGCATGGAGCTCTGCAACTGAGCCCACCTGTGTCTATCCAGGCGGATGTTCCCAACAAACTCATACAGATGGCGGTTTGGGCTCTCGCACTCCATCCGCCCAGAAAGACGCATCAGGCTGTCGATGTCCTTTATGTCTGCAGTCACCTGGAGACCCTGTTGATGTAGTTACAGCAGCATTATAGCCCTGTTTTTATCTTTCATCCATCTGTGTTGCAAACTTGCAGAAGATTCCTCTTAGCTCTCATTGTATGGACAGTAACTCATACAAAGAAAGAATGAAAAAGAAATCACCTGTCTGATTTTAAGGTTTGTTTCTCCATCCAAGTTAGATGTTTCAATGTAGCACATACCCTGTGGTTCACTGTTGTGGAGGCAGAGGATAAAGACACTTGGAGTAGTCATAAGATGCTATCCAATCATATGTTACAGTATATCTAACCTTAGCTGTTCATCATTTTAGGATTATAATATAATATAATATCATATCATATCATATACCACTAAGCAAAGGGGTACTTATTATTTGCCAATAATACTTTCACTCACTTTCAATATAAATCTTAAATCAGTGTCAATTATTTACAAACTAAATCTGATTTAAAAAGGGGTCCACGACACAACAGTTATATAAGACTAGATCACTGCAAACAAAGATGCTGCATGTCAGCCTAAAGGTCACTCAGGACCATAAACCTACATCACAGTTTTACTGAGTGGAAGCTACCAGTTTAATGCACAGTAAATATCCTTAAGACAGACAAAACATCTTTGTTTGCTGCTTCCCCAGAGTTTAACTGTCTTTCAAGAAAAGCTAAGATACACTGCAGAGGGACAGAGAGGGGAGAGAGGAAACACTAGAGTAGGGTGACATGGGCAAGCAGGCATGCCGAGCACAACAAACAGAGCGGACAAATGGGCCTCTGACAGACTCTGGGCACAGAGACAGAGAGTTAGAGTATGCCGGTGCTTAAGGTGAGCTGAGTCCCTGGTTAGCTACTCTTTTAATAGAGTGATTTATTCAGACCGAAGACTGGTCTGCTCCACAGGGTGGAGGGGAAAATCAAAAAGAGATCTGGACACTGACGCCCAACCACAATCAATGAGAGGTTTGGAACCTGCTGCTATTAGCCATCAAGTGAGTTTTGTTTCATGGAATTGAGCAGGAAGTGAATTTTACCACTTGGTGCTATTCATAAAACAGAAAAATACAGCTTTAATTACTGATTGTGAATTACTGAACTAAACCTGTTCAAATGACAGTAACGTGTTGGGGAAAGTTAGCAATAGTATAATTCCAAGATGCTTTGCATCTTGGAACATGACTTCATGCACATTGTCACATCAAACTAAAGTGTTGCATTCAGGGTGCAATACAAGCCATGCAAGGGCAAGAATATGGAAAATATATTCACACCCACAAAAAAAAGGGAGCTTGTGTGCCTGTGCTGTAATACTAGATGTCCCCATTCACTCTGAGCGGTGTTAGAAGTTTCAGCCAAACACTGAAAAGGGTCTACTGTACATGTTACGTGATAAAACAAAATACAACATAATAAAATAAAATGGCTGTATTAACGGCCAGTGTTACGGCTGCCAAACCACAATGTAGAGAAAAAGTAGAAAAAAGGAAAGGAACATGGTGTTCGTCGACTGCTGCACTCCAATATGTGGTTGTTGCCAGAGTAATCACAGGCCCCTTCCTTCCTCAAGTGTGGAAAATAAAATATTGTGTCAGGAGTGAGAGAAGAGCTGAAATATCTCATCCCAGTTGATACACACAGCCCCTATCTCTCCCACCGCTGTTCTGTTGGTGATGTTGCAGGTTTCCTGACCTGGACGACAGTATGACGAGGTCAGCCGGGAGGTGATCCCCATTTGCAGCTCTGACTACTTCCCCAACAGCCACCTGATATTACCAACCACGCACCAGCAGGGGGCGAGAGAGAGGGTGTGGCAGTTGTTCGCACAGGGGGGCAGGAGAGGAGAGGATGAGGAAAAACAAGGAGGGATGGAGGGAATAAAAACGAAGGAAACACAGACAGACAGACAAACAAACAGCAAACACATAAGGGGAGATAGACAACTGTTTCAGTTTCAGGGAGATGAGAAGAGCACAATGATCAGTCCTGTGTGATCAGAGCGTATGATTGGTCATCTGTTCTCCTTTTCACAAAACCATTTAGAAAACATGACATGCTAAACCAGAGGTATTAAGTTTGAAACTAAAAATAATATATTCAGAACAAAGTTGGGTTTAAAATCATGCCAATAGAAGAGATTTTTGAAAACACACTGTTCAGTGTGTATTTTCAAAGAAATCTGAATACAATTTTGTGATACATTATACATTATAATATTAAATCATCTTAAAAGAGGGATACAGAATCCATGTAAGGCCCCTCCATAGCATGTCCAAATGGCGTTTTGAAAAGGTGAAGGAGGTAGGTAGGTTTATGTTGACATGATAAATTCTAATCCAAAATCACATTACCGCTATCCCACCTAGAGAAATGATGGTTGTCACATGATAGATAGCACCACATCCCTTACTTAGTTATGTATTATTAAACAAAATAGAAAATTCAGATTTTTTTAGATGCAGGATTTTAAGCCACTTTGACAATGTTGGCTCGATGTGTTATCTAACCATCACTTCTTTAGGGAGAGTTGAGAGAGAGCAAAAATAAGAAGAAAGAAGGGAGGAGTTCCAGACAGTCTGGCAGCAAGACTCCTATACCTGGACGATAAAATGACAGCATCCGCAGGAACGAAATCACTGCCATTTACTCTAATAATATCGCCAACCTCAACCTGTGAAAATAAACTGGTTACTGCTGTGCAAGGCCTAGAAAACAGCATAAATGGAAGCATGACATCAGGAGCAAAAATGCACAGCTGGTAAGAAATAAAGTTAAGCACATTAAAGCTGTGAGCTTAGTGCACTGAACTGTACTGATGGGAGACACACTCAAGAAACACCTACAATCTTCTTTCCATTGAGGCTGAACTTTGTGTAACAGGTGCTACCGCTCTGCGTATTCTTCAGAAGAAATAACTCATCAACATTTTCATAAAAACATGTAAAAAATGAGCCATGACTTTCACAACAAGCTCCTCATGGCTGCACCATAAGTCTGTTGCCTGCCTACCGAATTTAATGTTTTTAGCAATGATGTAAATAAAAAACAAATTATTAAAAATTAATTCTGATCAATCAATAACAGAAAAGAGGCAATCAAAATTAAATACATAATTGAAGATTTAAAGAGAAGGCCATTCTAATTTATTTTGTCAGGAAAAGACGAGCAAACTAAGTAGTTTTCAGCAGGTAGGACCTGTCTAAGAACTTGTCAGGTCACTCACATCACAATTACTATGTGAGTACATAAAAAGGCAATTTTTTTATTAATGAGGAAACAGGGGCAATACCATGGATAACATTGAATGCATGAGCCATAACAAAACAATTTTGCTTCCCAAACCATGGCGACTGACACAGACATAGTAATAATAATGATAAAGATATTTGTCAAAAAATTAACCAAAAAACAAGGAATCATTTTAGCCTTATTCAAGCTGCCCTGAAAGCCTGCCTAGTTAAGACTAGTTAAAGAAACTCAGAGACTAAACTTGGGAGAGACGCCCCTTTTATAATATGCATGATGAAGATGTGAAAAGCATCAATTATTTAAAGCTAGCCTTTTCAGAGAAGATTTCTATGTGTATGAAGGGAGGGACATTTACATAGCAGCAAGTAAAAACCTGATTTTATCCCTGAAACTCAAAGTCAGTGCATGAATCAAATATGTTTGTCAGTGAATGTCTTAGGTGCAAAAAACCCTATGCTATCACATGCCACTGATGGAGAAAAGGCCCACCCTTCAGCAGCTATAATGCACTACCACATACATTCCTTTTTATTTTAGCATGTTGTTATGGCATAAATTGTGTCTTGTATGTGGTGCAATTGAATTTCCTCTGTGAAAACTGATGCATACAACCATGTATCTGTTGGTCTATTTGTCTGTCTTGCATTCATCTTAATGTTGTTGTATTTATCTTTCTACTGCCGTAATAATAAGAAATTATCAGCGTAGGAGTTAAGATGACATCTCCTGCTGTTAAGTTAGTTCTCAAGAACAAATCAACAAATACTCCATTTAACAAATCCAGTTCTTGCTTCTTCGTCAGTTGTCAGCTTATATTGCGCTGCTGCATGCTGAATGTACCTTCGAATGGATGAGGCAGTGTTATCCATTATCAAACAGTACAAATCTATGTTGTTTCTGCACTGCCTGGTGGTATTTTCTCCACACCCTCTGCTTTTAGGGAAATTGTTCCAGCCACAGTAATAAAATTGTTTCATTATTAGGGAAGAGAGGAAGCTTCTCTTTGTCCTCCAGCGTCGCCTGTAATGACCGTCCACATGGAAACGCTAGATTAATTAGTGGCTGAGTACTAGAGAGGTCAGAGAGTGTGTGTGTGTGTGTGTGTGTGTGTGTGTGCAGTATGTGTGAGATTTCTCCAATTGACATCGACACAATAGATAGAGAAACTGGTAGAATGAATGATCTGCTTTCAGCTTTCAGCTCTAGATTTAAAAAAAATGTGAACAGGTGAAAATGACCATTTGTGACACATTGCTGGTACATACCTTCTCCCAGTGCACAATCTCCCAGGCACCATTTCTCAATACTGTGGTGAGTAATGAGAGAGAAGGGGGAAGTTATGGTAAAAGAGAAACAGGAAGAAAACAAGACAAGGAACAGAACAAGAAGAGAGTTGTTACAACACACATGACAAACCCGCATTTATGTTTTTGTAGCCATGTTAAAATGCCGACAATTAGGTTTTTAATCAGCTGTACATGTGAGCAATGCAAATAATTGTACACTAAATACAGCAGTGTGTTATCTAGGTTCAATACCTTGACATTCCTTTTTGTTGACGACACTGTCAGCATTGTGACGTTTCTGTAAGGAAGAAAAGAAAAGAACATTCAAATTACAGATATATAAAAGGAACGATCAAAACGAAATGAGAGAAATTCTCCAGATAGGTATTACAAACAAACAAGGGAGAAAAGAAACTAAGAGAGACTATGATAGAGCGAGAGAGAGAGAGAGAGAGAGAGAGAGAGAGAGAGCTGCACCCTGTCTTTGTCCCCTACAGTACCATGACAGCACTGAGGTTTTTTTAATTGACTGTTTCTGTGCAACATTTTAATCAATCAGATTTTCCACTGTCTATAACAGGTGACCAAACTGAAAGGCAATCGGTTGTAACCCCAGGCAACCACAGATGTGTCTTCAGAAAACAATGAAGTGGTCATCGATCACAGGTGTCAACAATTGGAATGAAAAAACAATCACCTGTTGCCATCACTTTGACATATATGCATGTGTGTAAAAATAAAATGTCCTGTTTGTTGCTGACCGGATTGTCTGAAACATTGTTCAGCAATAGTACATAAATAAAGAGCGGGGAACTTTTTGCCATGACACTTCATCTTACACACTAACACGGATGAAGACATTTAAGTGCTCCAAAAAAAAAAAAAAAAAAATATTATTAATAATAATAATAAAGGAAATCTGAAGATCTAGAATCATGTGAATATAGGGCAAACTCCTGCAGATGAAGATCATCAACCAATGAACAACTACTAAATGGACCTTGTGGTGAGATTATTTTCCACCTGCTCATCTGTCTTTACAGAACTACCCGATAGAAGGAACAATCAAGCCGCAGTGAAGAAGTGATATAAAGGCAGGCTCTGCAGCTACAGTTAATTTCATAGAAAATAATGTTACAAAATATAAAACAAATGTGAAAAATGAGTGACAAAAACTTTATGTTGGCTGGAAATATGAATAAATGTGTGACTTTAATTAACCAAAGTATGTGCTGTATGTGACTACATCAAATTACAAACGGTACAAGCAGTATTACTCCCTCTCATGTCCCTCTCGTCTGCTGAACAGTCATGCAATCAACTGTGACTTTAACAGCTGATTCCAAGGGACAGCTTGTCAAGTAGCATCACACTGAGTAATAATGTGTTGCTGTGTCCGTCTCATATAAATTATCAGTGTGTTTTAGAATGTAGCTGCTAAAAGCTACGTGCGCTGTACCAGATTAACAAGGAGAGGACAAATCTACTCACGTGCCTGCTAATAATCTGTTTACTTTCAAGATCCATTCTAATTTTGTCTGATTCTAATTCAATTTAAAGCTAATTTGGCACACTGTACTGTACTGTACATTTCAGGAGAGAAAAAAAAAGTCTGTTGGCTGCTCACTGAGAAACGAGTGCAGCTGAAGGTGAAGTGGGTTGCATCAATACACAGCTGCTAATTCACTCTCCTTGGCCAAATTTCTCCAGTGACCTGCAGACTCGAGCTAGCAACCTTATAGTCACAAAAACAGCTGTCTGATGCTACGGCTGCTACTACCCAGTCTTATCAAAGCCTATATTATACAGTCCCTCTGAACAATAACCATTTTAAAGCAACAGATAAACTAAACCTGCTCTAAACGCTTTGTCTTCTCTTTTATATTCCAACATGTCTGTTTCTTATACTTGTCCTCTACCTGACTTCTTTTTCAGGCTCCAGTTAAATCACATTTGTTTTAATATCCCTGCAACATGCTGTAGTGTCAAATGAATAGCCAAGCTGAGTCACGTGGCTTCAGCCTTTCACCAGCTACACGATGCCCAGAAAAAGTTTGCTAGTAGAGACCTTTACAGAGCTCATTCATCATCCTCTGTGCAAGAGCTGTGTAATTTCATTCATCCACACTATCTGCTCTGGCTGTCCAGACCCTCCTCTATTCATAGACCAATAGTAGTAGTGAAACTGTATTCTTTCTGTCCCGATGGACATTGAGAAAAGGAGATGTACTGTATTTAGGTGATTCGTGTAATCACAGCGCGGTGGAGGGCAAGTAGCATACAGAGGTTATGCGTAAATACTGCAGTATCAGGCCTCTGTAGACTTGAGCCATACAGGGGGAAAATTAAAGCAGCACAAGATAAAAGGGCAGAGCATCTGCAGTGTTACCTTGATTAACCTGCTAATGTGGCATCAACATAAAAGTAACGAGACAGTGAGCAGCAGGGAAGGAGGTTTAACTACAGAAGGGCAATAACATTTTCTTTGGTCTTTCAACTGCTATTTTTATTTAAGTTTCACAGGAAACTAAAGTGTCAAAGAACTGTTACTGTGTGAAAGTGCACCGCACACTACTGCAGCTTGTGATTCGCAGTATTACATTTCAGTTTAAGGCGAGAGAGAGTTGAACTCCTCAGAACAAAGAGCCTGAGCCTGCCGCAGCAGAGGCAGCCAGCAAGAAGGTAAGACATGTGCAGTGCAGTGTGTGTCCATAGTGCATGATTCATGAAGCTGGGGGTCGATGTTGCCCTGTCAGGTCAACTTGTGAGGGACAGCGCGGTACAGGGAACAGACGTGTGTGCAGGTGACCTTCAGCAATAAAGACAGAGTCATCACCACTCCGTTCCCATGTTTTTCACAACAGGCCGAGAGAAAAAGTGCTGCGCTGGTCCCTTCAGCACGAGATAGAAGCTAATAGTATCTGGCCACTGGGACCTGCATAGAGGATCGCATTGCAGGGTCACTGCAATACAGTACAATGCAACATTCCCTCACTTAGTTCAGATGGACTTGAGTGGATTACTTGCTAACCCAGAGAAAACATATTTTGAAGCATTTCACTTGCCAGCAAACAAGAATTCATACAATAAAGAGATGTAACCAAAACAAACTAACACTGAAATCAACCTTTCGTAAATAAAGTGCATAACCTTTTTCAAGCATCTATTCAACAGTTCAGACTTGCCTGAGGACAGACAGTTGTTTTGTTTTGTTAGAACTAACTGCCTTTGTGCATGAGCAGTCAGTATCTAGGTTAATTGACTGAATGAGAACTGTGGGTGCAGTGGGCACAGCTGTGACCTCGGAAATGTGTGTGGTGTGTATGTGTGTGTGTGTGTGTATGCACGTCTATGTCTATGCATCTTATATGTTGGAGAGTATCCTGCTGTGGTCATATAACCATCAGTGACTGCTCACTGCTCCACAGGGAATAGTTCAGCACTCAGAGGACAGTCTCCTCATGTTAAGGTATACCAATTCAACTACTGGCCTACCTTACCAATAAAGTAAAATTTGAGAATTTGATTTTACTTTATGTATTTCGGGTACTCAGACAATTGTCTTTTGAAAGGTACTGCATTTGGTTGTGCAGTACAGTGAAATAAGTGCATATATGAATAAAAATGTCTCATTTTTCACAGACAAACTAAACTTTAAACTTCTGCAAGCATTACAGTTTCCAAAAATGTTCCAAAACACTAAAAGCACAAATTGTGCACAACACACTTTTTACCACATTCTACTGTGCTTGGCCAGTATAGCTGTGTCCATACTGTCTGCATTCACTGAAGACCATGCTAGTATGCAAAGGTTGCTTTAAACCAAATGCCAATTGGCCATTTAAATGTTGCTGATTGACTTTTTAGACTTGCTAACTGTGTGATTTTTTAATCAGGGTTCAGCTGATGCATGCACTTTCAAGATATCATATGACATCATATGACTTTTGTACATATACTAAATATATACACAGATAATCTCAAAGAAAGAGAGATCTTTTGACAGGGTGAAACAACCACCAAGACTTATATCAAATTATATCAGATGTTTGTATTACCAGATCTTCAATGATCTCCTTGACAGCAGCCACCACCAGGATGAAGAGCAGTGGCACCAGTGTGGTCCAGCGACCAGTGGGAGACACATCTGGGATTTGCTAAAAGACACAAGATGGGAGAATGTGAAAAGTCAAATATTGGCATTTTTTTCAGAAAGTAAAAATATTTCAGAAGCCTACATTAAAATTTCTGGGTACTTTCATAATTCAAAATAAGGCAAAGATGGTGCTTCAACCAGTCCCTGCTCCAAACTCATCCACCCTGCCAAATACATTGGTCAGCAACTTTTGAAAGGATGACAGAGGCCAACAGAAAAAGTTTGCCTCTCGTGACACACTATTTTGACCTGCATTTGATGCATGGTCTTATCATCTCATTTGTAAGATCAACATGGTTTTAGATTGAGAATTGTGCACATTTTGCACAAACAGACAGACACACATCAAAAGTGTCAAAAGGGCTATGCTTTCGTAGCCTGGTGTCGGACCTACTGTATGCAACTTTAAGGACGTATACCCAGCACAAACAACTTTTTTAGTACTATTACAATGCTCTCCTTGCCACTGAATGATTAATTATTTGGCTATTTTAAGTCTTTCAAAATTAAAAGTCAGATACCACCGTAATTAAAGCCAAGCGAGGGCCACAGGAGACAGTCACTGCTGTACTGCTCGAAGGAAACTTGAGCGAAATAGATCTCTCGTCTCTCTCATCTGCATAGATGTTTTATTCAAGGTCGCACCATCGACAGGGCAGGTAATGAAGATTCCCACTGGCTGCTTTTCAAAGCAGCTACTTGAAGGTCACTGGATAGAGCCCTTTCCCATCCTCAAAGCTCTCATTAACTAAGGCTAGTCTGCCAGCGCGAACACACTGTCGGCAAAGAATTGAAAGTGAGTTCTATGCAGCCTTCCGTCTCTGATTATTTAATCTTTTCTGTGAGGCCTTGAACACCTGAGACAGTAGTAATGATTGGTGGTTGAGGCTTTTAGTGTTCTTAAAAGGGATTAAGTTTGACGTAACAGTATACAGGCAAACTTCCTCAGGGCAGGGAAGTTTTTGTTCTGCTTGTATTTAACAATCAAAACAGTGACAGTACTGCAAAGATCTGTGGCTGTTGTTGGGCAGCAATCAAATCCAATAATCAGTTAGACACTGAAGCTGTGTGCCCATTTCCACATCACCCCTGCTTTTCTACTTGTGGTTCCACATCAGCTGGACTATTTGAGCGCGTTGTCTACGAAGTAAAGCCCAGTGTAGTTTTCTTACTGCAGTGTGCTGACAAGGGTACAGTGAAGGACCAAAGTACAGCCATCCACAGCACCCCGTGCATTTCCAAGGCATGTAATATGCAGTATACTGTGTTGAGCCTGCAGGCAAATCTACTTTCCTTTTAAAGTAGGCGCGCATAGTATTACATGTATTATTCATTATCAGTCTATATAAAGTACTGTGTCTGTGTGTGTGTGTGTTTGTGTGAGTGAGCTTGCCTGTGTGTATATGAAATTACAAACATGACCTTTGGAAATGGTGTCTAGGTCATGGCAAACAGTAAAAAAAAAAAAAAAAAAAGACTCCTTACACACTAATGAGAACAAACCAAAAATTGAAGCTGAGAAGAGCAGTGATGAAATGAAAAAAATCTTTTTTGACTCTTTAAGATCACATCCCCAGTCGTATTGCACTCATATTTCATATATGCCTTAAAATACAAAAATTCATCCAAGTAACTAGCTAACATCAAGCTAGATTATTTAGATGCTAGCATCCAACTTTGACTCACTGTAATTCTGCATGCTTATTTCCACATTTCAACATTCAAATCAATTGTGACCTGCATATCCTGCCCATACCTTACAATTTGGAAGGTAGATACTCTCAAAATGTCATTTCATCTGAACTTTAACATTAATAAGGTAGTTTGTCAGTTTTCTTTCTATCTAAATCTATGTCTCAAAAGAAAAGGAACTGCAGCAACAGCACATCTTACCTGCAAGAGTGCAATGAAGAGAAAGAAGGCATTGGCTGCCCTCCGGAACTGTGAGTAGAGGAACCGGGGAAGGAAGGTGAGGACATTATATTTGGCTGTGCTGAAGTCCGCAACAGCAAACAAGGCCATGTGTGGACGAGGGAGCGAGAGAGAGGAAGACAAAGGAAAGAGAAACAAATGGTTAGTTCTCAGAATATGAGCAGTAATCTTTATGCAACTGACAATCAAAATGCATAGAAAATTAAAATCATCTGGTTTACATGTTGTCTCACATAGCCAGTCAAATATATTTTAAATAACCAATGCCGTACTCCTGATCCACACCCATTCAAGAGAGTCCTTTCTGCTGCAGGGACAGGTGTTTGTGTGTGAGACTGATGAACAGCAGAGACCAGAGGACTCAGAGATCATAAAGAATAATTAGAAGGAAGAAGGGAGCTGGCAGCGGGCGTAAAAAGCTCCTGGCAGACGTGAGATATGTTGCCTGTGCTGCAGGCTGGTGGAGCCCTTAACCGCAACGGAGTCAGACCTCCAGCAGTCTGATTTACTGCTGCGTTAAAGTGCTGGTCAGAACAGCCACTTTGGGAGAACATATATGCCATGATGTATGCTTTGCTTACTCATGCGCGCACAAAAGCCGTCACACATACACAAGCAGAATATCAGAGAGTATAGCCTCCAACTTGTCTGAAGGGGGATGAGCATATGGAGGTTAACATTAGTGATATCACCGTTTTATTCCTGTTAGACTGAATAATATCTGACGAGCACATTTCCAGCATTTATCACTTGTAGCATGTCCACAATCACAATGTAAATTTATGGAGACACAGCCTGGCACTGAATTGAGTTAAAATGAAAAAAAAAGAAGTACATTTACATTTATTGTGGCTGAGTGGTGAGTAAGAGGGACAGAGTGAAGGCAAGTGAGTACAAGCAAGGCATTGTTCTGACAGCAGTACAATGTAATACCAGCCTCACAGAGGAGCCTGATGAAGAGCCTTGTCAGAACAAGGGTCAAGAAAGGACCAGCTTTGTTTCATTCAACAAAGTCTAGTCTTTAGTCTAGTCTACTGTTGTTATTTTAGTAACTCTGAAAAGAAAAAAAAATCATAGTTCCTGGGTCACCTGTAAATCTACAGAAATTTATAAAGATTTACTGTCATGTTAAAAATATTTTCATCACTGCTGCTGACATAGCAGAATAACATGGATGCAAAGTCAAGTCATATTCATTTGATTATCACATTAAAATATTTTTACTTTGAAAACCATGTATCTGACTTCACGTGAATTCCACGATTTCCCGAGGTCAATTTCAAGTTGAGCTATTGAAATAAATTTTGTTTCTCTCAGGTTTACAAATTCGCATAGAACAAAAATGAAAGTGAACAGGGTTTCCAGTCACATTTACATCAGCTAGCAATGATTGATGGTTTGCTAGAGCTGAAGGGAGGAGCAACCATCGTGACAGAGTAGGCTACAGCAGGTAAGAGTATGGCGGAGCCTATGGCGTCAAAAGCACGCTGACAGTGCTTGTGTAATTACTCCGACTGCCAGAGGGAGGAGACAAAAGTTTCGCACTGCAGGTTTAAAAAGACAAACAAATGAAATGCAAATACATTTGTATCTATTTGGGTATTTCTATAGGCCTTATATGTATTTGACCAATGTTTGAATTTAAAGATAAACATCATTGAGAGAAAGGACAGATCCTTCTAACACAACAAATAAAAGTACAACAATAAAAGCAAAATACAAGCAAAAAAAGTTAAATAAAAGATTCAATTTACTAATGAATTTGTATATAGGCAGCTTTATTACATGGAAGCAGTATTGTATCTAGTTTGCTACGTGTTATGATGTATGTGCATCTGTTTGTGTGTCAGTTTGAGAGATTTTTTCCCTTATTAATTCTGATGTAGATCTGATTTAATCATTTAATGTTCAGTAAAGTCACCATCTGAATACAGTAGCCTCTTAGATGTTGTGAAATACTTCTCAATACATCATCCAAAGCCCATAACAATATCATGAGTGCAATGATATTAAGTACTGGTGGACCCACTGGATATTAGCGCTAATACACACTGTAGTTACCCGCAGTCCATCCCTTGAGATATGAAGAAACAGTGGCTGGTGAAGCTCTGACATGGATTTAGCCTAATGGCCCTGGGCTTCATATCTCTCTTTATTTTCTTCCCTCCAGCCTTATTTCTGATCTCATGGGGTAGTACTGTAAAGCATGCCCTGTCCTCCTCTCTAGTTACTATTGTACACTACATTACTTTCTCCACTGTGGCAGGGCAAGATAAAGAGCTCATTTAACACTGCTTAATGGATGATTATAGATCTTACATTTTATTTCCTGGAAGCACCCTGAAGATCAAGACGATATGTGAGAAGCACCTCCTTGACTCACTCACAGATAGCCAAATTATAAACTGGATATCTTTTAATAATCTGGGTATCCATGCAGCACCAATCAGCACCGATCTTTTGATTCCATGAACATTCCCAATATAGCTATAAGGTTTGACGTTATACAGGAAGTCACTGCGAATGTCTTTTTTGGTTTGTCTTTTGACATGCCACACCTTTTATTGGCACCTCACATCTTTTCTACAAAGTTGAACATCCAAAAACCACATGAAACACCAAACTTTCCCCATGAGATTTAAACATAAATAGTTCGATTTAAACACAATCAAACTCATATTGTTCAAATTGTTGCAAAATCTTGCAACACTGATTAGATTTCAAGGTTTTTTCTCCACCGTTCCACAGGTGAAGGTCATTGGCATCAAACGTTAACACACAAAAACCTGGAGGAGAACCAAAAGGATATTCTGCACTTTGGCTGGCAAAATGTCCATGATTGGTAATGACAGCGGATTATGTTGTTTAAATGACTGGGTCATGGCCCACCCATGGGCCATGGCTGGCTCTGAATGGGCTTCCAGGGGCCACAAATAGAAAGAAATGTCAACCAGCTGTTGCCAGATGAAGATCACAGTTAAGGGTGAAACCCCCCTGCATGTCGACAAACCTTTGTTACTTTTTAATAAAGATGATTCCATTCTACCATTAAAAAACAAAACATATGGGGTTTCCATTTATTTTTGAGACTAATCAATATTTTTGATACAATGAATAATAATAGGAATAATGATATTTCATTCAAAGTAGGAATTTTAGCATTGTTCTAATTGTAATTGAATACAATTATACAGATCATTTGCAAAACGTATATATCTGTTGTTTTATTACATCAAAATATACATAGAATCTGTATATGGTGATTGTATGGTCAGACAGTTGGTTAGATAAAGTCAGAGTGGGCATAAAGGATTAATTTTGTATGCAAACACATCTGCACACAGGATTTGTATAAAGTCGAACAACTGGTTGGACCGGTAACCTGTACGGATCAATGACCTCCTGTTTAAAGTCCTTTCAAGGTGTTCCTGTATCTGTGCACTGAAATCTGTAACACTGCAGACAAGCAGTACTGCAGCTCACTCATTTAACTGTGATGCTAAATATCATTATGTGGTGTGTGTCATGTGCACAGTTAAGTACATAATTATGGTATGCTGTTAAAATGAAACAGTCAAATTTGGTCACAGTAATTTAAAAAGCCACCCTATAAGTTGATAAAGATGTATAAATACCACTTAGTGAAATGTGTAATTCATGTGCTTTGGCGAGTAAGGCAAATTTAGGTACTCTGCTCAGTCAATTATACTCATTTCATGGGTAGTCATGTGTGCATGGGTCATTGTCTGTTTATGCATGTCTCAATTGTCCCTTGTTTTCCACACAAGACATATCAGCATTTCATGGATACACATCAGTAAAATGGTTTGTACAGCTACTTCTGTTTGCCATAGAATAAGTTCTCCTTCACCTTTAAATTACAACAAGATCTGCCAGCAGCCAGTTCAGCTGAATAAACAATCCACAACAATCCTTATGCACAATAGTGAGAGCAGGGTACCTGTCTGTTAAAAGGTCACATGCGTACAGAGCAGTTACACATACTGTAGGGAGCGATGCTGCAGAGGGAGAATGGAAGCAAATGAAAGCAAGAAACCTGTGAGGTCTGCTTGTAAGATTAGATTCATCATTTATCACAGCAACCGATCCTCTTGAAGAAATTAGATCTTTAGCGCAGACTGAAGCCTAATGTGCCTCTAAGGTTTGGATACATTTGGGATTCAAAAACTACAAGGACAAAGAAGAACTCAACAAAGCCAAGTCATCTGCAAGTTGTGTTCAAATGATGCAGCAGCACTTAAACCTCTGAAATCATTTGACAAGACACAAGCTGAATGCGTCACAGTTAAATCCAAAAGTGGTTGGTCTGAAGCAAATGCAGCTTGAAAAGGCATTAACATGCAGGCTGCCACCCAAATCACTGTGTGCTCAAAGTCTGCTGTAATCTGTACAATCTGCACTGCAAGCATTCAAACATTTATACATACTTCTGTTAACTGGTATGTTGTGTACAGTATCAGTACTGAACTGAATGTCAGCCATATCTGAGCCAACTGATACTGAATCTGACTAAACTGGGTAGTGGACATGCTCAATGCTACAATATTCATCTTAATGAAATATCAGTCATTTATATTCTTATAAAAATCAATTAAATTATTCTTAATATTTTTTATTTGCCTTAATTTGACCATAGTGCTTGTGTGTTAACAGCATCGGCTTCACCTGAATGGACCGTGGAACGTGGACTGGAACGTGATATATTTTTTTACGTTTTTCAGTGAGGGCAGGCCACCCACTGAATTAATGACCACCTCCGGTAAGGTCACAAAAATTGTATCCACTTTTATTTTTAAAATATGCAGAGGTGCACTTTCACAGCAAAGGCAATATTCCCTAAACTTCTCTGACGCAATAATATTCAACCATCAACCAGCTGGTGCTCCAAACAGGTTAATAATGCAAATTGACCTGGGTCTGTTAAAATTTAATAACCAAACTAAAAGTAAAACACAAAAAAGGACAGGTAACATACTAATGTGAGACCTACCTATCTAACTATAAAAGAATCTTAAGAAAACAACTGAGAAAATGTAGACTCAGCATCGGTTTTCTTACAGTTGAGTAGTTTAAGGAAACAAACTGGGGAGATCTTAGCTGCCTGCGTCTGCTGTTTGTCAAGTCAATACATGAACCTGACCTAGCAAATGGCATAACCATAAGAACACTTGCATTTCTAATTTATCATCCTGTTCAGTTTAAAGCTCTGTCTATGTAAGCACATACATATCCCAAGCTGCTCATGCAGCAGGAATGCTAACAGTAATGTTCCTTGACAGAGGACGACCTGACCCAACAAGCTTGACCTTTAATGCTAAAAGCTCTGCACTCCTCCAAGAGGAACGACCAGGTAAAAAGGACCAGTCTGGTATATCTGGTCCAAGGCATCACTGGTGATACAAATCTTGCAGGTACTTATCAAATATCATATGGCTGAGGATGCTGTCATGGTCATGTCTCGCCTCAAAATCACTGCACTCTGCACTGTTTTAACTACGGGGCCTGTATTCAAAAGTCATCTAAAGATTGAATACAAGATTTCTTAAGTAAAATATATCATAGCTCAGTCAGCTACGTAGTTTATGCTAAAGCTTTGCAGTCACACCAGAGACGGGCAGAGTTCACAAAGTATCTTTAATGCTTTCTCTTCAAGACCTGCTCCAAAGAAACCAACTGCCGTGGACCAATGACAGTCTCAAAAACATGAATTCAGATAGCCATGTTTTCACACATCACATTTGTAACGAACCCATCTGGTCAACCCACAGGTGGGGCTTTCCATATCATGACAGCATATGTCAAGCTATTACTGTTATGTTCTTACCTACCTGCATACTCATAGATGTGTGCATACTAAATGAAGGCAAAACTATAGATTTACATCTAAGCCATTTTAGGTCATGAAGGGATTTTTGCATGGAAAAAAAACATTTTAACATGTCATTTTGGTGACCAGAGAGGAGGTTTTATCAATGCCAGAGGAGGAATGTTCAAGACAAATTTTTTACAACATGTTCAAAAGGCCCTTAAAATGCATTTGGACTTTTCAAGATTGCTTTCTGTCAGGAAATTCTCTCCAGGCTGACATTTAAGTAGCAGCTTCACAGTCTAGGCATGCTTGAATTCAACTGTTTTGCTTGAGACTCTAAAGGTTAATGTAGGGTTAAAGGCAAAGTGGCAAGTTATGTTGCAGGTCACCATGAAAAGCACTGATGGCCTCTGGGTTTCCATTACCAAGTCAAAAATAGCAGCAATTCACACAAAGCAAAATCCTTGAGAGAATACAACTTTGAGTGTGAATTTTTTAAGCAGCTGGGATGAAATGTAATTTTAAGCGACATGGGAAAAGCATCTTCACTTTACATAATTACACTGGAAAAGCTGGATGGTAAGTGATAGAGGACAACCTTGTGGGATTTGTATGAAGCTGTATTTTCAAGACTAGCAAAGACAGACTGGTACATTAAACCTCTACTTTTTGTATATGTTGTCATCATCTTTAGCTGTAAATCTCAGATTATATATTCGGTTTTTCTTCTGATTGCAGGACTGCTACAAGCCTGTTCCTCGGCTTAGTGAGGAGAGTTTGCCCATCAAAACGCAAAATCTGGATGAGCAGACCATTGTGTAAATCTAATCTGAGGCACCATCGTGGGTAGACAAGTAGACAGAATTTAGTTTCCCAACACACAAAAAAGGCACAATGCCCAGCTAAATGCAAAGATGACAAGCAGATACGCACTTTACTTTGAAGGGGGTGCTCAGGGGAAAACAGGCAGTTTTTGATGAATTATATCTTGATACATGACCAAATAGTGTGGCTTTCAGTCAAACCATTTTAATTACAGATTCTCCACACTAAAGATATGGGACAAATTTCCCATCACATTCACTACATTTCCATAAAGACCAATCTCCTTACCTGACTCGATTGCTGCAAAACTTGGTGAACTGCGGTTGGTTGAGGTGTATCAGTCGGGCATCTTCTTGGTCAGCTAGGGATGTCTTTTCTGATGCGTCCTCTGTCTTTTCATATCCTGCAGCATGGGATAAAAAGACATTCTATAAGAAACAAAATCTGCTTTAAGCACAAACAAACTTAAGATGAAAAGGTCTTTGAAGTTTTTGAGTTGATGCATTTCGGAAAGACCCCAAAGGAGATTTTGGAGTCTGTAAAAGGCAAGTCAGTAATTTCAACACTCAGAGGAAAAAATGTATAGAAAGCAGTTGACCTTGGTGCTTTAGAGACCTTAGATATCAAGCTTTTTTCTTTATATCAATTTTTGGATAATTTTTGAGTAAAAACAAAAAAAGTACTTTGAACATTTTTGGTGCTGAGATGAATAAAGTTAGAACTGTAAAATTTCTCTTAATACTTTTCAAAAATGTCATGTACTAAGAACAGAATGCAATCATTTGCAAACGAACTGTGTTTACGGACAACAATTTTACAAAGTGTTCCTGAGCCTGTGTAATCTTCTTTATACAATCATGTGTTTGCAAAGTGGTGAACCTCGCTCCATCCTTGCTTGTGAACGACTGAGCCTTTCCAGGAGGCCCCTTTCATACCCAATCATGATACTATCACCTGTGTGGAATGATCCAAACAGGTGTTTTTGGACCATTCCACAACTTTCCCAGTTTTTTGTTGCTCCTGTCCCAACTGGACTGAAATGTGTTGCTGGCATCAAAATCAGAATAAGCAGATATTTACAAAAAACAAAGAAGTTGATGAGGTCAAATCTGACATATATTGCCTTTTACTGTTTTCAGTTGAGTGTATGTCAAAAAGGATTAGCAATGATCACATTCTGTTTCATTCGTTTTACACAGCATTGCTTTTGGAATCAGGGTTGTATAATCTGACCCCAATAACTTGCTATGAATTTAATATTAGACAATATTTTTATGTTCACTTGTTCAATAAAAACATGATTAGAACATCATATACTTATATTGCTATCACATAACAGTGACACATACTGTATTTAAGATAAGACATGAGACTTTTGCACTTGTGTGAGCTGTGTATGCCCTGCTTAGGACAATCTGTGAAGGTGATCAGGTCACTGTACTATTTTCAACTGAGTAAGTAAATAAGTAAGTCAAAAAGGACTAGCAAGTTATCACATTCTGTTTTATTTATGCTTTACACAGCGTCACTTTTCTGGAATTGGGGTTGTATAATACAATAATATAATACCTTTATTTTATTGCAAAGAATATATGATGGAGTACACAATGTATTAGGAATTGTAGCATGCTACAATCATTTCAGCCAACACAATACATTAGGAAGACATTTGTAATTATCTGTATGAGCAATAATCTAAAAGCAGCATAATACTCCAATTATCATTTTGAAGGTCCAGTGTGCAGGATTTAGGATCTATTGGAAGAAATGTAATATTCATAATTATGTCTTCATTAGTGTATAATCACCTTAAAGCAAGAATCATTGTGTTTTTGTTTGCTTGCAACGAGCCCTTCATATCTACATAAGGAGCATGTCCTCCTCCATGGAGGCCACGGTGTTCTACCATCATGGTCAGCCCTAACCAGACAAAACAAACACAGGTTCTAGAGAGGGCCTTTCAGGTTTTAACGTTGAAGTGAAGTAAGAATACCCTAACAAAAGTTAACTGCCTTTGTTAAAAACAACTTTTATACGTCCAAACTGTTCAGTAAATGTCCATAGTCTGATTACTTAAGAGACTTTTCAAAGCTCACATTTCAGCAAC
Source organism: Chelmon rostratus (assembly GCF_017976325.1). Lineage (NCBI taxonomy): Eukaryota > Metazoa > Chordata > Actinopteri > Chaetodontiformes > Chaetodontidae > Chelmon > Chelmon rostratus. Next base: position 20,582,376 of record NC_055666.1, read on the forward strand.
TACCGCTGAAGACTTTCCATTTGTTACAGGAAATGCATTGTGATTAGAGCTGGACATTTCCTGTTAAGAATGACATCCTGCTAGCAAGAGTGGACTTATCTGTTGTTTGAATCAGCTACAGCAATGTGGTGACAGATAACTACAGTACAATACAGAGGCCATGTCCATACAAGGCTTTAATCCAACTGTATTTTTGAACATTTGTTTAATTGAATTGTTGCATATTCATTTGTTATCACTGCAGTATCAGACAATGTGTAAGTAAGGAATGTGACCTTGGCCTAAGCCTAACCTTAAGCAATTAAAGAAAATAACATAAAATAATAGACTGACATGTCCTTCTGAGTGGCCCCTGAATGCAACACGCACGTAGCAGTTGATATTTTGCCAATGCATCATGGCAACATACACACTTACACAACTTTTTTTTTTTTTTTCAAGTAAAAGGTAAGCCAGTGTGCCATTAGTTAGTGGGGATGCGCTTGTATTGACGAAAAGGGCCAATCTCATCGTCATTACAGATTGAAACATACTAAACTACTGGATGAGCTACAAGGACAAATGTGCTTAAATAAAGTTAATGGTCTTTGGCAGAGTGTCGATGCCCAACAAGCAGTTTTCACAAAATTTGACAGAGACGGTGTTATGCAGACAAGTTTTGTCGAATAATTTATTGAGATGAAGGAAAATCTGACATGCAAACTCAGTCTGTGTGATTTGGCCTTTATGGTGGACATTATCAAGTACTTCTCAGAGCTGAACCTCAAGCTCTAGCAAACACTCATTCTAGATGGATAACACTCTTTTACCTCCTTCTCTGGAAGAGGCACCACTGCTCTGCTCCCACAAAGTTCAACCATGTGGGATGTAGCAATGTTGGCTATCAATACATCAAATGACAGCTCTACATGGGTTGCAGAAATGCTTAGGCGTGCATTTTTCCCAATTTTTTTAAAAAAAACACTTAAAAATAGTTATTTTTGTGATCAACACAAGGCATTTCTGTGTCTGCCACTGCAGGCAACAAAACATAACAGATGGACACCATGTACTGTTTCTTTCCATGCTGCAGACATGCTGCGTCATGAAAAAAGGATGTCTAGGGATGTTGCGGGAATATATCAAGCCTCTAGCTTGAAGATGCTTACGCAGTGCGGGATGGCAAATAGGAAACACACTAAGAATCGCTCTACTGAACAGAGTGACTGGCAAAGATGTACAAAGATGTACAAGGACTGGAATGGATATCCAGTGTAACTTCTACCCTACACATCTCTCAAGGTCTAAATACATACAATATATGATGGAGGATAGTTGTTAATTCTTTTAAAAATATGTGAAACTTACAAAACAAACATGATGCTTAGCAACATGATGCCAGCGAAGGAAATAAGGCCCTGGTAATATTTTCAGGTCACAGATTCAGTCTTTGGACTAATGATATTGAATGTAGAGCAATTAGTCAGTTAACTGATTAGTCGATCAACAGAAAAATAACCAGCAACTATTTTGATCACTGATTAACCATTTAAAAATAGTGAAAAAATGCTACACAACGGCACGTTTCATTTGGTCACTTGCCAATGGCGTCATATCTCCTTTATTCCCTTGTAGTTGCTATAACTTTCACGGAAACACAGGAAACGCCAGAAAATACATCAGATAGTGGGAAAGGAAGTCGGTGAACTAAGTAGCTAGCAATAGCCACTCTATTGTTTGATTGTTTGTATTACTCACCCATAATGGAGCACTATTAGTAAATTTCATCTGTATGGGGGTGATTGATCAGCAGTGAAGACAACAACTCCCATGATCCCTCGCCACTTCATGGCATCATCAAACTACGTCTTTTGTTATTGTTGTGACTGAGAGACCCCTAGAGGCAGAAATTACATATTGTGTGTTGAAGCACCATTTGAAGCTGAAATAACTGACACGCGTACAGAAGAAGATTTGACAGGGATCATCTTGTTTGTAAGATGAGAAATTATAAAAAAAAAAGGTTCACATTTCCCTATCGTCATGTTTTAATTGATACGTCTGGATTAGTGCCTTGAGCACTGCCAAGAGAGCTCTACTGTAAAATACTTAAGTCAACAGTATTCATAGACTCTCAGGTTGCATGCATGTGATCCAGCGGGTGCTGGACGGCCCTCCCTAGCAAGCAGTAGCAGCGGTGTCAGGGGTTACAAGATAAGCACAGGCATAGCATAACTTCCACAACTAGAGATAAATCCTGGAGTGTAAAAATGGAAGGAAGGGCCTTTCCGAGGCACAGAGGAATGGGGGCACATGTGAGGGAAGCTGGCTGCTTGAAATATCAACAACAACAAAGCGCAGTGTCATGAGGTACTGTAACAGGAGCCCCTGCCGGATATGCACCAGTTGCAACATGCCCCCCTCCCCCGTCTGCCTACAGTATTTCTTTCACGTCATGTCAAGTCCAGAGGAAACAAAGAGGAAGGCTAACATAGACTTCAAAGTCACACTTGCAACTTTCTCTGCTCTTTTTTCCCTCTCTTACTCTCACCTTACTCTTAGCACTTTCCCACTCATGTTACACAAACCCTGAACCTTAAATTACAGCTCTTGTTATTTTAATGATCCACTTGGCTTAGCACAAAGGATTACTGTGGAGTGACTGCCAAACCTTCCTTCTTCCCACCATCATCTCCTGATAGTTCCTCTTCTTAGCATGTGCTCTTGGGCTAAAAATAACTGGCCCCCTGTAGTCATTTGGTCACCGGGGGAAACATGGGTTGGCTATCCTAGCCCTGTTATGCAAGATGTCAGATCAGCATAGGTGGTTTATTGGATTAGCATAGTGGCAAAGGGTGTTTGGATCCAGGGAGCAACATGAGATTAAGGAGCCTACTGACTGAGTAGGGAAACTTCCTACCATGATGTCAGTGATTATCACATGTACTGCTTAGGTAAAGGACCAATATAGCCTAGATGCATGGAGTTCACAATATGATGTAGTCAGCTAGTAACTCCTGGAAGTTTAATGACAGTTCTGTTCAGTTACAGTGAGGAAAAACGGGTAATTTAGAAATCTACAGAGGTTGATGTAAGAATTATTTGCCTAGATTGAAAAACACTAATTAGAACTGTGCACACAGAGTGAAATTGAATTTTTGAATAGTAGTATCGTAATGCGATCTAATTTTGGCTCCAGGAGAAGCATAAAAGTCACTTTCAAGGCCCGGTGAGGATTTACAGAAACATGACCTCATAAATCTAAAAAGTGTAATGGCAAGGGTCGCCACAGCATTACATAATACTCCAGAAGAGTTGATCCACTGAGCCTACATCACCTTGGTGGTGGGAGGTCCCTTCTGGAGAGCAGTTAACTTCCATCCTCTTTGCAAGTCAGTAGGCCTAGCCTCTTCTGTCCAACATTTAAACAGACGCTGCAGCTGAGAGCTCACCCGGAAACACTGAGAAGACAGGTGGTTGGCAATGAGTAACAGCACTGAGCAAAGGTGAGGGGAAAGACATTGACTCAAAGGCACGCTACACGAGTCTGCAGGCAATTTAAATGCAGCAGACATTCTGCAAGCAATACTGTTCTATCTGCAGTATCAGAGAGTACCACCACAAAATACAGTATCAATGTCACAGACATGGAAAACATTTCCCACAATATTTTTATTCTCAGTGATTTTCCTTTGGGCACCCTGGTGGCCTTGGGGTCAAGGCGCCTGCCAAGAATTGCAGCATCACAGGTTCGTGTCCGGCCAAGGACCTTTGCTGCATGCCAATCTCTCTCTCTCCTTGTCGTATCTCTACTGTATACTGTTTAAAGAAGGCATACAATGCCCCAAAAATGATTTCTGCAAAAGTCACGAAAGACAATCATAATTCCAGTTTTGAGTGAGATTCTTTTTGCAACACTACTTTATGGCCAGTGTTAGTGAGATATCAAACCTCCTGTACATTTACCTGTCAATAGCAATCATTTATATGCCAAACAGAGATCTCAGCTTGCAGACAAATGGCCAGCCAAAGCACAAAGCCAGCAAACAAAGCAAATCAAGAAGCCAAATCTTTCAGAGACTTAGGTGATCAAGGAATTAGTGTCTACAATGAGAAATGAAAACAGGAGGCAGGCATAGCTGGTGACTGCAGCATAAGGCCTATGTGAAATAGCAGGCCAGAGGAGCTGGCTGAGCAGCTGTGATTGATGTTGTGTCTCTGTGTTCTGAATGAGCCCTCGCAACAGGAGCCTGTGTGCTGGTGTAGACCAGGTGCTGCAATGCACCAGTTGCAGCTGGTACTGTTACTGCTTAACTCAGTCCTTCTGCTTTCTCTGTTTAGCAGCTTTGACACTAAGGGTTGTATTTGAAGTTTAAGAAAAAGCTGCAGACAACAAAGACCAATTATGCCAAATATGCAAATATTTTGTATTTTAACATATGTATAGTATGGTGGTATGGTTAAAAAAAAGATGTTGATACCATAGCACTATTATCAATACTTTTACATTTTACAAGGCAGCAGTCTGAATTTAAAAAATGGGGCAGGAAATAGATTTGAATAGACCAAGGGTGTAACACTGCATATATCTGTCCCAAACTGGACTTGTTTTTGTCTCGTTTCTATTGAATATGCCCAATAAACCACATATTATAAACCTCTTATTAGTCTGGTACAGTCCAATTACGGTCTGGCACATACAAACCATTCAACTTAACAGTCAGCATTCAAGTGTGTCTGAGCACTGCATTTAGTTGAGTATCTAAATTCTAGGTATAAAATCTATGCACTATGCCCTCAAAAATTCCCACAATGGGACAAAAAAAAAATGTAGTTTCCATAGCATATATGCATTTTGTGCAAGAAATCCCACAATGCAATGCTTCACCTCTGACAGATGTGTATTGTACAGTTATGGCAAGTACACCCGGCAGTGATGGTGTAAAATGTTGATGATTCATAGTCAAGATTTTGGACACAGTCGCAGAAAGCTAGGACAGTGTGTCATTTGTTGCCCTGCTAGTTAGGTTAGCCCAGCTCATATAGCTAGTAACATTGGTATGGAAAACACTAATGAGGAGCCAGAGCTTGAAGTGCCGTCCACATCATCCCCTGTTAGGCACAATTTCAGTTTCCCAGTAAATCATAGCAACGCTTTGCAATAAATAGGGTACAATATTAATATAACAATATAACAGTAATAGGGAATCTACAGAAAGCAAAAATACACAACACAGAGCTGTTTATTGCTGCCGCATGTGCGTTCATACTCAGTCATAAAAAATGCTCGATTCTCACTACAACGTTGCTTAGTTTCCTATTTAAATTTTATTTTCTTCAGTTTCTTTTAGATTCTTTCTGACCATCTGTAAATACAATGTACCTTGTGCCTTTTTACACAGCAAAATTTATACTGTATGAGCCACTGTGTCTGTTTTAAGGTTAGTGTTCAATTTTCAAATAAATGATTAATTGTTGTTGCACGAAACCATATAACTGGCACAAATTTGCAGTGAGTGGTAGACTTAGCTCTTCTTAACAATTTGCTGCAATACATACCAAGGTGGTCTCTTTTGTTTTCTTTTGTGTAGTATATTTTGTAGTATATTTAGTTATTTGGACTACAGCTAGTTGGGTGCAGAGCTACTTATGACCAGTTAGCTAGAAATATTGCTTCTCAAGTGTTCATGAGCTACGTGATCTCCAGGTATTTCCAACAGGCACTATTCTCACACACCTGATCCAATTAAAAGCTACATATTGAACACCTTAATTGGATTAGAAGAGCAAAAGTAGAGCTAGAGCCAGAAAGTGGTCAGCTGGGCTTAAGGAGTTGCCAGAGAAACAGAAGTCTAGTACTGTGACCCATCAATTCAACAATTTTAGTTGTATAGAATAAATAAAATCAGACTTCCTGTATTTCACATTACTTACTCATATCAGCACAGTTTGGAAACTGAAAGACGCAGAGCTGTTTCAGTTGACTTACCAAAAGTAACAATGGAAGCCAGCTTGACGTCCATGCACACGCTAACTGTAACGCTGGCCTTCATCAAATTTAAAAGTTACAAACAAGGCCAGTGCGGACAGGCCAACACTATCCAGGGCCCATCATCAAAATAGCCTTTCCCCAGCTTCTCCTCAATAAGTATTAATAACCTAGTTTCTACCACACTGAGTGGATAAGATGCTCAGCCACTACCACAGACATCTCAGTGGGAACTGCTCTTAAAATTCCCTGGTGGACACTGTGCATTTTCTCAGCACTAATTTCATTAACTGCAGGCGCGTCACGGCTCAACTACCCTGACATCAATAAAGAGAGAAGGAACGGGAAACTAGGCGGATACTCACTGTTAATATAGTTCTTAATTTGTGTTATATTACGCTTCATAACAACACCTTTCATCTATTAATGGGACCACCATATTACCCATACTAGATGGCTGTATAAAAACAATGTAAGAGGCAGGGAAAAAGAAGAGAGGAAAGAATAACAAGGAGCCAAAAAAAGCTCAGTAGGAGTAGAGAGAGCAGAAGCACACAGCTCTGGAGGGGAAGCCTCTAGAGGAAGGATCAATGCCATCGAGTGTCGTAATGAGTTTGGATGCAGGCCAGATGTCAGGATTATTGCTTGTGTCAGCCAACAGACAGACGGGTGGAACAATAGTCACAAGGGGCATGTATTTTGGAGAGTGTGCCCAATGGGAAAAAACTGTGCCCAGCATGGCTTGGCATTGGCCAAGGCATGCCGGTGTTCCCCGGTCTGTCTTTTTATCCCTGGCTGAGTATTGTAGGTTACAGAGACACTCTGAAACCACTGGACATTGAAAATACCTTCTGTGAGACCAGAGAGGTTTTTTAAGGAGATTTGAAGATTGTTGCTTCTATTGTCAGTGCTAATTTTTGTATGTCTACATACACATCAGAGTAGTCTCTTAACTGCTGAAAATCATGGTTACAATATAGTACACTTTAAACACCTTAAACAACCAAAATCTAAAACGTAACACACTTGACTCAGAGAGAAATCATAATTACTCTGGAATTTAAAGCAACAACTGACTGTACCTTAACAGTCACATGATATACTGTTTGTAGATAAAAACAGGTTAAAGACCATACCATCCTCTGCAGATTTATGATATCCTGGGTGGTTTAAGTATTAGCTCAGGTCAGGCGGAAGTGGTGAGGGTATAAAGTTGTTGCTACCAACACTCAAAGGATTAAACACATCTAATTGCAACAATTACAGGAACAATAATGACTTGATACACTGACAAATTTCAGCTTCAAAATATATCCCTAAAATATGGTTAGTATGTTGTCTCCTGATCGTCAGTAACAGTAACGGCAGTAATCCCTGTTTTCAAAATAAGAGGATCAACCGTTGTTATGGTAGAGATATTTTTAGCAACGGATCTTATTTCTGTCTATTCATGTTAGACCTAAAATAAAGCTTTTATAACAAATCATAAAAGATGTCATGTCACCTGCTGGCTACATTTTACAACTTCTTCTGGTCAGCACCTGCTGTATCCACGATTACATAGTGATGATTTAGTTGGCTCCATGACTAAGCCTGAGGATTGTTCAGAAAAGTCCATGAGTTGATCCCTGGGGGTCTAACACAAATCTAGATGCGTAAAAAAGCTTTTTTTTCTTCTAGAAACAGGTCCAGGCAGAGTCCAATCTAACTGTTGAGATACCAAACATACACTTTGAAGCATGAGAAAGTTGTAGGCTGGTCAATAAAGTGTAGATGAGGAGGCATGTGACGTGGCCAGGGTGGGTGAGGGCAGACAGCTGGGGCTACTGACATTATCTAACATGACCAAATGAATGATACCAAAGAGGCTTTGTGAAGAAAAACTGCATCAAATACTTTTCTGAAAAAAGAAAATGCAGCGAAATGACAAGTGTGACTTGGCTCCAACACACATAACAAGTACCTAAAAAGAAGCAAGACAGAAAGATGAGGTGTAATATGGAGTTCAGCATTGTCAGTCTGCACATTGTTCACCTTCACCTGAGGCTATCTACCATAGCGATTAGGGTCACATTTGTTCCAAATCCCCGGGCTTCAGGATTTCTCAATCTCACAACCCAGTGAGCCATTTATATCTTCTCATCACCACCACAGGAAAATCTGCACATGATTCATTTATGCCAGATAAATATTTCAGCAGACAGAGCAGCCACAGTCTATTCATGGCAATCAAAGTTCCAGAAATGAAAGCCCCCCCCCCATCTCCAACCATTTGTGAATGGGTTCGGGGGAGGCTAGAAGGGGATATAGATACTGCCTCAATCTAAGCAACAGTAACATCCATAAGTCGCTTATCAGATCACAATGCTGTAACCAGCACTCACAACAACAACAGGGCAGCTGCGGAATTAATCCCCCTCCCCATTTGGCTCAGTCTGGCTCCCCATAGGCTCAGGCGAGCTACAGTGGGACAGACAGTCCAGGGACAACATAGGCAGCTGGGGCTTGCTGTGACATCACAGGGCTGGCCTGGCTTAGCTTAGCGGGGGATCTGCAGGGACAGAAACCTTTCCACTGTGTGCGACTTTATGAATGGTAAAACGGAAGAGCGCGTGGTATGCAATACAAAGGTCTGGAAACAGGAAATAGGCGTTGTGAATCCCAGTCACTCAGTCCCAGTGTTGTGTCAATGTTGTGCCTGACCGCCAAATGTTCCTTATCTTCATCAAAACCACATTCATAAGCATTAAATAATACACCAGATTATAGTCTAAACAACACATAAGGTGTCAACAACTTGCTTGGGGTTCCTACACAGCTGTTAGGGAAACAGCCTCAGTAGTGGTGAAAAAATTTGGTCAATTTATTAGTTCAGTGACAGAAAGTTAATGAACAAATGTGTTATCAGCCAGGTTATTTGTCAAACAACAAGTCTACAGCTATGCTAGCAGAACTGTGGCGCTACTGAGCTGAATGTTAACGTCAGCATGTTGAATCAGGCATGTTTATCACATTCACCATCTCATCTTATCTTTGCTTTTTAGCATGCTAACCTTTGTATACTAGCATTTAACACAAAGCACAGCTTTGGCGGGAAATCATCCTGAGGGAAACATGACTGTCTTTACAAAATGTCATGGGAGTCTATCTCGTAGTTGTTCAGATATTTTATTCAGGACCAAAGTGGTGATCAGACCAACCAGCTGACAAAGCGACACTGCTGTCCCTAGAGTCATATGTTTTAAACATATGAACATTTGCCGTTGCTAGCCTGTCAAATGTGATGATTCTCTGCTTTATAGGGTTGTTAATTTAACACATGTGGGTGATGTGTATTTTTCACAATTCTATGTATTTAGCCTAGATGCAGACCATTCATGTGTTCGCTTTTGTGACTGCAGCAGCAGTTTTCTATGGAATCTATATGAGAATTTAATAATTTAGATTTCTCCCAGTAAGATACATGGGGCTCTCAGTGTCACAGGGTGAGCAGTTGCTTTATAATTGCCAGTTCTCAGGTGAAATTTTAAGTGTAATGGACAAAAAGAATCTAGTAAAAAAATAATGACTAGATTAAATCAACAATGAAAATGATAATAAGTTGCAGGCAGCGCCTCAGGTGACCTATTGCATCTTGACAAAGCTTAAGTGCTAAAATCTCTTCCTTGAAGCCAACAATTGATCTCTTCCTCTAGTCACATGTTCCAAATGTACCGTAACCACTGCAAGACCCAATGTTACCAATTGTCAGACCTTTTTCACAGTCTTTTCAAAACCTTAATGTTGCACATTTAGAGGATTACCAGTCTAAACCAACATTTAGCAGCTGCTTCATGTTACACAGTTTCCCAAGCAGTTTTGCAACTATAGGCCAACTACAGGATGTTACAAGTTTTTGATTGTGTCACTGTTGTAAGGCCAGAGAGATTGGTGGTTTCATCTCCTGTCTGACAGGTTGAGCAAGACTGTGCTGAAGATAAATCATATCATTGGCTCTTTATACACACTGCTCAAAATGGAACATGTTTATGTCAGAGCAGAAAATCAGGTGACATTTAGTACCAGTTTCAGTTCTTGAGCTTGAACATTAACTAGGAACTGAATGTTAGTCAAGGGGTGAATCAGTTTTTTATTTTGGATAACGTGGATAAAGAGCTGGCCAAATTCTGTCCAAGCCTTTCTGCCACAGGCTGTGATAGAAGGAGATCCATTCTGCTGTCAAACATACCTTAATTCAATCAGCTTTACTAAGTTCAATGTAGGCCTACTCTGACATGAATATGCAATGTCTAAATCGAAACATCCAACAAAACTCAGTATTAGTACACTTACTAAAGAAAGAAACATAATCAACATTAAAACTAAGGACTCAAATCTGAAATGGGAGCAAAAAACATGCTAATTTCTATCATAGGTTCTTTTAAAAATAGCTGTAATATCCAAATGGTTGAGCAATGACAATTAATCCACCCCAGTGTTTCAGTGATGTTCACTGACCTGATGTGACATGTTAGTAACGTGTTGGCTTAACAGGCAAAAATGGCACCTTCATCATTCAGAGCTACAAAGAAAGTAACACAACACAGACATAACCCCTTTTATCTTTACAGAGGGAATAATAATATGGATGCAGTTCTTGTCTATTAATGATTCAAGCCTCAGTCTTCAACAGCATTAATGTATTTAAACTATTAACAGCAGGATCAATTACAGTACTGCTTTTATTGCAGGAGCATTGAATTATTGGTCTGTTGGCACAACCATCTAAAGAAAATGAACCATATATGTCAAACATTAGGATTACATTAGGATTACTGTGATCCGCAGGACGTAAAGAAGCACAGCATAGAAATGTCGATTAAGGGCATTTTAGCACATATAAATTATTTGCTTTGGTCCAAATCAGTTGACAAGTTGATGATATTGGTGCACTTTCCCCTTGTCTTGGTCTCTTTTCACACAGAGAAAAACCCAAGCAAGCCCAAATGTAGCACTACGAGCCAAATGAGAACTTTACCTCACTCATTAGTCAGATCTGTCTGGGGCGGGAGCAAGAACATGAACACAGGAAGGAGTCACTAGTCTCGGTCCAACCTTGCCTCATTCTTCAGTTCGCTGCGAGCAACTGTTAATATTGCACATCTGCACAGAGAAATTGGACCGAATGAGGTCGGATCACATTCCAAATACAAATGAACCACTGGGACAAGACCTGAGATTATCTACTCTCAAGGATCTCAGTCTGGTTGTTTAGTCTGCACAGTAGCGAAACAAGTAGCGAAACAAACCACAATAACTGGAAAAACGCACCAAACCAAACAGGTTAGGTGTGAAAGAACCCTTGGCTGGCTTCATATTGTACCTGCTGCGTTAGCTATGCCCTTAGGATTACAGCTATCTGACAGGCATGCTGTATTTTCCTGCTGTTCATGCAGTGTGTGCATCTCATAGACAAACACATTTCACAAGAGATCACTGTATTGCACAGAGCCAAAATCTTGATTTTTTCGAGAGCAAGAAAACCACAGAGCCACAGTGCTTTACTGTTTTTTTAGGCTCAATGCAGAAGCTAGGTAGACACTATAACTGTCCTCAAGACAGCAATACATTTTTTAAGAGCAGAAACAGTAAGTTCATTAATCGATTAGTGGAGCGATAGTAAATTATTCAGCAACATTTTTTCATCTTTACAACTGGTTAATCTAGCAAAAAGGCAAATATTCACTGTTTTATATCACTGTAAATTTAATGTCTTTGGGTTTTGGACTGTTGGTCGCTCAAAATGAGACATCGACGCATGTTAATGCCTCGATTGGTTACGCGACAATGGCAAATGGCATGCAACCATGTACTGGCCAAATGAAGTCAGGGATATCACGTTTATGGTGAGTACCTTAACCCAAATGCCACTATCACGACCCGTGATTATTCATTTACTTGAAAAATAATTCAATGCAATTTCCTGCCAATGGCCAATCCTCATGACTCTGTCTGCCAATTTCGCACTCATCAGCTCATGAATCTTCATTGTCTCAGGTCAATATAAGGACATGCATGACCAAACATTAGAATAGGTTCTTTGTCACTGCATCAATCTCTGTGTGCACACGAGCACCCTCTTCCTGACCTGCCACATCCACTTTTTTTACAGACAGGGGAGAATCATTGAAGCTAGGGAAACTGAGTATTTGAAGAAACACATATTAGAGAGGCTGCAGGTTAGTGATGGAGACAGCCCATTAAGTGGAAAGTAGAGGAGTGCAAACGTCCCATGCCGGCACATAGAGAGAGTAGAGAGGCCCGAGGGGACTTGATATGACACACCAGCAGCCCCAGACAGGGGATTTAGTGGCATGTTGGGCTTTTGTGCCACATTATTATCAGCCAGTGATCCGCCAGGCACATGGGCAGCTCTCGATCCCTTCAGAAGGGAGCAGCCTATCCCCCTCCAGTCTCCCTCCCCATGCTGTAACCACTATTCAGACAGACTGAGGCTTAGCTGGTGTTATTGAAATGCTACGGGGGAACATCCTGCTTCACTTACATGTGAAAAAAATCTTGAGAATGGCATAAAGGTACAGCTTGAAAATGAAGCAGACTACTTTGTGCCATTCAAAACTAGTATGTTGGCAATCAGATGCTAAAGAGCACCTTCTATCATGTGAATCAGCTGACAGGAAAGGACAGGCATTTGGTCTTTTGATAGATTCATCCTCACAGGACAGGCTCACCTACCTATCTCCACTTTTAGTGTCAATTGTGAGAAGGGATTTGGTCTGTCTGCAGATAAGCATGCAAGCTAAGGCGGCAAACAAGGTGCTTCTTGCCATCTGTCTAACCTTAACTTGCGTAGCTTCTGTCAATCAGCTTTTCCATCTAGACAGTGGAAGCAGGTATTAACGGCCTTCCTGCCTGTCATAAAAATCTGTATTAGAGAGATCAATGTCTAAAAGGTGCCTGTCTGTCATCCCAGGTTCACACATTAAACATGTTGATAGCTACTGACGTCACCTGTACCCTAAGTGCCCTAGATAAGGTTATTTTGGCAACACATCCAGGCACGGACTGGCAGTGATGTCGGATGTTTCCACAGCTCAGCGGAGAAGAGTGACAAGGAGTGGAGCAGCACGTGGTGGGCAAGACTGGGGAGTGTGCAGCATGGGGAGCTGACGGACAGGCCGCTGATGGATTAGGTGGTAAGCCTGGCAGAGGGCTGCCCTTTCTAGATGGATGCCTGCCTGATGCACTGTGGTGATTAAAAAATAAAACTGAAGGGTGGGGAGTGTGCTTAGGCTCTCATAAAAGCATCCAAAAAGAAATGTTGCAGAACAGACGCGTGATTGCGCAAAACAGCTAGCTAGATATGGAGCCATGAAGCTGGAAATGTTGATGTTGATGTTGGAGCAGCGGCGTAGGTCATCAACCTGGCATGGTGGAGGAGGCGAGGGAATCAAATATTCAGAAAGATGCTCTCAAAGAAAACATGACACCGTTTTCACTAAAGCAGGGGAATAATAGTGTACACTTAGTGCTATGGAGTCAAGTGAAAAAACAGTAAAATCGTTTGCTTTTTGTAACTTAAAAACATAGTGTGTGGTAGTTGGGGGTTGACAGCAATAGCTGCTGCATAATTCACGTGTTTGCTCTTGTGACTGCAGCAGCAGTTTTCTATGGAATCTATATGAGTATTTAATAATTTAGATTTCTCCCAGTAAGATACATGGGGCCCTCAGTGTCATAACTCTATAATTTCTGTTGTAGTGCACAGGGTGAGCAGTTGCTTTATAATTGCAAGTTCTCAGGTGACATTTTAAAACCAACTCACAAAACTACCACCAAACACAACCACTTACAACAACACAATGTGAAATGGTGTCAGCTGCACCCTGGAAGCCACAAACGATTCTTGCAAACAAAAGAGTGAATTTCAAGTAAACAGCACACAAACTGGTTTTACTGGCATACTTGCATCTAGTTTTATCTATGAAATTAAAAAAATGACTGAATCAGTAAATCACTGAATTTGCAAGTATGGCTACTATTCACAATGTGGTAACAGTTTTTGGTTTATATTGGAAATAACTCATGTTTTATTGAGAAACATTCTCTGACTCAACAAACAGATTCAATTGATCTATGGTCTATGGAGTAGATCAATGCTTCGATCGTAGAGATGCTCAATATTTAAATCTTCAAAAAACAAAAAAAAATAATGGTCATTGAGGCCAACATCAGAACCAATATTATTCATTGTACTGCAATATCATCAATATCAAGTCCATTCATTCAGAACTTGCTAAGAAATTTAAAATTTAAAGAAAAGCAATGAATCGTGGCTTAAATAAATGAAAATGTATGCACACAAATTTGTAATTGACCGATTAATCAATAGTGTGTTACATCATGTATATGGATAAGCTGATCAACATGTTGTGCAGCAAAACTCGAGTGTATCAGAGGTTGGTTTTAGTCTTGTGGTCCTCTGCGGCAGCTTTCAGACAGTCCTTCATGTTCAAAAATACTGAATTTTGAAATTGAGTTGTATGTTTCTTTAAAAATGCATTTCCCACACTCCCAGTTACTTGGATGAAGTGCCTAGTTCAGGAATACCTCCTGCATGAACACACACTTAACAGTTAAACTGTCTCAAGCTAAATCTGATGGCACACTGTGCATTATTTTAGACATTTTATATACAGACTTAATGGAGGCGAATATTAGATATGCACATTAATGTGCCCTTCTCCAATATTTTTTGATGGAACAACTTATCTACGAGTATATAAAATATAAATGTGAGAAAGTTCATTCTAATTCACTTTAAGAGGCCAGGCTACTTGCTTTAGCAGCCAAAACAATATACTTAACTGCAGTAACTCAGATTGAAATATTAGCCTGAGCTTACCGTTCTAAATCAAACATAAGCCATCCCAAATCAAACCATAAATAATAACAATACGATATTTTATTGATCCCTGCAGATAAATTCCAGTCCAGAGAGGTCATAGGTCAGGGTCTGCCACAAATAAGGGATGGGAGGAATTTAAAGACATCATAATGAAACCCTATAGGACTGCGGATCTGCAGCCAGCAATAAGCCTGTATGTGTCCAGTCACTGGATCTCCTGGATAAACAAACAATCCTTAACACCCAACCTACTAAGCAGCCTTTGGTGCACTAGAGAGGATCCCCTTATGAGCATTCAAATCACTGAAGTCACATGTATGGATCTGTATCCTCTTCCCTGGCGAACACAACTGAGGTGCAATGGAAAGTTACTGGTGCAGTGAAGGAGTGGGGGTCCCAGCCGAATTACAATGGGTGTATTATCAAATCCACGCTATTACAGATGCCATTTGCTGGACACTTGTTATTGCGCTTTTAGACTTGTGGCTAATGCCATCAAGAATCAACTTCCAATACTCCTGGTGACATCCCCTGGTTTCTGGCATGATGGTACCTTTGTGGCGGGCTGGACACAGCTGGGGTTGTCCCAGTCTGGATGGGTGCTAGGCTTGCCCGGTCAGGTGCACTCTACACTAGCTTCAATTTTTTAGAAGCTTCATACAGACCGCAAATATCCATTTGAGTAGCGGTTATTTTAAGAAATCCTATTTTACTCCATTTTATGATGTCTTCAGGCTTTCTCTTTGAGATAACCGTTACTGAAATTAGTTATTTTAAAATTGAACGAGTTATTTTCCAGGACACTCCTTTAGAAAACTCCTAAGGCCCGCGGGGTTTCCTTGACCCCTGTTGGGGCACCGTTATTCACAGCTTTAGCTAGCAAGTTATTGTACTGTAACGTACTTCCAGACAGCTACTGGTCGGCCTTCTTGCAATAAGAAGAAAAACAGAAGTGGACATGATTTTCAAACATTTCTGCAACACATACACTTCAGTAAAATTGTCTTTACATACCCTCCGCCCGGGTACGAAGATCAGACATCGTTCTCTGAACGGGCGGCATCTCTTCACGCACAGCCGGGCGACGGCACCTGTCAAGCGGCTGCGGCTTGTTAGTTCTGTTCTCTGTGGCTCCTGCTGCTGCTTCTCAACCGTCAAAGAAATTCAAAAACGGCTAAAATTCAGAAGAGGAGCCTCTCTCATGCGGACAGTACAGCTGCGTGTTTACTGCTAATGGGGAGCACAGGCGAGGTATAAACAACATTCATTTCCTGGTGGGAACAGAACCATGCCCAGGAGCCCACGGCTTCATGGATCCCCCAGCATCCCGGTTCACACAGCGGATTATAAAGCCGATAGACGCCTTCGGTACAGCAGGAGTGGACACGGATTTACCATAAACTGACGTGAGGGGGACGGTGCCGCTTCACATTATGGACCGTACCAAATTCAGCCGCAGCGGGAGGGGGCAGCTGAACACGATAACTGTCATTTCACCGTGGCTGAGAAATACAAGTCTCGAAAAATGTATTTTTCTGAGGACGTAACAAAAGTGCTGGATTTTAATCGGCAGGAGCTCTAATGTTTAAGTTTTTAAAATTGACCAACAAATTGTTCGTTGTTGTGGACACCTCCCCCCACTGCAGTAGATGTTGTTCACAGGTTGAAGACACAACAATAGTACACTGGGTGGGAGTTGGCTTATCACAATTCAGTCTCGATTTTGAATAAAATACTTCTTCATGTATTTTGGGTTATTGCAGTGTCAGCAAATTAAGGCCTACACCACTTAACGGACCTTGACGTACATTAATTTATGCTCAAACATGAATTGTTATATATTAAAAATAATTTGCATACACTGAGGCTCACCACATTATAATGCATTTTGCAAAACATTCCATGGCATGTCTTTCTTTACAAATATGATATATAACCCACCCATTTATTTTTCAAATATACTGTTAATAATTGATGATATGTCTGTAAGTATTAGAATACACTGATGTTTTTTGCAATATATAAAAAAAACAATACATTTGTATTTTGTAATGTTCTGTTTCACATATTGCATTATGCAAACGAAAGTATATTGTTAAATTACATTTGGATCATACTGAAATCATAATTTCTTATCATACTAAGTATTTCCTTTATGCTTACTTATAACCCATACAAACTACTGATTATTTTTGCTAAAAAGTTCTTTTATCATTGCTTTAGCCTATCATTTAATATTTGTTCTCAGTGTTTAAACATTTAATATAAACTTTCGAGTTAAACTGAAAGCCATCAGTGACACAAAGACATCTAGAAATAGGAAGAACAGGGCTCACTGAGACAGTACAGACTGTAGACACAACCACACTGATCCCAGAATGGCATTTACATGTCTTTGATATTGTGTCATGATTCACAGAGATCTGATAACATCTGCATTGAGGTCAGATGGAGAAGGAGTCATGCAAGCAGTGCAATCTGCAGTAAGTACCAGTAAACCAGCAAATAAAGATTAGCAAAAACATATTTACTGATATCAAACTGTGAGCAAGCCTGTCACCAATACATCCAAGAATCACCTGACTGGAGCTACAACAGATGTCCAAGAAGCTCACTTTGAGTCACTGGACTTGATGAGATCTCCATCCATCAGATGCTGCATTGGGACTGTTGTTTATAAAATAGCTCTGTCATGTTGAAGGCTTTGCCCCTAACAGAGCAACATGTGATGTGCAAGCACCAAAAAACAGTTTTATCTACATGGACACTGTGACGGGCCATGTGGCTGCCAAGTAAAAAATTACACAGAAATATCTATTAGCTGATAACTCAGAGACTAATTCATTAAATGATCAGCCCTGTCTATCAAAACATTGTTCAAGTCTCTGGAAAACTAAACTCATAAACATGTAAAGCATGTGCTGACTCACAACAACAGAACCAAGCAGTTGTAAGCAGACACTTGTATCAGGCACTGAGTTATTATGTGATTACTGTCCAGAGAGAAGCTCAGCAGAAGATCTAATCCAGGGTGACTTACTCTATCTTACACTCTCCTGTACATCCCTCATCGGTGTATCATTCTCCTATCACGAATCTGCTAACATGGACCCACAGATACCAAAAATAAGGCATAATAAAAAGAAACATTCATGCAAATGCAAAGAAAGCAACAACAATGACATCTCTGTCTGCCTGCTGTACAAACAGCAAATCAAAGTGCTCTCATCCTCACTGCAGTTGAAATGCAAATCACACAGGAGACAGCATTTGTACAGCAGCAGCACCACTGCAGTTGCCTGAGAGAACTGCAGTGTTACAGATACACTACAATTGTCTGGTGTGTATATTGCACTGGCATTATTTTCATAATGCTGAGTGTCCTGCTTGTGTGCATGTGTATTTACAGAGAGGTTCCTTAGCGACTGCTGCCAGACTCCTCGCATATGTGATATGACACTTGTCGTCGGGAGTGATACAGGAGATTCTGCTGCTGTTCTGAGCCACGTTGCCTGTAAAATTAAAAATGTGCTTTCTCTGTGGGGATTAGGGGAAGATGAGATTATGCTTCTGCTTCTGAAAACATAAAACAGTGTGTAGGCTTTGTGAGTGAGCAGTGCAGTAGATGCTGGCAAATTTAACAACAGAAGGCTGCATCTCTTTGAACAAAAAGAATCTGGTAATTTAAGATTTAGATGTATTCACAACGATAATAAACATGATTTTTCTTTAATGCAGGTCATAATCCAGCCCAAAAAAGCAATGAAAAAAACCACAGAGAGATTGTAGGAACTCAAGATTCACCACATCCAAAAAGAAATGAACACCTGAACATCTACGCCTCCTCCTGTGCCTGCTAGAGACACATCTCTCCCAAAGATTTCCTTTCTTTCCCCCACTCTGCCTAATTCAACATCAGCTTGCCACCACGGGGATTTGGCTCTGTAGCTCCCACGGTTGCTAAGCAACAGTGACAAGAAGCCTGCCTCTTCCATTATGTGTGTGTGTGTGTGTGTGTGTGTGTGCTGGTTTTGTGTTTTACAGCAATCCGGTCCAAACAATGAGTCATTCAACCAGCCATCCAAATTTCTACCACTGTCAGAATCTGTGTCAATTACAAACAGCATGAGTGTTTTTGTCAGTTTATTTTTATCTTTAACAGACTGACCTAAAAAGATTTCACTGATACTCCCTCTGAGCACCTTTGTTTTTTGATACACCGCTGCAGTGTAAGTATACATTTTGGCAGACTGTGGCAGGCTGACTTTAGCACAAAATATAACTTTGACACAACTTTACAGTCAGGTATCAGGTTCATTTTATATTCTTTTACAGCTCGAATTATCTATTGATAACAATCACTATTATTCCACCTGTTATTTCAGTATTGTATATGGGGGGCATCCTAGTGACCTAGCAGCTAAGATAGTTTTCCTGTCTGAATCTACGCTGTCACTATAACAAAAAGTACATTTTAAAAAACGTTTCTGCGATTGAGATCAATCCCAGAAATGCAGATATATCTTTAGGTCAGTCCAAATTTACCCATTAACTGCCACCATCAGTCCAAAATGGGACTCAGCTTATGGCTTTTTTAATGTAAAATATTTATAAAAATTCGATTTGCCTCAGTTACTTGAGTCAGGAGGAGTTCAAAGATGTAGTCTGATCAACTGCAGTCACTTATAGAGGTAAAGCTCAGGCCACCACTTTGTTAAAAAGTGAAATAGTGCAACAACCACTGGATGGATTGCCATGAAATCTAATTCAGACATCCATGGTTCCCAGGTGATGAATCCCAATGACTGATGATCTCCACACTGTTCTGTAATTTCATGATCAGAAGTGCCTGAAAAAGCAAAAATGATCACGATCATTGAATCTGAGCCTCAATGACCCCACTTTAAAATGCTCCTCAAACTATGATGAGTTTGCAGTATCCTTTGGAGATAGCAAGCGAACATCAGGTTGAATAACCAGTCCATAAATGATGATGTTTGCAAGCTCCTGTCTGGGAGCCCTTTGCCTCTGCAGGAAAATACTTTGAGCCACTTTGCTGCTGTTGAGAGAGGAAATACTATGGGAAGACGTAATGCTGTTTAAACCCTGCAACAGCTTTACTGGATTCTATCCCAGATACTTTTAAAAGGGTATCCGGTTGACTACAGAGGATGAAGTGCTGGCTATTTCCCTTACTGGTATCTTCCCCATGGTACTGAGAACTGCTATTGTCAACCCTCTCTCTGAAACTTAGACTCTATAGTGCTGAATGATTTTATAGTAATTTCCAATGTTTTTAAAAGTAAAATCATAATGAAAGCAGCTTGATTCACACTTTCATTGTATTTCAGGGACGTTTGCCTCTTATATTCATCACAGCGGTGAAACAGAACTTAAGCTGTGAAAATGGAGGTAGTATGAAACTGTTTTTAATTTTTAGTGCTTTCAGACTCAGAAACGGCTTTGATATTCTCAAAAAACAACAACATAAATGTGTTCGTCAAACCTGTGGCTGCAATCTCTCTGAAGTTCAGTTTGTAAATCTTTAGCCTGAAAATTTCATCTCTTCAGGATGCATTAATCCTGCTCCTTCTCACTTGGCCTAAATGATCGTGTCATTGATTTTATCATTAATCATTCTCTAAAGACTGATCAAACCAAGCCAGTGGATGCAGCCAGCAGGCCAGCAGCTGCATCCGTCATTGGTGGCCTTCAGCTCTTCAGGGAACTGTTGGCCGGCTTGACATTTTGCTGTAATTGAACTGCATTCTGCCCCCTTGTGGACACGGATCTACAATCAAGAAGGATGAGGTGGTCTGATGGCCATCTAACAAAAAATGATGAGTCATTTCAGAGCTATTTCCCTAAACCCTGCACACAGTAGTAGGATTAATGCGTGCAGATCTTCTCAAACTTGCACAGACACATTCAAAGATGCAAGAGATTAAATGCTATTTTAAATACAATTTTCTCTCAAGCCCTAGATGTGGAGATCAGTCTGTCTTATTACAACTCAAAAGCGTACTGCAGCTCAGTCATATAATGAAGCTAACGTAAAATTCAAGCCAGGAATCTATGAATCATCTGTTTTTTCCCTCTGCACAAAATTAAAACCATCTATCACTCTGCACTGTTTGACTTTCTTCCACTCTGTCACAGCTGAGCAGACAAACAGGAGCGAAATTAAAGAGCGTTAAAGTATTCATCTTTTCAAATTGCTTTTTTAATAGCAGTTGAGGTGGCTGGCGAGGCTACATTAACACTGCAGATGAGGAGGGCTGAGAGATGAGCTCTTCTGTTTGAACAGGCTATCACCATCTCAGTGGTCTCTTGTCTAAATGTGCTAAAGTGAGATAAAATGGCTGCTTGACTCAACATGGCGTGGGCATGTTTCACTGAACTCCAGATAAGCATGTCCCATCCTGTTTTTACAGGAGACTAAACAACATGCTGAGCTGTTTTCATGTTTGTTTTATCTTCATTCATCTAGTGCCGCTGTGGTTATATCCATGTGAAGTCTTTTTCTGGACTATAGCAGCTGAAGAGGTTTAGAAGTGTAACTGAAAGTTATACTGTGTGGAGGAAGGATGATTGAGAAACTGCTCCTCCATGATATAAAAAACCTAATTAAAATGAAAATGATATGTAAAGACCATGACGGATTTATTCCAATTATAAGAACAGTATGTTCAACTGGCAGGCAGAGTAACATAAGCAGCTTTATCCAGGCACTGACTGCCAAATTCAAAATGTATGATCTCTAATCCACCCAGCACCAAGACTCTATAATATAACATAACACAACAAAATATCATATAATATAACATTATATGATATAAAATAATGTAATATAAGATGTTGTTATCAGTTTTTGAAACCCTGTGTATCAATAGTTAGTATCTGTAATTTTGAGCATTTTCATGCACAAACAATATTATTTCCCTCAGAATTCGACTCTCATCTTATATTTGGTGTTTATAGTGTCACAAAAGTGACTTTTGAGCAGATTTGTGGGTTTTAGTCTTGACAAAGGAGTAAATAAATTCCAGAAACTTAACATCAAGAGAAAAAGTAGCATGCAATGAGCAAAAAATTGTCAAAGCTTAAACACCTAGTACCAAAGTTTTTCTGCAAGATTAAATCTTTGTGCCTGAATAAGCAATAGCAATATCATTATTTATTCATTTAAACACTTAAAAGCTATTCTGCTTTATCTGGAGTCTGTGAATGTGTGTGTGTCTGTGTGTGTGTTTTTAAAGGTACCCTGATGACGATATTGTGCAGTGTTTATTTTGGAGCAGGTGCCTTTTTTGCCAGATTAAAATTTTTCCCAAAACATGGCTTTGCAAATGTTTTCTGTGGAAGTAAATCCACTAAACATGTTTATTAGACCTCAAGTATACATGCAATGTGTTTTACTGAGTATGTATATGGAGGCTTTATTTGCTTACAACCAACAACTGTTATCAGTTTTGGTGCACAGAAATACATCAGCCTGTTTTCTCCACACAGTCAGCAGAGCTCAGACAGAGCACAGCCACAAATCTCTTATGTGAAATAACCACAACTGGTTCAACTTGGGCGGAAATATGTGTGTTCGTGAAGGACCTGCATCGTTCACAGTAAGGAGCTGATTGAGAAAGCCTTTGAAGACAGGAGTCAAGGACAGTTAAAGATAATTAGATTTAAAACTACTCAATAAAATGAAGTTCTACAAAGATATTTAAAAAATACAACTGATTGAGCCACCTCAGCTCCTCAGGCAATAATTTTAAAGTCTAGACACCCTAATGGCATATAACACTGGCAATTAGCAGCAATAATATACAATGAGCCGATACAGGCCGTGTTGTAATGGCTGCAGTGACGTCCTTATAATAAAAGACAGTTTAAAGGAAAGTTAGGGACACATTTGGATCTATAAGACTTGGAACCAGAGCCAGACTCACTTCTACAGCCTTAGGATGCCACTAAATCTTAGTTTGACGCACTCCACTCTCCCAGATGGATTTTCTCTGATGATCAGCACGACGACACAAACAGGTGATGACATGCCGTGTGTGTGCGTGTAGCTCTTAGCTCAGCTAAACAGAGTGGCGCTGTCACCACTATAAGCTGATGTGTCACATCTCTAGGGGGCTTTTTCATCACGTGTGATAAAAAAAAAACCTGGCCGAGGCATCTCTGTGGACACGCTGCTCTATTGTGTCACTGTGATATATTATATGGTCACTTCTGCTCTGACAGGACGCCCAGTGAACACCTGCACTCCTGCTGTGGGTGTAACACAGTAAGCAGTCAGGGAATATCTGCATCCATGTGTTTGATGTCACAGTGCATTTTACCTTACAGTACATAGCGGATGATCATGAAGACAGAGGGACGTTGCAACGAAAGGAGAAGTTCTTAATCAAACTGAAGATGTTTTTAGACCAAATGAAGAGCCTGCAGAATCTAAATTTAAGTCCTTGCATACATTTGATATGCATACACTCCTCTATCACCACCTCATTGGTTTATTGTGAATTCAGCACAATTCTTCTGAGCATGTTTAAATAAAGTGTATATAGAAGAGTAAAAAACATACAAGATACAATAATTAACATGCTTATATACATATATCACAAAATTGTACAGTATATGTACAAAGTTCAAATAAGCAGAGTCAACCATGCTAATAGCTTTTGGACTCTGTTGACAAACTGGTTCTTTGAGCTAAATGCTAGCACTCTAAAATGCTCACAATGCTAAGGCCTGTTTTGTATAATGCAAAACTAAACTGCGTGTTAACAAAAATTAACACGGTTGGCTGGTTAAATCAGTTTGGTGTTTTAGCATGCTAACATTTGATAATTAGCACTGAACACAAAGCGCTGAGGCTGATGGGAATGTTGGTGTTTGGTCACAAAACCAAAATATAGGACTTTACATTTTCATTAAATTCATTAAGATTCATTGTGTGAGAACCACGAACATCTGTAGAGAGGCTCATGGCTATAGTCAACAACCAACAATGCTGCTAGCATAGCCTAAAATGGTGTAATGTGATGATGTAACAAGTTTATGCTGTGTGTGTTTGTGTTAACTAAAGTGTGTGTTGAGTGCTGAGCAGGTGTAGGTTTAACTTTAATCATTATTCATGTTTTAAATGAATTACTAGCATGTAGGGAAAGTAAGACTATGGGCTAACTGTGGCAAATCTAATGTAGCTGATGCAGCAGCTGTTAAATAGCCTCACAGCGTCGAGCTGTCGTCTTATCCCAAGAGGGACAAATGTTTGTTTGTTTGATTAAAGCACATGAGGTCAGGCCATTAAAAGTCTTCAGTCAAAGCTTTGGTGAAAACTGTGTAAACTGTGATGAATAATTCAAAGACAACGATCATTTTACTTGAGATTAGCTTGCTAGGTTGCCATGGCAGAAATGCATGTATTATTTACTGGCGGTGTGAGTCTGACTGTAAGGCAGCTTACAGGCTCTCAGTTATTTTAGATCTGTTCAAACAGCGAGGATTAAATAGGGAAGTAATCCATGGAGGACAAATAGTGTGTCTGAGCATGTCCTCCGAATGAGACGCAAGGAGCTACACTGCAGCGTTGTGGACCATGTAATGTGTCAAAGGCTGTGCAATGGAGGGGACGATGCTGACGGCAGGACAGGAGAAGCCACAGAAGCGGGTGAGGTTCCGCGTGGCTTCGGGGAACAGCGGCCGGGTGCTGAAGGAGATGTTCAAGGATGAGGGGCCTTCAGACTCACTGGATTCAGACTGCACCAGCAGCTCTGACGCCGAACGGGCCAGCAGCCCCTCTACAAGTGGAGATGTACAGGGACACCTGTATGGATACCTGGGCTCCGAGCTGGATGACAGCGAGTGTGAGCCTGATGATCTGCTCATGTACGCAGGGGCCACCAAGGACTGGATGTTCACCACCAAGAGGGTCAACATACTCAGTAAAAATGGGACTGTGAGAGGGGTCAAGCACAAAGTCAGCGCAGGTCAGACGCTGTTTGAAAACCTTCCCAATTCCAACAGCGTAAGTATGTCGGGCAGAGTCTAATCTTGTGGTTTATATGATCTGTTTTATAAATTCCCATCATTGCTTGAATATTTATAACAACAGTTCCCATCAGTGTTGTCCTCAAGTCTAGTTACAGGAAGGAGCTACGTGTAGGAGCATGACTGGGATAAAAGCTCACAATAGAAGACAAGGTCACAGAGCAATTAAAGATTAATGATGTATTTCGTTAAGTGTTTCAAGAGAAACTAATCAGGTTAATGAATTCTCTGCACTTCGCTTTCTAGTATCCCTTCACGAAGGAGAAGTGTTTGTTATTCTGAGGTAACTCCTGGCCCCGTGTGCTGATGCACAGGTGATACAGAAGGTCACACTGAAGCAACGATTTCTCTGCATATTAGGCGACCAGGCAGAGTCACTGTAGGCGAGATAGAACTTCTCATCATGATTAAATGAGATGATCCTTCTTTTAGGGTAAAGCTGAATCAGGTTACATTATCACCAATATTTATTTTTTCAACTCAGTCTATACTTTCACCCACAATAACATCCACTAAAACCATAAATCTGACAGAATTTAGATTTTGATGGACCACCTACAATATCTGAAGTTTGCAATTTGCAATTCTCTGTAGAGTAAATTGATTCCCAAACTCTGCTGTGATGCATGTAAGCAAAGGCTGCCTTGAGGGGAGGATGAGCACATTTAAAAATATATAAAAAATCTATGGAACACTTTGGGAAATTCTTGAAAGCTATACAAATAATACATAACTTGTAAAATGGCTAAAACATGCAGTACCGCTTTCCAATGAGGCACCTTTTATAAAGAGATTATAAATCATAATCCCTGAACACACAGTCGCCCAAACACAGGCCGCGGAGGGGGTGTTAGTTACCATATTTGGGATGGAATTTGGTTGAATCCTTACTTCACCTTGACAAACTGTACATCATTAGCACGCACAAAGCCTCACAGTTCTCATGATGTTCAGCATTTCAAGATCCAAGTATGGCTTTTTTTACCATGGAAATGTGTGCTGTGTTCGTGCCTAAGATATTGGTTCAGTAGCATTGTGACTAATTCTGACTTTTTGATAAACTTCAAAGAGTTCCTGTGAAGAAGAGCCAAGGACCATGACTGTATTCAAAACAGTTCAGGAACAGGAACAATCTCTGGGTGCTTTCAGTCATTAATTATGTCAGTTAGTAACGTTGGTGATGTTGATTTATTAAGTACCAGAAAAGTCATTAACTACAACTCATTAGAAAAGAGGTAGCAGACATTACAAAATGTTCCTATAAGTGAACACAAGACAGGAAATCGGTATAAACATTCTACTATGAGTATTGATAGCATTAGCAATGCTACTGTATGTATCAGGGTGACGCTTCACAGGATGATATCTGAAGTACATGCCGAAGTATACTGCTGCTGGGAATCATTTGAATCTTACAGATGAAACAAAAACTAAATCATCTAACAGGAGTTTGACTCCCTCTCAGATGGAGCTATCTCTCGAATTTGGGCGGATAGTGATCTACACCACGAGTTTCCGTGTGGTGAGGACAACCTTTGAGCGCTGCGAGCTGGTCCGGAAGATCTTCCAGAACCACAGGGTGAGGTTTGTGGAGAAGAACATCGCCCTGGACTGCGAGTACGGGAAGGAGTTGGAGGAGCGGTGCAAGCGTGTGGGAGAACCTCCTTCATTACCCGTGGTGTTCATTGATGGACACTACCTTGGGGTCAGTTCTTATTACTCCTTTCCACTGATATCTGATTTCAATATGTTGTATGTCCTCACTGAGTTCATTAAATTCTGGCTTATGGTGTAAAACTTGTTTTGCAGGGTGCAGAGAAAATACTTGGCATGAATGAATCAGGGGAGCTTCAAGATCTTCTGATGAAAATTGAGGTTTGTCTTCACTGTGTTTGCATTAGAAATCACATTATGAATAACTGATGGTGGCCAAATGGGTGATTTTCCTGTGAATCAGCCACTTGCTTTGACACATATCTATGTTTAATTATTCCCGTTTCCTACTAGATTTACTGAACAATGTTTTATGTGCTTTGCAGTACATATAATATTTAAAGCATAAGGTAATTGTAAAGTCATAATAAATTAACGCTTTGTGTCTGTCCACAGTCATTGAGATGAACAGGAGCAGTCATTTCCCCTCACTAGTCATGCCATCAATAAAATATGAGCAAACTGCAGTGTAAAAGAGGCATACACATCAATAAGTGACCATCAATAATGGAGGGCCTGTTATTGATTCTGTTTCCAACACATTTGTTCAAACACACCAACACAGGGCACATCGCGCTGTGGTGCAAACCGAGATTGTGCAAACTAGTTCTGCCTCGCGCTGAGCTGCAGCAACGTCTGCCACACCGACACTGGCCTTTTCTCA
The DNA here is from genome assembly GCF_017976325.1 of Chelmon rostratus. Lineage (NCBI taxonomy): Eukaryota > Metazoa > Chordata > Actinopteri > Chaetodontiformes > Chaetodontidae > Chelmon > Chelmon rostratus. The sequence continues at coordinate 20,609,685 of NC_055666.1, forward strand.
GGTCTCGGTTGTAATTTGGAGTTCAGGCCCAATAGAAGTCTTCATAAGCGAATACAAAGCAGTGTTATGACATTTAAGTCATGCATTCCAGTCGCTGCAGGCTATTAAAAAAGTGTGCCGCTCTGAAAGGTCACGCGTACACTAATCAGTCCAGAACTGGCCAACAACATGGCCCTCCCGATTTAAAAAGGAAGAACACTCATTTGCTTTCTTGCTGAGTTAGATAAGTTAAATTAATACCAGTATACCAGTTTCATGTCTGTAGGCTAAATATGAATCTACAGCCAGGAGATGATCAATTCAGCTCTCCATTAAGGCTGAAAACACATGGAAACAACCAGTCGAGCTCTGTTCGAGAAGAAACTTTTGGCGCCTCAAAAGCTCAAAATGAACAGGTTATATCTGCTTTTGTTTAATCTGTGCAAAGCCTGAAGTGTGAAACCGACAAGTTGTGTTTTTTATTGCTGCATTCACACAATGCCAGCAGAATAAGAAAAACAGGAAGACCTTCCATTATTCCAACTTTGGACTGTTCATGCACGTTAACCCCACTGCGAGCGTACGGTCACAAGATTTGATTAGCCTGAATTAGCTACTTCTGTGATGTCACATATTTGGACTAGTTTGCTAACAAGTAAATCAGATACCAACAAACTCCTTTTTAAATCGCTGACTTGATTGTATTAATATTGATACTGGACTTTATGTAAATGTAAGTGACAGCAGTGATGGCTTTGCAGCCATTAGTTGACACTTCTATGCTTCACATAAGGTGTGACTGAGTGAGCATTAGAAGTGCTGGTAGGTGTTTTTTTCCATCTTTGGACAGAGCCAGGCTAGTTGTTTTCCCCTGTTTCCAGTCATTATGTTAAGCTAAGCTAACATGGTAGCAAGTGCTATTGATCTTTGCATCTAACGCAATAAAGAAGCAAAAGAGAGTGTTTCCCATAATGTCAGACTATTAATTAACATTTTAAATTTGCTATTTGTAACAAAGCTTTTTTAAAACCCTGAACCTCCAGAAATGTCCCACGGGAAGACAATTAAAACCAGTTGTTTTGTGCATGTAATGTAGATATTTTAGCTGTCAGTATTTAATGTTGGACATCTTATCTGAATCCATTTTTCTAGAGGGTGCAGCATCCCCAGACGTGCCAGACCTGTGGGGGCTTTGCCTTCATCCCGTGCCCAATGTGCCATGGCAGCAAGATGTCCGTGTTTCGCAACTGCTTCACGGATTCCTTCAAAGCCCTCAAGTGCACTTCCTGCAATGAGAACGGCCTGCAGCCATGTGTGAGCTGCAGCCAGTGAGGATGTTAAGTGCCTGACCCAGCATCCTCACTTCCTTCTCCGGGACCTTTCGCAGGAGCTTCAACTGGACTGCAACACAGGCAGTAATACGAAACGCAGCAGGACTCTTCTTCCATGGCCATTGTTTGTGAAAACTAAATGAATTTGTAATAAAATCTGTGAATTTGTGGCTCTGGTGTTGTTGGTGTGGTAAATCTCTATGTAGTTCAAGATAAGAATGATGCAACTGTGTTCATTCTTTTTGAGCCAAAGCAAACAACAGCAGGCCTTTCATTGCACAATTCTCATTTAAGGTTTCTGTCTGGGTCTGTACACGCATCACGAACTAGTATATTCACCCCTGGTAAACTTAAGATTGTTATTTAATTAGTGAGGAGGCTCCTTCATTAACAATCCTCCCATAACTAATCCCATATCAGACAGAGTTAATGGAGACACAGGACAGACAGGGAAAGTCAAGGACTCAGTGAGCAGCCAGTAGAGGGCATGAAACTGGACCTTTGGGCGCAGTGGAGCACCAAACATCATTCAAACCTAAATAATAATTTTAAAATGTAGTGTACACTCAGCTGCCAGTTTATTGGGTACACCTAGCTAAAACTAAACCAATTCAGTCTAATGCAACATTTGTGCAACAAATGAGGGCAGCAGGGGCCAAAGGTCAGAGAAAGGAGCTTGTGAATGGAAGATTGTCGGTTCCAGCAGGATAAATCTGGGAGGAGAAACTCAAAGGCAGCACTTGCCCCTCCCTCATCACCAGCACTGAGGTGCCCTTGAGCAAGGCCCCGAGCACCAGCTGCTCGGTGGAGCTGCTCAGCGGCCGACAGACCAGACTGTGGTTGAACTGAGCAGCTTCCGGGTGTGAATGTGATCATAGAGTTCCTAAAAAAGAAGTGAATAAATCCTACCACTGCGTTGAACATTCTAATGTTCATGAAGAGAGGTCTTATTGCAGGACTGTTATGCTAGGCTGTGTTAGTTTTAGCTAGACATACCTAATAAACTGGAAACTGTATGTACATAGGAAAGTGTGGCAAACACACACGGAAAATCAAAGAAATCCAGGGACTCAAACAAATTTCAGACTCTTTAATAGAACATTATAGATTTCTGGTCTACATTAGAGCTGAGACGATTAGTTTATCGAGTAATCGTTTAAGCCATTTTTTTTTTAGCTTCTCAGTCGTGAGGATTTTCTGATTTAGTTGTTTCATTGTGACAGTAAACTGAATGTCTAAAGGTTTTGGACTGTTGGACGACACATTTGAAGATGTCACATTTTATAGACCAAAACGATTAATCGAGGTTAACCGATATTTAAAATAATTGTTTGTGGCAGTTGTAGCACATAATCACCAGCGGCATACAAACATAATCCTCAAACAGTTTGTGCCTCTCATAATTGTTACTTGAAAAATGGTTTTAAAATGTTTTATTGTGCAGCAAATTGAATATTTTCTCCTACAGATGGTTAGAAGAGCATTTATTTTGATTTAATTTTTTATTTCTGGTAAATGGGACGTTCAGCTCTGGCTTAAATGTAATGGTAATACAGGAGATGCACAAAAAAAGTTGATCCAAGCAGCAAGATGCAATGTTACTAACTGGTTTAATAATGTATCGGCTGCAAAGGGATTTAGGTTTGCATTGAATAATTCAACCCAAGGAGAACTTCATGTGTCCCAGTTGCCTTTAACCTTAAAAAAGGACCATGCATTCAAGTTTTTGACCACATCAGCACGAAAATTGAAAGACAAGGCTCTCTGGGGGCAACAAACCATGCGGGATCACACGCAACCCTCGTCGTATTGTGCTTTTAACGGATGATGTCATTTATTGGCTGCCATCCACGGGGTCAGGGAAACGCAGCGGCCGAGCAGCTCAGCTCTCTATGCTGTCATAGCCCTGTACAATGCTGCTTGAACATGATTAGACAAGGCAGCACTGTAAAGAGGCTAAAAGCGTAGAGCAGGGTGATGATGATGATGATGCCGATCATCCGCCATGAAGACATCTCCTGCCCTCTCACTTTGGGATGCTCCTGCACCTGTGATTGAAACAGCAACCAAATCGATTATTTAGAAAGAACAAAAAAAAAAAAAAAAAGAAAGAAAGAAAAAAGAAAAAATCAGGGAACACTAACGGTGCGTAACGCAAACAGAGGGTTAACGAGGTTGCGTTTTCTGCATGGACAATGGGAGGTGATTGCAGGCTGCACAAAATCTCGTTTCTTTAATTCAATTCCGCACCGAAGAGTAATGGGGTTTGGGATTTTGTAACCGCAGGCTTGTGGTGATGAAGGGGAGGTTGCATGAAAATCTGAGACCCCAACTGTGCAGGTTTACTGCGCCCCCATCTGTGGGCTGCTGGAGACGAAAATGTTGGAGATAAAAAAAGAGGATGCATCGAAAATTGGTACAAAAACATACCGATTTTTGAAAGCCGCTTGCAGAATAAAGCAGTTAATGATAGTAACGATGGGATGTGCAGAAGGCTGAGGAATGATGTGTTTGGTGAAAGGCGCGTCTCGACGCACGTTTCCTTTCCAATAATGAGCCAAATCAGCCCGAGGATCTGCTGCTTATTCGCTTAATCAACGCGCACAAGCGACCCTTTCCTCCTCTGAGGAGGGGAGACATGAAAGGAAACACGATGGGCAGTGGCACGGGCACAACTGACTTGGGAATGATATGACGAGACATGACACTTATGCGCGCAACACCCAACATGTTAAGACAACATTGAATGGTCAAAAACCTGCAATGGAGTTTGTCCGCATTGTCTCCGCTCTCCGGGCTCGGCGAAACATTATTTCAGTCGAGTAGTCTAGCGTGGTCCAGCCGCGACGCTGTGCGTAATGTTTTGAATGGTCGGTCAATGCGCAGACTGGTTCGAAATGACTGTTTTTATTGACGTCAGCGTACAGGCTAGTGCTCCCCCCTCTCTCTCATCCCTACAACTGCACCATCTAATGGACTTGGGTTTACATTCCAGTCAACCATCTACGCTTTAAACAGGAAACGGGTCTCCAATCCAAACACAACGGCTCGGAAATGCACTTTACTGTTCCAGATGCATCCAGTGGTGCTTTTCCCAAAACCTACAAGGGTCACTCATTGGGGTTACTACCCAGGCAGGACGCTCGGAGCTCCTACAAGACCCTCCACATCTTGAGAAGCTGAGGCCAGGGAGTAATATCCTCCATGTGAATCACATACTGTACACTGCAAAAAAAGAAAAAAGAAAAAAAAAGACAAAGAAATCCAACCACATGACAAAAAAGGAAAGCAAAATAATTTAATAAATTATTTCAAATTTATTCCAACTCCTTCAGCAGTGCCAACATAGTTTATAACCAAAGGGAAAATATTACACTATTAACACCTTCAAAAATATATAACCATCCACCCTACACAAAGATGAAATGACTCCGGCCCACCTCCTCAAGCAGAACAAGATGTTAAGCAGGCAGGTGTGTCCTATGCTGCAGCTGTGACGGTAAATGCTGAGTGAACAGTCACTGCATGTTTTTTTAGAGATTATTCAGCAGAAACACTGAGTAGGAGATTACTGAGCAGATCATTCGGTACACATACTGTACAGGTGACTGATTTAAACAATGACATTTTCACAATGACTGTCTGCGGAGCTCAACACTTGATGGAACCTGGCTGATTCGAGGCTGGTCCATTCGTTTGGTGCATTTTGTCTTCTTAGACCACGCATTTACACTGGGTGGAACAGGAGCAATGACACTGGCATCCCTCCTGCACTTCATCTTTGGAACAGTCAGTCATCTGCTGATCAGCTGCCAAACTCATTAGACAAAGTTACTGAACGTCAAATGTGGAGAGCATCAAAGTTCAAAGAGAGAAATGAAGTGAAAGAGAGATGCCACTGCCGGTTATGTAATTTCTGGTCTTGTAAAGATTAGCCACTAGTTCCAGCCGCTCATTAAGTGCTACTATATTTAACATCAATTCACTCCTCAACTCTATCATACAAATCAAATCAAAAGTCTGAGTAACACTTTTAATCTGCATATTTACCTGTTATAGCAATAAAATCTATTAATCATAAATTCTGTCTTCAATAGACAACCTGCAGCAGTGTCGTGCCACCTTCAGTTTCTCAGCTTTTGCATTAAAAGAAAAAAAAAAATCTAACATTGTCTAGCAATTAAATAAGTCTTGTTTGAATATGTAGCTCTGGGGTTATCTTTGTACTAATGAAGGAAACACTATCAACGTGGTTCAAGCATAACATTGAGGTACAAGTCTAGTAAATGATACTGGTCCTGTCCGTGATTTTGTTTTTGAAGCAGTCATGATTTCAAACCAATGAAAACACATTCAAGGAGGAATGTGACTTCAAGCCGACAACCATAAGACTAAACTGTCATAGCTGTGTGTGTGTGTGTGTGTGTGTGACCTGCAGCAGAGATTCAAATTTCTCTTAAAATTCAAGGCGACTAACGACTTTCGTCTTTCACCAGAAACACACACACTCGAATGTGAAAGTGGATCTCTGGCAGGCTGAATTCTCAGCATGGCTAACTGAAGCTCAAGCAACACAAAGAAAGCATGATCACTGCCCAAAGGTTGTGGACTATTCTACAGTAAGACTTGTTGACTTGTGCAGAGACGGAGGTTTGTGTTGCAGTGGTCAGGATGAGAGGCAGATTGTGGAGGCAGGCTTGGCCCTTTCACGTTTTCCTCTTGCAGGTTCTTCTTGTTAGAGACGGATGTTCCCTCAGCAGAGACCCGTCAGGTATTATAGTATCTCCAAGTCAACATGACGAACCTCTGGGTTACGTTGCTACAGAGGAACAAAAGAGGGTTACATTCAAATCTGTCCTGCAAAACTGCCTTTGCTATACAGATCAATACTGATAAATAAACTTAGGAAATTAGCCCTGAAATGGTAAAGAAGGGAGTCTGTAGGTTTACTGTAGCATTAGCCAGACAACGATTTGGACAAGTTTAATGTTTTAGTACCTTGAGTTCTTTCTCCAAGCGGTCCACCTCAGCTCCCAGGGTGTCAATGATGTTCTCCCCGTGTTTCAGCATGAAGTTCTCCAGCTCCTCGGGGGTCTTCACCTGCTGAATGTCCTGCAGAGAGAAACAAGCATGCACTTAACTATGTTAGTACACAAGCAGGTGAAGCATGCTGGATACAGCAAAAGCAGCATATTTCTGTTGTTTATCAAGCACAAACAACAGAAATCCAGATTCCTCTTGCAAGAAAAATCACTTTTTCTTTGTTCAGATTAAAACAAGAACAGATTAAAATTTAAACCTCTGCACACAACGAGATAATGAGGAGACTGCCCCGATGTTTTAAATCTGAATGGTATTTTATTATTAATTTTTAATAATGATTATACTGTACTATAATGTGGCTGCTTGAATAAGTAAAATACCAATGCGTCTTCCAATGCCAACTAGCAAAGGAAACTGAGAAATGCCTGAGCATCACTGAGGTGACTTTTTCATACCTTAAATGCCCCAATAACCAGTTACCTGCTGTGTGCAGAGGGCTATTATGTTAAAAAGTGCTTCTACCAATCAAGAGGTACATAAAAATTTATAATCAGGAAAATGACAACATTTTGTTCTTTTACACCTCATAACTTTGACGATGGCATCAACACGAAAAATAAAAATGCCCTTTCATGACAACCATCTGTTTTAATGGTTCTGTGATTTGTTCCATGTATCTGTCCTTGGCGATGATTTGTTAACAACAAACACAGTAAGAAAGATTCTTAAATGAGTTCAACTGCTCATAGAAGAAATGTGTATTACCTACCGTTCATCACAGCAATAAAAAGCAGAGAATGGTGAAAATTTAAAGTACAAATTAACTTACGTTGAGGATTTGGTCAATGTCTTGTTTTTCCAGATAAGACCGTGTCACCACTCGGCCATCAAAGTCAACTTCAGCCTTGAAGCGTACTTTACTCAGTCCCATATCCGTGGCCTTCACATCGTGGATGGCCCTGCTCATAATAACATGAAACATATCAGGAAGACTTCAGGTTAGGCAGGAACACACTGTTACTGGATACTACACACAACACACAATTGTAATGTAATGTGAAAACTGTCTTAAGAATGTGTTAGAAGACCCAGTTCATGTTTTACAGGCGGGGAGGTGCGTGTCTCTGCTCGTTTGCTGACCTTACAGCAGGGTCGTTCTCCAGGAACTCCGTAAGCTTCTGTACACGTTCGGCCTGTATGGAGCGTCCCAGCAGGGCCTCTGTGTTAGTGTAGATGAGGAAGGCTGAGACAGTGCCCAGCAAAGTGCCCACACCAAGAGAACCTAAACTGTCATAGTACGGGCTACCTGGGAAAGGACAGGTGAAAAGAGACAAGAAATTGAAAGAAAAACTTTAGAAAACTGGGTCATTGTAAACAATGAAATTAAAGACCAAAGTACAAGAACAAGAGAAAGATTGTCCTGAGAGTAATTAAGCATAGCAATAAATGAGTAATAAATCATTACTCATTAATTGCATGACTTGGGACAACAGAACAGATGGAAACTGTTTTCCCTGCTGGTGATGTATGGGAGCGTGCGAACAACGTCTCCATGTGTCTTTGTTTACCTGTGAGTGAGGTGAGCCCCATGCAGCCAGAAGCCAGGATGACTCCTAATACAGCAGCAGCATCCTCCAGCAGCACTACGTTAGTGCTGGGGTCTCGACTCTGCATTACTGAACACACAAAACAACATAAGGCCTTGTTTAATACCTGAATTTTCAAGTCCACATTATCGAATTCACACCAGTTTGGGATTTAGCCACACTACATTTATATTTGCTGTCAGAGATGTGTCTTTGGCTCCCTGCTGGCTGCCTGATTTCCTACTTTTCTCCACAATATGCAAATCAACTTGACCTGAACGACACTGTGAAAATGCACCTGGTTTCATTTCACAGTTTATGTGGCTTGAAGAAACATTTAGATTTACACTTGGTCATTCTGTGTCACAAAACACAGTCATAGATGATTTCAGCACATTCAATTCATTCAGAATTAAATTTCACATGCAGTTTTATGTCAATACGGGCAATAAACTGCAATCTCATCCCTACAGATTCACGGTAATTCCAAGTGTAAACGGTGTCCAGGGCACTCCTGTTCACAAAGAATTTACATCAAATAAAGTTTTCAGTTGTACAGACCATATTCATAAAAAGAAAGTCCATTCTGGCGGGCGCTCTTCTTTATCTCATTGATGGCTACTAGTAACGTGGCTGAGAAAAGAAACATAGAAAGACATGTTTCAGGAAAAAAATGCACAGTTTATGTCGAAATATCAGCAAAGATCTACAACTTCAGTTTATAACTTACCTCCTTCAGACACCAGAGAGCCCGCCAAAATACAGTAAGCCTGCAACACAGAGACGTGACACATTGGATCCCTACTATCCTTTATGTACTTTGTATTACAGACAAAAGTCAACATTGACACTCACCCATAACAACGATTCAATGGGTTCTGGGTGTAGCAATCCCATGATGCCATGGTACCAGGAGAGACCTGCTCCCATCATAAAAATGCCCACTCCACTGATGAGGGAGGCAATGTAGCGCATGTTGGAGAAGCCATACCTGAAAAAGAGACAGGGTTTTGATCATAGCTGACAAAAATAGGACTGGTTCTGACACTACAACAACATTTAGGGCATTATTATTTTGTAAAGGATACACACATCTAACCTCTGGTGAATGATGATTACAAAAGATGAACGGTTACTTCTTCAAATTTCTAAATCTGTACCTATAGATGTCTGTTAATAGACATTGTGGAAGCAATACATTGTATGTGGTTTATGTATTTTTACTGATTTTATTATCAATGTCACTGTAACTGATAATTTAAGAATTCTAAGATATGGTCGCTAAAAGGAGGATTTGTTATTTAATGACAAGCCCAATTCCAAAAAAGTTGGGAAGTTTTTTGCAATCAGGGCTGTACATGATTTTCAGTACATGAACTAAATGTGCTGCTCTGCAAGATGAAAATCCTCCTCTTTAGTGTTACAATGACCTATTTTTCTTTGGGGACTGCTCACATTCCTCTCATCATCTTCTTTCTTTAACAGCATAGTAAACAGTACGGCTGCTTACGGGTGGCCAGCATCAGGGTTGCGGACAGACTGGCTGATCCCCACGGCGAGCAGAAGCTGGTTGCAGGTGTCGGCCAGAGAGTGGATGGCCTCGGAGAACATGCTAGCTGATCCAGTGTAGACCCAAGCCAGGAGCTTGAAGAAGAAATTCAGCCCATTGCTGAGGACAGAGAAAACAAGTACATGAAGAACTTGTAGGGCAATGAAACATACTGTAATTTAATGGTTAAGAGGCGCTCTGACTCAGGAGGTCTACAGATTTAAAAACTAGCTTATACTGGAGATTAAAACATAGCTCAATGACAACGTGAACGTTAAATGTAGACAAACAAATATGGCTGCAGGCTAAAGTTAAACTGAATTACATCATAGGACAACTCCCATGTTCCATTACTCAACTATTTTCTGTTTGTATAGTGTTTCAGCTTTTCTGTTATGATGCTCATGAATCACAGCTTGGATTGAGTTCTAATTGAGTCCTGTGAGTCTTGTGCATGTGCATATGCAGTGAGGGAAACGTTTAGCTGTTCATGTGACTGCACATGTCCTCTAACACAATCATCCTAATCCAATAGGCAAAAGGACCTCATGTGAGCCATGGTCCCATGCTGTTTCCAATACAAATCTTCACGTCTTTTGGATCATTACTTGGGAGTGTCAAAACACTACAGCGCAGGTTATTTCTTCAGAACAAAATATCTCAAGTGACAGTAGTTCTGCTGTCCACATGTAGTCCGTATCTGTTTTTATGTTGTGCAGCATCCAGTTTAGTTCGGTTTCCCCAAATGTTACACTCTGAAACTTATCTGACATACTGTATCAAATAACCCTGCTGAGCTGAGCTGCTGAAAAGACTTGTTGTTTCCTCTCTAATCCAATATCTCCCACTGTGTGTGCAACAGCTCAGGGAAATCACCGAGTGCAGAAAGACTTCACAGAATTCAGAAAGAAGACTGGTGAGGGTTGTGAAAACTTACATGCAAACAGCAACCATGACCACTTTCCCAGGCCCTTGTAGAAATGTTGTCCTCTTGCCTGATCGAGGCTTTGTGAACCAAAGAAAGAGAAATTTCAAAGGCGCATAGTATTTGGAATATGTAGTCTGCAATGTGCTCAAGTCAGCATTTAAAAATTGTGTTAAACTGATACAGTTAAGTTATACAATCCAGCAGTATATAGAATATACCATGACATACCAGAGATGTGAATAACAGTACAGTCATTGAAATAACATTCACACCCTACAGTACAGAGGGGGTGTTGCATGAATGACAACAAATAATGACATTGTCATATAGAAGCAGTGACCTCAGTAACAGAGACAAAGGTCACACAAGTACACCACTGGGTGTTATTAGGGCAGTTTGGACAGGGTGACAGGCATGTCCACATTACTTCCTCTCTCACAGAGGAAACATGATTTGGAAAATTGATTATATTGTTAAACAACTCACTCAAACAAACTCACCTTAGTGTTTCCCCAAAAGTCTTTGTATTCCTTCAACAATTGCTGATTCCGAAAAATATCTGAAGGAGAGAAAACAAGAGATAAAAATAAAACAATGAGTCAACAGTTCACAGACCAAAAATTGAATAACGGCTATATAAAGCTACAGCTATCATCCAGTTAGCATATCTTAGCATAAAGAACAGAAATGGGGAAACAGCTGGCCTGCTTCTGTTTGAAGGTAAGGGAATCTGCATACCGGCAATCAACAAGTTAGACCTTGTTTGTTAAATTCGTAGAAAAACCAAAGTGTAAAAAAGCTAAGCTAACCAGCTGCCCACTGTAGCTTCCTATCTTATACCTTCTTAGACCTTCTCAGCAAACACTTTGCCAGAAACTGAAAAAATAATTTTCCCCCAAAATGTTGAACTTTCATCTTAAGACAAAATCTTAAGTATTATTACATGTTCACAAAGACGCGCAGTACATTCAGACAAGGAAAAATATTTACTTACTCTCTTGGTACTCTCTTTCCACCTCTTTCCTAAGATTTCTCTCTCGGGCAAGAGCTTCATGGCTTCCCCATACGTCTATTGCTCTAATAGTCACAGGGAAGAATAAACTGATCAACAAAAGTTGGAGAACATCAATCAATGAAAATTGGTGGTTTGAGCAGTAATTTGTCGAGGAACATAACATGATGTGCATCTCTTGAGGTGTAAAACAAAAGGACTAACTTGGCTTCAACATCTGACCGCAAAAAGACTGTGAAAGCCTCTGTGTCATCATGGGGGCTGCGTCTTCTGATCTTTCGAAGCTGTTCCAGATCGCTGTGAGTGCATAAATGAGAAAAAGATTTAGGAACGTCTGTGTCACACGATCTTAGGCTGTTTTATAATCAGCTAATTACAACAGCATGTTTACATATTAACTCAAAGAAATGTGTGTTGTGGTCCGCCAGCATCTCAGCTAGTACTGGACATGGTTACACTGAACAGTTGAATAAACATTCAATATCATTAGTTTAGGTTTTCAGTGATGACATGTGGTTTAATGTTGCTGTATATATTGAATAAACATAACAAAGTGATTTCCCGGAACAGAAGTTACCTTGGTTTGAGGCAGAACTCATTCATGGCTCTGACTGCAGTGATAAAATTGTTCTGAGTGTACTTGGGTCCATATTCCCTTTTCTTCAGGACTGCTCGAACTACACATTACAACAGTGGGAAATTATTATACAAGGTTTTGATCTGTGTTCATTCTTCCCATTCTTTTGCAAGCCACCAAATCCCACCCACATTCTGAAGGTACTAAAATATTAGGTAAATGAAGAGTCTTATCTAAAGTCTGTTTCATGGGAAGCATGCACAGATGTTGTTCATTACCTTTTACTTGAATTGTCTCAGCTTTGGTCAGCCCCAAAGGTGTTGACCCTAAGAGAGATAATATTTAAATTTAATCAGAGATGTAAACCAAAGTGAAATTCTTCTCAGAGACTGAATTCCCAGCAGTGCTGGTAAGTTGAGATGTTGAGGAAATAGTCCTCCACTACTTCCCAGTGCTTTTGTTGACAGGGTACATAGTAAGACAGCTGTTTTAGCAGGGTAAAATTAGTCAACAATAATACAGAAAACACAGTGCCAAACATAGTGCCAAGAACACACAGACATCAAACACAATTTTGTCACCTGGTGAAGCTGGGGTGGCTTTCGCAGCAGCAGACAAAACCTTTTCTGCTGATGGAGCATCACCTGCTGCTGATGTTGGAGGACCATCTTTACTGTTGCCAGAGGTAGAGTAGTACTGCACATTGCCCAGGCCTGGAGAAGCAACACGGCAGTCTGGAAGGCTGAACCACAAGCTATGCATGCCTCCACTCTGCCAACCTGCGCAACAGAATGTGTGACACTAGCTTACTTCTTCTGTTGTTCTGCACAGCAAACCAACACTACAATTCAATAGATGGCAGAGTAGTAAGAACCATAAAGCACAGCAGCCGTAGCTAACGCTTAATAACACTAGACTCCTCACCGTGGCATAGTTGGGGGAACCTCGGGGACCGCTGTGACAGAGGCGCCCTGTGCTGCAAGGAGACCCTGCAGAAGACATGCCATGGTCTGTGGGCCAGGCTGTTGAACATCCTCGCTATAGAGGGGCTCAGGACCGGAGTGCAGGAACTTGCTGTGCGTAGCCACAAAAAGCTCGGTCACTCTTATGTTGTCCGTTTGTCAATATAACCAAGTACCGATTAACGCCAGGACACAGTCTCTCAAGACGGTTACATCCAACAGGAACGTTATGATGGCAATTAACAAACTGAACACAGGTGACATTTGTGTCTAACTGAAATGGCTGTCATTGATAATCACTTGGCTAGTCAACTAATGCCTTTGCCGGCCGGCTAACGCTCAAACGCTGCTACAGTGTGCGGCTATGGAGTCATAAACTTGGCTAACCTAGCTAGCTAGCTAGCTAGCAGTAAGCTAACATCGTTATCCGCCGTAAGTAACAAGTGCTGTATAGCATTTTAATTTACTCAAAAATAACTGCAAGTGACATATGAGCACAGAAAATGTTATTCAGAAAGCCAATACCTTTTTACGGCGATGTTTGTTCTGCATAATCTGTTTCCATTTTGAGAATCTATGGCCAAACTGATGGTAACGCCACTGTGGGCGTACGGTTAATGCTACAAACACACACACACGTGACCTGTGACACAGACGTGACGTTGATGGTCTTCTCGTGAGAGCGTTGTCAATTCCAATGTATATCAACTTGTATCGCGATATTCATTAAGCCGCTGTGCAAACAAGGTCATATGTTTCGAGTTTTCTTCATGCCACTGTTTGCATCAAACTATATCATGTATAGTTAAAGAGAAAGGTTATTATAGGGACACAAGCAAGAGAATGTATAATCTAATAAAAAATCTACCAGTGGAAGATCGTTTTCAGGTAAAACTGGTAATACCATAAAATAATAATCTATTACATGAGTCTTACATTATACATTTGACTGTAGTAAGTATATAGGTACTGTCAGCACATTAAGTATTAAATGAAAAAATACAAATTTTGCTGCAAAGCGGTCCTTGTCAGGGTATTTATATAATGTATATATATTTTATAAATGCATTATTATTGATTTATTAACGCATACACAAGATTTTATTGTTGTGTAAATGGTTAAAACTGAGACAATTTGTATTCCCCTACATCTTTTTGGAAAGTTTAATCTATAATAATGCTTCATATTTGATAAACAGTTCATATGCTTTGTATCTAAAAGCATGAACTGTCAATAGAGTATTAAGTGAAAGTGAATAGAGTAAATGTGGCTTTCAGATACATGTGGTTGAGTAAAAGCTACAATATTACCAACCAAACTATATTGGGGTAGAAGCAGTGTGTCAGAAAATGGACAGTACCTTAAATTGTACATAAGCACAGTAGTAAATGTATGTAGCTACTCATCACCAGTAGTATTTTAAAAGTCTTTTTAAATTTTGTTCACTATGGACCACACCAGTGCATCTGGACAGTAGAGTTGCCTGAAATGCAGCATTGTTCGCAAACATTTTGACTTGACAGACCTACTTACTGTAGGTATAGGCAGAAATACAGCTCCCTCTGTGCAGTTATGACAAGTACATCATTTGTTGCCCAACCCTTGTCAGTTATAAACAAAGACAGGGAAGGGCACCAGTTTGGAGGAATGTTCCAGTCACAGAATGAAGAGAAAGGAATCACAGTACTTAAGAAAAAAGCTGCAGGTTTATTGAATCTTTAGAACAGTACAGTAATGTTATGACCTTGCATTGGTAGTAAATAGGTACCTTAAAGAGCAGCAGTGTTTGTAATATTAATCTGACAAATGACTGACAAATCAAACACATACACTAGGAGAGAGGTGTTTTGACTTCCCATGCAATCACTTGACAACACCCGCAGGTCCATCACTTCCATTTCACAATCATTAAAATGGAATCCGGAATATTCAATCAATAATCAAGACCCACAGTACAGTTTAAGAAGGCCATAACTCGGTCTTGGTCCATTTAGGTGAAAATTAGAAAAAAATGAAAACACTGCGCACGAATAAGGTCACTTAAATGAGAGAAAATGGAAGCATGTAGTTTTGGAAAGCAGGCTGTCAAGATGATGTGAGAGTGGTACAGAGGAGTGACTAGCTGCATTAACGCATTGTGACGAACTCCTCAGATGAGGTGGGGTGAATGGCGACAGTCTTGTCAAAGTCTGCTTTGGTAGCACCCATTTTGATGGCCACAGCGAAGCCCTGCAGCATCTCATCACAGCCCAGGCCCTGCATGTGCAGGCCCACCACCTGGGGAAGAGAGACAATTCACTCTTTGAAAGTCACTGCAGCTCTTAGTATTTACAAGATTAAAACACATCAAGGTTATATATTGGAATTGTGTTTTGCAAAGTATATTTTTGGTGCTAACATGCTTCTTAAACCCGTCTCATCTACTCCAGAATCAGACTAGGTTTATTGAAAAGTAGGTTTTCCACATATGATGAATTTGCCTTGGTGTTTGGTGCGTAATGGTAAACAGTTAAGTTCACATCAAGCCATGTCGTGATTTTTTTGCAATATGTAAGATAGTAATCCAAAAAAGATGCAGTCCTGGGTAAAACTGCTTCCTACATTTCCCAGGATGACTTTGCAACCTGCAGAGATGGGGTGGGAACATGTTGACGTCAGCTGTGGTTTATACAACGTGTGCAGGTGGTGAAAAGAATTGTGTAAAAGAAAAGACAAGAGACACACCCCACGCTGAATGTGAGTAAACTGCTTTATCAAGCTTCTCTCTGTGTGTTGACCATGATAGATGGATTTCTTTGTGTGACTGCTGATTACAGTACTGGGAAACGGACATTTATTGGTGATATCTTATGCCAAACGTCATCTTGTCCACGCCTTGCTGCCGAGAGAAAGACGAAGTGTACCGAACAACAAAAAATGAGCCCCAAAATGAAACTTACTAACATTTTTATTTGTGCAGTTAATTATTTTCAACAGAGTGTGACAGGTTTAAAGAGTGTAATGTGTGCTTGCAGGCACTGGGTTCATTTTAACACAGGTGTGTGAAATTACACTAATTATCTTGGGTTCATCGTGTCACTGATGAGAGCAAGTGTGCTGATATGAGTGGGTGTATTTTCATCATGCATTAGCCCGTATTTATGAAAGGATTTTTATTTTCGGCATCCACTTGAGCGCCTGGAATCAGGGCTGCTGCAGTACAGGCTCAGCCTTGATCCACGGTACACGCTCTACCTGTTGAGCTACCGGCACGGCCCGGAACTGGAGTTTTTAACCACACCCTACCTATAAATGAAGGTGTTCGTCTATTTAATATTGTTTAGAGATGATTCATCCTTTAATGATATATTTAAATACTACTTTTACATTTTTCAGCAGGTCTTTTCCAGGATACTTACAGTTAATGTCACGTTTAATTAATCATTATTACTGTAACAATACTTTTATTGACTTGCATATACATTTTTAAGACAGTAATTTGTGATCTATAAAGTTTTGATAATATTTTACACCAGCTGTAGCTGTAATCCGGTGAACAGACGACTCCTACCTTCTCCTCCTTGCCCACACACACCAGCTTCATGATGCACTGACTCTTCCTGCTCGTGATGGCGTGATACATCGGAGTGAAAGACGTCTTGTAGATCTTCACGTTCTCCTTTCCTCTCGATTTAACGGCCTCCTCTGTGACCCACACGAAAAGATTACGCAACTGAATAGTTGTACTGAGTAAAACTGGGATAAATACAGTATTTACATGAGCTGACACTTTCATCCAGAGGAAGTTACAGGATGAAGTTTAACAGTTTCAACAGTCGAACTTTGATTATGAAACTGCCTCTCACCTTCTGTGAGGCCCACCGTTCCGATGGGTGGGTGGCTGAACACCACTGTGGGGATAGCGGAGTAGTCCAACTTGGAGTCCTTCTTGCCCTCAAACAGTCTGTGTGCCAGCTTCCTGCCTGCAGCGATGGCAACTGCCCCAACATGCAACATAACATCAGAGTGCAGCTCTGAGTAACAGTCAATGACCTTAGAAAACATAGCAGGTGCCGACAAATGATGAAACGCTGAAAAGTCTGAGGGAGGTAAAAACTATAAAGAACAACATGATTGTGAAACAGCAAATATCTTGTCTGGTTGTTGTGAACTGGAACCAAGATTATATATAACAGATGGTTGTCACTACTTTGGCTGCACCAAAGAACTGAGCAGCAAAGTGACACATTTTTATCCCATTTTATTTTTTCTTTTTATTTGCCATAGCTATATTATATTATATTATTGCACTGTTCTTATTTGCACGAAAGTGGAAATCGAGGTTCCTCTGATCTCTCGCGACGACACAAAATTTCAGTATGTTTGTGCCGAGCTCAGTTTGTACAACGCTGAAAGTTGGATGCTGTGTAAAATGTAAACAAAAACAAAGTGCAATCATTTGTAAACAAACTGTGTTTACCCACAACAGTTCTCTGAAGTGAGTCCATGCAGTAACTTCCTTTATACAATCATGTGTTGACAAAGTGTTGAACCTCGCTCCATCCTCGCTTGTGATCGACTGAGTCTTTCCAGGATGCTCCTTTCATACCCAATCATGATACTATCATCTGTTACCAATCAACCTGTTTACCTGTGGAATGATCCAAACAGGTGTTTTTGGAGCGTTCCACACCTTTCCCAGTCTTTTGTTGCTCCTGTCCAAACTTTTCTGAAACATGTTGCTGCATCAAACACTAAATATATGGTCTTTGTACTGTTTTCAGTTGAGTAGATGTCAAAAAGGAACAGCAAATTATCACTTCCTGGTTTATTTATGTTTTTGACAGCATCCCAATGTTTTTGGAACTGGGGTTATACTTTAAGAGCTATAAAGGAAGTTATAAAATTCCACTGTGGACATTAATGGGTCCATATTGCCTAATTACAAGATTTACACCCAGGGCTACTCCAAAGTAGTTAATGTAATTGGCCCGAGTCCTGGAGACTTGTCAAGATGTGTTATATTGGCAGTTTACTTATTAAAATATCACCGTGTTGAACACTTGAGACTGTACGCAACAGTAAAACAAAAACATGTTTCCGTGAATATGACATCTTTATGTTCTCACTCAAAACCTTTACTTAATAAAGTAATAATGAACATAATAATAAATAAAGAGTCCTCACCTGTTCAAACAAAGTTCAACTGAGGACCTCTAGAACTGTCTCTTGTGAATGCACCCGTTAACCCCCTTTCACCCTACTAATATAAAAATACGCTTTTGGCAAAAAAACCCCACAAGCAGCAGATTAAACGTGAATAGAAAATACAACTGAAGCACTTAATCAGACTGCAAACACCCATACTGTGCCAAGGTTGAATGTAAACGTAACCATATGGTTTTTAAGCAACATCCATCAAATGATTTGAGTTTTTAGTGCAGCTTCATACCAGGTGTGAGAAGAGCTTTGCCACAAACGTCCCCTACAGCGTAGATCCCTGCTCGGCTGGTGTTCTGAAACTCATCCACGATGATATGGCCTCTTTCGTCTGTATCCACAGTCTGCAAACAGAGAGGAAACTGTTAAATATAGTTGTTATCAATTAGCCAAAACATTACATTTTAGCACTGGGGTGTTTCTGCTGTTTCCTTAGAAGCATTTCTTTGATAAGGTTTGATAAAGCATAAAGACTATAAATGTTCACCAATCACAAGCTGCTGAGCTGCTCACAGTGTGCAGCTGTAGCAGGGACTTCAAATAAGGAGCGAGCAACCGGGAAGAAAAGTTTTGTTTCTTTCGACCGCAAGAAACAACAGTGACTCATGCCAGTGCGGAGGCTCGGAGCTTTAAATGTAAACCAGAATACACAGAGTGAGTTCAGCCAAAGTGGCATAATGTTTAACATGGTCATGTTTGAGCAAAGACCAGTCTCCAACACCCTCAAACCAGGCATGAAGAACACGAAAAGTGACGGATCACATCACTTTTTCTTCATACTTCCTGCAGTGTGATGCTTTCTTAATACAAGATAGCTGTTCATCGAGTGTTGAATTGCTGCTTTGATATCTGTCTCATATTACAGGTTAGACAATAAAAAAAGAAGACAGATTATGTGGGAATAATAAAGTACATGTTAAATTTGGACAATCTGGTAGCCCACTCCCCTAATATAAATCAAAGTACCTTAAGTAGAAGAGCACTTTGACTTAACCCAGGATTAACTGACCCTGTAATCTGTTATTAATTCACTTGATGACCCTGAGCTAACGAGCGTTTCACCTGTGCCAGCACTTCACCTGGAACACACAACATGACAAAGACTGTTATGTGACAGTCGGCTGCTCTCGTTCCCAGATTATCCCTAATCAGCAACCTCAGATGACCTCATTGGTTTATTTTGGGCTCATTTTGCATTAAGGTGTTAAATGGAAACTGTCATCCAACAGTGTCTTACTGGATTAATCTGTTTCACAAAACTACATTTGATTTGAATGATTTGTGTTGTCTTCAGAAACAAAGGTTAACTAACTTATCTATAGTGCTGCTGTAATCTACGAGGACAATTAAGCAGCAGGGACAAGGGTGACACAGGGATACTGCACACAGCTGAACACTAATTCATTCCCTTTGTGGACAGACAGTGGTGAGAGAGTGGTACTGTTACCATCTCGCCGATGTTGAGTCCGGAGGTGTTAGGCTGCCTGCCGATGGCCCACAGAAGGCAGTCCACTTCCTGGATGGTTCTGATCTTCTCCTCGTCGTTCTTCTTCTCCGGGTCTTTGGTGACGAGCGTCACCTCGAGTCCTCTGTCCGTTTTACGCACAGACTTCACCTGAGAGTTCTTCCACAGATCTACACCAGAGTTTTGCAGTTCTTTGGTGCAATTTGCGCTTATGAAGCTGTCAAAGTTCCTCAAAACCTACAGTAAGAAGATGAGAGCACATGGAGTACACGTGGCTGCACACCTTTGAAAATCAGAATTTAGTATCTATGTTGTGATTCTCACTCCTGTCTGTCGAATTATGAGGGATGTTTTGGATCCCAGGGTGGAAAGGATGCCTGCCATCTCCACTGCAATATAGCCTGCACCCACAATCACACTGCGCCTGTCAGGAGAACAAAACTTGTAATTATGGACACTTTCAAACATGGTAGAAACACGACAGAGATTATATGAGATGCTTACTTTGGCAGAGTTTCAAGTTCAAAAAAGCCATCACTGGTAATGCCCAGACTTGCCCCTAAAATGATGAATAAAAGTAACATTTTGCACAATTTAGTAATTTTATAAAAGTCAATAATCTGCTCATGCACAACAGTGCTTATCTCAAAGATGATTACCATGTCAAAGTATAGCATGACTCACCTGGAACTTCAGCATCACTCAAAACAGAAGGCTGCCCTCCAGTGGCGATGAGGATGTGAGGCGCCGAATACTTTCTTCCATTGACCTCCACAGTCGGTTCGGGGTCACTTGTAAACCTGGCATGACCTTGAATAGTTTGGATTTTAGCCTGAAATGAGGCACATGTCATTTATCACCTTTCAACAGTGTTATATAAACAAGCAAAGAGAGCTAAAGAATTATTTTAAAGATTCCTCAAAAAGATCTTACAGACATTAAATATAAATATGAACTTACTTTGTCAAGATTGTTGCGATAGATGCGATTTAGGTGGCTGACGTAAGCGTCCCTTTTGGCCTTGAGAGTTCTGCAAACACAAGATATGATCAAAGGTAAGAAGGTTTGGGTTTTTTTTTTTAACTCACATTTAGTCAAGGAGGGTTTGCAACTTAATTATGTTCAAATGACGAATGCAGCTCATACACTTCGGTGGAGAATCAAGTACAGTAGGTATGTTATGGTCATGCAGATACAAACACTGACATTAAACTATTCTGAATAACTGTATTTATTGAGTAAAAGGAATCTATATATTTATTATATAACATAATGTATTCAGTAGTGAGGTTTGACATCACAAGTTTAAGTCTAGCAGTATCTCCATACTCCCGTACTGTAGCCTTAAAAAAATGGAAAACTGCTGCATCCCGAACCAGAATCTGCTGCCTGTCTGCAGTCAAAGCATTTCCTGCAGCTGTAAACAACACCCTGCACTGTCAAAAACACTTGTGTTATAATACCATACTTCTGTTGCCATTTGCAGGCTTGCTTCTTTGTACTCTTCAATTCAGTATTTCACGACTAATGCAAAAATATTGTATCACAACATGTTATTATTGTTTCGAGCAATATGATAATATTTGCTATAGCTGCTGGAGAGTTATATATACAGAAATCTTAATAAATACTTTTTTCAATGGGGTGTTGCACATACATTATGAAACCATGTGGCCAGCTTGACACACTTTCATATTACTCCACACAGGCACACCTAAAATGACTCCCCAGCACCGTCGCACGTTAATGTTTTTCAACCCTGAACTAATGTTGTAGGCTGCCACTCCTTCCAGAGGCTTATCTTTAACCATCACCTTGACTGAACTATGCTGTGCACAGAGGGAGAGAAGTGTGCTGAAAGTGAAGCAACAAGAGACACAACAGACTGAGAAGCCGTGCTATGAAATGGATACGGGTCTGTTCCAGGAACAACCACAGCAGGTTTCAAAAGCTCATTGTAGTTGCCCCAGAAAGTGAAAAAAGACACCAACAGTTACTGTAACTTACTCCCAGCTGAAATGAACATTCCCAGTGTCAAAGCCGTAGTCACTGTGATCATGGAGATACTCGGCATGAACCGCAGCGTTCCACATAACCTGTGAGGAAAGGTAAAGACACTGGATTTGCATATAGTGAATTCTGAGGTGCATTAACAAATTATTATTTCTCTGAGTTAAAACGTGGCCTATTACACCAAGAGTGGAGAGACAATAGTACCTTCTTAGGGACACAGCCGACATTGACCTGAAAAACATCATCACAGAGCAAATTAGTTCAGCGTAAGCTTGAGCAAATAGCGTCCAAGCACGTGTCATGTTCAAAACACAAGATTTTAGACTAACGCTGCAGAAGTCTGTTTGCAGGACATTGTAATAACCTATTCTGCAAATAAGGAGGTGGATCAACTGGGTTTAGTCAATTTACCTGTCGCTTTATCCCTCACTATATGGTTTATGCATTCTAATGTATGTTACATGGGCTTATTTCCTCATTTACGAGCAAAATTGCAAAACAACATCAGACAAACAGTCAGGCCCTTTTTGCAATCAGAGACGTCTAACTGGTTTAGGACAGTTCTGCAGCAATGTCTCATCAACTTCCCTTTTGTTTGGTTTGAATTTAAATGCAGTCCATGCAGTTAACACAATAATGTGCTTTCCAACACAACAGCCTTGCAGTAATACAAATTATTACTATGCATCTAATGTTCCTCATATTCCTTCCATCCCTCTCAAAACCTTTTCCGTGCAACTTCCTCCAACATGTCTGTTTGATTTAATGGAGGAATGGTGACGGGGTTATAGTTTTCACTCGTTATTTTATCTGAAATGTTAAGACTGTGTCATTCATTAGATGTTGGCTGCAGCACGCTTTGAACTTCCAACAATGTTTGCTGCACACACACACAAAAAAAAAAACTTCCACAAAAGGAGTCCGGAGACTTCGCAGCGAGCCTGGCAACCGACATGCGTGTGAAAGCTGCAGGGGCGTCAGTGCTGTGACTGTATTCGGGAGGGATAACAGTGTTTTTCTGATTTTTACTCACGCAGGTACCTCCGAGCTTGTGACTCTCGATCACGGCGGTGGACGCTCCGAGCTCCGACGCCCTCCGAGCGCCGGCCAGACCCCCAGACCCGCCGCCGATCACCAGAAAGTCGAACCGGGTTGTCTCGGTGGCTGTCGGGTCTGAGGCCATGCTTCGGCGGATCACTCCGTGCCTGCGAAAAGACGAGAAAATTCGCTTTCGGTGGTTAAACCAACGGGGTGCTTGCGTCCGCGTTAGCTGGGTTAATATCGCCATAACCAGGAAGCTCGCAGGCGTGTCGGACAAACGGGGAATGGGAGGGTCAAGTGAAAGCCACTGCTGTGTCATTATGAATTGCAACAATGGTGTGTAAATCCCAGAAAGTGTTTCCACAATAGTCATGGTGATCCTCACATGAGTTACAGCATGACCGTTACAACAACAGGTGGAAATCAGCGCGAATCCTGCATCAGGTCGATTAAATATAGAGATGAATTTAAGGCATTTGAGCTCTGAGGCCTCGAGATGAAAACTGATATAAATTCAATCAAGAAAGCATCATGACAGCAGTTTGAAACTGTGAACAGTCCAGTTCAGTCCAGCCAGGTGTTTGTCATAAAGATACCGCATTACTCACCTTGGAAATGGCAGTGACACGGACACAGTAGGAAGCAGTCTGCAGATTCTTATAAATAACATGTTTTTATTCGTTTTAGGGCATTTTAATCAGACGCGTCCACAGCGTGCCGTTGTTTATCTCTCTCTGGGTACTCTCAGTGGGTGCAGGCCTGTGGTTAGACCTCATTATTACATGAACTACAAAAGCTTTAGACGACTTCCTGTGTCACTGGGTGAACCCACGCTAATACATGCCCATTTATACCGTCTCTGCGATTAAACGATCTCTTGTACGTCCCTAAAACATATAAACATGTTGCCGCTGGCGATTTAATAATAACGCTGCACCGACGAGTCTAAAATTAATATTGTGATGGTGGAAGTTGTCACGTTTGAGGGCGTGAATCACGTAGATGCCAATCAAAGCTTTACGTGTTTTTTGTAGCAGATTCAGATTCTATCGTAAATAATCGCGAGACATACGGGAGGTTTGCGTGGTATTTCTTCAAGAATAGCACTAACGCTACACCCAGTCAGCAAGCCGTCAAAAAAGAGAAATACAGACTTGAACTTCTGGTCACGTATTTCAAAATTAAACGCTACTCTCATGAAAACATGCACCGAAATGTTGTTTTCATCATACAAAATACCTAAGCAAAATTAAAGGTAATATATAGATGGTTATATTCGAAAATGTGAGAAAAACTAAGTTATTCGAGTTTTATTATTTTTATTCAACACTCTTATTTTGAAGGCAAGAGCAACCCCTTTCCGGAATCGTTGTAGCTAGCGAGAGATGGCTAACAGCAAGCTAAAGCATAGCGGCTCGGTAGGTCCTGTTGACTAGCGTTAGTATCGCGTCCACAGAAAGGATTTATTCACTGAAAACATACAGCAGATCAAAACGCTGCGAAACAACACTCCTTTAAGGTATGTCCGTGTCATTTGACTCTTTTGTAAATATAAACATTTGAAATACGGGTCGTCGTCTCTGCGAACCTCTTGTTGTGGTCAGATGGGGCCTTTTTCTTGTGCTCAAGACACCACAGGACAACAGTGGGAACATGTAAATAGAGATGACTAGATTCAGTTGATGTAATCTTTGTGTCTTTTGGTATGCCTGCTACTCCTCAGGTGGAAAACAAACGGCTGCATGCGAGGAAAATAGTGCTAGGCTCCGTATGCGGGGGGAGGGGCTTTATGGCCCTGTTTGAATGTCAGCACTGTTCTCTGTGAGGTTCATCCAGTGACATAACTGTTATGTTTTTCTCATGTTTTCACAGAGGGGGATCGTCTCAGTTGTCAGTTTATGGTTGCTTCAGGCTTCTCTTCTTTGAGGAATGAACCCTGGACGTCAGGTGGCGATGGATGTGTACTCCACTGTGTAATTGCAGCCTCTGAATTTGGGACCTGCCTCCAGATGACCAGTGGACCTCACCACTCAACATGAAGCCTGTCAGCTATCAAAGCATGCCGTCGTCTGTGAGCGCCGCACATCCGGCTTTGGATCGCGTGTTAAGCACTTCAAACGTGATGTATTGTGAGAAATGTGGATTTGCTACACCAGATCCTGCAGTGTTCAAGAAGCATATGATTGAGCATACGGGGACAAGGTTTTACTGCTTTTATTGCAACAATGTCTCATTCAGTGAGGCAGAGTTAAATGCTCACCTGAAGCAACACACTGCAAAGTATCCGTTCAAATGTCCTCACTGTGGACAGGGCTACATGAGGAGGCTGTGCCTTGTGAAGCACATTGAGCGCTTACATAGTAAAGGCATGAGTTATGGACCTGCTAAACCTGGCATGACAAAAATTCCACATGTTCCTGTCTCCAGTGCCTTACCAAGTGTGCCCACTGCTGATCCATCATCACTTCGACCAGTTGTTCGTGTGACAGTACCCACCCCGAGTGCACCTGCATTCAGACTGAGTAAAGATGACCACAGGGAGAAAACACTGGACACAAATGTATCAAATGCCACCAATGGTAATGTAGAACTTTTGTCCCCTTTGAATGGACTCATTCAGCACAACCGGGCTTTGACGGTCTCTCTTCCAGAGGAAGTGACAATCCCTGCTGGCTGCTTGGTTGAACTTGTTGAGGTGAAAACTGTCAATGGGACAAAGGAGCTAAAGCTGAGGCTCGTCTCTCAACAAGAAAACGAGTCTGTGATTAAAGACACAAGAACCACAGTCTCTCAAAGCACTACACTGGGAAAGCAACTGTCGTCCACATTAAATCATCCAAACACAAGTTTAGGGATGTGCACAATTAACAGGAAACAGTATGAAACAAAGACAGTGAATGTGGAGCATCCTGCCGTTGTCCCGGTCAGTATTTCCCAAAACCTCCCTAATCAAATCAGCAAAGAGAAGAGTGGATTGAAAAGAACATCACAAGAAATAATCAACTTGGAATGTCACACTGTCCTGCCCAACAAGGTTCCCAAAACTATCCTCAATCCTGTAAGAGAAGGAAATATTGGAATCAAAGTTACACCGAGAGAACCTGTGAACCATAATGCTGCTCCGCCCACTGTTGCCTCCAGTAGGGTTGCCAACAGATTGACTAGCATCCTGCATCCAGAAAACATGGGAACATGTGTTTCTCAGAGAGTAGTGGATGAGAGGAAGAATTTAATTCCAGAGCATTCCAAGAGTATCCCACCCAGGAGGGCAAATGACATAAAAAGCATTCCTCGAGACGTGTCGTTGGCTGTGAAGCTGGAACCTGGGCAGAACCGCCTCAAGAACAACACTGCTTCAGAAATAAAGACAGAAGCATCAGGCTCCAACCAGCAAAGTCTGAAATCAGCTTCTCCTTCCTTGAGTGTTCCCTTAGCTGCAGCTGCCCAGGTGAGACCTCCAGCGATATCAGTTTGTAAGGATAATGTCGCAAAGCCATCTTTTTCCGTAGCCAGGAGTCAGCATCAGCTCCCGTCATTCAAAACGGCAGTGCTTTCTAATGGCACAAAGAGCTCGGCTTGGGACCAGGAAGTCAAAGCCAGTGAGAGAGCCATGGAGCGAGATGTGCCAGAACCTGAGGGTTTTCCAGTCATCTCCTCTGTGTTTTCATTAAGTCAGCAACCAGAGGACGTGCAAGGCTCCATTCAACCACTGGTAATGGCTCTGCGTGGGATAGTGATGGATAAAAGTCACAGCTCTGGTAGTCCAACTCCAGATCACATCAAGATAAACAGCACTGAGCAGGTGAAGGAGGTGGCAACATCAAAATTCTGTGCTCAGGTGGCCACAAAAGATGAACCCATCACCCATGACCTTTTGCTGACAGAGCAGACCAGTGAGTCTGTAAAAGTAGAGCAGCACCATAAGGGTATTCAGCACTCTTCTGCACTGACACTCAACCATACCGATGTCAAGGAGGATAGAAATTGCCCCCAGCCAATAGACAATAACAAATGCAGTCACACACCTGATTTAAAATCTTCAACAGACAAGGAATCTGATTCTAAAATTGGCGCAGATGTAGATGCATGTGGGACTGCAGACCCACTGCAGCAAATGGCAAAAAGTGAACATGACATCTCCTCAAAGTTCCTGACGGTCTCTCTGAAAAGGGTACAACTAGGCGTGTGGAAAAAAAACAAGAAGGGACTGAAACTTAGAATATCTAAATATAAGACACAGTTACCTATGAGCAGTGTGACTGATTGCACAGTTATTTACCCGATGCCGTTGAAGGTGGACCAACTGGTGAAACGACCGGGCCCGAACCAGCCTGTGGTGGTGCTCAATCATCCAAAGCCCCGGGCCTCCTTACAGGGAGCGAGACCAGACACTTTAGCAGACACTGGAGCCCCTGAGGTGGTTCCAAATTGCCAAATCTTAAAAATGAGGCTGAGCAAAGTCATGGGGCAGAAGTATGAAGTGATGGGGTGCACTGTTGGAGTCTTTCCATGAATTTATCAGATGATGTATCAATGGACAGCTGTGTACATTTATGAGGAAATAACTAGTATTACAAGCTGTTGACTTAAAACAAAGAAAATATTGGGGCAGTTATTTTCTTTATGGGAGCGTATGATTAAAAAATGGACATCTTGGTATCACTGAGCATTGTTATTATATGAATGTTGTTTATATAGGCATGGGATATGGACTATTCAAGTGCAATGCAGTTCGGCTGCTTTGAGTCTGAAATATGGACCATCTGCTGGAGTAGATTGCAGTCAGTGTACACAGATGTAAAGTACTGTTTCAGAAATTGAGAAACCGGTAGATCTGTCAGAGTTGAGGCATAAATGCATGCTGTTTACTTAAAAATGATAACATACTGTATTTATTTTTTGTTTGCATCAGTAATGGTTTACTGTTCGTCTGGCCCCTCTAAGATACAACCTGAATTAGAGGCAGTACACCTGGGATGATCAAGTGTTTGTGTGCTAACCCACTCAGAATATAAACAATGCCATGAAGATGCAGAACATGGACAGCTCCCAGTTTCACTGATGGAGAAATCAGCGGAGGACACTAAGTAGTGATGAAAATATTTGGTTTGTGATGATGTTCATGTAAGATGATTTTGTGTGGGTCAAACTTCACACGCAATATGTAGCACAAAAATTCTACAATGAAAAATGTCTTATTCAAGGATGATTCCCCAGTTTCCTGTTGTTAATAATGAGAGTAACAGAACAGGATCCCCCCTTTCGTCTTTTGTTGTGACAGTGGCTACGTGTATAGATGCAGCCTTCCGGTTCAGGAGCTACATCCAAAAAGTCAATATTTCAACTCTGATAACCTAATTGGTCAGCAAAGCTTTCACCATTTCAGAAGCTCCTCCAAATTAGGCCTGAGAAGGGCAGCTTTCCCAGAGATTGCAGCCAGTGTCATATGTCCAGCACTTTTGTCCTTGGTGTGTCAGTCGGTAATGAAGTGGTGCATTCAGGTACTCTTTGCAAACTCTTAAATATGAGAAATATTGCATGACCATGTCATATTTATCAAATGGTCATCGGTCACTTTTAATTCGTATGTACTGTACTGGACCAGCGAAAAAGGTGTAAATAATGCGAGCTAGGCATACACACCACTGTTTGTTCTTGGTATTGCTGTGGATATGTTTCATATCACAGGGTGTTGCAGAGAATTTGAAGCTTATGTTTGCCAGATGTCTTACATGTGCTGTGTTGTGTGAAATAAACTGTAAATTTGGGCATTATTGTATGGAATGTGCCTGACCTTCCCACCAGTATTTACCACTTTGACAGCCATTCTTGGTGATTAACTTGAATGTTTTTCAACTTTACCAGTTGAGGAGGAGTGCCTGAATGCACCGTTAGTTTTGGTTTCAGCGAGGTTAAGGCTTAAAGCTAACATTTTGAGTATTCCTAATAGCCCCCAGTACAGATTGATATGGAAGGTGTATTTAACCTGGATTTGAGGATCATTTTAGCATTTTTAATGTCTAATTAATCACAGATATTTTGTGAAATTAACTTTTTTAGGTTACAGTCTCGGAAATAAGTGTTAATGCCTAAAAATCATCTTGGATTTTTGTACTCCTTGTGCTTTATGGTTTTGTTTCCTTGATGTCACAACTTCAATACATAGCCTCTTTGCAGAAGAAGCTGGAGCTTAAACTGCAAAATGGAGTGGATAAAAGCAGTCAAAAATGGTTCATTACTGTAAAAGAAAGCCACATACTTTAAATTATTTTTAATATTTTCTAATTATTTTTATCTTACCGCCATGTTCATACTCAGTGACTGTAGTAATTCTGGAGCCCTTGAAAACCTGTTAAAACTTGTATATTTTTCAAAATATGTCAAAACAAGCAATCTTGTTCCAAATACTTTTCAGAGCTGTTTTCTTACGACAGCATTGCAACACCTGTGTGTTCTTGTTTATAATGTAATCATAATGTATGAGGTGCTAGACCTACAATGGCATTTATAGGTTTTGGTCACCCACAGGTGTTATTGTGTATATACCTATAGATACAAAACGTGATAACTGGTGTTCATACTCAGTAGGGAATGGTAAACATTCCTTAGCCTCTTCTGCAACAGCAGTTATGTTGTGCTTCATCCTCCACACTCTGCAGTGTCTCGAGCTGCTGTGCAGTCTTTGTTATATATAATTACTTTAAAGGTGTTTAAGGGTGTGACAGTTCCATCTGAATGTTTTGCTTTGCCTTTCATTCATTTGTTTGTGCGAGAATTCGTCATGTTACAGTTCCTAGTTTTTGGTTCTCTTCATACTCAGTGGTCATTACCGTGTTTCATGCTTTTATAATAATTGTGTAACTCCACTTTTTTCTATTAAAACAAAGTAAATGATCACATTTAATATGGCTTATTCCAGTTTTTTTTGTAGAGTTGCATTCCACAAAGTGTTCTTGATCATAAGTGAAGCTTTCTCATGCTGTAAACATCACAGGATTAGTTAGCAACACAAAGTAGCTAACAGTACACTTTAAATTTTACTTAATGTCTGTAATTCTGCTGAAGTTAAAATTAAGTGAAATTCCATCAAGTAGTTGGTTATTCGCATGCATATTGGCTCCTTGTTAGTCAAGCAAAGTTTTCCCTAAATAACTTCCTAATTACTGCTTCTTTATAGTCAGTAAGGAAGCTTTTGTACATGAATCACAATCATAATAATCTAACCCTTAATAGCCCTAACAGTTAACAGTGAATATGTGCACTGTTATATAAAGTGTGAACAAAATAGTTTGGTACTAACAGGTACACACACACACACACACACACATACACATACACAGAGACCCAATGACCTCTGACCTCTACAATTACATATTTTTATATTTTCTTGTAGCCATGCATTTTATTTAAGTCTGCTTCAAGGCATAAAGGTAACAGAAAGTGATGAAAGATGTTTGATACTGTGAGTGTGCCGTAGAATACTTTGGGGTCTGTAACTGAGTGGAGCAGGAATGTGTTTGATATCCACTCCCATGAAGATATAAGCCATTGAGGAGGGCAGACACCATTAATTATCAGAAAGCACCGGAAAGCACCGGAGACAATGGCGTCTTGAAAGGCCAAAGACGAATAAAGATGGGAGTGTAGTAATTTAGAGTTTGTATAAATATCTACTGGTCTTATTTGGAAATCCAGAATATCCAGCAAACTTAGACATAAAGTGTTGTTAAAGTCAAGGAAAAACAAGAAATGGTATATGTCATATTTCATTGGAGTTAGAAGCAAGTGTATGCTCTGATGAAGCTGTTTCTGGAATTGTCCTGCTGTTGTTCATATGAATGTGTGCCTACGCATACATGAATAGATGTTTCAGTCAGCGTGACCATGCCTGTGTGTGACAGAAATGAATGGACTCAATATAAAAGACTAGTCAGGACCTGAAAGGGTCCAGGGCTCTTCCCATGTCTGTGTGTACTGGCAATGTTAAGAACATATCTGCACAGCAAATAAACCTGTGTTGGGTCTTAAGAAGCAGATCATGATTGGACGTATGGGACACTGTGGTTTAAATGCTGGGATCATGTATTACTTTAGATATAACCCGCTGCTATGAAGGTATTGCTGTTAATTAGTTAATATTGCAAGTTCTAAGTGTTTCCCATTGGTTTTCTTGATATGTCACATAGACGACAGAATGAGTGAGAGTCCAGTTGGCAAGGGCGTAGCCTTCAAACATTCCCCTTTAAAATCGGAGGCCAGTTCTTCTCTCCACACATAAGATGTAAATAGTAATCAATGTGGTCTCTTAAAAGAGCTCCAAAGATCCACTTTCTTCAAAAACAAGCCTCCTAGACAATTAAAACTTTTGCAGGGGTTGCAGCATGGCTTTTTTCTGGCTTTTCTGACTTCCTGTTTTTCCCTGCGTTCCTCTCGACATTGCCAGCCGTTACCCCTTTCTTGGCATTTCAGGCGTCGTCTTTTTCACTTTTGTTGATAGCTGAAAAGTTTCGAAAAAATACTCTTAAGTAAGGAGACCTGAAACATGCCTAAAAGCCACAAACCAATTACCATTAGCCACTGCATGCCCTTCACTATATGCATAATCTACTATTTTGTAATTTCATCTTTTTTCAACTTTTCATAACTTTTGAGATGAGCTCCAGCTGCCAAACTCTGCACCCTGTTGCTCCCTTTACTTTTAAGTCAAAAAATAGATTAATGGCAGATTACATTTGACTGTCTCATGCAGGGGGTGAGAGCGGTTGTCCACAATAGATGTCAGCTTGGCTAACATCCTCCTCTCCCCCACCTCCTTGGTGGTGTTCAGAGGGCAGTCCTGGACAGACATAGTTCAGTCTTTTTTGGTCCCTCTCAGAGCTCACACTGCCCCAGCAGACCACTGCATATAAAATTGCAGATGCCACCACAATGTCATAAAATGTCCTAAACAATGTCCTGCACACTGCGAAGGACCTCTTTCTTCTCAGCAGATGGAGACGACTTTAGCCCTTCTTGTACGGGACATCTGTGTTGTTTGTCCCGTCCAGAGGTGAACACCCGGGTATATGCGTCCAAAACTACACCCCTGGATGTTCACAGGTGTAATCTGTGGCACTTTCCTGTGCAAGTCTACCACCATCTCCTTTGTCTTGCTGGCGTTTATGTGCAGATGGTTCAGTTCACACCATTCGACAAAGTTGGTGATGACCTCCCCGTGTTGCAGTTGGTTCCCCCTGTGATGCATCCAATGATGGTTGTATCATTGGAGAACTTCTGGATGTGACAGCTGTTGTGTCTCACGTCCGATGCATAGAGGGTGAAGAAAAAAGGGAGAGCACTGTACCCTGTGGACTCCCTGTGCTGCAAACTACTGCATCAGACATACAGCTGCAAAGCCTCACATACTGCGGCCTGTTGGTGAGGCAGCTGATGGTCCACGGAGCCAGGTAGCAGTCTAGTCCAGCTCCTTCCAGCTTACCACTGAGCAGTGACGATTGGATTGTGTTGAAAGCACTGGAGAAGTACAAAAACATGACCCCTTAAATACTCCCAGTGTTCTCTAGGCAAGACAAAGATCTGTGCAGCAGATAGATGACTGTGTCTATATGTGAACTATAGGGGGTCCAGCTCGCTGCTCACCAGGTGATGGAGGTGGTTGAGTATGATCATGTCCATGGTCTTCATTAGGTGGTGGATCAAGCTGGTCTCCTCAGACCATCTCCTTGCAGATTTTATGGTTGCCGGTTGTTTATTCACCACAGGTATGTACGTACGCAGGGAGCAGATGAACCAGGTTGTGATTAGAGTTGTAAGCGTCCTTTATGTAAGCATACAGTAAGTCCAAGGTTCTCTTGTGTCTGGTGTGACATTGAACAAACTGGGTGAAGGTGGGGAGGGTGGAAGACAGGGAAGCATGAAATCACCAGACATGAGAAGGAGGGCCTGATAATGGTCGTGATAATGAGTTTCCACCTGTAGCCTGTTGAAAAATACAATGTTTTTTCAGTCACTGAATCCAAAAAATCCAGTATACTTTGAATGCACTGTGTTTTTGAGGCTGCTGCAACAGATCTGGATTAACTCACTGACACTTTGACATCTTAGGCTAGTTTTTCTGAGGACTTGTGTGCCACCTAAAAGCTTCTGCACATACAACAACAATAATCCATTGTTCTTGGCTTAACTCAAGCAGCTTTGACAGGCTAAGGTGAAGGCCTACAGAAGCAGGGACAGTCCTGTATAACCAAGCCAGAAACACACTGACAAAGAAGATTGAAGAAAGAACGAGGTGCTACACCAAAAGACTGGAGGAGAACTTTTCAGCTAAAACCTCTTCCTTAGTGTGGAGAAAACTGCAGAACCATCAACTGGCTGACGACCTGAATACGTTCTACTGCAGCTTTGATAGCCCCACATCAACACCCATCACCCACCCCGGCTCAGACATCAAACAACCATTCACACTCGCTGCATCACGCTCACCCCTCCCTACTGACCCCCCACCAGCACTCAGGATCTGTGAACAGGATGTGCATCACCTCTGTTCAAGAGGCAGAAGATCAGGAAAGCATGCCCCCCCCCTTCTGTCTGAAAGACTGTGCTGACCAGCTGACACCTGTCTTCACACAGATTTTCGAAAAATCACTGGAGATGTGTGAATTTCCCTCATGCTTCAAACCTTTGATAATAAATCCATTGCCAAAAAATATTCCATCTCAGACCAGCCAGGTCATGAAATCCTATGAGAGGCTGGTGTTGGATCAGCCGAAAGACATCATTGCCTACCAGGCAAACAAGTCAGCCAACAGAGGGCGGGGCTACATCGTGCAACACCTCAACCACCCAGGGACATATGAAAGTATCAACTCCATCATCCCAGAAATCCTCCACTCATAACTCACCCAGCTCACTGTGTCAGCCTCCATCTGTCAGTTGAGAACAAACTTCCTGACAGACAGGAAGCAGCAGGTGAGACTGGGAAACAAAATCACATCCAACATCTGGGCCATCAGCACTGGATCCCTTCAGGGATGTTCTCCCTCAGCTCTTCTCCCTCTACACCAATGACTGCACCTCAGCAGACCTGTCTGTTAAACTGTAGTCTGAACATCTGAAGTTTGCAGATGACAAAATGTCTACATACAAGTCTACATACAGATGGGAGGTCAAACAGCTGGTCCTCAGGTGCAGTCAGAACAACCTGGAGTTGAACATGCTCAAAACCGTGGAGATGATAGATCAACACTGTCCCCCATACCAAGACACAAGCAGGTAGACCAACAAAGTTTTCAGCTACAACTGCCAGGAACATTGGTCAGGATGCAAGGAAAAACCCACAAGCAATGTCTGCTGAAATACAGGCTTACCTGCAAAAAAGTGGTGTGGCTGTTTCAAGATACACAGTAAGGAGGCACTTGAGCAATGTGTTAATTTAAACACAAGATACTTGTGCTCAAAAAGAGGATTCATTCTCAGTGAAGAACCTTGGAGCTCTAATCTGCCTCTATACCTGCCAAAGAGCAGTGATTCCTAACACGTCTCTGGGGGTCATCAGGTGGAAACCTCCCTTCAACAGTGTTTCGCCTACTTAGTCCCACTACACCTCCAGGAGGTTAGGCAGTGAACTCCGGTGTCCCAGAGTCACCCCCCCTAGTGCCAGTTCACACTGCTCCTACACAATCCAAACAGCACCGCCACGTTCAACTGACCCAGAGATGCTCCAGGTAGTGGCCAGTACCGATGCTACCATTTAACTATTGCTAATGCTAATGCTAACCGCTAGGAAGAACAGAAGAAGACAATACAGTTCCGATGCTACCATTTAGCTAATGTTACGTGCTAACCGCTACCTGCTAAGAGGAACAGAAGAAGACAATAAAGCTAGATTCACCTATACTGTTAATGTTAATTGCTAGCTACCAATACTAACTGCTAAGATACTATCATACTCTCACCGCTTTAGCTATTGTTAGCTGCTACAATGCTACCACAGGCCTAGATGCCACATGTAACTGCCGATTGCCACACTACCATCATCTACCCCTGCCTCTCACCAACTGCACCAAGAAAAAGCGGGGTGGGAATACAAACCCTGGTTCGGGTAGGGGATAGAAAATAAAGAGGTAGAGTCAAAAGATGGAAGTAGGGATTGGATACAGACCCTTGTTCGGGTAGGGGGTGGAAAATTTAGAGGGTGCTGGAGGTGGAGGCCTAAACCACAGACTAGATTTAACAGCCTCTTCTAACATTTCCTTCAAGAAGCAGCAAACCCTACCATTTCCTTCAAAAAGCAAACAGAGCAGGAAAACAAACCCTAACATTTCCTTCAAGAAGCAAACAAAACAGGAAAACAACCAAAAAGATCAAAAAACAAGCCAACTCTGTATCTTACCACGCAAACTCACCTGAACAGGCCGCATGGTCCCAAAGAGAGACTCTAGCTGGCCACACCCCCACCTTATCTAAACTTCCTGGTTCTCTTCCTATTGGCAGAGCGAGAAGATGGGGCGGGGAAAGCAGAGCAGAGGAGAGGTGTCTTGTTAAGACTTTAACCTCTTCTCTTGCCGGGTTAGACATGCATGTCCTCTGCCCCCCCCCCCCCCCCCCCCCCTCACCGTCCCTATTTCACCCCCCAACTACTATTATTTCTCCTGATCCATATCCACTGACTAGACCTAGCAGCCTCATCTGACATCTCCCTCACTGTCTTCCTTAAATTTTGCCCATGCACTCCCAGCTCCCTCAACAGTGAAACAGCTGACCCTGCAACAAAACCTCTACACCCCACTTCAACCGGACAGACCCTGGTCTTCCATCCCCTCTGCTCAGATTCTGTCTTTAAATCTGCATACTTAGTCTTCTTCCTTTCATAAGCTGCCTCCACTGAATTTTCCCAAGGGACTGTTAACTCAATAAAATACACAGTCTTTTTACTCATGGACCATAAGACAATGTCCGGCCTCAGATTACTATAAACTATTTCCTGGGGCACAACTAGCTTTCCTCCCAAGTCGACCTGCATTTGCCAATCATCAGCCCCTACCAGGCAGCCACCTACCTGCTTTCTCCCTGACTTAGCAGCTCTATTTTTCTCCCCCTCTCGAACAAACTGCACATCTAACCTCTCCTTTCTAGAACTTCCAGTATTCACCTGCTTCCTTCTCTCCTCAATGCCTGCGGCTAAGCTTCTCAGCACCTGATTATGCCGCCATGTATACCGGCCTTGTGATAAGCTAATTCTACAACCTGACAAAATGTGCTTTAAACTTGCTGTACCTGAGCAGAGTGGGCACGATTGATCGCCCTGTACCCAGAGACTTAGGTTCTGCGGGGTTGGCAACACATCGTATGTCGCCCCTATCAGAAATTTAATACGGCCTTCCTCCATATTCCACAGGTCCCTCCAACTAAGTTTCCTCTTCTCAACACCTTCCCAATTCAACCATTGTCCCTGTTTGGCTTGACCAACTGCTTTTGCCCCCCTTAACAACTCCTCCTGCCTACGCACCTGTTCCACTACAAGCTTTCTTTTCTCCTTTAGACCTGCTTTATTCCACACTGGTTTGCCTGGGCCAAGCCCCAAGCCTCCCCGGCCAAATTGAACATTTCCTACTATTTCTGCATGCCTAAGAGCTGCCTCTGCCTCCTGCACTGCTGCCCTTGGGTTCCATTTCCTCCCCCCAGAAGGATTCGGAACCACATTGCTAACTAACATGTCCTTACTCCCAGATAATAAAAGTTCTGTCCTAACCTTAGTGCATTTAAACTCCTCTGTTAGACTGGATACTGGCAGCTGAAGCATTCCTTTCCCATACAAAGCTACATTGCTTAAGCACCTGGGAGCACCCAACCATTTTCTAATATAAGAGCTAACTAGCCTTTCCATTCTCTCTGCTACAGATAATGGGACTTCATATACTGACATTGGCCACATTAACCTAGGATACAAGCCAAACTGCAAGCACCACAACCTCAGTTTTCCTGGGAGCCCTGATTTATCTATTCTCTCCAGCCCTTCTGCAACATCCTTTCTAAATTGCACAACCTGTTCAACATCATTCAGGTCCACATTGTACCACCGTCCTAGACTCTTAACTGATTTCTCCCTAATTGTTGGGATTTCCTCACCATCTATAGCGAACTTTCTATCACTTACTTTCCCTCTGTATATTGAAATACTCCTTGACTTACTAGGCTTAATCTTCATACTAGCCCACTTGAGATTCTGATTGACTTTATCTAACAACCTCCTTGTACATGGCACTGTTGAAGTTAGCAGTGTCATATCATCCATATAAGCCCTAATTGGTGGAAGACGCATTCCATTCTGCCGTCTCTCTCCACCTACGACCCACTTGGAAGCCCTAATAATTACCTCCATAGCCATTGTGAAAGCTAGCGGGGACACTGTACATCCTGCCATAATACCAACCTCCAATCTTTGCCAGCCTGTTGTGAGCTCTGCGATACTTGCACACAGTCTGATGTCTTGGAAATATGCTTTCACCAAGTTAACAACTATCTCCGGCACTTTAAAGTAGTCAAAGGAACTCCAAATAAGGTTATGTGGCACTGACCCAAACGCATTAGCCAGATCTAAAAATACAACATTCAAGTCTCTTTTCTCCCTCTTAGCTGTCTGAATCTGATGCCAAATCATGCTAGTATGCTCTAAGCATCCCGCAAATCCTGGTATCCCTGCTTTTTGCACTGTCGTATCTATCATACCATTCCTTTCTAAGTATTTAGCCAGCCTCTGTGCTACGATACTAAAGAAAATCTTTCCCTCAACATTTAGGAGAGAAATCATCTGAAACTGGCTAAGGTCCGATGACTCCTTCTCCTTAGGGATGAAGACACCTCCTGCCCTGCGCCATGCTCTTGGAATACTTTGTTTCTCCCAAACTATTCTCAGGTATCTCCATAGTGTCCTTAAGATGCCAGGTGCACTCTTATAGACACGGTAGGGGACTCCATTAGGCCCTGGGGCCGAAGAAGCCTTTGCACGCCTAACCACCTCCACCACTTCTCTCCACCTAGGTGGGCTCACATCCATCTCCTGCTCCACTTCCCCTAATGGTGGCATGTCAGGTGGAAGACCTATGTTCCTATTCTCCTTTGAATCTGAATACGTCGACTTCAAATACTGTTCAATCTCTGATTTCGTTGCCTTAAGTTGCCCTCCTTTTTCTTGATTAAACAAGCCTTTCACAAAATTAAAGGGGTTCCTAAAAAATGCTGACCTTGCACGTTCCTTCTTCTTTCTCTTCTCCCTAAGGTGTTCTGCCCTTCTGAGTACTGCTAACCTGCTTCTCAGTTCCTCCTGCAACACCTTAATGCCCTCCCTTTCTTCTTCTGTCGCCTTCCTCCACTGCTTTCTTAACTGCCTCCTTTCCTTTACTAACTTCTCTATTTCTCTTTGCCGCCTAGACTTGCCGACCTGCACCCTCTCGCCTTTCCTTTTGACAAGCACGCCAAATCTCTCTCGACCATAGGAGTAGATCACATCTCCAATTTTATCCAATTTCTCCACTACATCTCCTCTAAGCCTGCTTAATATGACTGATAAATCTCTATCAACTGCCTCCCACTCTTTGCTATCATTAGCCCTCGGCCACCTAACTCTAGCTTTCTGCTCCATGCTTCTCTCCTTGGCTGGCCTGTTGACCTCAACACCAACTGCATCCCCTCTCCATACCTCCTCCTCTCCAGGGATAGTGTTACTGATATCCTGCGAACTGTGGGTTTCTACCTGTCGCTGGACTTCATCCGACTGATTCGACTGACTTCTCAAGAAATACTGGTCGATGCGGCCACTCTGCCCTTCCACCGCTAAACACTTCCTCCTTCCCTGATGGGTTCTAAGGCCTCGGATTGATGTTATTTTCTGCCAGCCACATGGGCAAACTTGAAGCTTCTTATCCTCTGCTGCACAACTTTTGCTCTCCTTAGTTGCCTTCCCTGTCACCTGAGTACTGCTACCTCTGGTCCTAAGAGATGGGTCCGTGCCCCCATCCCTCACTGAGTCATGTATCCAAGGCATAGTCATATCCGTTATCCTGTTCGTTACCATGCAATCCACCTGTGAGTCATCTTCCACCCCTGCTCTCGCTGACTCTTGGGGTATTTTCCTTATATTGGTTGTAGCTAAGTCTGGTTGTAGCAAGGTTAAGGCTTGCCACTGCTGCCATGGGTTGCTAGCCCAAACCAGCACCTGTGGGGTCTTTTCCCTCCTGTCAGCTGTCTTTCCAAGCAGTCACATGGTCTTTCCCTTGTTGTCAGCTGCTCTATTCACAACAGTCACTAGCCAAGCTAGTTGTGAGTTAATTTAAACACAAGATACTTGTGCTCAAAAAGAGGATTCATTCTCAGTGAAGAACCTTGGAGCTCTAATCTGCCTCTATACCTGCCAAAGAGCAGTGATTCCTAACACGTCTCTGGGGGTCATCAGGTGGAAACCTCCCTTCAACAGTGTTTCGCCTACTTAGTCCCACTACACCTCCAGGAGGTTAGGCAGTGAACTCCGGCGTCCCAGAGTCACCCCCCCTAGTGCCAGTTCACACTGCTCCTACACAATCCAAACAGCACCGCCACGTTCAACTGACCCAGAGATGCTCCAGGTAGTGGCCAGTACCGATGCTACCATTTAACTATTGCTAATGCTAATGCTAACCGCTAGGAAGAACAGAAGAAGACAAAAATGGGCTGCACAGTTGAGTTGCCAGAAACAAGCTGTTATAGCACCAACGCCTACAATATGCCAAACTGCGCCTAGACAAGCCTCAAAACCTCTGGATCAAAGTCATTTGGTGTGATGAGACCAAAATTTAACTTTATGGTCACAACCATAAAGATTTATGATGAAAAGCACACCGTCCCTACTGTCATGAAGTAGGGAAGGAGGCATGGAGGTGTTTTTGGAGTGTGTGAGCCACAGCAGAACA
Source organism: Chelmon rostratus (assembly GCF_017976325.1). Taxonomy (NCBI): domain Eukaryota; kingdom Metazoa; phylum Chordata; class Actinopteri; order Chaetodontiformes; family Chaetodontidae; genus Chelmon; species Chelmon rostratus. The sequence continues at coordinate 20,649,314 of NC_055666.1, forward strand.
GAAAATTTAGTCAGAATTGATGGAAAGATATGCAGCATGTTATCGGAAGACACTTTGCATTCATCAGCCTGGAGGCTGCACATGGGACACGCCTGGACTTTCCAACATGAAAATGATCCAACACACGAGGCCAAGTAGACCCTTCAGTGGCTGCGGCAGAGACAAGTGAAGGTTATGGAGTGGCCATCACAGTCGCCTGATCACAATGTCACTGAGCCGCTTTACAGTTCATGCAAGACAACCCAAGAATTTACAGGACATGGAGGGTTTTTGATAAGAAGGATGAACAGCTTCACCACCTGAGAAAATAAGGGCCCTCATCCACAGCTATCACAGGAGACTGCAAGCCATCACTGATGCTAAAGGAGACAATGAACAGAATTAAGAACTAAGGGTCTGCAAACATTTGATCAGGGATCCTCTCAGTAATCTCTTTTATTGCTATGTTTTTTGCCATTCTGTAATGCCTTATAGTTTAATTTGAATCCCATTAAAAAAAAATAAATGCATTGTTACTGATCACTAAATTTATGAGCACAAGTGTGTTCTGTTCCAGCCTCTCCTGTGTGAAGGTGTGTTGGATCATAAACAATGCCATATGAAGACATCATCTTGGGCTCTAGGAAACTGTGATGGACATTTTTTAGCATTGTCCAGCATTTTATAGTCTGACAGATTAGTCAAAAAATATAATCAACAGATTTGTTTATGATAAAAATAATTGTTAGTTGCGGCCGTAGATGAAAAACATTTTTTTATTGACACAAGCAATAACACAATTTGTATACACAGTCAGCTTTCTCCTAACATGCCCACATTGAACTTTAGTGGATTTTCTGGGTTGCATAGTGACATAATAGGATGTGACGGACCAGATGGGAATGAACAGATTATCTTTGCTGGAGTGGTGCATGTGTCATTGCAGCAGCTGCTCAACATCCTTTTTCGTTACTGGACATGTCAGCACACAGTTTTCCGGGTACCTGCTTCCGGGCATATTTCTCCCGCTGATGAGTATTATTGGGAAAATGGAGTGGAACTTGATGATGTCTGCCACAGAGTCAAACATCTGAGGAGAAATAAGATGTGAGCCACAGTAAATGTGATGCTGAAGATAACGCTTGCTGGTCTTTCACAATTTGTCCACTCACATCGTTTGATCGCTGTCTCGTTCCCAGGGTGTACTTGCTCGTGCTGCCGATGAACCGAATTTTTACATTGTAAACCTTCTTGTCATGATACACAGCCAATACCAAGGGTTCACTGTTGGTGTTGATGGAGCAGTCTCGTACCAAAAATGCCCCATCCTAACGTGGGCCATGTAAGGGACAAAGAAGGACCAGTTCAGCTTCAGGCACCTGGGTATCATGTTTTGATTCATTTCATATTAAAAGAGATACAGTACCTTGTTCACCAGGTGTAAGGCGTGCTCAGCATCTGCTCGATTACAAGCCCCAACATACCAGTCGTCTTCACAGGAGGTCTGCCAAATGTCAGAGAGTTCAGGTAACAAACATTGTACTTCTACAGTTTTAAGGCTTTTTTTTTTTTACATTACCAAATAGCGCAGGTATACCTGTTGAGGCATTTCCTTTGGAACAAAGTCATGCTGCTCAATGTCTTCTTTAGTTTGAGGCCATTCATGGTGATGACGCTTTGATGGCACCCTTTCTATAAGCAGAAGTTTATGCTGGCTTATTTAATTAATAGCTGTAGAATGATAGTGGTGATTGAAAACATTACTTACTCAGACTTTGTTGTGACCTAAACAAAGGAAGAAAGAGTGCATGAAGATCAAAACATGACATAATGTAACATAATTGGCCTGACAAGCCTAAGAAATTAAAGTCGCACCTTTTTTCTATATCATGAGTCTCCAAATCCAAAGAATGTCTTTGAATGTTATGGGAGGCTGAAACACTTTCAGCACTCTGAAGACCTAAAAACACATTCAGCATTATTACAGCTATCAAGATGTTTTAAAGCAAAGTGTTACACTCGCAGTTATTCAGCTCTTACCTTTGATATGTGGACTGAATGCTGCCTATGAACAGTATTAAAAAGACAATTAAACAAGATACTTGTGGTTATTTATTAACTATAATGAAAATAGCATGGCTAAAAGCACTGATTGATTATTGATTTTAAAGGACCAGAGTGTAGGATTTAGGGCGAGCTATTGGAGGAAAATTAATTTAATATTAATAATATTTCTGCATAATCACCCGAAAATAAAAATGGCTGTTTTCTAAGAATGAGCTCTTTATTTGTACTCTATTTGGCAGCAAATAGATAACTACATTATTGCAGAGCAACAGGAGTAGACACTATTACAAGACACGGTGAAGGGAATAAAAAACAAATATATATAGATAGAATAAATCAAAATAAGTAGCATGTGCAGAAGCATTCAGTAGTATTCAGTAAGTATTCAGATCCTCAGTAAAACCAGTGTAAAAATACTCAAAAAATCCTTCAAAAAAGTTACTTGAGTAAATTACAAAAGTATAAACATCAAAATATACTTACAGTATAACAGTAAAAATACTCATTATGCAGAACCGCCCATTTTGGATTAATGTTTATTATATCACTGAATTATAATTATTGTTGCATGTGCAATGATTGTGATTTGCCTCACTTTCATGCTGAAGCTGGTAAAGGTGGAGCTCATTTTATTTACCTAAGCTTCATCTATAACCACTTTGTGACTTTGTTTCTATGATTGAATCTGCATGTTTGACTACTTACTTTTTTTGTTGCTCTCTGTTCACTGAAATGGAAACAAGGCGTCATTTATACACAAAATCACAATGTTTTATCAAAGAAAAGCTCAAACCTTTTCCGTCCTCTAACCAGCAGATGGTGCCACTGCTACACTGTACAGACTGTAAACTAACAGGGCCTCTTGTCACTTTCCACCACTCACACAGAGGAGAGAGTTGCACTGGATCAAGTTCAGCCACAGCAAAATAAAACAACGGCTGCAGACGCTCACTTGAACAAGCGATGGTCTGTTGACTTGCTTCCTGAGTGGGAGGGTTAAACATACTCACTCTCTCCTGTAGATCTCCTTCAAAGTCAGCCCAGGCAATTGATTCACTAACTCCGAGGTGAACGGTGGAGGTGATGGAGAGTGCCTGGAAGTGCACAGACTCTAGCTGTAAGTCCATTCATGACTTATTTAAACAATGCATAACTTGAAGTAGTGGTGATTGAGCAAATTACCTGTGAGAGCGCTGTGATATTAGAGAGAGAGAAAAGTGATAACCTTTTTTTATGAGTCGCAATCAGTGCAAAAACAGTCAACAATGAATCGAGCTGTACATGGGGCAGGTGTTTACCTGTTCTCCTGGCAGCACAGGTGCGGGCCTCTTATCTGTAAGAGCAGCATGTGAAGATTTGTGACGCTTCTGAGGCTGCAGTGTTGAAAGTGCGATAAAGTTAATTCTGCAAAGTTGTCTTACCTAATCTGGGCTTTCTTCTGCCTGGCTTCAGGTCTCTATTTATAGCAGGCCCTGTGTTTAAAAAGATAAAGTGATTGTATGTAGTGTAAACTTACTGAAGTACTGCACTTTTGATGTTGCGATATTCAATCTTAGAGAAACATTTCTAGACTTATTCCCGGTTACTTTACAGTATGCACAACTGAAAACCATCAGATGAGGTAACCATACGCTACTAAATCTACCAAGATCAGGAGCTGCCTTTTTGGTGATTCTCATTATGGTTTAACTTAGAAAGTATTTTGTCCTTCTGGTTTATTTTTCTTGAAGCTGCATTAATGAACTAGAAACAAGCAGACAAATACAGAGCTGCCAACATATCACTGGCTTATAAATGGTTTTGGCTAACGTTTTAGCAGACAGCATCAGGCAGACATGTTGTATTAGCAGTCGTTGGAGTGTTTCTGGCCACCAGACAATTGTTAAATCCCACAATCACTCGCCTTTTAGCTCTTCTGGAAAAGAGGCTTAATTTTTTTTTTTTTTAAATTCAAGGTTATAAATGTCCTCAAAAAGTCTTAATTTAAGTTAAGAATGGTCTTATGGTCTGAGATGATGCCTTGACCCGTTAGAAATAATGCTGGCCCACAGCATCAGCACTACTTATTTAAATATAAGATCTGTTGTTTTTCTGTATATCTGGCTCAGTTCTGCACAGGACAACACCTGCTCTTATGAGCGAACTGATTCAGGAAGTAAACAATTATTAACTGATGATGATGCTAAGCTAAAGCAGACTAAAAACTAGTCTTTCATGATCAGCCTTCTATTTAGTTATGATGCGCCCTTATTTTCTGACCTTGTTGTTAAATCAGTGTTATGTTGGCAGTTTGAGAGCAGACAGTGAAAGTTTTGTTTATGTAGTCTTGTTGTTTGGATGATTATTTGTGCATTATTTCAGTCTGGACAAAGCTTTTATTTCTATTAAGTGTATACTTTAGGTTAGTTGCGCCGATCATGGATTCAGCAGAACACTCAAGTGTCTTAAATAAAATAAAATAAATAAATGTTTGGTGAACATTTTCAGCATTAATACTCTGGTGCTTAGTCTAGACATGGTGACATGAAGTCGAACCAGTTAGCCCAAGGGAAAGAATTCATGTATGTGTATGATTTAAAAATGCATCGCTCAGCCCTCGTGCCTTCATTCTGCTGTGGGAAAGATATTCAGTTTTCTTTGTCGAGATCAAGAAGTGTGCAGATACAGATGTTCACCAGCTAGTTGCTAACTTAACTGGCTGCCTCTTGTAGTGTTCGGGGAATTTATCAGAACTATCTTTCTGCCTATGAAGGCTGAAAAGACTGAGCCATGCAGTAACCATGCTGTAAAGCCAATACAATGAGCTGAAAGAGACTAAAAAGCTCTGCAGAGGAGTTTTCAGTTCCATCAGACCAGTTCACATTACACAGAGTCATTTAATTTAATGCCAAATGTTAAAATAATGCAGGTTAAATGACCCAGTGTAACTTTTGCAGAGCCAGTGAACTGATTCAGTGACGTCCTTACACAGAAATATCTCTCTAATTCTAACATCAGCTCATATTAGACACCATAAGCTACTGGTACCAGTAAGGCTTTAGTGTATTGAATTAAACAACCACTTCCAGGGCTGACGACTTCCACAGAACAGCATTACCACAATAATCAGATTATGGAGAGCTTTGTCACTTTACCTGCAGTGGCTGGGATCTCTCTTGGGAGGATGTTGGAGTTACCCTGATGGAGTGGAGGGCAGAACACAGGGCATAAAGTACAAGCAGACATTAACAGCAGTTCAGTTATAGCGAGACGCTACAATAAAGAAAACAAAACAGAAACCTTACAGCGGAGAGCGATGACAGGCTCTGAGCCGACGATGACCTTGGAAGATCCCTGTCTTGAAAGCAAAAGAAGTTGTGATGCCCACAGTCTAATGAGTGACAGTAATGATAGTAGTTTCAGTAGCTGCAGTGTTAGCTGACAGTTTAAACACCCTTTGAGTTTGTATCATTCTTGTAACTCGGTCGGTGCCGGTCCCAGCAGTGCACTGCAGCAGCAGACGGTATTGATTACAGAGGGAGAACACTCCAAGTGTGAACAAATTTAAAAGCCACATTCAGTATAAAGTTGTAGACGTGCAGCTGTGAGGCCCCTGGCTGCGGGCCACATCCATGCAGGAGAGTAAAGGGAGTCCATTCACACTACATGCTTCCCTCTTTCCCCCTTCGGCTCCTGGATAATTGTGATCTCCCGCAGTCTGACTCAGCCAACAGATGGCCCTGGAGACCCACTGGCAGATCATGCTCACTCAGCATGTGCTCGCTCTCTCTCAGATCCACACTGCTTTCATTCTCACCACAGTTTGCCGTGGAGCTGGTGTTTTTTTTTTTTTTTTTGTCTGCATTCATTCAGCTTCATTCTAATTATGTCCACCAGAGCTTTTCTCTGTCGGAAAGCGAAACACACTCTCCCTTGCTGTGTCGACCGTGCAACCACTGCTTTAAGCTGAAGTTTGGACAAGTTTGTAACCGAGAGTTCTTAGGTTTTTGGATATAGGTTATTTTGGTCTGTTTATTTTGACTGCACTATTTTTTAAGGTGACAGACCAGAACGAAATGAAGATTCACACCTACAGATGGACAGAATTACTCAGTCTAAGCGTGACATTGTTTATGGACTCTTGTTAACTGCATTTCCTGTTCTATTTTGTAGTAGCCTCCTTATGCATTTCTGTATATTTACTTCCTGTCTTTGTTGTGTTTCCCGCTCAGTTTACCTGCCGCCTGTTCTCAATCATCCTATCAGTTCCCCTGTATTTATAGGCCTAGTGATCCACTGCCTGTTTGCCTGATTGTCTTTGTCTTCCAGCAGACAGGAGTGCTGGTCTCTGTTATCCCTGTTTGTGCGTGTTAGTGTTTTTATCTCTACCTTGTGTTTTTGCCTGGCTTGTCCTTTTGTTCTGCTTCTACCTCAAGTTAATTCAGTTTTTCAACTCTTGGACTTTCGTGTGATCCTTGCACCTCTTTGGGTCATTACATTAAATCTCAGCCCAATGAGAGAACAGGAGTTTTGTAGTTTGCTGTTGTTCGCTCAGCTTCACTGTCAACCAACCTGTTCTCACTCCCTGCTCATCATATATGGACGTTTGGTCAGGACCCACTGACATCACTTTTTAAACCACTGTGTACCCCTTTAGCGTCATTTTTCAGTGTGCAGGGTGGTTGTATAGACTTTTATAGAGAGCCCGTTCACACGTCACATGATGTAGTATAAAGAGCAAGAAAAGTCCACTGAAGGAGGAGGCTGTGGTGATTAGCTGGATCTATCACAGGACCTTCACCGGGAGGGCTTGTGTCTTGCGTGAAACCAAACGTGAAGGTTGATTTCTTCTGTAAGTGACGTAAACGTAAATCTGACCAGTGCGATCGTTTCACTACGCTAACCACATGTTATTGTTCTCAACAAGCTTTATTTTGAAAGTCTAACCGCATAATCGGATGTTGTGTATTTATAATTGCTAATTTGACCACGGAGTCCTGCATGTTGAAAAATGATGTCAAGGGGTCCCGACCAAGTGTCTGCACGTGACGAGTTGGGAGCGAGAATGTGTTGCGTCAACGAGGCTGTGATGTAGTTAAGAGAGATGGAAAGCGAAACATCGAAAATTGATGAAACACTAGCACTAGTTTTTACCAAATTTTGAAAAAGTCAACATAGATTCATTTTCAAAATCAAATTAGTCCTGAAACAGAAACAAAACCAAACTGAAATGAGACGTTTGTAAGGACTAAATGAAACAAAGCCCTCTAACGAAATAAGGATCAAAATCAATGTGAATTATGAGCTGAATGCGAATGAAACATGTCATTGTTCTCTTCTCTACCTGCATACTCTGTCTCATCATTTATGGGCCTCGCAGGAAGAATGTGAATGTTTAGCACTTCCTTGTGGTCATCCACCACGTCGTACTCAGGCTCCACGGCGTTGCTGTAGTCACCGCATCTTTGATTTCTGTTCCTGTCTGTCCTGCTGCGATGCTGTGGAGAGGAAGTTGCAGTTTCTTCAAATTGGACGTGCTAGTAGACATACATCATAAAGCTTGGGCTGGGAGACATCTGCATATTTCTGGAAGATGACACTCAATCAAAACCATTAGAACTAATTCATACAATGCAATATACGGTCGCACAACACGTAAAAAGGCCAAAAAAAAGTAGGTGAAAAAGTGAGACAGAGCCTCACCAAGTCAAGAAAGACGGCTTTTGACTATCACATTCAGTATCAACTGACTGCAACCACTTGAGTCTTACAGCTTCTTGCTTTTTATGTTCATCAACATAGAAAACTATATTCTGAGTAGATGCATATTCAACAGTGATAAGCACAGGAAGCTACTTGGAGGTGTTGCAACAGAAACCCCTGCTTGTCTCAGAGGGATTTCCTTTTTAAAGCTTCACTCTTTACAGTCACGCAGACACTGAGTTGCACGAATGCCAGGTGTGGCTGACACATTTCAGTCAGCCATATATTTAAAAAGTGACAGCCTGTGACACAGTGTTAAAGTGATGATGAACATATCTGTGAATAAATGGCACATGCATTGTCACTTTGTATATCCATGCACCTGTGGCAAAGGGAAAAAAGGGTGAAATTAGGGTGAATGCATGATCAGCGGGTGCATCAGTCATGGCCAATCAAACCAGCTTCTCTCATTCAGTTTAAAAGCCGTGTGATCCACATCAGAAATGGCTCTTTTGTAAACTAGAGCAGAGTCCAGATTGGCTTTTCCTGGGAGGAAATTGATGTTTTTGTCCAGCAGGTGCAGTGTCACCACCAGGCATTCACGCAGCACCATGAATATTTCGCCAAAGGCGTAATGATGAACTCTGAGAGTCTATTTTGAAAGACAGTGGCTCACGCAAGAACCACATGTATGCCTGAGTACAACATTTCAGATTTATCTAGATCATGTAGCTGAACCACTTATTTGATTATTATTGTTATTATTAATAGTATATTATAAAAGTGGTTGAACAAGATTGACTCCTGGTAGAACAACATTTTTACTTCATGATTTTGACTTGGTCCTCTATGCTTGCATTGTAGGTGTACTGTGTTAGATTTTTTTGGTCACATAATCATAATGAACTCCCCACTTATTGCATGCATATTAATGGAATATTGCTCTTTATTATTCATTATGAACAACTAATTTAATGCCTTATTCTGGGGCTCAGGGTTGTTAAGGGTTAGTATTAGGTTATTAAGATTGTAATTCATGTTCAACCACTTCTTTCCTTACTATCAATAAGCAGTAATTACGAGGTTGTTGAAGGAAAAATTCTTAATATAATTTCCTAGTAGTTGTGGAATATGGTTATGCAGAATAAGGCAGTAATGAGTGCTTTATAATGACTAATAAAGAGCCACTATGCTACGGATATGTATACTAATAAGCAATTTGTTAATGGTGAATATTTGTACCCTAATATGAAATATTATTGATTTAAAAAATTATAATGTTAAACATTTATTGTACAATGTGTCACATTTATTCTGCGATCTTCTGCCTATCATGTTGACACTAATCACATTCTGGTGCACGGCACAGATAACTTGCCGACCAGGACCACTTCCTGCCTGTTACACTGTTGAAGATTTAACAGTTTAATGAAGACATATCTCAGCCCTTGTCCTGAGTGCTCATCCCTCTGTTTTAGAGCCTGCAGATGGAGCAGACACACACCTATAGTCTTCAGGTATATGCGGTATAATGTTCGAATCAACGCTGTCATCATCCTGAAAGAGGATGACAGTTACCGGCAGAGAAGAAGTTTTTTTTTTTTTTAAACTCAGTACAGATTACTGCAAACCCAAACCTGGAAAACTGATATGAAAGATGCTATGCTATTTCCCTGTTATTATGCACTTAATCTTCATAACCACAAAACAATAAAGTGAAGTGGAAAACAATTATTTTAATTTTCTTAACACATGAATGCTGTTTCCTGATTTTTTAAGTTTTTGACCTATAATAGATGCATTCAAATGGCATTAAAATATTATGAATGAGCTATATCTAATGAGCTTTAGTGAATTTGACAGGGGATTATTGGATTAATTAGTAAGACTAAATAAATTGGAATATATTTCATAATTTACCTCCAAAAGGAACATTAATGCGACCATAAACAGCAGTTATAAATGACAGTAAAGGCACAGACTCATGCTGGTATGCTCTGTGTTGTTCTTGCTGGGCACTAACAATGACAGAGCAGAATCTCACTCTACTCATTTCTGTGCTAACAGGTAATTACACAGGGGGCTGCAGACTCCTAAAGCTTCCCCTGGGAACATTCATGTGGAACCATCGGGGAAACACTGTGGATACGTGCGCTATAACTCACCATTATCACAGCAGACTCATGGCTGTTCCCTCGCTCTGCTGCTAACGGGGGAGTGAAGCAAAAATGAAAAACATCATTAGTTCGGCGTTCTGCTAAAGAATGTGGCCTTCCAACACAATTTTGTCCTTGTTCTTTTTCTTCCTCAACAGTTAAACATGCAGAAGAATGGCGTCTTTATATGCAGCCAAACAGAGCTGTTTATGGCCCCTCACTGTTCTCACTGGGCTCCTCCGTTTTGTTTATCTGAGACACTTTTTTAACATTCAGTGGAAAGAAACTACATCTGAATTTACTGTGAAAGAGGGTTTTTAAATATTGGCTTGATTTCTTATTATGTATTATTTTATCTTGACATAACCACCATTTTTACATCAGCCGACTGAGCCTCAAGTATTAGTCAGTCATTGTTATTAGATTTACGACTCTGTGTGAACTGTTTCTCAGTATGATCTAGATTAAGGACAACACCATGATTTAAAATGAATCCCTGTTCATTAAATATCCTTACTTCCATTATCATGTGTTTACAAAGTGGTGAACCCCCCTAATCCTTGCTTGTAAATTACTTTGAGCGTTTCCAGGATGCTCCTTTCATACCCAATCATGATGCTATCACCTGTTACCAATCAACCTGTTTACCTGTGGAATGTTCCAAACACGTGTTTTTGGAGCGTTCCACAGCTTTCCCAGTCTTTGTTGCTCCTGTCCCAACTTGTTTGAAACATGTTGCTGCATCAAATTCAGGATAAGCAGATATTTACAAACAATAATGAAGCTGAGGAGTTAAAATATTAAATACAGCAACTATGTTTACATGCACACTAATATTTCACTATTATCCCAAAAATGATTCTGAGTTTCATACGGGTCATGTAAACAGAATATTCTGGTTGCATTTTTAAAATTAGCCCTTATTCTGAATGGACATGTAGGATATGCACATATTATTCAGCCTCTACGGCCTCTTGCCTATTTACTGTCAGCTCTGATCAAATAGCCAACATTTTGCTAGGCTGGAATAGAGATGCATGCACAAAAAAAAAGCCTGCATTTCTGGTCGGAAGGAGAAACACACCTACTTCTGAATATTATTAAAGACTAGGATCAACAGGTTTTTGGATGGGCACAAATATCACAGCGCTGACCTTTACAAGAAGACAGCTGAAGAAATTAAAGGGGGTGGCTGTGTTCATTAATCGTAATAAGCACGGCTGCATGTAAACAGGAGTATTGGTGGAATATTGATGTTCATTAGTCATGCAAACAGCTTAGTAAGGGTGGAATAAAGGCAAAAACTTCAATATTTTGTGCATGTAAATGTAGTCACTGTCTTTGTGTTGTTTTTAATTGGGTATGTGTTAAAAAGGATTAACAAATGATCAAATTCTGTTTTATTATGTTTAACACAGTGCCCCACTATTTTAATCAGGACTGTATTCAGTCACTTAAGTAAAGTCTTAAGTAAAACAAATACAGAGCAACAGTGAAGTCTTGCACTCAATTCCAGCAGACGTAGCACCTTGGTGTTCATTAGCAGCGTCCCATTATTCATCTCAGATAACCTCTCTGTGAGTGGGGGGAGCAGTCAAATGATGAGTGACCCCATACAAGCCTTGTTTTGTCTATTATCAACACCTGCAGATCCAAACAGTCTACAAAAGTGTGAAAGCAGCTTCCAGAGTTGTGTCAAAGCACAGAAACATTACCAGGAAAAGAGGCGAGAAGAGGAAGAGAAACACAGGGTCAGAGCCAATCAATCACTCTTTGACTGACAGGTTTTTATCTTTGAATCCATTTGGCTGTGAGGGAAAACATAACAGGAAGCAGGAAGGAAACCTACCCAAAATAGAAGTAAGGACCTTTAAGCAAGGCCGAGGGATTGTGAAAATGCCAGGAGACATTACAGGCTACCAACTGACAGTCCCCAAATGGAGAATCAGACTCAGTATTGGATTTGGCACCACGGTCCAACACTCAGCTGGGCCGTCTGTCTGCTTTGCAGAGCTTGCTGGGCCGCGGGAAGTGGTGTTGGATCAGACGTATGAAAAGGAAGGAGATTGGATACATGGAGCTAGCATCTGAGGTTGAGCAGTTAGTCTGGAAAATAAACTTCTGCCCCACTGGAATTGGGTGCAGAGGATTTGTGGCAACTCAAACCACCAGACTATTTGAGGATTTGTGACCTGACTTTGTTACGGGCATCAAGAAAGTATCAAAAGCAGAGAGCGGGCAAGAGCTCGGACTGAAGAGAGAAACGATATCTGCAGAGATCAAACCAGGAAAAACTGTAGATAAAAAGACTGTCATAAAATGTTATTCACTATTACTCATCATCAACTTGTAGGTGTTGATAATTACCTGTTAAATGTGTCCTTTGCTGGTGGGTTTTGTGACAGTAAATACGTGTGTATACACCTATTTTAGATCCAGAACCAAATTGTTTGTATTTGTGTATTTTGTGCATTTGTTCAATTGGTTCTGTTTTTATATTTTAGTCTAGTTCAAATTTAGTTGTAATACTTCTAATACTGCTTGCAAATGAACAAAAAGGGAGACATTAAGTATGATGTGCAAGTATGGAGGCTAGTTTTGTACTTTTTGTTGCAAAATCAGCCTGATTTTTCATGTTTTGACAAAAAAAAGAAAGAAATTTGAATCAAAGCCTGACTCTCAACTCCACCTGAAAACCTTTCAAAGCTTGTCTCGTCTTTATATTTCCATCCTTGTCATTTTCATCTATTTTTACAGCAGACTATTCGACACACTCCCCCGCAGTTAAACGTTGAGAACAATTCAGCTGTTACCTACCTTTTCAGAAGACTTGTACAACAAGCGCACCTGCATCAGTGGGTGTCCAGCACTTTCTGCCTCTTTGGTTGAATGTATTTGATTATAAAACCAGTCTGCAGTTTTACATTCCCTCCCTTGACATACGAAAACACCTGGGCTGCCTCAAGTCTCACTGTCGGAGCTAAGCAGCCCACTGCACTAACCCGAAATGACTTCCTGTGTGGTGAATAACTGGCCTATAACCTGAGGTCTTCACTTTTGTTTTAGACAGTAGCAGCTTTTGGAGGGCTTCTGCTTGGTATCAGTGATCTGATTTCACAGGTCAGTATGTGCACAACATATTTTGTAGAAACACTGTTTGTGATCTGGCTATTTTGTTTGTTAAATTGAACTCATTTCTCCACAGCCTATGCACCAGCCTCGCTGTTTCCTATTTACATGCAACAGCATCGCAAAATTTATCTGAAAACCAGAGTGAGACCATTTGCTCAGTAAATCAGGGTCAAATGAATCTGCCAGCGCGACAGGTATTTCTCTTAATTTGAGCAGGAACATAGTGACATTTCAACACCTGCTCTGCCAACTGCGAAAGGAAGCAGGGTGACATTTAGAGTTTTCATTAGATCATCATCTGGCTGCATTTTTACACCAAACAAGAAGGTGAAGCCAAACTCCAATTAGTGACAATATTTTATTCAAGGTTAACCTTCACAAAGTGATATTTCACTTTAGAGTAATATTTTCATCTTATCGAGAAAACACTTAATGAAGAGTCTACTGCCAATTAGGATGTGCTTTAAGAACACTGGCCAGCGGCCGTATCTTCAGCACTCAGATGAAAAAATGTCCAGCATGGATTAATATCAACATGATGGTTATGTACTCTGCATTGACACATAAACCAAAATTCAGACAATGGGAGGCATTAAAGTCAGGCTATTAATAGTAGTTATATAACAGCACAAATGAGGCAGAAAATGTATTTTCAGCATCGGCCATGAAGCTGGCCTGAGAACAGGGTGCACTGACAGTAGTCAGAGCTGAGCATTACTCATTCTTATTTAAACCCTTCCTGCTGGTACAGGAAATTAAATGGGTGATATTCTCCTTAAAAGCCTCCATCTGTAACAGTAAAAAAAAAAACTGTGACCTCAAACAAGGCATGCAATGCTCACCACAGGTCCTTCAGGTTACTTTCCAATGTTAAGAGAAAAGAAAAACTTTTGGGCCAAAGATTACACAGTTAAATCTACTTATTTAATCATTTTATTCAAACTTTTATTTTTGTAGTCATGATCACATCACCAATACAATGTTGAAATCTCAGGATGTTTGCGAACAATAGGTCTAAACACGTACATTCAGAAGGTACGTGTTGAAAACAAGCCAGCGATTTACCCATATTAGCCACCACTTTATTTTAAAAGCGAGTGCATCTGTACTGTTGCTAAAAATCCTTCACTGTATACAGAACCACAGCTGTGGTAAGAACTGTAGGTCAATGTTGGTAAGTAAACAGTGAAAAGACGTTTAAACACCACGTAGTTTAGATAATTCTGTTTCTCTGTAGAATAAGTTTGACTAGTTTTTTCAACTTGAATGTTTCTTGACCCATCTGGCCTGTTTTTAGCAACGTTGCCACATGCCAAGAGCTCAGCAATTAGCTTGGTGAGTCCTAAATCATCCAACAGCGCTGATGGCAGAGCGATTTGCAGAAGCAAACTTGATTTTTTTTTAAATAGTTGTGAATGAAGCTAATGAAGCTCTAAAAGCTGCCTTAATCAATATTTTAGATTAACAATGGGTCAAATGCTTGTAGTGATGAATCCATAGTATAAAATTCTCCTGACACATTCTCCTGACACTGCACATCCCCTCAGCTCTGCACAGCATTTTAGCATCTTAGCCCATTATTTTAATACAGCTTTGAGTCCCAGCTAGAACACTACGCTACAACAGTGAACCAAACTATATACTGAGTTCAAATCTTGGTTATTCATGCCGCCATGATGCTGCGATGCAAAACTGACAATCATACAAAAGTTCGGACGACTTCTCTGCGATCAGCACACAAACTCCAGGCGTTTGTTTTTAAACAGAGCAGCACTATGACAGAGTGTCTTCCTGTCTGCAGTGGGTCGGAGGACTGGCCTCCTCCAAAAAGCGATGCAGCTGAGAACAGGCGCACAAGGTCAGCCTCTCTCCTGTGGTTTCTTCTGCAATGGTATAGCCTGACTTCCTGTGAAAGATTACCATCTAGCCTCTCATATTCTCACTGATGCTTATCTTTTGAGCCGCAAACGCCAACTCCCCGAACATCTCTACACCTTGGCCCCCAGCGACAGCCCCATCGGCCTGTCAATCTGGCAGTTCATCCTGTGTCCTCAACCCCCCCGTTCTCCTCCCAGCAGCCAAAAGCTGAGCCGTCCTCCCCTCCTCTGTCCCGGACCTGTCACTAAGAAATAAGATCCAGAGTCCCAGCCTGGGGGGTGAGGAACACAGAGGTTGAATATGGGTGAGGTGTGCATATTGCAGGATTTTCATAGGTTAATATAACCCAAGTCCTTCATGCATTCAGAGTTAAGTTAAAGTCATGTTGCAACAGGAAGGATGCATGTGATCATGAATGTGAATGACAAACCACATTAAGTACAAGATTATTGAACAGCTGCAGAGGTACAGGAGGCCCTCCTGCACGCAGAATAACCACAAAGTGATGATGTGTAGTGTAACTGTGGGCTGATGTTTCTTATAAAAGAATTTTTTTTTCCAATGCTTGTGTAGTAATTTTCTCATTGGTGTCTACACTTTGACTGTTGGGAAGCGCCAACTTGCAACTATGGTTATTTAAGGAGTGAACATTTTGGTTTCAACAGAGCCACATAGAAACTGTGCCTCAAACTCTGGGAGAACAAGTTGGTTGGTGATAGCCAAAATGTCTTTTTTGTACGTAATGTAACATACTTATTTTAAGCCAAAAAGACAAAGTTTTTCTAAACCGAACCAAGTAGTTTGGTGGGTTGTTTTACAATGTTGGCCACATGATTGTTATTGTTCTCACCAAGCTTTATTTTGAAAGTCTAACCAGAAGTTGCTAACCAGATGTTGTATATTTATTGTTGCTAACTTGACCGTGGAGCCCTGATGCTAAAGGGGTACCCAGTGGTCCCGACCAAGCATCTCTAATAATGAAATGTCTCAACAACTGTTGAACAGATTGCCATGACATTTGCACAGAAGTTGTATGAACTTCATCCTCTGACTTTTCCTCTAGCGCCATCATCAGATCAAAATTTTAATTTTCACCAAATAGGATCAAATACCTGCAAGACTAACAACATTCCCAACAGCCGCAGCTGTACTTTGTGTTTAGTGCTAACTAGCTAATGTTAGCATGCTATCATGCTAAACTAAGGTGGTGAGCATGGTAAACATCAGCAGCTGGACACACCACATGGCTGTAGACTCTTCTTGTGCCAAACTTCTTGTGCCTTTGAAACATCAGAATGCTAACATGCTACTAGTAGCAACGCTGTTAACACGCCAGTCATAATTTTGTCTCCAGGTTACAGGTTACTCACCAGGTAACAAGCGAACCAGCTTTAAAAGTGACGCATCCCATCCGTCAAAGCAGTCAACGTAAGGGAAACACTGACATGGGTGACAGAATCAAACACCAACCAATGATGAAGAACAGTTTTGTTTTCTTCTTAGCGAAGATGCAACTTCAACATTATCAATCAATGAAACTAAAAGTTACTTTCAAGTATGGTATGTAAGCTGTGGGTGAAAAACCTCATAGAGCGGATCAGGACTTGATAATTGTGCAAACATGGAGATGACGGCGCACACTTATCGGCAACTTTCATCAAAGACATTAATGGCGTCGCATGACTTTGTACGTGCAAAAAGGGACAGAAGTAATAGTGTAAAGATTGAAAAAAGAGGGCTTGAGACAGAGGTGTAAACCCCTGTCTACTCGTTCACCTCTGCACATCTTTTCATACTGGTGTTCTGTTTTTAGCTCAAAGAAGACCTGACTTCAACGTGCGCTTCAGCAACCACACTTGTTCACAGGTAACCACCGTAACGCTCGCTTTGGCTTAGTTATAGTCTGTATGCTTTATTTACTGCATACTTGCTCACTGGCGAGGCCAGCAGTTGTCTTTTCTAATCTACAGTATATAAGAGAAGGCTGAGATAGTGTCATACAGCCAGATAGATAAGATCAGAGAGAGGGAGAGAGCAGGCAGTCTGGCCGGTCTGGCTATCTCTCTGGTGAGTGTGATTCAGCAGCGTGAATAATTAAAGCTGGGAGCAGTGATAGAAATCTGTAGACGCCGGGGTCGGATAATACTGGACGGATATCAGGGGCCTTTGGTGAGGGGAGGTGGCGGCTGAGACGACATTAGTCACTCTCCCTGTGCCCCGGGCAGCCGTCAGGGCACCGTGCTGAAGGTCAGGAGATGATGGATGGACAAAGACCGGCGCTGGCTCACAGCTGAAGTTGACTAGAAAACGAATGTCCTGTACATGAAATATTATCCTCATTGAGGAAGATACCTGATCTGATACTGCAGCAATGTGTCATGGCTTTGTGAACTTTGTGAAGAGCCATGGCCCATCAGCTTGAAAGTAAGTCTGTGACAATGTGACATTTTTTTATTAGCAGAGGGAGCATATGAGTGAAGTTTAGCCACATCAGAACACTTTCTGGATGTGAAGAATTTGCACTCATTTGCCATTTGACTTTCTGTAATTAATCATCAAATTACTCATTATAATTACACATTGAAGGGTGCAAAGCATTGGTTTGCTTTGTCTGGTTTGTGTGCTGCAGTTTGAAAGGTCACAGGGAAAATTCTGGCTGTCGCCCCCCGACGTCATCATTGTTCTTTGTTTCTCTCATCTATTTGGTTTCTCTGATGTCTTTCATCTTAGCTGCATAGAAACTAAGTCCGCCATGACTGTCAATGTTTGGCAGAGGCTGTGTTATTTTTGAGAACCGGTCCTCTGCAATCAGCCACAACTGCCTGCTTGCTGACTGTTGTTTCATTCATTGGTTTACAAAAACTAAAATTCATATTGTTTGTCTTGCAAATGATGCTGCTCCAGATATAGACTGTGGGCAGATGTCACAGCATGCAAAAGTTGTACTGAAACAAGTCTCTCTATGAACCCAACCACAAAAGAGCGTCCTCCTCCTCCCCCAGCATTAGGACGATTGTACTGTATTCTCTCTCAGCCCCCCCATACACTGCTCCATTCATTATAATGGTAGCAGTGTGTCGGCAGAGCCTCAGTGACGGCAAGGAGCCCCATATTCAGGTCAACTCGCAGCCAGAACGATTCCTTGATTATTCCTTATTTATCCCAGTCATTCCCCCCGCTGTGGTGTGGAGTCTCAGGAAGATGTGTGTCTGAGTGAGAGAAGCCAGGGCTAATGAGCTGAGAGCTAGCACGCTGGTCGTTAGTAGGCTAGGAGCTGCGCCTGTCCCCGCTCAGAAGGCACATTCAAATCATCAGCCGCCCAGCATCTTGTTCAGGTTGACTCAAGCCAATAATGCAAGCTATTAATGGTAATATGGAGGTGTTTACCGTCTTGTAGGTTGATATAAATACCCAATGTGCATCCATTAAAGGCTCACACATACTGGAAATGTGATTCAAATGTCTATTAGCTGAATGTACAACAAGACTAATGGTGAGTTCAGACCAAAAGAGAAGCAAATTTTACCTTTCAAAATCATTATGTTCCATACAAAGTCAGTGCAAAGACAATTAAGATGCGCTAGCTTTGGGCTAATGTACTGTTCAGACTGCTCGGGGAGAGTGAACATGCATTTGTGTTTATGCAAATAAACAAATGATGGCGTGGTCAAGCTCACACGAATAATGCAAGGTGAAAATTTGCTTCGCATTTGGTCTGAACGCACTATAAGAGTTTGCACCAAGATCCATGAGGCTGCTGGCATAGCTGTAGACATGGCTGTAGGCAAGCCTGTTAGCATGCTAGCATTTGCAATTCAACAAAGTACTGCTGGGAATGGCATCAATTCTGCAGATATTTGATCAGAAACTTAAGAACTGAGCAAACTGTTTCAACTGATGATGGTGCTAGATGGAAAGTGGAGGATCACTGAAGTTGTTGCAGTTCATCCTGTAATGAAGATGGCTGCAGGACACACCTGGCAGACCATCACCAGATGCTGATACTGATGATGATACTGAGCACCTGCTGGTGGCTGTGGAAGAGGCTGTCATTGACTGTAAGGGATGCACATTCACACATTGTAAATTCTTCAAGAAAGTCTGGAGAACAATATGTAGAAGGGACTACACTCCATACACAGCTGATCAGAAGTAGGATGACATATAAGCTTTATTAATTAAAACTGCAAGTCAGCACTTTAACATTTGTGACTGCATGCATTAACTGAGTGACTTATTGATCTCATCTAAAATTCAGCGGAATCACACAATTCCGTTCTCTTATCTTGAGATAAATTTATGATCATCAACTTTATAAATCATATATTTGTCTGTAAGGTTTGTCTCAAAGATAAAAATGTAATATATATATACATATGAGATTCATAAGTGAAAGACTAATCAGAAAGTGCTGCAGCTAATGTAGAATTTTGTTATTAAGATTTACCATATGAAACCGATACAAATCTAGACACAAAACCACCCCCAAGTTCACAAAAAAATATCTTGATATGACTTCCTGATTATTCTGTATTAAACATGCATCTATGCTACAAAAAGTCCAACTGCTCATTCTTCCAAGAACCGTACCTCGTGCATTAATTTCCTATTGATGTGGTGCACCTGGCAAACAGCTGCACAGGCCTCATCTGTGCTCAATGTGCCTGTGGCGAGAAACACCGATACCATCAGCATGTTTTCTGTTAAAACAAGTAAACAGTGTTCTGCACTTATAAATTCACAGAAAGTTACAAAGCATCTGCAGTCGTCTGAATCGTGTTTAGGAGCCAGAAAATGAGACATTTGTCTGGTTCTCATTTTGCTTTTTTTCCCTGTGCTCTTTTTCAAAAATCTGGTTTGATTTTGCATTTACAGTTTGCAGCCAGCTGTCATACAGGGCTGTAGTTAACACTGAGGACACATTGAGGTCATGTACATTTTATTTATTCTGGGAATGTGGGTGTTTTAGCAACCTGGGGAGAGTAACCCTCTGGGAAAAAAATATATGGTTGATATTTAAGAGACTAATTCAAGTATTTTGATACTGAAAATATTCAGATTTGACAACTTTAAGGCCAAGAAAAACGCAACAGTCAGTATGTCCACAGCAGAATGTTTTTCCTGGCACTGTGGAGAAGACCTTCATGCTGAAAAATATAAATTACATACACTAATGTATATAAATGCACATTTAACTTAATAAATACAATGCAAATTTTTTAAGAGAAGAACACAAGAGACTCGGCTGCTGCCCACTCCAATCTTCTATTTTTAATGGACGCTTACTCAGTGGAACCTTTCTCAAGCTCTGTGAAAAGTCTAAAATCATACTGTTACCCAAAGATGGGAAAGCAGTTACTGCCTCCAATAGTTGACCTTTTAGGATTCTTCCTGTGCTATGGAAGCTACATGAGAAGATAATTTTTAATCAAATGTTAAATTATTTTAGTAGAAGTGGACTTACATTAGCACAGCATGCTTATAGACCCGGGCACTCCACTAGTGCTGCTTTAGTACACATGACTGATCGCTGGTTAACACGTTTGGATGACAGGAGACTTGTTTGCTCTTGGACTTTACTGGTTTTGATGTTTTGAGCTTTTGATGCAATTGACTACAGTATTCTGATTACCAAACTCAGTCATGAGTTACCTCTCTGGCAGTATTTCTGATGTTAAATAAATATGTTGTGGCGTTCCACAGGGGAGTTGCTTGGGGCCACTTTTGTTTTCAATTTTTAGAAATGATTTACCATTTGCTGTTTACAAAGCCGATGTAGTTATGTACACTGATGACTCAGCTTTGTTTTGTGGTTCACTGACTTTAGCGGAGCTGAGAGTAAATCTGCATGTCAAGTTGCATATCAGTACTAAACAGCTAAAAATGAACAAAGTAGTACTGAACATCGGCAAAACTAAATGTATTGTGTTAGACAGTAGGATGTTGTCGCTACTGCATGAAACTTGACTGTAGACATCAGTTGAGAATGTCACTAAAATCAAATTACTGGTGTTAAATTAGATAACGAAGTCCTGTCCTTGTTTTAATTTGACCATATTAGATTTGTCATATTTGTTCAGCTGTAGCACTGATGACTACGTAGGTGTAATCATTAAGCACATACTCAAAAATCAACACAGAGCATTCAATAATTGGATATATTTCTTTTTAAATCAATCAGTGATTTTTCTGTCATGTCCCCTTTGGAGGCTGAAATATTATCACACAGCACTCATTTTGTGAACCATTGGTATGATTCCTAAATGATATTAAACATGACAAAATTGTAAAAAAAAAAAAAAATAAAATAAAAAAGGAGTTAGATGACAATAAATTTCAATAAAAGGTGGCTGTGGGTCACCATTAATTGTAGGGTTTGGTTTTCAGTCACTGACTCATCCTGTCCAGTTGCTCCCAATCATCAGGCTGGCAGCTTGCACAGTTTCTACAATCGGTGTTTGAATGCATGGAGAATGAAACACTAGAAAATGTACTAATCTATCATAAGTTTCCTCAGATGTTGCATGTGCATAGGGAAATACATGCTGAGACGAGTTATAGCTTCAGAAAACTGCAGAAACTGGAGAAGTCACATTACTTTCACCCTGTGGCCAAATTACAGTAGTTAGTTATAGGGCTAAAACTCTATGGGCTCTTCTCTGAACTTTTAAAAAGAGCCACTCAGGCATTGTATGCATGCAGGAACACACACACACACACACACACACACACACACACACACACACACACACACAATGCTAAGTGGGAGCAGGGCATTGCTCTAGCTATTCCAAATGAGCAACAGTGGGACCAGGAATAATGGATGAGCAGCAGCATGGTCAAGTCTAATTACTGCAACCTCTGGACCATTGAATCCTGGTTTTTACTTTCCTGGCCACCTCTGGTCCGGTCACATGTGTAATAGCCTGTTGGGAGAGCGGGAATCAGTCTTTCTGTGCTGCTGCAGTTCAGCAGGCTCACAGTTCAGGTCCTCGCCCCGGCTGCAGCCTCCAGTAAATGTGGCTCTACATCACCCCGGACACAATCCATCCCCATTAACTTCAAGCAGGTGGAGCCTATTTCATCCTCATTGCCTCCAGTGTCTGAGCCCGACAGCCACTCTATTCTTATAATCCATGGATCTCAATGTGTTATGCCCTGCTCATGAGGTTCAAGTGGTTTAAAGGACATGACAGGGCAGAGAATGGAAGTTAATTGACTGTGCGATGACGATAATGACTTGATTCCGGCCGGAGTGTAAAAACCATCATGAGATCCTCTGCAGAGTGTGAGGTCCACGGCCGCAATTATGGAAAAACATTTATAACTGCTGCTAACAGGAATTGTGCCGCCCATGGAAACCATGTACGACAGTATACTGAGGATACCCACATTACCATTTACTGGCTGCTTGTAATATTATTAATCTGAGGATATAATAATACTAATAAAGTAACATAGTGAAACCTATGGTGAAATCTTCACATGCAGATTACTGGCTGGTCATGTTGAAACTTTTTCAATCCTACTGTTAATAACTACTGACGATGTCAGGTCACATGACTTTTTTTTAACCTTAGATGTTCCACATCTGACCAATCTGAGTCAAGTAAATACAATGATAAAGAAAATATATATAAATAAATATATATAAATATATAAATAGAATGACAATGTTACATAAATACAGAATAAAGCATATGGAGCTGAAACCAGTTTAAATAATATGGAGTTTGATCTTGTCAGTCTGATTTTTGATGAAGTCAAAAGTAATTAAAAATGAGTCATAAGTATAAACTTTAATTTAAAAAAGGCTAAATGATCTAATGAAACGGTTTGGCACTTTAGGTTTTTGCAAGTGTTTATCAGGAGGAAATTTGTAGTGCATTTGTAGAGAACTATTTTCATCAGTGGATTAATACACATTCTGTACACTTTTGAGTATTTATGGCAGCAGGATGATGAGTGTGGGTTCAGCTCAGAATAAACTACAGTGGTTGTCATCATTATGAAGAAACTTTCTCATTGATGTGTTTTTAATAGTGTTGGGACAACAGTGGAGGCCTATGGTACAGAGAAAGTAGTTATATAATGCTCTAGATAGCTTCAGATTTGTTGACAATCACAGAATAAAGTATACCACCATATCTGTTAATAAAGTAGTAAATAACCAACTATCTAAAAAAGTTTCCTCTTAGCATATTTGAAGCTGTTTATGAGAAACAACATCTGTTTCCTGTAGCATTTGGTTTATTCAATTTGGCTTCATTTAGTTTAAATAAAGAACATTTCCACAGACCTGCAGCAACAGTACGAAAGGAGCTGTGTTTAATGATCTGAACCGTGGGTTTCTTGTGTAGCATGCGTTGGAGGTTGATGCTGTGACCAGATGTGCACTCATCCTACTTGTTTAGCGACATGTCTTTGTGCTTTTCGTGGTATTATGTGTTTGGCAACTTTGTGGGTTGTTGTAGTTTACAGAGGAAGCCTCAGAGGAAATGTAAAACCGTGCTTACTCGAGATAACTTGTCAAGATGCTGTTCAAAATATCTCGCAAACTCTGCCATAAAGAGATACGGATCAGTATGTTCAGCTCTACCCGGCTGAAACACTGCTTATTGAACTGACAGCATGTGTTACAGAGACACTGGTTTACAGGAGGGTCTTCACTGACTCCCCTCATTTAGAGAGCTTTTTGTTTTTTGCGGTCACCACTTGGTGGTGCCAGTAATCACACATCTTTAATGTCTCTGATTTATATTTATTCATCAATATTTCATGACTAGATTTTGAGGTGAAATGATCTTATTCAGCTGTTATAAAGAAACTACTGTGTATAATGGTGTAGTCAAGCTAGGAAATATGACTAAAGAATGTTTTTTTGCTCTTTGAACAACTGTAACATCTCTAGGCATTTTGTAGATACGCATTCATGCAAGAAGACAGAATAAGGTGAAACCATGTCTGCGGTTAAAGTAATCGAAGTAATACTTTTTCTGTGTTTTTATTGCCGCCTCAGTGTGATAACAAAACAGTGATGGTCCCGGGTGATCCAGTGGCGAACAATAAAAACGTTTTATTGAAAGAGTTTTATCAACAAAGTGTGTGTAAATCCTCTTTGAAAGGGAGCAGCTGTGAGACTCCTTCACCTATAAGTATTGAGACCATCTTTGAACTTGTCTGCTGTGACCAGATGAGGCTTTCCTTCCCCCGAGTAACACACACACACGCACACACACCCCCACACAGAAAGATGCCCTGCCTCAAAGACAGAGAGAGAATTTGTCAACTTTGAAGCAGGTTTGGTATTTCAGGTCCAGTGCTTCTAAATTGGAAAGGTTGCAGTGTTACAGCTATTTTGTTCACTGAAGCCTCTTGTGGTACAATTTAAGCACTCAGACGCTGAGGATAGAAAAAAGCTGAGACTGACCTGTCTGATTATATCATCAGGTCACTGACCACAAGTCTTAATTCAAACAGTCATGAACGTTTTACTGAGACCAGAATCTGTGCGGGTATTTTCCTTAATGCCAAAGAAGTCTACCTGCAAACAAACCTTTCAACCAATCAAACACATGTTCTTCTTAAATGTGATCAGTGGAATCAACACTGGAAAAGGACAGTATTAATTTGAGCCATGACATTATTTGTGCTTACATGAGCTGAAGTGGTTTAGGGCAGCAATACAAATCTGCAAACTAGGGTATACTTATAGACATGTTTTCATCTGCATGCAATGCCAACATTTTAATTTATATTATAAGACATGACTATAGATAAAACATCAAAAATATAGTAAGATATCCTAACCTCCCCAGAAAATATCAATTATGGCATTATACTTGTGGATGCACCTCACTACCAGTGTGTGGCCAATAGGCTTGTTCTACCTTCACACAGAGCCAGGCTAGCTGTTTCCCTCTGTTTCCAGTCTTTATGCATTAATCATGCCAGGCAGTTGGCAAACTTTTGACTTGTCAGTGGTTCTGATCCTCTAATCTAACACTTGGCAACAAAGGCGAATAAGCATAATGTCCTTAAATGTAAAATCCTTCAAATAAAACAGTCCATAATATGATTTTTTCCTACTGGACAAGCACAGCGCAGCAGAATATGTACTGAGGTGCACTAGGACCTGGTAGGAAGCAGGACATGTAAAAAGTCAAAAGTTTACCAACTGTCCAGCATGATTAATGTGCATCTCAAAGCTATTTTGGTCACATACAATATAGATACAATACAGCCTTCTTTCACTGAAGATAAGTAACACCTTGAAGGCTGCAAATAATAAGATCGATCAGGATATAGCTTTAAGCCAGCCGTTTCCTGAGGAGAATACTTCAGTAGAAGGGGAGGGAAAATTTATGGGCCAAAACAGAAATGGAGGTTGAGGAAATGTTAAATGTGCACCACAGATACAGTCTGTCAAATCTATGCCACGTCTGATAACAGAACCACAGCTGGGCATTTTGTGTATTTCTTTCGGTGAGTGCAAAAATGCTGAAATCAAACTGATGCATCTCTTTGTTTGACGTGTCTGAAAATAGCAACACATTCATGTGATTTGAGAAACATTAACTTCCTGCATCTTCCATCTCTCCTGGATTAATACTTCATGAGTTTCCAAACTGTTCCTCCTGGGACTGACAGAAAAGTGCAGCAACAGTGCAGCAATCGTATAAAAAACATTGGCAGTGCTACAATGGCTTCATGTGCACATGACAAGCTGGAGAAGTTTTTGAAGCTGACTGCAGAGTGAAGTTTTCCGTTCGAGACCCTGTCCTACATATGCGAAACAGCTCTGAGCAAGGCAATGAAATTATTACATCAAACTGAGACATCAGTGTGCTCTTATTCTTATTTCTGCTTGTTTATGAGAGCAGAAACTTTACTTCAAGGAAGAGTTCAACATTTTGGAAAACAAGCTTATTTGCTTTCTAGCAGAGAATTAGAAGAGGAATACTGATATCACTCTCATGTTAGCATGCTAAATATGAAGCTAAAGCTAGCAGACAGTTAGCTTAGAATACATAGCCTGGCACTGTCCAAAGATAAAAAAAAACACCTCTCAAGCTCAATAATAGCTAATACAGCTAATTTCTCTTACATTTGCATATCAAATGTGCATGGTAATGGGAAGAAAGGACTCAGGGTTAGATAGAGGAGAGCTCAATTTATGAATGGATTAGCCGTTCAATCCAAGTAGCCCCGCATATAGAGTATTGGCAGTGTTAGCGTCTTGGCTTCAGTTTGACAGCAGTCAAACTGCTTCTTTTGAGATGACACTTGTATAAATTGTGAATGCACATAGCAGTTTTAGCTTGAGCAACATTAAGAACACACTAGTTTGCAGGTTGTCATAGGCCAGTTTGTACAGTGAGTGTTTGGTGGTTGCGGTTCAGTTTTTTTCCACATAATATTCAAAAGTGTGGCAGTTTCAGTGTCTGTGTCTACTAAATAATTAACGTGTTGTTTCTTTGATCTGCACAAAAACTGAAGTGTAACAGTGGTGTTATGCAGGCTACTTCTTGACAGGAGCAGTGACTTCCTGCTGCGCTAATTAGTGAGCTAGCCCCAACTTTTGGATGAGCCAGGCTAGCTATTCCCCTGTTGCCAGTCTTTATATTAAGCTAAGCAAACCAGCTGCTGGCTATATCTTTGTATTTACCACATATAGATTAGTGTCATATCAACGTTCCCATCAAACATGGGCAATAAAGCAAGTAAGCATATTGTCGAAAAGGTCAAACTATTAATGCAGTAACATCAGTCATATGTGCTGTTCAAAAACATGCAGCTGACTGTTTGCACTGTACATGCAAATAAAGGTTTAGTACTGGCAGGTGTGAAACCCAACATGTCTTGCCTTCACTCTGGCTGTGAGGCCCCACACATTCTCAAGGTCAAAGGTGAAATTTCCCTCCAAGCTATGTGAGCAAACAGGAATGTGAGCAGTTTGAAGGCTACACTTGTAATATTTCTCCCGTAAACAGCACAAGGTTGTAGCAGCGAGTGTAAGAAACTGTGCAGCAACGCTGCGAAAGAAAGAAACCAAAGGACCGCCTCTGCCTCTGCCCTCCTAATCCCCCCACCCCTCTTTTCATCTCTCTTCATCACTGGAATTCCAAATGGCTGTGAATGTTTTTTCTGCCGCTTTTCTCAAAGCTGCGTATTAACAATTGCATCGCGCCGCAAATGACATCTCCAAGGTAGGGGCCGACCTTCATTCCTCTGCAGAGGGCACGCCAGTAAATCCATTTCTCCAGAGATGCGGTTCACTGAATAACAAATCACGGGGGCAGACGTGGCTCTCTCTCCTGTTAAAGAAGCCTATTGCCAGAAGCTTCCTTCACAGAGCCTGTAACACCGGGGGTTTATTATGAAGAGAGGGGAGTGGACAAACACAGGGAATGTGCTGCCATCGGGAACAAAACCTCCAAACATGCGATATCTACTCCTTTCACTCTTCTTCTGTCTTGAATTCCTCTTGAATTGATAACGTTCTTTATAAATTAAATATATTACCCCTTGAGGTAATGGAGCCCTGTATTTAAACAAATGCGCTCCTCTTGCCTCCCATATTCGCCTCTGCATCCTCGGGGATCATTTTCAGCCTCATTTTGCCAAACATCTCGCAGCTTCCGCACATATTCCTGTATCTTATGTTCTCCTCCCTCCAACCAAATCAGCTCCACACAATATAAGCCACCTGTCAAAATCTGTTAAGGTGGCTCACATTTCATGAAACACCTTATCTTGCTTCATGACCAATGTAACGTTATTTACACCCTGCAAACAAAATGGCTCCGGCACTGTCGCCGCTGATAAGGGCCTTTAGTCGTGGAGCAAGGTGACAGCAGCCAGATTACAAGTTGGTGATTTACCTTATTCATTGCTGTGACCTAGAAAAGAAGACCAATTTCAGTATACGTTGTGGTTCCGCTGCAGACGGACCTGATTTACTGTCTGTGGTGTTTTATTCAATCTTCCTCCCAAGAATTGTTCAACTTTCCTGTGATTTGAGAAAAGATTAGCTTGCAGATTGAAGGAGATAAGATTCACAGCGTTCAAGGAAACCAATTTTTTAACATTATGGCTCTGTGGTAACCTGGATTGATTAATTTCAGCTTTGTTGACATCTACAGAAAGCTTTACTTCAGGCAAAATTCTGTTATTTTTCTCTAATTGTGTCCATTCTGACTACAGGCTGCACCAAATTTGCAATTTCTCATAAATTAAGTTTAAAATAGCCCCTGGATTAGCGGTTGAAGCTAGCTGCACAGGGATCTACTTTATGGGCAACATGTTGGCCACTCTCTCACACTCTTGGTGTGTGAGGCTATTTTGTGAGTGGACATGCAACAGCAGTAGCAGCAAATGAGAGAAGATTTGTTCATATTATTGTTTTATACTGAAATTAAAAAAACCCTCAAGAAAAAAGGGAGGAATTGTCCTTTAAACAATAATGTACAACAGCCTTTGCTGAAGCCATAATCCAGCTACTTAGCCTGGAGACCTCAAAGCTTATTATCTTTAGATTATGGGACTTTTTAGAGGGTTGAAATGTTTCTTCTGTGTTCAGGTGGGGGAAATGATGTCTCTCTCCACTGGTGACTTTCTGTGTGAAATCTAAAAACTTTGGGAACTTCAGGGGGGAAAAAAGAGCAAAGGAGTATTGATTTGAAGGCTGAGCCCACATGGGACTCAAAGGTGCTAAGAGCCTTCAGAGGGCACGTAGGATCACTCTCTTCTCGTCTCTCACACAAAGATGTAGCGTGCACGCAGTCTAGCGGGGATGCCCACAGCTACAACCTGATAAGTGCATCATACACGCACATCCCCATGTAAGTGGCAGGTTACACATGTGCACGGATGGCTGAGAGCGGGCCTTGTGTTAGCTTATTAAATAAGTGGAGGGTCCTACGTGGTGAAATGGAGCAGCGAGGAGGAGTTATGCGCACTGCCTCCTCTGCAGTGTTGGTGGAACGCCAGCATCACCATAAGCAGTCAGTCAATAGGCTGACTCAACAGTGTGTGAAATTAAGAGGGAAATAGAAGTAGACAGACATTAAGCCTCTCTCCCACTTCCCTTCACCCTCTCAGACGCCAGACAGCGGCTAATGCACCCCCTAGAGCCCCCACGCACTGCTATCACACACCAGCAGCACCACAGCTCCACTTCTTGTCGCCTGCTCCTCAACAACAACAAAAAAAACACGCCGCCAGAAAAGCCACACTGACCTCCTTTGACAGCATTAATGTAAATACGACACTGAGCTTTCTGAACGTCTGTTAACGCGAGTTTAATTCAACCTGCAGAGATGGAAGGGTAAACATCTTTACAGGCAGCAGAGCGCTCCAATCTGCTTGTTGCAAGATGAGTTTTTGTTTCATCTGGTGCTTTTTTCTTTATGTATGGCAACGGTGAAGACAGACGGTTACAGCGTGTGCCACAAAAAAAAAAAATTACCAAAGGACAAAAAAGCTGAAAAATATTACAGCAATTCATGCTATTATAAGTGGAATTCACACATCTATTGTCAGATGTCCACTGGGAAGATGTTTAGAATATCTCCCAATCTTTTTTTTCCTCCTGCTCCTTGATATGTTAATGCAGGTCTTGTTTTTGAGTTAGAAACAAAATCCTTTCTGCTGAGAGCCTCATTTTGTCAAAGCAGGGAGGAGTCACATTTCCATACGAAATGTCTGGGTTAGAATGAAACTACTATTAAGGAAATTCTGAACAGTGGCCTAATGATAAAAAGGCTGTTGCCAAGGTAATATGCAAAACAGTCTCATTGACTCCCGAGTTGAACTATGAGAACCACCTTCAAAATGGAGACTGAAGAGTTGAACCGAGTCCTTCTGACTGGAAATTAACTCAGCTCAGTCTCTTTGCTGAACAATATTCATTATCCAATAGTTAGGAAGAAAAAGCTGAATATGCTTTGATATTTTGCTCTCAGACTGGCATTACTATCACTATAAAGTAACGAAATACATTCACTAAAGTACTGTACATAGAGGGAAACATTGTGCTTTTTACTCCTACATTTATCTAACAGCTAGCACTTACTTTGTAGCCGACAAATGAAACACATCAATTGAAAAAATATCATGCGTTTTATAGATTATACTACCCAACCATAACTGAAATAATTAAATTAGCCTCAACTTGAGCAAATATACCATTGAAATGCTGTTTACACATTTATGCACCTGTACAGAAGGATTATATGCATAAAATGTTCTTTCAGTGTAATTTTCTATCATGATGTTGATATTTATTGCAACGTAGTAAATGTTTTAACTGTGTTAAAGTTGAAAAACAGTACACAGATGAATTAAGCCAATCACAGTGTTGTTTTGGGCTAATTCAGTGAATACATACATGGACGATTAAAGCACACCATCACATCGATGCAGAAAAATCCTCTGAATGTGATCTTTGATCTATCACTAATAATACTCCAATAATATAATTTATAGTAAGAAATACTCACAGGGATTATTGAGTACTTTTGACACTTAATAATACTTCTGTACTTAACTGAAGTAAATGTCTGAGTCAGGCTTCTTCAACCATTGCAAGTAACCATTTAGAAACTGATATAAATTACTGTATACTGTATCTCCATTGACAGTCTCGCCTTTGAGTCCAGGGAGACTCGAGAAACCACTAGAGGGAGCAACAATAAACAAATGCAAAGCAGTGAGGATGTGGTGTCAGGATTTATATCAACCTGAGTGTAGTTTTACACCTTCGCTGTGGGCAAAAAGGCTTTTTATCGTGTGCTCATTCTTTCTGTAGCCAAAATGATCATGATGGTATTTCAGAATCTAGCCTTACATGTAAAAACACTTCACTCTGTGACAGCTGTAAGATCAGAGATTTCTACACAAAAACGCACAAAAGCTCCACTGTCTGCTGTTTTATATCTCTGGAGCATGCCGTGCTCCTCAAGTGTTTTTTCTTCCCTTAACCTTTCCTGTTGCAATCCGATTCTGTCCTCTCACTGAAAGCAGCCGGCTGAAGATGAATACAAGTGGCTGAGGGCTAAGGGAAGACAATGTCTGTAGAGACTCTTCAGATGGATATTGACCAAAGGGGAAAAAGCTGATGGAATTTCATTGACCTATGGCAAACTGCACCGTGTTACACAACCAGATCAATGTCCTCTCCCTCTTTTCTCCATTCACCTCTCTCTGGAGGACTTTTAATGCTCAAACTTGTTCTCGTTGGGGAACCGAGAGGCGGGGGAGCACCTGAAAACGTTGACAGATGTGTGAGAAACTGCGAGGCTCCTCAGGATTGTTGGTAAGTGCTTTTGATCTGCAAGATTGAAGGACGGCGAGCCAAGGTTTCAGCTGCTGTAGTATATTCCTCCTCCGACTTCAGAGGGAATGTAAGAATTGGAGAGATTCTGTGATGTGGAGGATCTTGCACAGATGCTGCATATGCTTCTCTCGCTCTGACAGACATTTTGTATTCATGCTGTTGACGTGCCGCCTTTATGTTCTGTGACCAAGGTCGCCAGTTGTAAATATCTGATTAAATCCCTCTGGTTGGTTCGCGATTGTGAATATTGTAAGGACAAGCGTGTCGGGTCAAAATCCCCGACGCACAACAGGCACAACAAAGATGATGTCAGTGTTTCATGTCTGCTGTAGAGAGAAATCTGAAAGTCAGGCCTGAAGCTGAGAGCAGCAGAGGAGTTTGATGAGTCAGGCATTTGTTTGATCAATAAATTCTTCTGATCATATCCTTATGTTCAGTGTATTCTTAGTTAAGTTGAATATGTGCTAATTATCCAATTGCATAAAAAACATACAGTAAGTTGAAAACCAGTGCTGGAAAGTAATTAAGTACATTTACTCAATTCCAATTCTGAGGTACTTGCACTTTACTTGGGTATGTCTACTCCACTATATTCCAGAGGGAAATACCAACTGCAATTATTCTTAGCCTTACCATGACAACATTTAAACCTGTTCCCATATCGATGAATTATTAGTAATATTCAAATAATATACTGTATATGCAGCATGTACTGCACTTTGACTGAAGCAGGATTTTTAATGCAGGACTTTTACTTGTAATGGAGTCTCAGTGGAATGTCTGAGTTCTTCCACCGCTGTTGAAAACAATGTGTCATCTGGGTGAGTGAAACTTGCCAGACAAATGCTAATGTAAGAGCGTGTTGATCAAACAGAAACTTTACGCATCAAGTCGAGACTTGACTGACTTTCTGACGGTTTGATTTTTGATCAGAGGCTCTGCACAGTCTAAATTTTGCCTTACAAGAAGACTAAGAGTAGAAAAAAACAAGATTAGATAAAAGTTGACATCCAAAATGTGTTTTTTTAGAATAGATTTATTTGCCAGAGGCTGGTCTTTAATAAAGGTCTTTGCAATCACAATGGGTCATCATGTTGTGATAACCGGAGTGGAAAGAGATGTGTTTGGCATTATTACATAAATTGTGTGAGAATGGTGACAGCAGAAAGGTCATAATGTTAAATATTATGGTATCATATGTGATGTTTGGTGAGCAGAGATGTGAAATTAGAGTTTTCAACATGGAGGTGTGATGTATTTATGATATGTATGGTATGGGGTGACATTTCATTGCAGTTGAATTATCATCAGTGTTTTTTCAAATCTTAGCTCAGTGTGTTAGCATGCTAAAATGAGCTATTTATCACAAAGTACAACTGAGACTGATGGAAATGTCATTGATTTAAGTACTAGAAAAAAAAAAAAATTTTGGCCTGATGATGGCACTAGATGGAAAGTCAGAGGATCATCAAAGTCATTAGGATTCATCCTCTGGGGGCCATGAGTGTCTGTACCAAATTTCATTTTAATCCATCCAATAGTTGCGAAGTTATTTTAGTCCGGGCCAAAGTCGTGGACTGGCAGACTGACCCTGAGCCACGCTGCTAGTGTGGCTAAGCAAGCTTTGCTGGTGCTAGAACATTTGTTTTACTTTCCAATATAGATGTAAGCAGATCTAGCCTGAGTTTTACCAAAGAGCTCCGGTGTCACATTATTTCTTAGCTGCAAAAAACAAAAATGAAAAAAAAAAGTTTCTAGTTCAGAACAAGCAAAATGTCAGAAAAACTGCTCCACAGAATGAGAAGGGACTTCAAATGGCCATGTTTCAATTAGTGAAAGGATTGCATTATCGTTCTCCAGGTAAGAAGCAATATATCAGCCGTGCAGGTCATTGGATTTCAAGACTCGCGGGTGAGGGGATTTGGTCAATCATGAAACAGCCAATTGATTTTCCTCTCTTTATTTGCAGAACTTGGCAAAGGCAGATGGAAATTTCACTCCCTGGGCACGCTGATTGAATGTAATTTTGTCTTTACGCAGCGAGCACACTTACCACCTGTTTTCTGTTTTCTTGGGTTGACATTTGGGAATATGATGCACTTTTGTGAAATGCTTGAGAAAAAAGAACAACTGTCGGCTGTAGAAAACAGAGTGGTTGCACTCGGAACAGTGTAGTTCCTGTGATAAGTGTTACCGAAGCGTTACGAGGAGATTACGGGGAGAAATGTTCAAAGTGTGCCAAGTGTCAAATCAAATAAAATCGAATCATTCTTTATTTGTAAAGCAGCTTTTCTTTAATGCATTCAACTGTAATCTGTAATCTCCCTCTGAAACACTGAACATCCAGGCAGACCCGGGCAAAGATTCAAAGAGGGGCGGCACATTGGAGAAATTACTAAAAATGTGAGAAGACTCACATTTGAACATTTATTCAGTGTAATGAATAACTTTAATTATTCTAAGAAGAAATAATATCAACAAATAGAAAATAAATATTTGTAACGTCAAATAGACTACAGCCATGGACATAACTTAACGTTATTATGAGACAATGGGCCCCTGACACAGACACGGAAAAGGCCCCCCAACCCTTCCTACACAGGAAAAAGACACCCAAACAAGTCATGTTGAGTAATTCTATGGTCATTTTATGTCTCTTTGTGGTTTTGCATCATTTTGTGGATGTTTTGTGTGTCTTTGTAGTGATTTTGCATCTCTTTAAAGTTGTTTTGCTTTTTTTTGTGGTTATTTGATTGACTCTCCAGCAGGAGATGTGAACAGTCATCTCACAAAGAGGTTCTGATACTAATAAGCCAGCTACCTATCACCTTCTTAATCTGGGGGAGAGAGGGGCTGCGCCATCCCTGTGGCCCCACCTCTGTCAACATCCCTGAAGAAGGACCCATAGTTTAATTAGAATATCATTAATATGTGTTTAGCTTTCCATTGACCTGAAACAGGAGTGTGTTCAGCAGCATGACACTGCTACCAGGGGACAAGCATATGGCTTCAATAAGCAGCAGCTCTACTTTTAATCAAGGCAACACACACAAAAAAATTCAGTCCTGCTGTAATGTGATACTTGAGTGATCTCGCATGTCGTGTAGCTTTGATTTGAACCATATGCAGTATGTACACAGAGAATATTTGTTGCGTGTCCAGAGAACTGTAGAGATGATGTATCCCTACAAGCAGAGTAATACTGCGATATGACTTGAGCATCAGAGGCGTCCAAATAAGCTCAGTGGTGACGTCAAGTGTGAATGAGACCGTTTGGAAAAAAACAAAACTATTCCCAGTAACAGAACTCATTTAGAGCTATTCTAGGGTTTCGCTCTTTGGGGACTATCTGGGTCTGTAGCCCAGTGTTTGAAAATCCTGCTCAGTATCAAAATCCATATGGTTCACTGCTCCCTATGGAAGGACACGCACGTAATCCCACACATGCATGTGCTTGCATGGACATTTGCAGATTTCCACAAAACCAAAAAAAAAAAAACCCAAAGCAAGTCATGAACCCAGCATGCACGTTACTCACACATACGTTTGCACACTCTCACAGAGGGAGTGAGGGCTATCTGTGGGCCCAGTCATGCTTCACCCGTGCAGAGGTGTCCGTTAGCAGTGGGAGTTATCATTGGCCATGCTGGCTTATTCCTCTGCCAGAGGAGACCATGCCAGGAAATGAGTGATAACAGAGCACAGCAATGACTGGCTCGCACAGCAGCAGCACATGTAGACTCTGGCTGAGATGAAGGTATGACGGGAACATGTGCACATACATCATCGGGCCCTCCTGCTTTAGCCTTTTCACTAACGACGTGTGTATTTACATTCCATTAGCTCTGAAAGGGTAAACAGGATCGAGGAGGCAGTTCACTCAGAGGTAAAACCACATTTTTCTGATCTAATATCTTAAACGTTATTTGTTCCACTGTCAAGCTGCAAAATGAAAATGCTCATAGATGTAATAAGCACGGAGGGAAATTGATGATTTGTGTGATCGCCCGAGAGAGAATCATAACTTTGAGTCATATGCTGTGGTATTTAATTTAGGTGATTGAATTTATTCACTGTAATGTCGTCATGTACTGGCAATATCGCTGTCTGTTTGTGCTAGGGAAATGAGAAGGGCCTCGAAATCCTTCACAGTTCTTCATAGTTGAAGGGTTAGGATTTTTTCTAAAGGATTAAGAGTTTTCTCTTTTCAACGAAAATGCTCAAGAGCCTGATTAAACAAACGCTTCTCGAGAATTTCCAAAAAGCAACTGGATGGAACAAGGACTCGCAGAGAGGCCTCACAGATCTTGGATTAAAGCTAAGAAAAACCTTGAGAGTGGAAAAATGTGAAACACTCTAATACCAAACAACACTGCACCTTAAAACAGGACAGTTAGGAGGGTAGTGTCCCTCTTTGGTCCCTTCCAACCCCATGAATACAATAACAGAAGCATAAGGACTTGATTAAACTGTGTTTATCTGCTCTAATGTAAGATGCAGTCGTTAGCGTGTCCAGCTAACTATCTTAATCCAGTATTCATGGAGCGCAACATGAACAAACTGTTTGTGAGGTTACAGATGGCATAAAAATGACTATCTGTGCAGTATTTTCCTACAGTGTAGAAGATGCTCCTGGATGCTATCAGAGTTTAAGCTAACATTAGCATTTGTTCTCCTCTTTATTGTGTTTGGTGAAGTTTAGCACTCCAGAAACCCCAGGTTTAGCCCACAAACAAGCTTGTAGGCAAAAAGCCAAACAGGGTTATGATAAAAAGATGGAGCAGTGTGATCTTACATTCGCTATTTTCGTCTCTTCTAAGACTAGCTCTGCGTCATAGGCCTTCAAGATGCTGTTTCTTCGTTTCTGACTTCTACATAGTTGCTAATGGTGAGGATGCTAACTTTTCTGCCTGGTACATACATGTCTTTAGTCTTAATGTTTTAGCATCATATTTTGTGTCGTGTCATCGTAACCTATTTAAGATGTCTTTTCCAAGTCAGCTGGAAACATTAAGAAGTCAGGCGGAGAGGGCGTTTTTAAAGACTGGAGCTAACCTAAGTTTAACTAGCTAGCTACTAGCTACAGCTGTCATTTCAGCTGGCAACATCAATGGTCTGGAAGTAAAAAGCCTACTTTTGTCTACATTTCTGAAAGTCACAGCGCCATTATTTCTAGTTTTACTCAAAATTTTCATCACTGTTGTATCATTGTAAACTGTGTGCTGTATGTGATGTGAGGACAGAAGGCTAGCTGCAGGCAAGGCGATGGCTAAGGGGAATGGACCTTAATTAACGGCCCTCATTACAGCCCACAAACAGACATTGTGCTTCTTGAATGTCCTTAGGAGTGAGTAACACATTTTTTCTTGTTTGTGTATAAATTGATGAAGGTCTGGATTGAAACGCTGTCAATAAAAGGGAGTACAAGTGATGGACACTGTGCAGGATTCTGT
The DNA here is from genome assembly GCF_017976325.1 of Chelmon rostratus. Lineage (NCBI taxonomy): Eukaryota > Metazoa > Chordata > Actinopteri > Chaetodontiformes > Chaetodontidae > Chelmon > Chelmon rostratus. The sequence continues at coordinate 20,686,000 of NC_055666.1, forward strand.
GTTTTCTTTCCAAGTTAAGATTCTCCTTATAGAACGAGGTTAAGAGGGCAGCTCCCACCAAGTCATAGAGCTTAGCTTAATTAACAGCTTCAGCTGATGACAGCGATAGCTGTCCGCAAAAAAACCCCACAAAAAAACAGCAGCAAGCTGGAAACAAGACCCCTACTTTTATCTTCCTCTGTCTAAAATCAACAACCCAGTATTTAAAAAAAACTATGAATTATAAGAAGGTGAATCTGCCACCTTTGTAAACTGTTTAAGTGCTGTGCGAGAATGGAAAGCTTGTCAGCCGTAGCAACAGTAACTAAGGGCAAGGACCCCTTGTCCTTGCAAGTTCTTCACAGCTCAATAAATAGAGCATTGACACAAACACTATTGGGAGACAATTATCCGAGCACTACGGCTCGATGAGATGTTTAGATATGGTACAGCTACATTCTGCATCTGTGAAGCCCACAGTAAACGTGTGGTGGCTCCATGTGTGACTCTTTCATTCCAGCTTTGTGTTGAAATGGTAATGAATGAACAAGTGTTCAGAATCAAAGGCCTATAGATGTTCTCATGAATATACCTCTTAATGGTAAAAAGCAGCAAGGACGAAAGCTACTCACAACAACATTCAATTTGAACATGGTTGGTTTGCTCTTTAATGCTGAATTAAATGGACAGAGACTTGGCATACAATTAAACGATAGATTTTTCAACTGAGTTTTGCCCGTGTCTGGATTTAATCAAAGATGCTTGTCAAGGCTGTAGATAAGACGTACAGGTGTCTGAAAATCTCTTTCGTTTACCTGGTATGCCCTGGTTGAAAGGTTACCTTTGCCATAAAGATGCAGCATTATCTGGGGTTGGAGTGCATGTCAACACTGAATAAAAGCTTCCTGCAAATGCAGTGCGCTGGTGTGATCTATTATATTCATCTTTTCGGCTTTTATAGCTGTGGCTGACAGTCAGTGCGTGGTGAGCAGTCCTGTAATAAACCAAGCAGGATGCGACCAGTGTTTCTCCACGAAAAACATGTCAGGACACAGACCATCCTTTACCATACGATGAAAAAAATATTTACAAGGAAGCATCCAAACACAATTGAAAATATATACACAATACATATCGTGTGTAGTTTGCTTTCCTTTTTTCCGTGCTTTTTTCATCAAAACTCAAACCCTGTGTATCGATTTATCCGAGCTAACAAGTAGTCCAATTTCCTAAAAATAATTACCCTGCGATCTCTGAAAAACCCAGAAGGTCATTTAACAAAACTCACTGCTGTTATGAAGGTATTTCCAAAATCCTTAACCTCTTCTATGCCTGAATGTGGGTGAAAAAGGTTCGCTGCATCATAAAACAGCCTTTTAACCCATTTCTCAAGCTGTGACTGCATTTCTTAATCCAGGCAGCCAGAAACGACACATATACCCCTGCTATTTTTGGAAAACGCAAGCAAAATATTAATGATTTGTATGAAAATGTAATGACAATAATATATACAAATATTACTGGTGATTGATTTTTTAAATTTGAGCAAGGGGATAAGTCATTTTCAGCTACCAGCTCTGTTTGGAAAGACCCAACTTGAGAAGCAGTTTCAAATTCTTCTTTATCATGCTGCAGACTGAACATTTTTTCATCCAGGTGGTCAGAAGAGTCCTTGAGGATTTAGTAAACACATTCAGAATAGTGGCAACTGTTACGAAACAACCTGTCAAACATCTTTTTTGAAATATCACCGGACACACTCTATATCTTTTGGAAATGTGAATGCTTAGCCCTGTGACTCAGAGGCAGGCCAGCAAGTAGACACAATGTGTGTGTGCGTGCATGCGTTCCCAATTCTGTGTTTGTATGGAAAAGAGACGGAGTGGGTGCATGTGTTATTTCTGCCAGGCTTCACGCATTGAGTGGACAAACAATCTATTCCAATTAAAGCGAGCCGCAGCCTTGGTGACTGCAGTCGGGGCTGTGCTCCATCGGATCACATCATCCTTTGAAAAACCACTAGATTGGCTGATTGTGGTTTGAAGGGAAACTGGGTCCTTCAGGAACGACTAGTGTGGCCTGGCAGCAGGGGGAGAGGTACGGGTAGGTGGCAGGCTGACTCCAACTTAGTCCAGAAAGTTCCACGGAAAATAGTGTTACAGCTGAGGTGGAGGGAGGAGGGAGGAGGCGCCGGGAGGAGGCCAAGGCCATTAATCCTGGTTGTAGCCCCGGTTTACCGCTCTTACTGCATGTGGGACGAGGAGGCAAATTAATTATGTGGCTGAGATTAATTAGGTGATGTTAAGGGAATCTGTGACTGTAAAACTTTAGAGGGCTGCACAGCTGACTAGACTAATGGGGCGTTCATGAACTCTTAATAGATGCTACTCTGATGTTGGGTGGTGTGTAAGCAGAGAAAAGAGAAAGTGACAGCCAGAAAAATAGAGCCATAATCACTGAAAGCAGAGTGAGGATGTGTCCTTGCTGAAATAACGTCAGCAGAAGGGATTTGGTAGCTTCCTCCAGGAGGACCTGCACTATTTAGAATAACTTTTACATGATTTCCATGTATACGACTTTTTTCCTGCTTGTTTTTCAAGCCACCCCAATCAACATAATAATATATTAACAATGGATCAAATAATAGCAATGTGAAAGTCGTCAGTCGTAGTGACAAACCCACAGAAAATCACTGCGCCGCTTTCATCAGAGTTGTGTCCAGCAGCAGCGGGCAGCTAATTAAACAAAAAGCTTTAAATGCTGACTGTGATTTAGCTGATCAGCACCAAACTGCAGGCCGATGCATTTAGTGACTAGCTGGCAGTGGTGGGACAAGTATTCAGATCCTTTACTTGAGTAAAAGTCACAATATATTTAATATAAAATTAGGAATAAACCTGCATTCAAAATCCCCCCTAAGTAAAGAAGAAAGAAGTATTATGAGCAAAATATACGTACAGTGAAAGTACTGGATACAAAGAAAAATGGCCCCTGTGACTGATTATTAAATGACAACGTTAGGCCATGTTTAGACTGACTTGAGGCTTCTACGTAGCCCTCTGCTCCGGTTTGAATCGCTGCGCCTACTGTTAGTCCTGATGCAGCAGTGCATAAGAAGCTTTTTACTGTTCTAGCTGGTCGAAGGGAAGCTGATTTTAACTACTTTGCACAAAGTTCAGTAGTTTAGTTCTGGAGGTTCCCAACCTGAGGGTCAGGTCCCTTCTGAAGGGTCACGAGATAAATCTAAGGAGCCGTGTGATGATTAATTGTAGAGGAAAGCAGAAAAAAAGTAAGTACTGCTACTCGCATGTACACTCTTTAATTCAATCTTTTGCTTTTGTGACATATTGGATAATTTGACCAGTTTGACCCGGAGCTGTTACTTAAATTAAATCATCTGAACAGTTTAGAGAGAAAATGTCTCTTTGGTGGATCTGCTAGCAACTCATAGACAAGAGAAATGTGATAACTGATTTTTCAAACAATGTAATATAGAAGTAGAATTCTAAATATTCACATTATTTCCAAGTACATTGTGGGTTTTTTTTTTGCCTCTGTGGTGTTGAGCTGAAAACAGGTTTATCTGGAAATTGCATCAGACTTTGTCTTACCCAGAGTAAGGTGACACTGACACCGCCTGCTGTATTCTTGATTCCCAGTAAAGTGCATTCCTGCAAGTTCCTCCAGATGTGACTGCTCCAACGGACCATCTGGAGACATGACACCATCAAAGCAACTCTAAAAGCAGAACATGCCAGCTCTGTGTTATCGCTGCACATGCCAAGTGACGCAAGCAGCTGTCTAATAACCTAACAGCAGAGATCAGCACCCGCCTCGCACCACTCCTCCACATGCTGTCTTTACTCTTCATTTCCCCTCGACGTCTGCAGCCAAACCTGTCCTGCTGATAGCCGCTGATAGGCTTACTCAACATTATCACTATGAAAAACACATGTAAACTGCAGGCAGATCAGACAGCACTGTTCCTGCTCTCTGAGGGCAAAAAGAATAAGCCAGATAGAAGAATATTGCTTCGGTCTGCATTTAAGGGGCAATGAGGTTAACATCCTGTCTGCAAAGTCCCAGTAAGCCCCTGAGTAAATCTAGGCCACATTCAAATATGAAACAGCTACTGTAGGTTTTTTGGAGCTTAATGTCTTTGAGACGGTGCTGCTGATGTTTTCAAAGTAGCAATAAGATTTGAATAAATAATCCCTCGCCTCTCTAAAAAAAACGGGTAAGAAGATCGCACCCTTGGGCATAAACAACTTCTTCTTTTGATTTCTCATGGTTCGGATTGTGCTCGAATCCGAGTTTACCTACCTGCCCACTCTCAATTCTCTTATCCCCATTTATGATACTAAAATTTAATCACCCGCCCTGACAATTAAAGGAAGCCTTAATGGTCGGAGGAGGAAGAGAACTGAACAGAAAGACATTATGTCAGACAGCAGCTTCCATCAGTATTTTTAGCATTGTGATCTACCTTGGCTTATGCAAACATAAGGTGACCAAACAGGAAATTCAAGACTGTTAACGCTGCACCATTGTTTTACGTGCATGTGACAGACGGCACATATTCCAAACGGCCTGTCCATAAATAAAAATGTATTCTGACGCGGTGTGATCCGGTAACCCACAGAGATGTGCAGACCACACACAGACACATGCTCATGTTTGTTAACGAAGTGGACATCATGACTTGAGTCATCCTCTTCTTCACTTGCTAAGATGAGACGACAAACTGCACAGCAGACAGATGCATAATGGATGAATAAAAATAGAAAAATCAAGAAGAAAACATCAGACATGCTAAAAATAAAATACATCTTTATTATGGTATTAATTCTTCACTTTTTGAAAAAATTATTTACAGTACACCGTAATGATTGGCAAATGTGTGATGTGCACAGAGCATTTATATAACCGACTCTTACATAAAGAAACATCTGAGCAACAAAAGGAACAAATAGATATTCGGTACGGCTTGTGCTTGAAAGTGACTGAGAAAAATCATAGCAGCAGGTAACGGTCCTTCAGAGCTCTAAATGCAGTTAGGTGTTGATAATTTCATATTATATGAAGCGAAACATGGAGCTATGACAATATTAAACTGCCTTGTAATTATCTTTACGAAACACATTAACCAGCAGAGTTTAAAATCTGAATGTCATTACAAGTCATAATAAGTCATCTGCGTTGATCAGACGGGCTGAACAGTAGTGAGAGACAGTAAAATGCATATGTCTGACCATGAAAAGGAACAAACAAGACAAGCACTAGCAGAGCATGTCATGAACTGTAGTCTGCCCTGATATTTGGCTCCATCATACTCCTGTAACAAATGTCCTGGTACAAAAATAGACTTAGTTTAAATTTACATTAGCTTTGTCTCTTCATCTACATCGTTAGTGAGGAAAACAGAACAGCTCATGGGGACTATCCCCAGGCAACTCTACAGCGGACTACTGAGGCTCAAACGTTCATTTCCAGTTGAATGTTCGACCCACCAGCTCAAAGAACTTCTTGTTGGGTTCGTGAAAGAACTGGTAGAGTTTTTGCAGGATGGCCGGCGCCACGTGAGGGTGAGCCCTGCCTTTTGAATCATGTAAACACCGTTCTCGCCCGTGGTCTCTCAAACAGTAGAATCCTTTTGTTTTATTGAAGTAAAAATTTGAGGCGTTTATTTGCGGTTCCAGCTTTAGGAATCTCTCCACCTTTTTCATCTCGGGGAAGGGGTCCCTGATCAACTCGTCCCCGTCAACAACGTGAATGCTCTCCAGTGGGAAGTATTTCAGCCAGTTCTGCATGTGAACATAGTACAGGCTGCGATTGAATGCCTTGTATCCCAGGTTGATCTCGCCATCCTTCACCAGAACGGACTCGATGGGCTGGTAGCGCTTGTGTTTCTGGAGACGGTTGTAAAAGACCTGGGTGTAGTCCGACAGCACCCGTTCTGTGGGGTCTCTGAGGATGAGCAGCAGCTTGATGTCAGGGTTCATCTGATGGATGCGTTTGGGAACTTTGCTGGAAGTGAAGTAGGCCGGCGTCTTCTCTACCGTCAGCTGGTCGGGGAAGGCGTACGGCATCTGGCTGAGATACCAAGGCAGGCCCTTCTGAAAGTGACTCTCCCAGTCAAAGAAGTGCACCTCGTTCTGGGCCGCTGCCACCGCACTGTGCAGACTGAGCATCTCTATCAGCGCCCGCGTCCCCCCCTTCCTCACGCCAATAATTAGAATCTGAGGGAGTTGTTGGAGGGTCCCGTTCGGGTGGCTGGTGGTCCCATTGTCGGTGGGCGATGAGGTTGGCGGCGAAGGTGGCCCCTCGTCAGCCACGGGCCTGGAGGGGACGGGGGGAGACTGCATTGCAAAAAGCAGCAGCCCAAGGAGCAAGGCTGCCATGAGGGAGGTCCTGACCCTGGAGGATTTCAGCCTGGCGAAAGCACCAAAACTGTATCCCACATTGAAAGAGCAGCTGCCTGAAGACAATGGTCCAATTGAAAAGCAAAAAAGTGCCTCTTCTCTGCCAGCAGCAGTGACTGCAAGAGAGGAAAACAGCTGTGATTAGAAGCTACCTGGTGGATATTTGGTAGAGAGACAAAACACCACTGGAAAATACCTGCAAGCACACAGTCCAGCCCACGCTCGGCATAAGCGACATCGCAGTTTTATCACTCACAAGTTTAAAGACTGATTTATGATTATTGACGTGACTTTAAATTCCTTTCAGTAATATCTGCAAGATAATAAACCCACCGTTTTAGCAGGAAACGTGTTATCAGCACATACGATGTTATCAGTGTTAGTCTTAATTCACGCCCAACAAGTCCACTGTCATTAAACTATAACAGCACGATGCATCCAGTGCAGGTATGGCACAGAAACACAGATTACCTTGAAAAGTAAATTAAATATGCATAAGCAGAGTTGATCTCTACAGCTACTGCTTTATAATCCGCACAGATGAAAAGAATAAATGATGCCACACTGTAAACATTTAATAAATACATGCTGAAGAGAAAATGATTGCGAGCTGGGAGGTTTTTCCAGGCTTCAGGAAATAAACAGGTGTGGTGAACGTTGCAAATTAGAAGGCTGGACAACGAAGCGGACAGAAACTACAGATAAAATGTGAACGCACGCAGAAAGCGCATGTTCTGTCATGTTTATTTATTAACATCGCAGCCTCAGTTTGTCTACTTCGCCACCTTGGTCTCGCATCGAGCCAGAAATCCCTGAAGCGCCGTAGATCTCTTACCTTTTTAATTACAATCGTCCACTTCGCAGAGATTTCATGTCGTGCAGCTGCGGGCTCTCTGTTCGCACCAGCGGTACTTCCAAAGCAGCGGCCGTACGATCCGGCTCTGCGCCGTCTCCGTGGTCCTTCCCGTGCGCGCAAAACTCGCCTGCGACCCGGGGCACAACTTCACCGGAGCGCCTCCTCTGTGCTGTGTTTCGGAGCCAGACGGTCCTCCCGGTTTTTGAGTGTCAGCTGTTGTATGGAAGCATACGCCTACATTACGCCTGCAGGACCACCCCCCCCCCCCACCCCCGCCCCTCCTTGTGACTCACGTTGTTGTAATGTTATGGTATTTGACAGAGATAACGCTGCTGGTACGGGTGATATGACAGGATGACCTGAAGCAGGCGAGCCAGGTGTGACATTTTGTGACCACACGCGTGAGAATTTGGCCAGAGAACAAGGAAGAAAGTGCAGGATAAAGCGACTCTGTGATGTGATTATGTGTCATACAGCAGGAAATCGCTCCATTTTGAAGGGAGTTCTTTTGTGGCAACAGCTCAGATTAAAGAGTATTTACCAAGAAGCCCAAAATATTCAAATAAAGCAGCCTGAGTTGCTCTTTATAGAAATTTGTTGCCCATTGAGAGCCTGCGTCTTCTCAGGATTTGGATTGAAAAAGGCTATTCAGTGGAGCCTCCAGGAGTCCTCTCTTCACTCTTCGCTTTCAGGGGAAATCAATGAAAGAGACAGACCAGTTATTCATCCCTGGCATTCTTCTCCTCCTTTGTCCACAGTGCAAGTGCATCTGTGGGTAGTCCTGGAGTCCAAGTTGCACAATCTCGCCACCTGTTGAGCTGCATTTTCTTTCTTTTTTTTTTCAAATTTGGAGATGTTCAAATCCTCCAGAAACAGCGGATCCAAAATATTGCTCCGATCCAAACTGCAGATTTACTGATGTTGAAATCAAAGCACTGCTGTGTTACACAGTTTCTTCTGACTCATCTTTGAATCTACAGTCAGTGTGAGAAAGTTTGAGTTCGAGAGTTGATGAGTAAGTGGCACATCACTGATACCAAATACCATGCCAGTTTGTGTCACTTTAGCCCTGCAGGCATGAGACAACAGTGAGAAATCATAGAAGTATGATGAGAAGAAAGGGTGACAAAGTCTACATGAAATATTTAAGTGAATAATCTTTTATTTACATTTTTCTTGGGTGTGGAGTAAAGCACAACCTGTTTCCTAAGCTGATATTCAGCCTGCAGCATGGACAGTTTGAGGGCTTTGCAATAGAGGAAGGATGTATCTGATTTTATCCATGTTTGCAAAAAAAAAAAAAAAAAAAAAACAAACTGCTGTGCAGGTTATTTAAGTACAAGCCATTACACACATTAAAGCAAAGCTCTACCTATACGGGAGGGCTACAAGCAGGTGGTTTGGTGCCACAGCAAAAGGTCAACCCCACTTCTTAAACACACCCTTTCCTGCAGAGAGAATGCAAACGCATGTGCTGTACTTACTCAGTGTGCAAGTATGAGTATGAGTGCCTATATGGCCGAGAGTTTTCCCACATTGATTTTTAGATGCAGTTTAGTAATCCTCAAACTCTCCTGGAGAAGCGTGAATTCAGTGGAGTCGCGGAGCCGGCTCGTACAATATAATCCCGCTTTGAGGATCATCAGAAGCGTCCGACCACATTAACATGACAATAGTACATATTCACAGACCGTAAATACCCTCAGTGCCACCTCAATGACTTCCCTGCACCCTCAGCTTCAAACAGGATGAAATAGCAACAAAAACCGTCCTGTGCTTTCATGGCGTCACATCTGCTTCGTTTTTCATCTTCAAAAAGTGCTAAAAGCTAATTCTTATTAAAAACTCGCAAACAGGTTTAATGACATTACACAAATTAAGTGTTTCACCCAGACGAGTCACATTCACTTCTGATGTAAGTCAGACAAATCTCGCAGTGTTGCCACATGAAAGCATACTTGAAAACATTTTCTTTAGCGCCTGTGCCAAGGGTGTATGGCATTAAAAACAGGTTTTATCTGGTGCTGGCAGGCTTAACAGATTCCAAATGGGTACACAGATTGTTATGGCTAAATATATGTTATGCGTGTTCTGTGTGTGTCACGGCTCTGATACTAATCTGTCTTATGAAAATACAATTAAACCTGAAAATGTGTTTTATGCATATTTTACCTTCTCACATAAAATATTTAATGCTACTACTGTCGTATGTTTTTTTCTGTTAAATTCATGCATACGCTGACACAGAGCTGAAGTCATATTTAGGATACATTTATGACTGTATAACACGTCATTATACAGAAACAAAGCTTTGGGCATCAAACATTTCTATTAAGGAAAGTATAACTGATCATCTTTTTCATGGACACAGGCAGAGGCGGTAGAGCTTTGATATTCCTACAGCCTCTGTAGCTGGCATAACTTTAGGCTGTTCATATTATTGTTTTTCATCTACTTTCCCCACAAAACCATTTTCTTATTATTAGTTTTTGATACAACACACAGGTACACCCTGAGGCTACAAATGGTAATGTTGTTTTGGCTTTTATTCTCCAAATGAATATTCCTGAGTTGGAAATTAGAATTTCTTCTAATTCTATATTTGTGCAGTGTCTAAACACCTGAGGTGGAACAACAGTTATTTTTTCACTCAGTGACTATTATTTTCTATCACATTTTAATCATATGCAATGTGAATCATCACCCGCTGAACACCCACCCATGGCACACGGCAGGTCAGTGAGCTCCTTCTATAGCTTCAGCTGTTTAATTAAACACTGTACTTTGTTCAAGTGGGTTCACTCTATGGATCATTGCTGCAATTATTTCTGATGGTAATACAAGACGATGGCAATAGTCACAAATAATAACACAAAATGAAGCTGATGACACGTCTCTAGCTGTGACTGTCAGATAAGCTCATGAAAGCTACATAGTACAGATATTCAGAAAAACCAGCTGCATGTTAAGCATCCTGCTATGCAGGACTTGTCGGTTATTGTTTGTAAGTAGAACATTCACATTTTCGTAGCTTCATCTTGGATGTGAGCTGCCTCCGGTCAGGCACCAGGTCACTATACAGTCCTGACCTTTCCTGCATGTTGTTATTGGCTGGAGGCTGCACACCCACTGCCCAAAGGTTGCCCAGAAACATCCCAAGCACAGAATAAGAAAGTACAAGCAGAGGGTGGGTCTGCAGGTACAGACATCCCACACACTGCGAGTGGGTCATAAGTGATGACTGAAAGGGATTACTTTTGTCTACACATTGTTTTTTAGGAAAAGCGTGCAGAGTATACCTTTAAATGAGTCTCTTTGTTGTGGAATGTTTTTCGAATGAATGGCTTCTTCATTTTACTAGTTTTCAGTTGTGACAGAAACATAAAAAGAGAGTATTTTTCTTTGTTTACAGCAAAAGTTGGCACGATCAGGTGAAGCCAATTTCAGTGCCCAGGTGCAGCATCTAGGATTGGCTCATTTCACAAATACTGTGGACCTGCCTGAAAAAAACATGATGGAAGCTGAACACTGCAAACTGCCAAAACAATTAGTGGAAAGACACAACATCTTATTCCCCTGGCAGATTTCTTAATATGAAAAAGATTAAATCAAGTTTTTGATTTATTAACACTTTAAAATGAAGTTATTTAACAAATTTTAAGAAGTTTAATGACACAGAGGTTGTATCTCCATGACAACTGATGTTCAAGGTTAAATAAAAAAAATGATAAATGAAAACACCAATAAATAAAAAAAAAAAAATCCCACAAAACAATAAATCACTGTTAGTTATGTGAGGTGCGTACTGTTAATTATTCTGAGCGCGTGGGGGTAAAAACACTCTGTCTGCCTTTGATGCAGCTGCTCTGAGCTTTGATGCTCTGAACCAGCTGATAAACATCATGTGATACTGTTGAAAGATCCTGAAAAAGGTATTAAGTTGAACTTGAGTTGAAACTGATTTGTCAGGCAACTATATCAAAGGTCAAGATTGAACTTCCATACAACATAGAAACAAAGTCCTAATATTGTTGGTGTGGTTGAAATTATAGCAACTGCTGAGCTGTGACGGATCAGTGATACCGCTGAAAGCTCCTGAAAAGATATATCGAATACAAAATCAGACTATATTTGAATTAACCTTCAAAGGTTGTACAGTGATCCAGAATAATAAATATGGCAGCTGCTCTGAACACACTGACCCTCTTTGCACCTTGCAGTTAAATGTGGTTTGAGTCATCAGATTGTAATCAGAGCTCGACCACACGAAAGCAAAATGCACCCAAGATGCTTTGACTATGGATTGGCCAAACCACCTCCAGAGGTGGTCAAGGATGCAATGTGACCACACTGAACACAAAATGTAAATACAACTGCCTTTTCAATCCACATACAACAACCGTATGGGCGGAAATAGGTAATTGGGTGCATCTGTTCCAAACCACAGCAGCCATTAGCCGGTAAGCCAGCCTTTGCTTTCTTCTTCATCATTCCAGCTGTTGAAGATGGCTTCTTCCTCCACGTCAAAAAGCAATCCAAAGTCCATACAACAGCGCAGCTTCATGCATTGCTGCCATTGTTTTGTTGTTTTTGCTTTTTTATTGTTTCGTTGGACCTGTGCAAACGAGAGGAGGCTGTAAGACAGAAGAGGAGGAAGAAGCTGGACAGAACGATCAAATCTCAATCGGATCTCAATGTGGTCACTGGAGACACATATTAATAGCATTAATAGGGTTATGAGTGCCATGCCCCCTCACTTTGGCCTTATGGCCCTAAAAAAATATATACCCCATCTGCACTATTAAAATCATGGTTTTATTTCATGGCCTTGCTACCCCGACATTTATCCTTTGTGCCCTCAAAAAACTGGCAACACCAAAGGCGAGTGGCCTTTCCCCTAAAATGATGAATTTCCAGGCCTGCCAAGAACGTCACTTTTTGAGGTTGATAATGACGTTCACGATTCTTGAGAGCTTGTGAGTCATGTTATCATTCATACGTTTGTATAATGACTGATTCAACTCTCAAGGAACTGTTGCCAGTCTTAAATCTTGGGGCAGTAACAGAGCTTTCAACATGTATTCTGGGTTTATGAGCATTTCACTTTGTGTCCTTGTTATTGTTATTCTTGATTTATTGAATCTTGTAGGAAGCAACAGCGTAGTGACCCTGCAGCTGCTCAGGACTTTGTTTCTCTGAAGAAGGCTGATGTTTAGAAAGTGCAGGGAAAAGTTTAATATGAACATTTTTGGAATATGTTCAACATGGATACATCTTGAAATATATTGGCAAGAAATACACTGCAGATATGTTCAGTATGAATGTTATGTTGTTAGACTTCCCTCTAAAGTGCATTGTTGCACTTAGTGCATTGCCTTTGTTGCATAAAATCAGAATCCTTCTGAGAAAGTTCAACCTAGAGCCAGACCCAGTGTATGTCCAGAACTGAATGAAAACCAGTCTGAATGTGTGGTGGGTTGGGTGGAGTTGACAGGAATAAGAATTACAGCTGAATTAAATCAGAGGGTTAGCAGGATAAAGTAATTAATATCACATGATCTGTTTCCAGAAAGCTGCATGAGCAGTTACATGCAAGCTGAAGAACACACACACGTTTACTATTATATGAATCTGTAATAAATGTCTCAACTGACGACAAGTAACAACACAATGAAGTTCTGTGTGACGTCTAATGAATTAATTTAACTGTTGTCATCATGCATCAGTCTGTGAAGCACAATGAGTAAAAGCCCAGCTTTTGTAAGATGAAGCGAGAGCGGAGGAAGGGGGAGGAGGTCTGGGCTCGATCATCGTGCCCGGGCATGCACTGTGACGTTAAGTCATGGGAAAGCAACAGCGGTGCTACATGGGAAACGGGAGTGTTTCATAATGACTCATCTGGGCTTCCATATGGACACATGCAGGCAACTGCAGGGAGCAGCTAAAAACGCAGTGAACTCTGCCAGTTTCTTCTTACACCTTTTCCAGAAAACAGAAGTGTTTCTGTTGACAGCAGAGACTTCCTTGACATGATTAACGCAAATAGTATCCGATAAACTACAGATTTAATTTGTTATCTTTGACAAGCATTCTGAATCAATATTGTCATAGCTTTTTCCCTTCACTCCGCCTGTCACTGTGCTTCTTTTTAAATAAAGTCGGGGATGTAATAAAAGCTTCCATGCAAAGATCTTACAGGAGCAGGTTTGCCTGAGTCCTCGCTCAGGTTTACTTTATTTATTGGATAACACAGTATCTGCATTATTATTTTTTGCTCCTCAGGCAAATCATTACCAATTAAACAAACAGATAATGAAATGAATTGAAACAAAGCAAACCCCTTTGTTTGTCAACATTTATGCACAAAGACAGGGAGGAAGTGGTTGTTCTGTAAGAGTAAACATCATTATCACGCAGAAGCTGAGGTGCTGTAGATGCTGCATTTTCCGCAGGTTTACAGTTGTGCAGAATGATGAGGGATTACTATTTATAACCCACAGTAGAGGCTAAAGGTAAGAGAAATCTCTCTGTATTGGTAATTACTGGAGAATTTGGTGTCTGTGCGAGGTGCAAATCCTTGGAAATGGCCTTCATTACGGGGAAGCTTGCAGACTGTGGCTAAGAAGTGAGGATAATGACAGTGTGGGATTAACCCTGCTTCCAACTCTCTTTACTCCTCTTCCTCCAAGCCCTCCCTGCGCAGCCGCCGCCAGCCAACCCCATCTCTCCCCATCCCTCGTTTCTCAAAAGAGCCCCTTCTCTCAGACAATGCGAAAGCTTGCCGAAGGGGGTTTTGATCATCCTGTGATGCGGCGCTGTGTGACAGGCCTCAGACACAGATATTTAGTTTCCCACTCTAAGATCCCCAACTCAGGAGATTAGTGGAAAAACTTCTGACACAGCTGCAGTTGAAATATTTTACTACACTGCAACCAGCCTTTACCTATATCTCCACCTCTAAAAGGGAACTGGATGCTTGGATGTGTTTGTGTGTGAATCTGAGAGGTGCTTGTGTGTGTGTGTGCCTTTTCAAAAAATGTTTTTCATCTTTTCTCATTTTTCGCCAGTACTTATGCTTCCCCCCTCTTCTCAAAGTCAGGCCAAGGTTTATTGTGAGGTCTGAATCAGCCAGCTTTTTCTATTTAAAACGAAGTTTTCAAGCATATGAAAAGGAGGGATTAGTGGCTATTTGGTGTGAAAAATGTTTTGGAAAATCCACTTGAGTGCATTCAAAAACTCTCCCCAGTCACAAAAAAGAAATTCGAATAACAGGTTTTGCATCTAGGCATTTGGTGATCGTGAAAGCAGTGAAAACATTTCCTATCCACCTCTCTGTTTATTGAGCATGGTATGTGTTCGTCAAAATAAAAGCCGTTCAAGAATGCGCTGTCATAATTAAAGGTGAATGTTTGCATTGTGCCTGCTTCAGCTTCAACAAAATTGGTTTAAGATGCCACACTGAAAGGTTTGAATGGAATTGTTTTTCTTTCAGCAAGATGATATTGAAAATGTAAAATGAGAAAAAAAATCAAATAATCTACATTTTTGTAAACTGACGATGGCTTTACAGTCAGGAAATGTTGGAAAGGACATTGAAACAAATTACGCTCCATTCAAAAGGAAGGCAGATGTTTGGGGGTAAGTTAAAAGTACATATAAGGCTCTGTGGAAATGTGTTTACAGGTGTTTAAGTTTACATTGTAAATACCTGAAAACATGAGTCGACCTGTCAGGTTGAACCGAGAGCAGATGTTGAACTCAGGAGTCAGGTGTTCAGGTAAAACATGGTTCGCTGTAAGATGCATTTCTGTGGAAAAATGTGGAACACCACGCGATTATGAAATCTGAATGCTTTTGCTTTCATCTTTTACACTTTATTTGCAAAAATTAGTGCCAGCAAGAACAAAAGGCTCAGCTGAGAGCAGCCACAACACAGCTAGTCACTGTCTGAAAACGATGACAACAACAGCATGAAGGAACTAAGAAATGCTTCAAGGTGGCTCCCTTTAAAATGCAATATTTCACCATGCTGAACATACTGAATATGACTGATACTCATTTAATATTAAACAAAAAGTCCCTATGTTTAATAATGCTATATGGACGGTAAGTAGGGTCATTCTTGACCCTGGGAACAGTGGTGTGGCAAAATAATCTTAACTCTCATTTGTCCATTGTCCTGCTACGCTGTTCACTATGTTTACCTACAGCAACATGAACAAGCTTCTATGCATAAAACTAAGGTGGGCAGAATGAAATATTTAAGTTAATGAAGATTATTTCCATCTGCTGGGTAACTATCGTTATCACAGCATTTTGCCTTCCCTGATGTTTCATAGAGAGGACTCATCTGTTGTAAAGACATAAGCCTCAAGGCAGGTACACGTATGTGATGGTGCAAAGACCAGGTGTGGCAGTGAAGAGACTGAAGAGGTGGGCCAAAATGAATCTTATTGTCTGCATATTTTGATTCCCTACCAGCATCTCAGCTACTGATATCATAAACTCCATCACAGTTTACCAGGAGCTGGTATGCGAGCCAACTGACACACAAAGACATTTTTCTGAGGTCATCTAAGGAGAAGTAAATTTGTTATTGCTTATTATATTTCTCTATCATTAAAGTGGCATGAGATGCTTGTATTCAGGCCTACATTATAAACTGGTCAAAGTGGGTCACCAGATCCCGATTGTGGGCCCTAAAATGCGCAGATCCCCTGTGTGGTGATTGGTTATAAGATTAATAGTTTTAATAATAGTAGTAATTTTCCTTTGTGAGAATAAGCACTACTTGAGCACAATATCATTTGACAGAATAAGGGTCCTATGGTGGGTCCTGCTATATTTTGTGTTGTCCTTAATCAGGTTAATGCACAACAAACTGGGGTCAATTAACACTCATGGGAATACTGTACACAGTTAGGACCAGGCTGCTGATTTTTGCCTCAGTGCACCAAAGCAGGTAATTCAAGACATGATGATATTACCATTTAGGACTACATTATGAATAATAAAATATACAAAACAACTAAGTCGACTGACTAGTGGACTGAAAAAAAAATCTGAGGCCTTAATAATAAAATAGTAATCCAGGGACTTTTAACATATTAGGTAGAGCTATGTGACTGACAATACGCTTATATACTTAAATTTCTTCATCAATTTATAATAACTCAAAATACTATATTTCTCAGTCTTGTACTTGTTTTACTTGTACAAGTACATATTTTATTCTGTATTTCTACCACTGTCCATACTGTATACTGTATATCTCACCTATAGTGTTGTCATATTCATATATCTGCACAACATTTTTAGCCTACTCGCTCACCCCATACTGTTTATTATCACTGATTATTTATTTGACTTCTTTACATATGTACATTATTCTGCACTTAAGTCAAAAGGCTTCACGTCATTTTGTTGTCTTAGTAATGTTACTTGTGCTCTATTGACAATAAAGTTGAATCTAATCAAATCCACAACAGTGAGTTTATGATATTATTTTGCTAATTTATTATCAGTATAACACAGTTGCTGTCTGTGTGTCCAGTTCAGGCTCCCCAAAACCAGAGAAGAGAAGGCGGGATGTCTGTACAGCCTCATTGGGGTGGCCACACCCTGCAGGTCGGCGTCAACAGCGTGAACACACCGTGAGTGAGGCGGTATATTTAAGTCACAGGTGCCCATCCCACTGCTTTGATCTGCCCGTGTACAAGTCCTGCAACAGCTAATAAGGGGTTAACTAATCAAGCTCACCTGCTGATGGTCCCTTCATGTTTCTCTCGGACGAAACGTTTTTGCGCTGCGCATTACCGTTGCTGCAACCCTTTGGAGACTGTTAGCAACGTTAACGTTAGCCGTTGGCCTCAAACTGCGCATTTTAACCTGGAAGTGGAGTCGTCTTTCTGTCCTCCTGTGGGAGCTTTGGACCGCACTGACTCTTGGCTGTCCAACAAGATGAGACTATCACAGCTTCACGTCATACCAGTAAGCATTTACTTCATTTGCTAGCATGTTGGTTGTGAGTCTAAACTCGCTGTAGTTTGCTAGCTGTCGTGGCTGCTATGCTAATGCTGCTGGTTGTTAGCTAGCTATTTTGGCGCAATTGTGCTCCTCCATGTTGGTTGCTAGCTGCTACTTTCTGCTATTGTGCTGCTGATACAAGCACTCTTCAGTGTTTGGTTAAGTGTGGTTTTAAGTTGTTGTGACTGAGCTCTTTTGTATGGCAGGTGCATAATGATGCTGTCATGTTGTTTACTTTTGTATTTGCATAGAGGTGAAATGGAAGTACTCATGTTTGATTATTATGTGTGTTAAAAGGCTGAATTGTTGTCACTGCACACTTGCTCTTGCATTGCTTTAGGTGGGATTCGTTTGGCTTACTGTAAACTAAATCCAGGGGTGTAAACATGACAGTTGTTGTGTTGTGGTGGGATTTGACCATATCAACCATGGGACAATATTCATTTGTCAACCCTCACTGGTCTGACATCGTGACATGGTGAATGAATGAATGAAAATTGATGATGTTAGTTAGCCAGAGATTCACACTGTTCACTCTAGAGGGGCACATTATTCTGTATTCTTTCCAGAGAATTAAAAGAAAAATGAAAAGTATTTAACATAACATTGCAGACTATTATTATTTTGTTGTTTTCATTCTTTAAATGTCACCAGACTGCAGGAAATCTAGTCTGTGAAACTCCGATTTTTCCTCCCTATGTTTGAGGTCTCAAGGTTGTCAAGTAAGCAGTATTTCCCAGCCCTGTTCAAAGGAAACTCATGACTTTTGGTTTACATACAGTTGGATGGAGTAGGTTGTCACATTCATATTCATGTCAGATTTTCTCCACGGCCTTCATATTCAGCTAAGCATTGTGGAAATATTTTTATACTACTCAAGGTAACATGTTTGTGCCAGCTTGCTTTACTAAAATTGCTGAGCTCCTATTCTTTGCTTTTTACTGCTGAACTACTGCAGCACGCTCTTTGGCAACCTTACATTATGTCCGTGTACTGATGATCATCTGACACTTATCAAGGCCACACAACATTTCAGTAAAAGCCTGTCTTAAAATAAAAATAAAAGATGTTTTAGGTAATGATCATCTGCTACATAGCTGACCAGGTGAGCCACCTGGGCGCCCAGATGGGACTTAGAGTTGTACTCTTTGTTGTCTCTGTTGTTTGAATGCTGAATTTCTATTGTTAGTAATTGCATTCATTATTTAATCTGTCCTCCTTCCATCCATCTATTCATCCACTCATCCACCATCCATCCATTCTTTCATTTTTGAAGGTAGTTTCTGCTAATTAAGTAATTGGTTTTGAGGACATGTTAAACACACACACACACACAACAGTGTTTTGGGCTAGCTTGCTTTGTTATAACTCCACTTTATAGTAATTGTATCAAGCTTTTTCACATTGCTTCATACTAATGGCTTGAAACTGTTAATTGCAGAGTATTCTCTTGCAGTTTGTTTTGGAGTAGGAATTGCTTGGGTGGGAGCTTCAGAGTTGTGCTCCAAATGCATCTACTATATGCAGGGATGTAGGAAAATGATGACTGGATATGCTGAGAGAACAACACAGCCATGAAGTGGCAGAAGCGGTAAAAGGCTGTCCACTTACTTTTTGCGTGACATGAGTGGTAAAGCTTGTGGCTACTAGCTTCAACACAGACAATATGTTTGCATGATGTGTTTTGACTGAGACTCCACTTCCCTGGGAGCTCGCTGTCAGTTTCAAAAGATATTGCTTGAATGAAACAAAAAGCTGTTTCTGTGCATAAAAGCAGAATTGCAGACTGTGCAAAGATGAATTATAGCCTTGGATTGTCAAACATATCAGTCAGTATGGCATTTTGATTGAAAACTGAAAAGGATCCTGCGAGCAGCTGAAGGTGAAGCTTCTCTGAATAATTTATGTCTTGACATGTGTTGTCATTTGATGTGATAGGATGTAGGTGGGTTGAAATTTTGGGGATATATGGAGATGTCAGCACTGCCGATATCTTAAAAATTAGTCATAACTGAGTTTAGTAGCAAAGAAGCAAACAGAGGAATATTCAGTACAGTGTGGATGATGTCAAACTCATACAGGATGAGCAGTTGTGCCTGCTTCAAAGTGTCTTACTGTACCTTGAGGCGACAGGGCAGGAATAGTGTGTTAAATTGGCCACATCTTTGAGCAAATAGCGTGGCCACGGAGGCCAGCAGTTAGGAGTCCAGCGAGGCCACTTACAAAGGCCAGCTGTCATACAGAGGTGTGCTGAGAAGAGAGAGAAAATCAATGCCCATAATTGCTCAATAACAGTCTGACGATGGAGCTGTGGGGAGAGGGGACATGGGTCACAGCAGACACAGTGACATGTATTCACTCAGTGCATCACTGCAGTTTGCATTTACAACCACCACTTCTCCAGTAAAAGAGGTTCACTCTTTATAAAATGTAAACTCCTGAAATAATAGTTGTGTGCCCATGTGAACATTGAAACAGGTTTGCAGTAATCATTCCTCTTGTTCATATTGGCCATTAGGAGATCTATTCCTTCCTACTTTTCTAATGCAAGTCATAGTGGACAAAATCCAGTGTTTTTGGTACAAAATTCCCTTTGTGTCTACCTGGATATGCCGAGTTGAATTGGATGTACAGTAACAGAAAGAGGGATGTAATTTGAAGATATCCATTTCATTTGTCTAACTCAAACTGCTGATGGCTTCACTCCTGTTTGTACATTACTTAATTGTTTTCATAATTATGTTGTGCAGAAAAAGTAATCACTGTCTGGGTTATATTCAGAGACAATGTTTCTTTGAGGGAATGAAACACTACATTGATCCTGCACTGCACTCGCAGGGAGGTGGTTGGGGTGTATGGCAGACATACAAAGTCCAGGCCTATCATACCAGAATCCAGGGTTCATGTCCAGACTCCTGTCTGTACTTTGGATCAGGAAACTAAAGCACTTTGGTAAAGGTTAGGAAGGGTTGGGATTTTGGATAATGTTAAAAAAAAATCTTATGTCTCCAGTAGACCATGATCTTTCCCGAACCTTAACCAAGGGTTGGCAGTGCCTAAATGTAACCATAAAAACATGAATAATACTGTAGTAACTACATGTGGATAGTGTATTGCAAGATTGCGTATTTTCGTGAAAAACAAATGAAAAAAAGATGTTGGTAATAACTTTACTGATTATGGTTACATCAAAGATTCTCTAGGACAAGACATGACGCATTACAAACTGCGCCAATGTTATGGAAATGTGTATACTTCCTGCCTACTAAGTGGGTGAGGTCACCTCTCCTCCTCATCCCCATTGGATGGGTGTTACTGATGGACTTTTGTTGGTTGACAAATTTAATGTTTGTGCCTTATTTATTTATTTTCAAATCTGAGACAAGATTATGTTAAAATCACATTAAGAAGGCATCTCTTAATAGCCAGCATGAACTGGAGGAAAGACCTGTTTCAGTGTTCATATTACCACCTGATTGTTTTAAAGGAGACTTGAAACATTGTAAACGTCCCCTTTAAACTGAAACCAGCTGGAGGAATGTGGTTTGCTTTTGAGTTGGAAGTTACTTTTACTTTGTTACCACAGCTTGTGTTAATTTTTCAAAGCCGTCTGTGCCACCAGTCACCCTGATTTACTTAGGAGCCAGAAGAACTGGTATCCTAGCAACAGAAGCAGATATCCGTACTTTGTTTGGTCTGTCACACAATGCGTGTTTGTGTTAATGTACATGGTGTGTGCGAGTGTATGTGCTTTTCTACAATGCGCTTGGGCATGTATGTGTGCATATGTGAGAGTGTTTGTGTATGCATGAGCTTCTCTATAGAAACCTGCTGTTAGAATGCAAACCAATGCCTCACTCCTGCCTGTAATGGCTCTGGATTTATTGGCATCTGGGAAAAAGCCGTTTACATAGTACCCTCCACTGTTACCAATGGCCATGATAATGCTGTCAGACAAGGCTTAGTGAGCCCATTCCTCTGTCTCAACCTCACTTGATAGTATTTATGCACTAACTTTAAAATGTGCTCCACAAGACTGCATGCCAATTCTGATCCAGTCCTACAACAAATTTGCCCTCAGTGAGGTCATTGGTGGAAGGATGCCTGCTGACCCTTTATAGAATATTTCAACATTCCCAGTGCAGACGTTTTAAATCCACTGAGCAAGAATTTGAAAATCTAATTTACAACAACTGGATCTAATAAAGTACGGAAGAATGGATGGAAGGCATCCAACAGTTCCTGTGAGGGATGCTGTGTGCTTTTCATTGAGTCTAATTGAATTACTGATCTACTCTGTGGAACTTCCTCAGATGCCTCAGAGCTGCATGTTATATATAAGCTTGCTCAAACATGATTAGCATTTATAGTATTAGTGTTCAACTTCGTAGGAGATTTTATAGATATATGTAGCTTGGATATGTTTTTATGTAAGATTGGGAAGTTGATATAAATTTTCAAAAAGCAGACCACTTAAAGATGTAATTTCTCTCATGCAAGTTGAGGTGAATCAAGGCTGTAATTGTTACAGTAAAAAGGAGCTTGGGTTGGATGGATGAGTCAACAAAGCATGCTACTTGGATACGGTAGACTGCTGCTTGTTTATCATGGACATTTTAAGGCTTTATTAGACAGCAGTAGTAGAGATTACAGAACATGAGGGAGAGAGATGTGCAACAAAGGACCCCAGTCGAATTCGAACAAAAGACACTGATTCATGGTGGGCTTCTTATCAAGCTGTTACATGTTTAAAACAAAGAGGGGGAAATGTGCTTTTAATGATCTGTAAATAGTAAATATCCAAGTATTTTATATGCCTGGAAGGGAATCTTGAACCCAGTAGTTGTTTTAACCTGAGGTATGACTTTACCCTATTCCTAACAGTCATTTTTGCTCCTAAACCTATCCATAATGATGTTGAATCAAAAAACAAGTTTAGAAGGCATTGGCGATTAATGTTGTCCTGCTGATAGTGATCAGAAAGGTTTTGTTTTTATATGTTTGTTCTGGAGGACAGTTACAAATGACATATTTTGTTGTTCAATTTGGATGACTTGTTGCTATAAAGAACTGAATTATTGTACAATGGCAGTACCACGAGCATCAGTGGGCAAATACATAGCTAGTCTTTAGGGTGATTTGTTGCAGAAGTGAAACCATGAAAACTATTGTTGCAACCATGGACAACACAGCAAAACTGATACTATGAAGCTATGTTTCTCACTTTTTTTTTTAAATATTTGTCTGCTGTATCCAAGTAATAATGACTTTGATGATAAAGCACAACACAAGCAACATCAAAAACATGTAGATAAAAGTTCCACAATCCTCACACTGAGTGATGTTCCCCGTTAAAGATGGTTTTCAGATAAAGATGTTAACACAGCTGGAAAACGGCCAGCAGGCATCTCTTTTAATTTTGACCAATCATCTGTTTCTATCTTCAGTGCCACCCTACTCCTACTCCCTGTCCCCAGCACAGAGTTTGTTCTCATAATTGAAACGGTGTGGAGAAATGGGATTTCTGATAAGGTTAATCTTCATAGTGATTAAGCTCCTACAATCTCACAGATAGAGGGGATCAAATGTTTGATGCCTGAGATAACGGGCTGGGTACAGAAGAAACCAGTTTTTTTTTTTTTTTCGCAAAACACCAACAAACATTCATGGTTATCTCACTTAAAAGGTAGCAGGGCATACCTAGTAGGATTGCAAACATCTGTTCTTGTTAAATTGCAAAGAAGTTTTATTGATCTGGTGCTGGGGCCACATTCCTTTGCAATTTACTGCTGTGAGAGGAAAAAGCAGAGGGTGTTGGCTTTTAAGGAGGATCACTAGTTCAGGTAGTTAATGCCCATGGTCTCTTTTATTCCCTTTAAATCTACCAGGAGGGGTATGTGAAGGGAATTCAAATGAAAACGGACTCCTCTGCCTCCTCTATAGTCCAGTCAGCAAGGTCTGGGAGCTTTGTGTGATTTAAGGATCATTGTGCAAGGGCCAAATTGGCTGCAGATGGGTTGGGGGTCTGCAGCTTCATAACCTCATAGCTTATATGTATGGATTATCTGAGGTAAGAGCGCCATAAATTACACATGGGAGCTTTCTTATACTTTGACCTGGCAACCCCAACCTGCCTGGTGTAATGGGATAGTTTTGGGAGCTGGTGGTTTCAATTAAGGAATGCTGGCCTGGTGATATCATTCTTCTACCACAGGACTCATACCTAAACAGGACCAATGCATATAAAATGGATGCTCATTTGAGTGGAGTGTTTGGTTGATGAGGATTCGTTTCTCATTCCTGTATTGATTGTTACTAATATCCTTAAGGGGATTAGGGTGGGGAAAAATGGCCAAAGCATTGTTTCACCTACTATTTCTACAAGTATATAGCAAAACAATGCACCAACATTTTGTTCCCGTTTTTCATGAGTTGAAATCTACGATTTTTTTATGCACACAGTAGTTATTTCTGTCAAATTTTGTTTTAGTCAGCACTTCCCTCTTGCCAAGATAATCCTTCCACTTGCTGATTAAAGAGCATGATTCTTTTACATGATTATTTGGCTGTTCACAGTAAAAGGCCACTCTAAAATGTGTAGTTTTATCACACAGCACGATGCCAGAATGTTTTGAGGGAATGTGCAGTTGGCATTCTGACTGCAGAAATGTCCATCAGAGCTGTTGCCCATGAAGTGAATGATCATTTCGCTACCATTAGCCATGTCCAATGTCGTTTCTGAGAATTTGGCAGTATATCCAACTGAACTCACAACCTCGGACCATGTATTACCACCAAAGTCCAGGCCTTCACATCTGCCTTCTTCACCTGCAAGATCGTGTGAGGCCATCTGCCCCTTTATAGAAAACCACGGTGAAACCAGAACTTCCGGGATCTGTAGCACATATGGGGAAACATCATTATAATCACACTTATTTATTTGTAATGATGCAATTAGCTAAAATGTCCGTGCTGCTGCTGTGCTGACAAATGTTCATGATGACAGCTATGGTTTTTTGTTTGCTTACAAATTAATTGTTGATTAACTTTGCCAAAATCACCAAGGTTTCAACTTCTGAAAGCTATTGCTGTAGTGGAGGCCAACTTGTCCTAGATTATTTAAAGTAAACCTCGGGAACATGCTTATTTTTTTTCTTTCAGCAGGACAGATTAAAGAAGTGTTCCTAGTGCAACTGAGGCTGCAGCTCTCAGCTGCACTGGGCTCTAAGACTTTAACCAGTCATAGCTGTCTTTTTCAGATGTGTTGACAAATGACCAGACTGTCAAAACTCAAAGCAACGGGTAGTCCTGCAAAATCAGCACTCAGTATGTTACCCTGTGATTCCGGTCACAACATGGAGTAACATATGGAGTGCCGAAATCACAGATGGAGCAAAACAAAGGCTATAATGTAGACTAAAAAACAAAATGCCTCACTTGAGAATTAGATGAATGCTTGGTATCACTGAATCTTGGTTGCTTTTTGATAACACCTATGATGAGGACATCTGTGAAGCAACATAGGACTCATTTTGACAAACACTGAATCTTATCAGGGAGTTTTGTAGGCAAGCCAGGCAGCCCATGTTCCTGGTGTGAACTGGGTGCTGGCCATAAATCTTTGGACTCTTCTACCCAGTTGGGGTCTGTGCATGCCAGGAAACAGTTGTTTCCTTAAATTCTGCTCAGTCTGATGCAGAGAGAACAAACTCTTTCTACTGCCAACAGCTACACATTCAGAACACGGCACCAGGAGTTTATCGTAACGATTTGTTGAAAAGAAAATATTTGCAGTAAAGTGATGAAAAGGTTACTGTGAAAGGTTGACATACAGGCGAGAGAAAACCGCAATAAATTTTAAAGCTCAGAGCAAACGTTTCACAGGTTATTGCAGGTTTAATGGCAATGTTTGCTTTATTGAATTTTCTCAAGGTTAATTCAAAACATCTTGTTTACTTCTCCACACCACGTTTTTTCCCCAAATACTTTAAGTTTAATTGGCACCTTGTGCTGAAAAGATGATGATGATGATGATGAATTGAAAAAAAGTTGCATATTTACTTAATGTCTACAGACACATCTCTTTATGAAAATTCAGTTTAATTCATTGTGTAGTTATGAAGCACAACACAATCTAATCCGAAAAGAGTACATGTATATAGTGGAGTCCTGCATAATGTCAGGTGGAAGTGGTCTTTCTAAGACCGCTTGTTCATTGGCTTAGAGGGGCCCAGTGTTACAGACAAGTTGCCATTTCATCACAAGTCTGACATAACAGCCCAGTGATGCACTGACAAACAACCATTCAGGCTCACATTTACACTTATGGGCAGTTTAGAGTCGGCAGTTAACCTGGATTTCTTTGGACTGTGGGGGGAGTAACTGGAGGAAACCCACACAGATCAAGGTGCCAGGTTAAAATTGTATCACTTGCAGAACTTGCTACCACAGTCTAGATGTGAAGCTCTGAGCCAACATGCCAGATCAGACACTTATGGTCAGAGATGTGAAGTCTGAACACAGCAGAATAACAGCTCAAGATGTCATCACTTGCTCACAAAGCTGAGGTCTGCTGTCTCATTATGGGAGATGTGCAAGCTGTCATGTATATTAAGAAGGGAAGACCTTAAGAGGGAAAGGCGTACATTTTAGTTTTGTACAGTTGTGTACAAACAACAACATGGCTGTTTGTATTTCACATGTGTAGAAATGGAAAAAAAAGATGTTATTGTGTTTAAATGTTTGGGAAGGAATTGTGACATGGATGCAACACTATCACTGAGTATGCCATTTTAAATCACAACATCAGTATTAATTGTGATGTAATACTTATTTTGGAACACCAGTTTAAAAAAAAATGTGATGTAATGATTTTTAATCAGTTTTATCAATTTTGCTCCATTTTTGGTTAATGCAGCTGAAACAAATATGTGCTTTTGCATATAAACATTGCAGTATATCCTGATTTCAAAAACCAGGAGAAGTTCTGGTTCTGATTTTGAGAAACCTGAATGTGCTACTTCAGGTTTCTGAGTGCTGTCTGCAATGGATAGAGGTGTGTACTCCAAATCAAATTATGCTAAAACTGTGCAATAAAACACAAAGTAGAAATAAAGTCAGCAATGTAATGATAAGTAATGAAAGTGAATCTGACACAAATATGTGCTGTGGAAGCCAAATCGAACAGAGCGGTGAATGCAACCACGTGCATGCAGGCAGCCAGAAACCATTCATTCAACTCTTGAGGTAGAGTGGCTACTTGAGAGGTTGAGGACACAAAGATGCAGCAGACAGACGATGAGAAACTTTGATAATGGACGGTAAATTGTAAATGGACTGCACTTATGTAGCGCTTTTCAGCCTTAATGGACAAAGTGCTTCACAGTTTGTCTCTCATTCACCTATTCACACATACAGCGATGCTAGTAGAGCTAACCTGCCTTTTGGGATCTGTGGACAGGAGGAGTAAGGGATCAAACTGCTAACTGTCTGATTAGTGGACATACTGCTCCCTCCTGAGCCATAGCTGCCCTTAACTAGATAATTTTTGCCTATTGCTACAGGGCTTGTCCCTTGTTTTTTGATTAGAAAGCATGGTCTTTTAATTTGAGAGCATGACTTATTGATTTCAAGTTCAGATTTTGTAATGCACTGCCCCCTACTCAAAAAGCCCCTGTTTGCGCTCAAAAATATTGTTGCTTGCACAGATTTCCTGCACTCCAGCTTTTAGTCTTAAAAAAAGCAAAACATTTCTATTTTCTGTAGTATTGAATCACAAAACTTGTACATAGTACTCAAGAGTTTCTTTACTTATCTGCACCAAAGTATTGTGATTATATCGAATCTGAATATACACATATCGTCTGAGCCCTATTTTTATATATACCTGTACTTTTTACTATAATAGCTATATATGATAGTAGCCATATACTGTAGCACACTAGTTTTCAGAGTGTCCAGTTTTTGTCTGATGTAGGACTGCGACCATAGGTTTGTGTCAGGAAGGTGGGGGACTTAGGGGGATCTATGAGGGGAAACTAAGGGTTGAACCCAGGTGCAGACAAACAAAGGGGACGTAGACTATGGTAAGACACTATGGGAAAACATTGACAAGGTACATGGCAAAGTAACACAAACAAAGACAAGACTAGATAACACTTACATGAGACGTGGCATGGACATGATCAAAGACAAGACACGGAAAACCACTCACGACTGGAAGGTCATGAACACAGACAAACTAAGGAATGCACTAGAATCAAATTAATACGTTTATTGAGTCACAACGAAAATCTACAAGTAAGGAAACTATAATTAAACACACACTCTAGGGACAAGGGCTATACATACAACGAGGGAACACTGAGGGGGAAAAAACTGAGCAATAGAAACACGCTAACTCAAAACACAATGGGGCATGGATGAGACAGGGGCAGCACAGGTACTCTAACACAAAACGTGGCGGACTATAACAAAAGACTACAAACTCAATTACATAAACTGTGGCAGAACTATAACAAGACAAGACTAGAAACTCAATTACATAAACTGGGGCAGGACTAATGACAGACACGACTAGGAACAAACTATCAGGGAATAAAATAAATAACAGAAAAATGCTCCCAACGGAGGAAAACACAAAAGCTATGAAAGACCTTGAGGACTTAAAACGACAGAAACAAAATCACTTCTTGAGAACTCGGAGGGAGACAACACTATTAAATAAAACAAAACCAAGGGACAATCTAACAAGGAACTGAAATTCGGCTATAGTTAGCAAAAACAAAACAAAGCTTGACTATGCAAATAAGAAAAGGAAAACTCACAGAGAACACAGCGTGGACAAGAACAAAGACAAGAAACAAACTTACAGGGACTGAAACAAAGGACAAAGGCAAACCAAGGAGACATACACATGAAACACGACACGGACGTGAACAAAGTTAACACAGCACAGAAACACTTACGTGAAACCAGACTCGGACATGACAAAGAAACAACACAACAAACACTCACTATGGGACTATGGCAAGAATTTCAACAATAACGCAGACTATGACTTTGACTATAGTTTCTCAGACAACGACCCGACAAGGACAAAGGGAAGACACGGACTTAAATACACTAGGGGCAAACACTAATGACGCACAGGTGGAAACGATCAGACAATCACACGGGAGGGAAAACACAGGAAGTAAAGTAACAAAAAGACACATAACATGAACCTTCAAAATAAAACAGGAAGTAACCAAAACCAGGCAAAGACAAGACACAATGGGGAACTTCACAAAATACAAACAAGACAGGGCAAGGGTACAGACTAAGACAATACAGAACTCTAACATAAAACATGGCATGACTATGAAGACATTAGGGATAACACAGACTTGAATAGAGAAACGAACAAGAACTAAGAAAACACTACAATGAACACTTACAAACTGAATAAGGCAAAAGAACAACAAGAGAACACTAAACAAAACCGACGTGCAAGGCACGGGTCATGACAGTTTGTCTGTGATATCCTCATGATGACTGTGGAGACCTCGATGGTGGATCACCCAAGCAAGAGGCACGTTTGGTCAAAAATAAGATAATTATTGTTGGAGGTTTGTTGTCCGTATCAAAAAGATTTTCCAAAGTATGGGTTAATAGGTAAAACAGAGATTGCATAAACTGTTTACCAGTAACCTTGTGGATCACAAAATAAGCCTCTTTCCAAAGTGTCACCTGACCAAATGTAGCTTTGTGTGTTTAACATTTATAATAGAGGTTTGACCTGTTGGATAGCATTTTCTGGAGGTTAATAATTCTCATGGAATATAAAGAATTTTGTCCATATATACAAATTAAAGTATATTTTAGAACAATCCCCTTGCAGATCATGATCCAATCTGCAGAACTAACTATGTTATCCTCGGATCACGGTCCTGCAATGGCTTCAGGGAATCATAAGATGAATAATCAGAGTACAGCAGTAGAGCATAAATCTCTAAGATTATTCCTTTGAGAGATTTTGTCAAGACTATGGTATTTTCCAATTCTGATGGTTTCAAGCGGATCTTGTTCTTCCTTAAAAGAGACTCTTATATAAAGTCACGAATTAAGAAATCAGGAATGTTAAAATCAGTTCTATTATCCTCACATGACTTTAAGGGACTTGGAGATCAACAGCCAGGGTAGACCAAACAGGATAGGATAACATGCTAGTGACTCATCCATAAAGAAACCTACCTATTCCTAAACATTTCATGCCTATTCATGACCGTAGTAGAATTGTACATTAGGCAGGGATAAACCTTCCAGTTCCTTTGACTTGATAAGTTTATAGAACCAAACTCTCTGGAATTTTTGTAGTCAAACCAAAATTATGATTGTTGTTCCGGACAACAGCACAACAGGTGTCACTGTTATGTGTCAAATCTCCAAGTTGGCGTTCAAGGAATGTTGAAATCTGGGTTAACATTGCAAATGCACTGAGGCATGGTGTGAAAGGATGATAGAACCTATGTGGCATGCCCTGGACTGCATGTAAAAATGTTCAGGAATAAAAAAAATAGTATAAGAGTATAAATTCTGAGGATGTGAATAAAACGTGTAGTCTCTAACTTGATGATCTATCTGTTGCCATATATTGGTCAGTTCAGTAGATGACCTTGGATTTGATATTTCTGCAGAGGAGGATTTTTCCAAAGAGGAGTTCATTATGTTTAAACCCAGGCCTTTGCAGTAAAGATTAATATTAAAAGCATTTATGATATGAAATAAGTCATAATTTAGGGCATAAACATTAAGAATAGTTATGTGTTGTTTGAATTATTTTGTTAGTGTGTATGTGTGTGTGTGTGTGTGCACGCATGTGATTTATTACAAAACAGTGTGAATGTCCAATTCTACCGCAGATAAGGGATGGCTTGAAGCTGTATATCTTGTATGATATCATGACCAAATACCCCGATATTTGTCAATGTTTATTTGTTCCAGGAGTAGAAATGAGAGTAAGTGCACCATAGGTACAGTAAGATTAATATTTTTCAAAACATTTTTTTAATAATTTTAAAACTCTATTAGCATTGTAAGGGAACATATCTTAAGAAATAGAAAATGATTAAAAAACAGATAAGCCTTGAAATAAGAATGATAATGAGGTATAGGACTACATGAGTTTTGGAAGTTGTAGTCTGCACCATAATGTGGATTCATTAGTAAACGTCACATAATTCATTGTCAGCTAGATAATAAAGGTTTAGGCATCTCAACAATATTTATTTGGGAGAAAACCAAAAAAATAAAAAGTATATTACATAAGTACAACGGTCAGTATACCATGGGGCATGTCTTTCAGTTTGAAGTCAGTATCGATCCATCCTTGAGCTTCAGTTTTAGAGTGAATTCTGCTTTGTATTGGTTGGAAGAGTTTCCCAGTTGTTGTGGGGATATTTCCATTAAGTTAATTCACTGCGTCCTAACTTCCCTGAATGGTGGGAGTAGATGAAGATTTGTTGTGGTTCTTGCAGCCAACAACATAGAAATTGGCCTGCGTTGCTTCTAATGTTATCCTACATCTCTTTGTGTCACCATAGTTGCCATTATAGCGAGAAAAATTGTGGCTGTAATTGCAGCCACAACTAGCACATTTTTAATGCTTTCAAACATTTGTCATGGTATTGGAGAATCCACGTCATGACAGAATGTGACACAGGTGATGATGACGAAACCAATATACTGCCCACCCCTAGGACATATGAAACAGATAGTCGAGGTCAGAGTCAGGATGGCCGACCACATACTGCAACTTGTTTTGCAATCTCTCCAAGATGTCATGTTTAAACAGGTTCTGAAGGAAAAGTAGGCAGGAGATAATTCAACTTTAAAGAAGAATCATTCTCCCCATTCATTTCTCTCTTCAAATCCAGTGAGGTCAATGTATGATCTTAAACTAAAAATGTCATGAAGCTATATATCTTTACAATGTTTTTGGTACCACTTTCTGATAAGACACTCTTTTTAATGTGTGTATAAGCAGTAACAAGTGCCTTAATGATAAATACATGGCTGCACTTAACTTAAATATGTCATTAATGAAAATAATTAAAGTCTGCAGTTATAAATGTTAATGAATAGTAAATGGATTTTGGTCTAGATGCCCTTCATCCTGAAGATAACCTCTTCATAAATGTGATAAAGCAAATGTTGTGGTGGTCTTGAAAGGAAGGATTTTTAACCTGGCAACCAAAAATTAATTCCTATTAATAACTTTTAATCGATAAATATATATATAGAGAGCTGAATAAACTGGTTTTAACTCAAAACTGGGATACCAGTTTGCATGCACATAGCTAATTGCAGGAAATAGTTGTGCTTATTTATGCATCTGCTGAGTCAAACACCACCAAGCTGTGCCATTAATCACCAGTCAGACCACTGGGGATG
The DNA here is from genome assembly GCF_017976325.1 of Chelmon rostratus. Classification (NCBI taxonomy): domain Eukaryota; kingdom Metazoa; phylum Chordata; class Actinopteri; order Chaetodontiformes; family Chaetodontidae; genus Chelmon; species Chelmon rostratus. Next base: position 20,717,716 of record NC_055666.1, read on the forward strand.
TCTGTCTCTTTCATGGGTCGTGGCTGACACATTATGATGTAATACCTCATAACGCATGCATGCATGATGTATGTGGGTGCGTCTGTATGTTTCTGACATTTGACTTCAGGGACAACAGACTATGACAGCATGTGACGCCTCATTAATGACAAGCAGGCGTCATGCAAGTGCTGTTGGATTAGATGTGAATTGGATTACATCACATTCCTTTCTCTCGAGATTCAGAGCTGTGAGCTGCAGAGCTTCTGATTACTACACCACAGAGGAATGTACTGACATGTTCTCAACCTCTGCATGTCCACAGTTCGTAAAGTAAAAGAAAACAAAGCTTCACAAGTATGTCTCCATGCAGACCGATGGCGGTAATAGTTGCATACTTGACTAATAAATAGAAAAGCAGTTGACCTTTATGCCTCGCTCCCCTCCCCACAGTAATTATTGCATAAAGTGTTCCTGGTGGATATGCAATGCTGTAACATGAAAGAAAGTCAAGGTTAAGACACTGTTCAGCACACAGGTGTAACAAGATTTAAACTGAGCAGTTGACAAAAGCGCTGCACTAATCATGTTAATTTTAACGACACGAGTAGCTGTGGGCTGTGACATCGCATGTGATTTGTCTCCGCAACAGTGATGGAGCTTTCGGAAAATAAAGGTCAGTTTCTGTTTGGGTGATCATTTAAATCTACGGAAACCAAACACGCTTCACAAAACTAAATGGCATCCTAGCCAATTGCAGTCAATGTTGAGAAAGTAATCAGTGCTTGATTAGATGTAATGCTCCCGGTATTGATCCCCTTCTGCACCAGGGGGCCGCTTCAAGTGCTCTGAATGAGAAGCGTTCGATCACCCAGTGAGGTTAAACACAGACTGTTACCACAGAGCGAATTGCCTTGGACAAAGGGAATGACATGCAGGGGATGAGATAACTGCCTGTGAGTCTTGGCCGCATCAACATTTACCCACTTCTACCAATGTGTTGCTGATATATCTGATGGAAATGCTATCAGGATTTTTTCTTTATTCAGTTTCTTTGTCAAAAGAGATTTTTTTTTCAAGTGCCTGGCAGACAACTCTTTGACATAGAGATCTCACAGCTGATATGATTTGACAGGACACTGCAGAATAAAGTCTGGCCAAGAATAAACTAAATATTGCTGTTATATTGTGATGCTCCTGGATATAAGGGTATACAGACAATAATTTACTGCAACTCAGGGAGGGTGCTGTCATAGTGGCAGGTGTGACAAATATTAAGTTCAAACGTGACAGCTGCAGGCTAACACCTTCTCACATATGTGTGGTAGGTGATATTTATCACGCTGTTGATCGCATGTTTCACAAGCGAGTTTCTTTCCTTTTATTCAAAATTAACAAGTTGCTTATCCTAGCCAGACCTTTATTAACGAACGGCAAAATCTGTCAGTGCAGGGTGAGATAATTCCACCTTTTCTTATAAAGGAAACTCAATGTTTTTCAAGGTTCCCTTGAGTCATATTCCATTGTGTAGCAACAGAGAGTGCCGTACCTCATAATGTAGAAGATTGTCACTTGTTTGAATGAGGTGAGAGTGCTTTGGGAAGACAAGTGACAGAAACTGCCAATTTTTGTTCACCAGAGTTAACAGAAATACCTGTAATGACTGCACTGATTAAAATAATTTGTGGTGTAAAATCGCTTCTTCATTATTTCTCACTTAATGCAGCAGCCTGACAACATTACACCAACAGCAAACCACACCAGGAACAATTTGATAATGATAATGATCTTTTCTGAATTTGACTGCAGTAGAAACAATAGTTCACTCGATCGACAGAAAATTAACTGACAGCTAATTAGATAATGGGTTTATCAATAAGACATTTTTAAGCAAAAACACCCCCCCCAATATAATAATCATTTTTAACTTCTCAAATGTTTATTTTCTTAATGTTCTTTCATAATAAACTCTCCAATGTGAGGATTTGGTCTTTTTCTCTGCTTGTACATTTGTGATAAAGTTGCACAAAGCAGTGAACATGTGAAAGGCATTTTCTGACATTGTGGCAACTTTTGTGTATTCATAAACTCCTTTATCTTAATTAACATTGAAGCATGAGTTGATATTAGATAAGTTTTGCATTCATTAGATTTGAACTAAGCATACATTGACCTCAATTATCAAGTATTATGAATTCACGTACATATGTCCATGGTTATAACCTGCAAAGATGAGACTAACCAGACAAAATGTCGGTTTCCACCAACTTGCACAGACATGAAGAAGTACGTGCTGACTGACTGAGTAGATACGGAGACAACACATTGGCCGATAGGTAATCTGTTATTACAGAAAAGTTTCTGTACCAGGCAAAAATTTTTTGTTTTATGTCTTCACACATGAACTCAGTGGTGCTGACTCACTTGATCAGGCGACACTTGATCAGGTGGCAACCAATTTAAATGGTCAAGCGTAGATCGTAGATGTCTTTCGGACATTCAAAATAATAAGACTGGACATGTTGTTACTAACCAGTTTTTAAACTATCAAGGGTGAACTTTTACCTCAGTTGCTTATTGCAGTTGCAAATTTCTCTTTGGAGATGAATAAAGTACCTATCTATCTATCTTAAGGAAGTCATGTACTGTATATGGAAAGCTGCTAAGACTGTCATATACAGCATGACATCTTGTGCTGTTTATTTCAAGCTGGAGAATTATACACATTGATTTTTGATATTATCATGGATGAATATGCAAACAAATTAAATTAAAATGAGCACAGAGACCCTCTGTATGGACGTAGAGATGGTTAATAAAATCGGTTGTCATCAAGATTACACTGGAGCAGGGGAGTGTAAACCTAAATATTCAGGTAACTAATATAAAGGGGGAAAAGATCAGTTTTACATGTTCCATCACAGTTTAAGTTCCTCTACACTCTCTTTAAGTGTATTAAAGTGTGCAGACATGAGAGATAGCAGGTAAATGTGAGAGCATCTTTGCACTTCTGAGCTGATGCTGTGAAAACTCCTGATCTTGCAATCCTTAGGACCTTGTTCAGACCTCATCAGACCATGACAACTGCTCTTCTTCAAATGGCCCATATGTCCCCTATAAGGTGAGGCCAGTCACCTCATCTTAGAGATTAGAACAGGCTGCAGGAGTTGGATTGGTCTGGGGAAAAAACACACTTTTCTCAGTTTGTGGTTCAGTCGCTGCAGTTTGTGAGGAAGAAGGAAAAAAAAAACCCTGTGATGGTGTTTCTGAGGGGTGTCCACTAGCAGATGGCAACATCCAGTGGGGTGCCATTTGGTTTGTTCCTATCTTTGCCCTGCACAGGTGGGTGGTGGTGCAGATCTCTCTTCCTCTCTCTCTCTCTGCTTTCTCCTCTGGGGAATCTTTAGCTGGCTGAGGTTTGATATGGCAGAGCCCCAGCCAAATAATCACAGCTCAGACAGAGGGGGGTGTGCAAGCCTTCACCCCAGCATCCAGGGATTTGGAAAAAGTTGTCTCAAGGGAGGGTGGGGGTTGGACGCCTGGCGAGTATCATTTCATAGACAGATGATATATGTGGAATAGGATCAAAAGGGAGGATTTTGGCCAAGCGGTGGTTTTCACAGTGGTGTGTGGCTGAGTGGCTCAGTTTCTCAGCCAGTCTGTGTTTTTTGTCATCTTTTTTTTTATCTCTTCTTCAAACTCTTAGTCTTTGTGATCTCTTCCTCAATCCTCTCTTTTTCATCTGAGTTACTGTCCCTTTATTCTTGCCCCCATTTTTTTCTGTGAGAGGCGCCAGTGCCGGGGCTTTCATTTGGATGCTCCTGCTCAGGGCTTGTCCACGGGCATCAAATTAGCTTTACTCAATTTTGCTGACGGCTCACTCTGAACTGTCAACAGTTGCTTTTCTTTTCATCCGCCGACACAGTCTGTAATTGCCATCATCATCACCCTCACTGTTATTATCATCAACACTATCGCCATTGTCCTCAGTCATCAGCCCTATTTTGACCATTCAATCTGTCATTCTTTCAAAATGCTTGGCAAATCAGAGCACAGTCATTTCCACAGTATTACAGACTGAATCGACTGTAACTGCGCACGGAAAAATAGGAAGGAGAAATGCATTTCCAGATCTCTAAGCACCACTCCTGAGCAAAACAACAGCAAAATAGAGGGTTGTGTGCAAATTGCAGTTTTAGCATGTCTAGACAAACACTTTAACTACTCCACATTCAACATGTGCTGCACCTGTGGAATCTGTTTATAGCTTTCAAACCAGCAGTCATGATGACGAGAGGTGAAATGGCACGTGTTTCTGCTTTGTGCTGCACTCTGTGGGCAATGGGCAATAAGTAACAAATTAGTTATCTGTTGTTGCCTCAGGTATTTTCCTGCTCATTTACAACAAAGCTTTGTGTACCATTATAGCCCAGGCTTGAGGAGGAAACAGCAAGACATTAGTTGCTAATTTAAGACAGAGCCTCATCCAAAGCTGAAATGGTGCATAATTGCACAATGGGGAGTGTTACACAGCAGAGAGAGGAGCAGTCCTTCTATCAGAGCTGCCCAATAGAGATCCACATGGTGACACTGCTGTTCAGTGTCTTAAAGCCTGGATTTTATATGTCAATAATGTAGAGTTTATGGAATAAATTGCACCAAATATTACTTACACATGTCCTCAAATTGCTACAGATGACTCAATTTAGAGCAATATCACATATATATATATAACAACAGAAGGATAGGGCTTTTTCTGTCCATTGTATTATACTTCCTTTTCATAATGCCATGATTTGAGATGCATTGTTTTGTCCTTTTCTCTGGATACAGATTCTGATATGTCAACTTTTGAGTTTCTGTGATACTGAGTACTAAACTTATGCTCTCTTTTCAACAAGTTTATGATCTGTTTATCTTTCTCTGTGGAACTCTTTTTATGTAATGTAGGATGAGGTCAGAGTATCTGCAGTTTTAAAAACAATGAATCTAGTTCCCTAAGAATAAAGCCATAGATGTATTAAAAAGTCTAAAATTTCATTTACAGATGTTGCAGTGGATTGTGCATGCAGGAGATTATTCAACCCTTTTTTTGGTATCTCAGTCAGCACCGTCATCAGCAAACAGTATTGCTGTTGCCAGCCACGGTAGCTAGGAAGCTCAATAAATTCATAGTTAATAAATAATTGTAGGTGTTGTTGTCCTTGTGAATAGTCAAGGTGGGAACCTTCCTTGGGAATTAACAGGAATTTATGGGAATTCACAGAAACAACAGAAATAAAATAGAAACATAGGAAGTTATTTGCTCAGGGTGTGCTTACCATATCATATGCAGGTAGAAACATACCTTTTACCATACCACAAGCAGGCAGAATTTTAAACCCTAGAATAGAAATGAAAAAAAAGACTGTTTTCAGTTGAACTTTAATTAAATGAGTTGACTCATTGTTTTGAACTGCTGTTGAACAACAACAACAAAGCATTCATTATGATGCCTCTCCATAAAAAAGACTTTTCTCCCAAAAAAATTTCCACTCAGGCCTCCATATACTGTATATAAAGCATGTAGTCCTTTGGCTCAGACTGTGCAGCAATGTGGACTGCACATATAATGGGAGAATTACCCATGCACGCAGGGAGTTGTAATGTTACTGAATTCCTATTGAATGGAATGCTGGCGAATCTGTGCATCTGATGGAAATGTGCACTACATGGTTACAGTTCAATTAAATGGGCATCACCAAAGTGTGCTATGAGTTAGTACTCTACTGCTTTTTTACTGACACTAGGTATGACCATGAAAAGGGTACCAAATTGCATAATATGTCATAAAACGTCTTTAATTTATTTTTCTGAATCACTGACTAAGCCGCCTGACTGAATTTAAATAATCAGAAAAACACTGAATTTTTTCAGCTAGCCGATTGATATCAATCAGGCAGATCAGAAACAGTACATCAAATCATGCTATAATTTTTCAAAAATCTGTTAACCAGTGACAATTTTAGGCTAAATATATTTCTACAAGTTACAAAATTAGATGTTTTTGTTGTGCAGGTGTGACGAGTTTTGTCTGATTTAATGGAAACAGTCATCTTTTGCTAACAAGAAAGCTCTGATTCTTTAGTTTTAACTTTTAGCTTTAATCCATATCATCAATAATTTAAGCCTACCACCTCTATAGTTTTCAGTCAGGACCTTCAGCATTGATGAAACGTAATGTGTGTTGGATTTAGAAGTTTACACCTGTTTCATCAATGTGTCACATACATATTTAATCAGCATTCAAGTAAACATAAGTATTATATCGTACTCAATGACAGAGGTGCCCATGGGCATTTAATACTGGTACTGCAGTACCAGTATTAAATGACTTGAATCAGGATCAGGGCCAAACCTTGATTGGGACATCCCTAAATCCATCTCAGGATTCACTTACTAGCCTTCACCCACAGTACACAGTCTTCATTAGCACATGGAAAGACACTAAAATATTGTGCAGTGTATATTTTAATATAATTGTTTTACATTTACGTTATTGATAATGCAGTTGATTTTATTATTATACAATATATATTTGATTGTTTTAGGTGATTCAGCCCTAGAAATAAGCATAAACCTTTATACATTTACGAGAAAAAGAGAAAGGTAAAAGATGCAGGTGGATACCAGGAAAAGTGGCCTGAAAAACTGAATGCTTTTGATACAAACAACCATTTCTCTAACTGTGGACAAAGAGGACATTTTTCATATTGTTTTCATTGTAGGAAATTATAACAATTTGTATATGTGAATGACGAAGATGAAAAACATAGCTACCTGTGCTGGTTGTCGAGCTGTGCTCAATGTCTGTTGTTCAACAAAGACATCTGAAATGACAAAACACCCAGCGAGAAGGGATAACAAGCAAACAGGTAACTACAGAGCAATCCACTGTTCTCTGCAGAGGTAGCCATTTCCTCACTTAGAAGATAAAGGGAAGATAGATCATTTGATATGGCAGTGTTTTAGATAGATGTGGTTATGTGGCTACACAAGCAGGAGGGAGTCATTTTCTCCACAGCAGGAGGCTCTTGCTGCAGAGAGACCAGCACTAACCATGTGAATAATACGTCTTCATTAGCTGATATATATCTGTGCCGGACCATCATCTTCTTTCACATCGTGGCATGTCACGGATGAATGGGGGGGCTTTAAATCAGGTCGTTTCAAAAATATTGCGGAGGTGCGATAATCTGTCTGTTTATTGTGCATGTTGATATAAAACAGCTCCTTTTATGCACAGGAGGGCATGCTGTGTTTTTACGAGCTGCACCGCTCGTCTCTGTGATTAAGCATGTGTTAGACTATAAACTTTTACAACAGAGGAATAATTGGCCACTGTTTTTAGGAACATGACATCTCTCCAAAGGGATCTAAAGAGTAAACTGAACTCTTCTTTAATGGGAGTTTATGACATGCTTATTTCATAGGATATAATGGCTGCTTATTAATAATTATTTTCACAGTAGTTAATGGTAATTGACAAATTGCTGTTATCCCTTACACCTGAAAAGACTATGTTGTCCTTCTTAATCATCTGAATTTGACTGTATGGTGTTGTCCACACCCCTGGAAGGAATGCTTGAGACATATATATCAGAGACCCATGCACTGAGGTGTATGCTGGTAAAGGTTTGACCAATTTTTGTTGCTGTAACGAGGAAAAATATTCCTCCAAAATGATAATCCTCAAACTCCCCAGCACTTGTTTCATTCTGTTCCATGTATGACTGCGGCTCAAACAACACCATCCTCTCTTTGCTTTGTTTGGACTGTGTTTCTGTGCATGTACAATAAAAATGTTTTCCACCAGGCAAAAAAGCAAACATTTAATTCAAAACCAAATATTTAGTCTTTGAATCTTTTGAATTCTTTTTACAGTCAGCCCCAAATTTCCTCTCAACTCTAAAAAATATTATGACTGCAGAGAAAAACTCTTGTGGTATTACTTTAGGTTAGAAAACACTTTCATCCATGAATGGAAAAATGTCCCAAACATTAAGTCAGCTGTTTCAATAAATGCGTCATTCCTCCTCTGGGTCTGACCACAAACAGGAACAGGCTCTCATTGTCTCGACTCCTCTTTGATATAATGATTGCAAAGTAAAGGAATAATGGAATTTGCAAATTGGCCAAGGTGGTTGTTGGCGGTTTACAGAATGACCGTCAGGATTGATGTTTGATGACTGTTAGTGATTTAATTTGACCAATTATTGTGTTATGGATGCATGATGATGCATACAAATCTTAGCTGGTGAATGCACATGGACATATTACAACAGAGTCACACTTGCTGCTACTCTTGCGCATGTAACGGATCACAAAACTCACGGTTCAGATTGTGTCACAGTTTGCAGTCATGGATCGGATTACTTTTCAGATCTGCAAAAACAACAAAAAGGAGACAAATATAACTTGGCCTTCCATGAGGAAGGAGCTTCCAACAGAGGTTGGGGACTTAACATGCATCAGATTTTGTGTATATTAGATTTTTATTTGCCTATATGTATTTCTTATATATCATTTAATTCATTTAACACATTAGTGTTCCTCTCGTGTTTCAGCTAACATAGAACAGCAACAATGCTAGTTGCATGGATCGTACACTGCACTGACATTTAAAGAGCAACGTGTTTAACAGCAAGTTATTGTTGCTGTCTGAGTCACACTGAATGTGGGCCCAACAGTCTTTGCCGATAAACAATCGTCGTTGTGGCTGAGAAGTGCAACATGGACAAGTTGATGACAGCAATTCAAAGCTTCCAACAAACTGTTTGAAAACAGCAGTTGCTGGACAATTGGTTGTTTCATTGTTGGTATTGAAGTCTAGCTTTTAAGTCATTCTTTTGAATTTTGATACTTCAGGGTTTTTTTGAAATGTTTAATTTCAGGTCAGTCCGGCTCTAAAAATATGAAATGAATAAAAGCAAGAAATACAGAGTTTGACTGAAGAAAAAGGATGTTGACAACTGAATCACAAAAGAATGCTTATGTATTATTATGCTGTACAAACACAGCAATTAAAAGTCTTGATTATTTTCTTAGAGACAGCTGTCTTTAGTTAAAAAAAATCTTACAGTGATGTTTTTATAATAATGTTGACCAACTGAGTGGGACACTTTGCAGTTGAAAAATATACATACCTTTGGCATGTCTGTACTGTAGTTTGCATGTGCCACGACATATCATGATATCTGCCTAGCCAATTTATAGGCCTCACTTTAATTGACAGTTAATTCTGAATTTGCATGACTTCTCACCTCTATGACTTCACATCCCTGTTGCCTTAAACGTTTAGCTTGATAGTTCACTCCTGGAAACAGCCGATGATGATAAAAGACTGTGTGATAGTTGAATCCTCCAGAACAAGCCAGTAAGTCGACCTTCAGTTGAGATTGTTATGCCAACAGCTGTCTTTTTACTTTTTAAGGATTGCTCAGATTTGGGTAGAGCATGCAGCATCAGAAACGAATATATATGCCTTTTTCCATCTCATATTTTCGAATGGCATAAAAACAACAGAAGTTGCAAAACCACTTCCCTTCCATTTCTCTCTGCTTTTCTCTTCTGTTATACACCAACATATATTTAAATAAAACACTGTCACCAGAATTTACATATACAAAAAATGAAAGTAAGAAATAAATAAGGCCTGCATGTTTTTGTGAACACTTTAACACAAGTATCAGAGCTGAAGAATTTAGCTGCAATAATAACTCCATTTGAATTCCATTGGTGCAATGCATTGTATTTAAAACTTTTAAATGTTTTTAAAGTTGCGTTACAGACAAACACAATAAAAGTGTCACAGCTCCACATGAAGAATATTGCATGACACGCACTCATTTGTCTCCCTATAGAGACGCCACTAAACAGGTTGCAGACAAGCTGCAGTACTTCTGCAGTGTGTCGCCTGGGACGCTGCCATCTGTTTGTGCATACAAGCTTGTATCTCTTTGTTGGAAGACAAACTGCTGCTGAAGCTGCTTTATGTTAGTCGGTATCTGTATATGGCTAAACAATTAAAAAGTGAGAAAGTAACATTGAACAGAAACTTCTCATTTTGCTGAACTAGCATTAAATCCAGTAACTGTCAGCCACATGCTCACCTGCTACAGAAACAACTCAGCAGGTTTGTTTTTTTTTTTAAGCAACCCCAAACGTGTTTCAGTACCCAGAAATATGGACTCAATATTCTTTGATACTGTCTTTAGCTGACCCTGTTATACACACACCTGGGATACCAAGTTTTATTTACCATCTATTATGTTGCTTATACACACACAGCTTATGTGCTAATGATAGTTTACCTCATATTTGAGTTGCATGACCAAACAATAGCTTGTGTTTAAACCTGTAATTAACGTATCAACAAATGACATGTGACCAGTCACAGAGGGAGTATGCTTCTCATCACACTAGCAACCATGGTAAGGTTTGTGTGATTGTAGACACAACTTGAGCCGTCAACAGAGTATGTATGTTTTCTAATTTCTAATTACCCAAAGCAGTATTTTACTAGATTGTTATCCAGATGAATCTTTAAATTATCTTTTCTGCTTCTGCTAATACCTACTACTACCTCTACTACTACTACTACTACTTACTACTTCTTTGGGAAAGTAATTTTTATTTTTTTCTATAATGTATTTGACAACTATCAATTGTGTTGTGAGTCTATACCATCAATAATGAAATATTGCGGAAAGAGCCAGTTATATAAAACCTGTCATTTTCATCTGCTGTTATGAAGTCAGAGAAATGTATCACCAATTTGGCCTTGAATTTAGGCTTCTCTCATTTTATAAATATGTGACCTTTAAACATATTTATCTCCATTTTATTCATAACTTCATACTGTTTTGCTATTACCATGGCCGGTTTAACCCAATTCAGAATCTCAGGCCAAATGTTTGGTGTTCTTCTCCTTTTCTGTCTTGAAATTCCCTTTAAGTACAGTGCATACAGAACACTGTAAACATCAGCTTCATTATATTTTGCACAGAAAACCAGAAACCACCTGTATTGCCATACTGGAATGTGTCCACAGTACATGATCACAATGTACTCTAAAATAAAAGGAAACATGCTCCTCTACAAGACAGGCCCACGAGATAAAGTAATAATGTTTGTGGTGCAAATCCCAAACAAATTTGCAAGTAATCAAATGATCAAAAACCAATTGAACCACAGTGAACCGTCCCAAGAAGGGGCCAGTTTTGCTGTTCAAAATGTCACTAACTCCCAGTTAAAACCAAATTGTCATGGCAGGAAGAAGACCAAATTGTGGTTCATGGAAAACTTTGAAACATGTTATTAAATGTATTTATTGTGTTGGTTTTGCTATCTTTGCTTCAAGGACCACAGTAGAAATAAGTCTTAGGGTTTATTGTGTCAACCTTGACATTTTTGCTGTTGTGTGTGGATTTATGTTCTTGTGATTTTATGTTCTTTTCATAATGTCAAATAAGCTCAACTCAAAACTTAGCTGCTTGTTCTTTTTTTGTCTGTGCTCATGTAAAATTCAGTGATGTTTCAGTACTTTGTCTTGTGCATTTCTTGGAACGTACAGCATGGTAAATGCATTCCTGTGGTATTGATCAGTAATGTGCTATAATGTTAATTTAAACATTCACACAAACATTCTTAATTCTTGCTTACATTGAACTCATATGTACTGTACAATAAAAGCATTATATATATTTAGGTTTATTAAGTTCCAGCATCACAGAAATAATCTACTATATTTAAATTGATATCAAATTATGCAGAAAAGCATCAAGAACTTCACATATACGTGAGACCACAAATAGAACAGACTTCATCAGCCACAATCAGGCCAAAAATATGGTTTTGGCACATTTACATTTAAAACAGACCTCACAATATCTTCACATCACCTCCTCTTGTCGACCTGTTTACTATAAAAAGATCAGGTGTGGGCACATGACCACTTCCACTCATTAATAAAAGGCTGCAGAGTGAGACAAGGTGGGGAAAAAAGGGAAAGTTTTAAAGCAAAAGGAACACCTCATTAGCACTGTTCTACACACACTAATGATGTGAAGAAAGATCACACAAACGAGAAAGGCCCTTTTTCTCAGATATTTCAAAGATCCCTGCGATTCTTGTGGTTGAAGCAGACATCTTGGTGTGATAATTCTTCATAATTCAAAGGTCTTTTATTTGATCTTTTAGAAAATGCCAAAATGCAACACCTTCTTTCTAAAAGGCATCCTCATTTTCAGGTCTGTATTCCATTAACTAGCTTTTAGGGAAGAAAAAGAGAGGCTATTAAAGCTTGCACCAGATAAATTCAGTAAATTTTGGCCAAAGCATCACGCACTATTGATGAGGTGGAGATGAAAAGGTTCAATCAGTCTTTTTTACAACTTCCTGTACAAGGAGAAGATCAGTTAAAGGCTGGCTGTCTGACCATTGGAGTTGATTGCTTCATGGACAACAGGCCTTTTTCGCAAATGATGATTTTGACATGACACAGTTGAAAAAGCACAGCTATAAATGATAAAATTAATGATGGTTGAAGTCCATTTGACTGCCTCAGTGTCAGTGTCTGGGTGTTGTGCATGTCGGTTCACTGCCACTGTCACCATATCTTTCAGCCACCAGTGGCAGCACAGATCATAATGCAGTAAAGCAGACACCAAGCACCATCTTGGATTTTTCTTGTGTTGTATGCTCCCATAGACTCCCATATTAAAATGCCCATCTTAACAGCAGAAATAAACATGTTTACAGCCTGGTACAAAAAACTATTTTGGCCTCTATAGCTAATTAAGCCATTTAAAGTTATGGATAATTGTGGGCTAGGCCACTTTGAGTGACAGCCAGCTGCTAGGTTTCAGCAAACAGACTTCATTCAGCCAGCCTCAGCTCCACCCATGCTCCACCTCTTTGACCATTTTTTGATTAGCTGAGAGTCAGGCACTGCCAAGAACTGTCACTGAGCCTCACAGTGGCTCTTCATAAACCTATGGGTTGTGTGACAGAACCTAAGTCCCTGTTTTATGCAGTCTTTGCCTCTGATGGAGTAAGGTAATTTTTGTTACTGGTGCTACTTTTAAAACTGTAATATGATTACTGATTAATGGGTCGATGGAGATTTACTCCACTATTTTACTGACTTAATTTGTGAAACCACTTAAGTGCTGGACAAAACTATTTGAAGACGCAACTTTGGCATGTCTGGAAAATGTAACTGGATTTGACCTTATAGTGACAGAGAAATTAACCTCCTGTCAGTCAGGTTGAAAGTTTTGGAGCACAGGCCACAGAATTGTAGCACGAGACAAGTATAAAACATCTGTTACAATCTCTAAAAACAACCACAAGCAGTACAGTTCATCACTAATTCATTCATTATCATTTCATTTGCCTCTTGTGGTAAATTACGTGGACATAACACTTTGTGCTATACCAAACATCCGTATATTACCCTTCAATGGAGCAGTACAAATCTAAGCACATTTATATCCTCATTGAATATTCAGTTAATAAATTCATACTGATCATACAGGATAAATCTGGAAAGTGTTTTGTTCTCTTATTACACACACAAACAAAAATGGGAAGCAGTCTAACAACTAATAGCTTGAATGCAAAAGATTTTTTTTGTTCTTTAATAGAATGCAGCAGATTCAAGTCAGGGGGCACATCTCTGGTCTGTAGGCAGACATTTCCTCAGAATTAGTCTTTTAAAGGACTCATTATTTCAGGGCACCTTCTCAGATCCTTTCTGGAGCCTAACTGCAACAGAACAAGAGCTGCTGTTTCTCATCGAAACTTAGCCAGGGGAAATCCTTCTGTCTTCATTTTTCATCAGTTTTCATTTGACAGTGTTTCATTCATTTCTTATCACATTAAAGTTGTCCTTATTTTTAACAAAGTTCGGTGACTGTCCTAGGTTAACTTCTGTCAGGCTAAGAAAAAAAAGGATGTATATGTGATTAAAGATATATGATGCTGAAAATGATACATAATGATCATCAGTCTTGTTATACATTTATGACTTTAGAGCTAAATTTGTATTGTTCATCTCTCTTGTATGAACATGCAGCCATACGTCATTTATTTTCAGTTGTACAAAACTGGAAGCTTATTTTAGAAGAATATGTAGCTGTATCACTGCAACTTATTTAACCCTGTTGATAAACTGAACATACTGTGTAGCTTTTGTACACAATGTGTGACTTAAAATGGAAATGAGAGAAATGTGAATATTTCACTATAAATGTAATTAAAGGTGCAGTTGTGAAGCCAGCCAGAAATTTACATAATCATAGTCACTCTCGCGGTTGTTGGGTTTTTTTTTTTGTATTTATTTATTATTATTATATTATAGAACTTTTACTATTACCATGTATATTAGAACATTTTTGCATGCAAACCCATATTTTCAATTTAACCAGGTATCTGGTATCACAAAGCCATCTCTGAAGTTGAATATATATTTTGCTTTTAAGTGTGTAAACGGCAGGCAGAAAAAACATCTGTCTGCTTGCAACAATGTAGCTCATTTTTAAGGAAGAGCAAACATGCTGTATCAGCGTTCTGATTGGCTTACAAAAGTCCTCTACGCATTTTCTTTGGCTGGTAGCTATGTAGTAGAGTGTTACAGTATGAGTAGTTTGTCATCTGACTCCACAGTTACACATACTTGCCTTTTTAAATGGTTTATCAGTGGTTTTGTAAAATGGGATGTTTCTTTCCATAACTCTGGTAACCAAAAGACTCAATTTTACATTTGCAGCTCTGCAATTTCATTCTGCTGCTTTCTCATCATATCTCATCCAGTCAGTAATTTTTTTGTCATTTAAATTTTTATTAGCTGTTCCAATGTACGCAAAGACAGCAAAAGAGAAAATATTACAGTAAATCAATGAAGAACGGATAAAAAAGACAAATCCTTCCACAGACAGGTAGATAATACAAATAACATGAGACAAACCAATGAACTGAGAAAAAAGTACCACAACTATAAAATAGGTCGCATGTTTTCATACTAACAATGGTGGGATGTTTACTTCCTGTTATGTTCTTTATATACATTAGAAACACGATGCTGCCCCTGGGTAATTATTAGTCCTTGCAAGTGGAGATACATAACAGGCAATGAGTCCTTTTTGTTAAAAACTATTTTCATATTTTCCATACACAAATCTGGCAGTAAGCAACATTTTACTTTTTCACTGTTGCTCCCCATCTCAACCTTTTTTTTGGCTTTGTACCAACATTACAAGTTGGCAAGTTCTCTGATTTGTTCCTCGAAAGTGTTTTTTTCCCCTGCTGGCTTGAATCCACCAGAGGATGTTATAGAAGTTAACACCTATCCTGTGCATAGCTTGGCTTCCTCTCATGAAACATTTTTAAACACACATTTTTGTACCTTTTCTCCTCGCACAAGTCAAACACAACCTTATTCTCTGAAAGGGTACCATTAGGATGAAGTATTTGTGCTGCCACATCCCAATTCATTCCATTACTGCTGTGACTTTGAAATGGTTCTTTAAAAGTTGTTTATTTCATTCTGCTCAAAAATGTTCCTCCTCTGAGCCTCTGTAAATGAAAAGAGAAGGTGAATTATTGCACTCAGGCTGAGCTTTAGAAATCCGCCGACTGCAAGAGTGATGGCTTTCTCTTTTGTTTCAGATCTATTTGAGTGATTGCATTATATCTCACACGGTGTCCTTTCATGAAGGGTCAAGGTACAGCACACAAGAGCCCGTCTTGCCTCTCCAACTAAAGTGGGCTCAGCGTATCAAGCTTTTCACCACAGATGCATCTTGACTAATGGAAACACCTCTGGTACATTATTGTATCTCATATCACCATGGTGGCAGACTGTAAACCATTAAATAGCACAGTCACAGTGCTATTTATACCCAGAGCACCAAGAACAAAAGCAGGGGTGGGAGAGAGTGCATTCAAGGTGTCCTTATTGGCCTCAACTTGCGTTTACTCGACAGTAACTTTAAAGCCGGTGGAGGTAAGTTTTGCTGCTAATTAAATTAGTTTACTCACACCTGCAGCTAAAAAACAAGTCAATTTCTATGCAGTTAGTGCTGTGGGGGGACAACAGAGACAATGGTGATGGAAAAATAAATAGAAAGATACTGCTGTGCAACCCTTTAAAAGCCAGTATCTGGAGTCCCACTGATGAGGTCATGCCAGAGGTCACTCAACACATTTCCTTTTGTAAAAGCAGTAAAGTAGATGTGAACGCATTGCTTTTGTGCAACAGTGAATGTTTTCCCGTTAGATTTCATCAGGCTTTAGTCATAATTTGTTATTCATCACAGGTAAGACAGCTCTGAATGGGCAACAGACGATGGGAAGCAATTCCTCACTAAGAAAGAGCAGTAATGGCCGAGGCTTCGATCAGCCGTGGTGGCATGTCAATGTTTTTCCTCACTAACGGCTTCCTATAGTGTTGTTTCAGCAGTCCCTGTCTTGTCTTATCTGCCTCTCTAGCTATTGACCAGACGGGAGGTCAAATAGTATTTTCCAATAATTGTCAGTGTTGGTTTTAGCTTCTTTGGAGTGAGATGGGTTCTTTTTTCCAGTTCAGTGCATGCAAGAACACTGTGAGTACATGATTTGATTTAGAACACATCTTTCTGATAAATTACTGGTTGTTACCAGAATTTTCTGTATGCTGTGAACACCACCTAGCCTTTTTGAAAAACCAATTGACCAAACCAAATAGTTATTATTTCTTAATGAATCCCTACCCTGTAGTCATTTGTTGACACATTGTGAAGGAAAGAAGCCACTGTTCAATAATTTTGTTCTTTGCTTCAGTTCCAGTTGGAAACATTCAGTCCATTCAAGTTTAGTTGAAATTTTGATTAAAGCGATTATTAATTTAAATGGATAGTAGAGGTGAAATGATAATAGTAATAAAAATAAGCAATACTATACTGCAGTTCCATTATTGCTGGCTTTATTTTCATGACGTTGCTTTACAAGCCAGACTGTGTCTGATCCATAGTGTCACACAGTAAATCTATTATCCATACCCAGTGGACCTCTAAAGAGCTTTTATCATGAAGAGATGCGTCGATATTGTGTAATATTTTAAAAACTGCCAATTCATTCTAGAACCGACTTGTTGTGTGATCAGACAAGAAATTACTCTGAATTTCACCTGAGGCTGATAACAGATGTGGTGGCAAATCTATTTAATGACTGTTATTCCATCACAAACAAGCAACAAGCTCAACCTGTTCTCACATTATCTGCAGCCTTATGGGTGCAACACAAAGGCTGATGCTTTTCGGGAATGTTTCTGTAAATTATGATTCAACCTGTCTGTAAGGAGGAACGGAAGCTTTGAGAACTGAGATCCTGTTATACACTAATCCTGCCCCCCGGGACAAAGGAAGGAATTGAGGCCCCTTTGCCAAATATTCTGCTCAACCAGATCAACTTAGGAAATACACACCATATTTCTACTTTTCCCCAAGGAGAAATTTAACATATTTCCATATTTCAGCATTTAAAATTTTAAAATGCTTTCAAACCAGTATTGGCCTCAGATTGAATTTATGCGCGTTTCATGTTTTTAATGGTGTGTGGCATGTCACACAGGGCACTTACAAAGTTATTGAAACTGCAAAATTGAAATATGTTTAAGGATTGCTTCAAGGACTCACTTTCTGGGAGTATCCATTTTTAAGGTGCCATTGAAATCGTTAATGGTCAAAATAGTTCCTCTTATTTCAGGAGTGTGTTTCTGAACAAATGTGTTGTTCAGGGAGGCTCGTACTTGAATTTGCTTTCAACATATTTTCAAATCTGTATGTGGTGTCAGTAAATGCTGTGTGAGCCCTCTTTTTTTTATAGCCTGCCAGCAAGATTTAACGTCTCATTTGTAACTCTCCCTCAGCACTGCAGAATATTGGTTGGTGAGATTATTTATTTTTTATCATCTGTAAAGTGTAAATGGACTGTGAACCTCTTCAGCTTTTTAATTTCATATTAAAATGACGTTTAATGTGGACTAGAAATATCAGTTGGAGCAGCTGTGGAGTGTATGGGTGTGTTTGTTTAGTATATGTTGGCATGTCTGTAAGTCTGTGCTTGTGTTTTTTGTGGTTCTGTCAGAAGTGCTTTGCAGGCTGGTGGGAGTGAATGGCTGGGACCTTTCAACACAGACCTTATCAGGGACCCACACGCTCACAACAGGCCCAATGAGACTCTGAAAGCTGTGGGTTCTCCGATTACCATCCTCTGCTCTCGTCACATCATGTTTCTTAATGCTGCTTTACAGTTGCTCAAGCAGCAGGCAAGTTTGAAGCACAAACTAAGCCAAAAGATCAGATTTAAAGATTTACAAGCAAATCAACCACTGTGCAATTGACTAAACAATGATTCGTGCAATACTGGAGTTCTTGGTGACAAAATTATCTGGATGGATGAGATTTAAATAACTTCAGGCACTGAACTCTTGAACTCAATTGAATTATTCCCATATCAGCCAAATTTATTACTACCTAGTGCCTCAGCAGGCAAGATTTAAGAACAGCTACTCTCTCCAGAAATATCTATATTTTTCATCTTCTGCACTTCATTACTTAAGAAAAAATAAGCAACTCCTCTGAAATAGCACTAAAATAAACTCCTTCATCTCATTTGCCGTCCTTTGTCATCTTGTCTTGTCGTCTTCCATTTCCAGTGCACAGTGAGCTGCTTCAGAAAAGTTCACTCGATGGTCAAAATGTACACACTCTTATCTTTCAAACTCGGTGTGAATGTTCCAGCCTGTAATGCAAATTAGCTATTCTCATGCGATTAACCTAAATCACACTTGTTACAGATTTTTATCAGAGTTAAAGGAGAATATATTTACAAGAGACCTGTTCATGTAAACAATAACCTCAGGGGAGTATCTATTATTGGCAGTGTAGGTGTTGGCAGAGCATTAAGTGGTTAATGCACAGCTGTGGCCAATTAAAAATGTAACAGCGTTTTGCTTCTCTTTATTTTTGCATGCGTTCTCACAAAGGATGACACATTCCCTGGGTAGTAAAGGGACGAATAAATGCTTGTGCAGCATGCAGATAGCTGATATTTCTGAACCTCTGCACAATGATTCTCTAGACTCCCAAGAAAAATGACAGCAAAATCAAATGTTTATGTTTAAGTGACAGAGCCGTCTAGCAGCCTTGGTAACTGTGCATCTTGTCCATTGTAATGAAGGGAGGAAGCCACATTATTATAGATCCACACAGTCTGCAGGGAGAAGAGCCCCAAGGGATGGATGCAGGAGTCTACAGCTCGTTTCCCTTTTTCTATAGACTGTCAGCATTGGTTTATTTTAACCATGACCATGACTGTTCTCTAACCTTAACAAAGTGTATTTGCGTGATGATGATGTGATCTGATTTTTTTCATAATAATGCATCAGTTGGCAATGTGAAAGTGCTTGTTCGTAATGATGAACCCACAGATAGTTAAGACCTGAATCTGAAGCTCACTTCGCCTTGATAGAGTTTTAGCAAGCTTCAGTTCATTGTTTACCTGTCTAGTGTTGTTAGCCAGAGCATGCAGCTGTTTTCACGAAAACCCATTGTACACTACCTACTCAGCACCAAGCAGTAGATGGACAAAGTTTAGGACTAGCTGGTGAACATAGTGGAGCATTTAGCAGCTAAAGAGTCGGATATTTCCCTCAGGCATTTGTCGAGATCAGAAGATACATTTATGGAAATGACAGATTGGAGATAATGTTCATATTTCAGTTTGAAACCCTCCCAGACTGTAATCTTGTCTTTTCCAGCCCCTCTCTGCAGAACTCCTAGACATACTTGCTGTACTGATTAGCTATAGGGAAGCTGAACACTCAGCACGCCCTGTAGACTGATCCAAGCCTCTGACTGCTTTTCACTTGATCTCTATCTGCCAGCACTTTGATCCGAGCATCCTGGGATTGTGTAATCCGCTCATGTCAGGCGGTAATAGTTGCTGTCAACTTTTAAGTCTTTTTCCTTGGAGCCTTTTTCAATGTTTCACTTAGATGAACTTTAGACGAGCATTCTCATGAGATAGTCTGAATTTTTGAAAAACAATCCCACATAGCACCTTTTAATGGCTTGCTGGCTTTTGCCTTTGATAAAAATCTTTTAACAGAAAACACTTACTGCACCAGTAATAAAAACATGATGTCGAGCGTCTGGGTGAAATGGCAACAAGGTTCTTTTTACACCAAATAAAAAAAAAATGTTGTCAAACCAGTGACTTGACAGCAAGAATAAATTCAGCACTGTGGAAATACTCTTCACCTCAGCAACAAAACATTTCCTGTCACTCTTGTAACTGTAGGTAAAATGTTATCTGACATACTGTCAACTGAAAAGTTGCACCTAAATTCATCCTGATTTATGTGTTTTCATGCATGACCAAATGCGGTCTGACACATTTTGTGACCATGTCTGCCTTTGTGAAGGTTTTGACTGACTAGCCACAGTCTGTTGGAAAATCTTCATTGCTTTAGTTTATGCACGTGTCTAAAATATCTAAAAGCTGTCCTGATTGAGATCAGCATTTTGACCAATAAATTTCAATTAATAGGTCAGTGAAGAACTATGCGATGAGTTTAGTGTTAATCAATTTATTGGTCAAATCATGACGTTTTTTCAACTCCACCATGGGTTGTCATGTTTGGCTAGTGGCATGGTTTTAGATATGTGTTATAAGGTATGTCAGTTGATCCACTGCATTGGTTCAGGCTGAAATATATCAACAGCCACTGAATGGATTGTCTTGGAATTTTGCTGGTCCCAAACATTTGTGGTCCCAAATAGATAAATCCTGCTGAAATCAAGTTCATAATTTGGCTGTTAGGGTACCAGGAGACCAACTGCATGCAGGTGAAAATGTATGACTGCATGTACTGGACCATTTGCAACAACACCTGTCTGAGCAAGTCCATATATGCAAACACCATACAATATATAGTCAACAGAACTTGTGTCTATTTCCTGACCACTGTCTGTCCCTTGATTTTGGTGATGCTCAGACTTCCCCTGTTGCTCCATCATGAGGTAGACAGCTTTGGTTTTTAGCAAAATGTCTTGACAGCTTGAATGGAAATTTGGTACACAAACTCATGTTTGCTCAGGATGAACTGTATAACTTTTGTGGTCCATTAACCTTTCATACAGCACCATCGTCAGGTCAAAAAGTTTACTTGTCCAATGCTTTGCTTTAGGACCAAATCATTGCAAAACCAACAATCTTCCCATCAGCTTCAGCTGCACTTTGAGTTTACTGCTAACCAGCAAACATTAGCATGCTAACATGCTAAATCAAAATGAAGACCACAGTAAACATGGTAGCATGCTGAAGCCAACGTTTAGCTCAAAGCACGGATGTGCCTATAAGCACAGTCTCACAGGGCAGTGTTACGCCCCTATGAAAAGGGGGAGAAATAATCACGAGAGTGATATTTGTATTTCCTCAGCGACAGCTTGGATCTTATTTTTATTAAGCACAAATAAAACATTTTCATGAGAAGGTAGGAGAATTATACAGCAAACAACACTCAACATACACAATAATCTCTTTGAAATGTGCATTAAACACAACAGGAGAGGTACCTCACGAAATATAAGGCAATATGTATGAGACTGAACAAACAAATGACACCATATATTTACACTAGACATGAAATGGTGGCTGCTGTCAGTGCATCTCTAGCTTAACGAGCCGAAACGCGGCTTTACACAGACTTAACTAATATCAGCAAAACTTTCTTTAAATTAACTAAAATATTTAAAACACACTGCCTCAGCACTTATAACTGTCTTAGCATCTTGCTAACACAACGTTATATTCACAACATACCTTTGAAAAGGGGGAGAAATAATCGCGAGAGTGATAGTTGTATTTCCTCAGCGACAGTTTGGATCAAGTGAGGAAAATACCGTGAATTCCCCCTGATGTGTGGGTGGAGACAAAAGCAATTGATCTCAGACTCTCAGATCACGACTGCTGTGTAGATTACAGATTAATACTGCACAGTTCGTGGGTTTTACAGCAAAGAACAAAGTAACAATGTGAAATACCCACTTTTTAAGCATTTTTAAATCATGTCATGCATTTTAACAGTTTTTACTCTATTTATGGCTTTAGTAAATCATTATGTTATTTATTTATTTAACTTTTATTTAAGCGTTTTCAACATTTTACAGAACACTGAACAGGACATTTCCTGACACATTACACACACATCACATCACAAAGACAAGTGGTAAACGCATGCAGCAGAACCAGCTGCCACAGAAACAAATGAACAAGACAGGTAGTCAATAAAAATGTATAAACAAGTGACAATAATGGAGAGAAGGAAAGAGATTTAACTCTCATTTCACTCCATTCATTCAACCCCCAGAATCTTGAAACGCGAGACCATCTTCGAACAAAAGTGTCCATTTTCAGCTGCAGACTGGCCGTCATTCTTTCCATCAAATATACATTTTTCAGTCTCTGGGTCCATTGTCCTATAGTTGGAGGTTTTACGTCTCTCCAGTTTACTGTTATCATTTTCTTCGCTACTAGTAAGAGAATCCTCAGTGTGTAGTGTTGCTCTGCATTGTATACATCTTTGGGTATGATTCCTAACAAAAACAGCTTTGGTTCTAAAGCAACATCTAACTCCAGCATAGTATCAATCTCCCTTTTAATGTCATCCCAGAATCCTCGCAATACCGGACAATCCCAAAAGATGTGTGTGGTGTCTCCAATATTTCCACAGTTTTGCCAACATAATGCAGCACTGGAATTCTTCACATACGTAGAAATAATAAGGGGAGTGTTAAAAAATCTAATTTTTACCTTCCAATCAAATTCTTTCCATAGTTGACTATTAAATACCTTATGGCATCCTGCCCATATGTCATTCCATTCAGAGTCTTCAATTATAACATTCATTTCTAGTTCCCTTTTTTCTTTAATATATTCCGTATTTTGAGAAGCATCCATTACTAGTCTTTTGTATATGTTAGATAAATGTTTTTTATCCTTATGTTATTTATAAATGTGCGACCTTTTTAATCTCGTCTGTTTTAACATTAGTACAAACCATGAATTTAGAACATTGTTACTGTAACTTATGAAAACAGTATAATAGTGAATTATCTTTTTTTTTTTTAAACCTGTCACAGCAGCTAGTTTGGCTGCGAGCGAAGTTTGAGTGAAGTTGATACCATACTGAGTAAGTCCATTATTTGACTTTATCCACAATATGTGTAGTATGTTCATGGGTTTAGTGTCATGACACTGGCTTTCTCTGCTTTTCATGAGAATGCACTGTTTTCCTATAAAATGTTATCAAGAATACAGTGCATTTAGCTTGATGGCATATTACTTTGTAAATCAATGCAGTGTTATACTAATACTCATCCAGTCCACTGTTGCATGATCAGACCTGTTTGGAAGTGACTGTTTGTTGCAGGGAAAGGAGAACAGCTCAGGGGAGCTGGAAATGAGATGTGAGGTTCGCTTTGGAGACAGCGAAGAAAGAAGTTGAGCAGTGAGAGCTTCATGCTCAGCTCAATGAAATTGCATTCTTTCACTGACACACGTTACTTGAGTTCATCTACTCAATCAATTCTTTCTTCGGTTTGGTTGAAATGACACTGTCAAGTTGTCATGGCTTGACAGCAAATTTATATCATTGATTTTCTCAGGACAATTTAGACCGCTAACTGAAAAAAACCATTGACTGAAGCCTTCTCTGCACATTATGAATTTACAAAATTGATGACATGCTGTGTCATTGTAAATTGGAACATTTTAATGACTTATTGATGATGCTTTGCATTCCAGCAAATCTCCATCAATTGACTTGGGCTGAGAAGAAATGATTAGGCTTCAGGTGGACAATCGATACCATATTACATCCATGGTATAATTTTAATGAGCAAGAAACAGCTGGGAAAACTTTTTAGTTGTAGCTACAGATTTTGTTCAGTTAAATAGTGTTCCTCTAATTTCCTATTACTATGCTATACTTTTGATATACGTTTTTATTTTTATCAACATAAAATCTGACAAGATGATCTTACTTAAAAAAGTCTAAGAAACCAGAAAGCCATGATAAAAGATAAGTAAATATAACTGTGAGTCTAATGTTATGTTTACTTTATATCTACTTAATACAACTACATTTGAAGTAAACTTTACTTAATTTCGTTAAGTTTGAAATTGTTCTAATTTAAAAATGCTGAGCAGTATTAAGTTTTAGTGATTTAAACTGGCAATAGACAAATTTACCGTTTTAAATGTGTAATTTTGAATTAAATGTTAATTGCACATTGTAATAGCTATAGAATAATGACACCATCTGCGTTCAGATTCGTTCCCTATAAACCTTTCACTGTGCAGTTTTGTCTGTCACCAGATACGATCTCTGTGGAAAATGAAGGCTGACTGATGGTCCAATTCGGCTGGAACCATTTTGTATCTGCTTTCATGTCTCTATTATAGATTAAATGAATGAACTTGTGCTTTTTCTTCAGTTTTCTTCTACTCCACCCCAGCTGTAGTTACTTGTTTGCTCAAAGCAATACTCAAACTTTGTTCGTACTCCATATGAAATTATGACAATTTCACTTTACTGCTTCAGTGAACATGCTTCTGTCTACTCTCTTATTTCCCAAGTGGTGTTGATCGTTTCCACATGGAAATTTAGAAACAAATTGCAGTTTGTCCTGTGTTTTTGGTAGTTTCTGGGCTCTGAGGTAAATGCAAAGTGATATGCTTGGAAACCCTAGGGGGGGTTGAAAAGTTGTCTGTTTTCACTGACACACGTTGCTTGAGTTCATCTCTGTGGCAAGTAAAACAGATTAGTCTGACTTGAACAGTTGTGTGAATTCAGTAGAATTTAAGAAACCGATAAAATGTAAGCAGAACAAAGAATGATTAGTTCACAGGATTAAAAACAGTTGTGTAAGTTAAGAGTACGTCCTGGCCATGCTGCAACTCTTTTAAATTTTATACATCAAATTAGCATTTTAACTTTTAAAAATCAAGTCAAAAGTTGGAGGGTAGGCACAACATTTTGCCTGTCGCTTGCATATGTACATGCACTTACATTGCACTCATTCCAGGAACACATGAGTAAGTTATTGACATAACGTGAGTTGAATCCTTGTGAAAAAGCTCATAATTACAAGTATTTCTTGGAAAACATAATTATTTCTTTCTTGGGTCAAATATTTTCATGCAAAAAATGTGCTGCTAAAATACTACATGGAGGAGACATGACATTACCCTGACATGGTAATTATAAAGTTGAAAATTGCCTTCAATCCATGCAGCCCAGGCTCCATTTCCAACTGATGCTAATACTTTTAATACAAGAAGCCTTCATTCACAGCTCTGTTTTTTCTTAATTAACTATGACCAAAACTGAATTTGAGCTGTTTTGCTGTGCTAAACCTTCAGTTCCGGATTTAAAAGTGGTCTTTCTAAACTGTCCTTGTATCACCGACATGTGTCTTTTGTTGAGATTCTGCTGAGGCATTCCTTCTCCTGTAAAATGTAACTATAACATGTAAAACAGATCACATTTCTGTTGTGAAAACACAGGGAGATATATACTTGCATGTGATTTATGGCACATGCAGTCTTATTTAAAACATACTGTAGTTTGTTCCTTCCAAACTTGCTCTTTGGCCTGCATGAATCTGTGGCCTTGCTGGATGTGAACAGATGCACATGTGGGATGCTGGGACTTTGGGTCTGAGTGGCATGCACTTTTTTTCACTCAGTCTGTGGCAATTCGTAGTTAAAATGCAGTTGGGCTTGTCTGTTCAGAGCTGTGTATACACTGCATGACCTCAGGCAAAAATCAGAACAAAACAAAACCCGAAAAAATCCCTCCATTGTGACTGTTTACCTGGAAACACAAGGTTATAAAAGATTTAATGAAAAATAGAACTAAAGACCAAAAGCAGTCCTAATCCACCTGAAGTACACAGAGCTCAAAGGCTGATTCCAGCTCCTGCTAAATTCCCAGTGACCGTGATGAACAAAACTCCATCACAGGGTTAAATGACCTTTCTGTTGACTTTCACTCCTCCCTGACCTGAACAATCCAGCCTGAATGTTTTATGGCACAAAACAGCTGATGATAGCTTCAGTGTGTTTTCTTCAGAGCTTCTCCACAGAATGAAAGAAACGGGATGGATATTTTTCATCTTGTATCGTGGGATTATTGTATATGTAGTGTGACTATTCTGCAGGGATTACAAGCATGGGGGATTGGTTTTAACTCTGAGAAGAGAATTACTGACAAATTCAATGTCAAATATGGATTTGGCAACAGCAAAAAGTGAAAGAAGTTTCAAATGATTTAATGAATATATGCAGCTGTGGACATGCACATTGATGTATTTACATCCATGTTCAGTAGTTAATTACTATAAATACATCCCACCATGAGGAGCGGTTGAATACTGTAGCTCACACTGCATGTTTGGCAACAACACAACTGTAGCTTTAAAGCTTCAATACATTATGTTTGATGTTTTGCCTCTAAAACATGTCACTAATTCTCAGGCGCCAATTTTTCTCACAGCAGCTGTCAGTCGTTTGCCAGAACACATTAACAGCTCTGACTCCCTCACAAGCTATCAAGGAAGATAGCCTGCATGGCACAAAATAGGTTAAAACCCATGTCGGCATATAGATTTCATCTCAAAATCAGCTTCCTAAAGTCACTTAAATTCATGTCTGCACTGCACAGAGAAAGGTAACCTTCAGCCCCATCAACTACTCGGCAAAAGATAGAAACCTCTTATCACAAGCAGTGTTGGGGGTTTGAAGCGCCAATTACACAGAATCTGTACACAAACAGCTTAGTGGACTGAGGTTTAAGGTGAGCACAAAGAAACACCCCCCTCCAGCATATGAACTTGAAAAAAGCCTTCCAGTGTTAAACTCTGTACGTACATTGTTCTGCATGGTGAAGGTCGAACACCCAAGTGAAACAAGCAAAACACATTTTTTCTTTGTTATTTGGAGCTGCAACGATTAATCGATTAGTTGTCAACTATTAAATTAATCACCAACTATTTTGATAATTTGATTAATTGGTTTGAGTACTTTTTTAAAGAAAGAAAAGTCAAAATTCTGTGATTCCAGCTTCTTGAATGTGATTATTTTCTGGCCCTTTACTCCTCTTTGACAGTAAACTGAATATTCTGCAATTTCCCAGTTTGGAATAAATAAAGTATATCTATCCATCTATCTATATCTATCTATCTTTGGGTTGTAGACAAAACAAAACATTTCAGAACGCCATCTTGGGTTTTGATAAACACTGACATTTTCCACCATTTTCTGCCATTTTATAGGCCAAACAACTAATTGATTAATCCAGAAAATAATCAACAGATGAATCAACAGTGAAAATTATCATTAGTGGCAGCCTGTTGCATGAGAGTAGGGGGCCTTTAAAGTTAAAACTGCTTGAGGGGATGTTTATGTGGGAATATGAGAGCTTGAGGCCCGCTGGGGAAACATTATAGTCTGAAATTGAAATAAAGTGCAGCACATGTAGATTATTGATCGAGGCAGTGAAAGATGCTTCTCTTCTCTGCCAGATGACACTCATGCAGCATGTTTTTTGGTGTTTGTTGTGGAGCCCAGCCTCTCACCCTCTGAGTTTGTACAGCAGCAGCAGATGCAGATGCACAGCTGTGAGCCCGTCACACCTGGGTTTCACTTCCGCGCTGCAGCTCGTGAATGCATCAGGAACAAATGGAAGAACAAAACAGCCTGCATGACATCAGCTACAGTGCATTCAGAGCACATAGCAAAAAACCTGCAGATTGAAAGTAGTCCTCTGTGAGAATAACTATTCTAAATCAGTGGTTTGCAACCTTTTTGAACTGTGATCCCTTAAAACAGAACAATTTGAATTTGTGGTTGATTGACGTACGTTATAGCCTGAATACAGTCATTAGTTTTGAACATTTTAATGGCAGAGAGATTTTTCCTTCTAAGATTATTTCATTCAGAGTATTTCTATAGGCTCAGAGGTAGAAAAGTACACAATACTGGACAAGTTAATAGTAAAATTGGAGAAAAATGGAACAAAAGTTCTCTTTTTTCTTTCATATCCCTTTTAAATACCTTACAAAAATGTATTTTGGGACACCTTCTATGGTCTCAAGTGGCAGGTTAGAAACCGCCGTTTAAAGTTATATTAACATAAGAGCACACTTCTAATTTCATAGAATACAAGTTGGATTCAGTCTATATGCATTTCAAAAACTGTTCACATTTGCTATGTTGACTTCTTAAAGTCGAAATAATGTGTGAGCTAAACATTACATGAAACAGGCAGCAGCTTGACAAAGTAATTGTAAGGTAGAAAATTGCCTTCGACCTTAATTTCTGGGCTCCATTTCCTACTCATGCAAATATATTTTACACACAAGAAGTTGTCATTCTCAGCTCTTGTGCTTTTATGTAGTGTAAAACTGTTAGCTGAGCTGCATCTCATGGTCATTCATGCACCAGCTTACTAATTTGACTGTATTTGAGCTGTTTTGCTATGCTAAACCTTCACTACAGGATTTGAAAGTGGTCTTTCTAATCTCTCCTATTATCACCTACATGTGTTGTTGAGACTCTGCATGGCATTCCTACTCTCCCTCCTTCAGTTTGGGCTATA
Organism: Chelmon rostratus; assembly: GCF_017976325.1. Taxonomy (NCBI): domain Eukaryota; kingdom Metazoa; phylum Chordata; class Actinopteri; order Chaetodontiformes; family Chaetodontidae; genus Chelmon; species Chelmon rostratus. The sequence continues at coordinate 20,746,445 of NC_055666.1, forward strand.
ATATGTCAAACAGGTCACTCTTCAGCTTTGAAAACAGTCTGAAACATATACTTATCTGTGATTTATGGTACAGGCACATGCAGTCTTATTTAAAACATACTGTAGTGGCATAGTAACATTTTGTTTCTTACAAACTTGCTCTTTGGCCTGCATGAATTCTGTTGTGAAAACACAGGGAGATATATACTTGCATGTGATTTATGGCACATGCAGTCTTATTTAAAACATACTGTAGTTTGTTCCTTCCAAACTTGCTGTTTGGCCTGCATGAATCTGTGGCCTCGCTGGATGTGAACAGATGTACATGTGGGATGCTGGGACTTTGGGCCTGAGTGGCATGCACTATATTTTCCTATTTTCCTGTGGCAATTCTTAGTTAAAATGCAGTTGGGCTCGCCTGTTCAGAGCTGTGTATACACTGCATGACCTCAGGCAAAAATCAGAACAAAACAAAACCCGAAAAGAAAATCCCTCCATTGTGACTGTTTACCTGGAAACACAAAATTATGAAAGATTTAATGAAAAATAGAACTAAAGACCAAAAGCAGTCCTAATCCACCTGAAGTACACAGAGCTCAAAGGCTGATTCCAGCTCCTGCTAAATTCCCAGTGACCGTGATGAACAAAACTCCATCACAGGGTTAAATGACCTTTCTGTTGACTTTCACTCCTCCCTGACCTGAACAATCCAGCCTGAATGTTTTATGGCACAAAACAGCTGATGATTGCTTCAGTGTGTCTTCTTCAGAGCTTCTACACGGAATGAAAGAAACGGGATGGATATTTTTCATCTTGTATCGTGGGATTATTGTATATGTAGTGTGACTATTCTGCAGGGATTACAAGCATGGGGGATTGGTTTTAACTCTGAGAAGAGAATTACTGACAAATTCAATGTCAAATATTGATTTGGCAACAGCAAAAAGTGAAAGAAGTTTCAAATGATTTAATGAATACAAGCAGACTGATGTTGTATTTACATCCATGATGTTTTGCCCCTAAAACATGTCACTAATTCTCAGGCGCCAATTTTTCTCTTGGCGGCTGTCGTTCATTTGCCAAAACATATTAACAGCTGACTTCTTCACAAGACATCAAGGAAGATAACCTGCATGAAACAGACATGGGGTCACGTTGTGTATCGCTGCAGACAGTGAAGACTTCATTTTTCACTCCTAATGTTCTCAGACATCTTTTATCAAGAGGTTACTGGAATGAAGGTCAAACTGAGATCAAAGTACTTCACAGAAAACAAAACTCTTATGGATAACAAACAGTAGTTTTCTTCATCCTCTTCAGTTGCAAGTAACAAAACAAGTTAAAGCCCCTGCCAGTAGTTCACCTCAAAATCAACTGCCAAAAGCCACTCAAATTCTGGACAACACACCAAGGAGAAAAGTATTCTTCAGCACCATCAACCAATCAGCAAAACAGAGAAACCTCTTATCACAAGCAATGGGGGTTTTTTATAAAATGTGTCTAGTTTGAAGCACCAATTGAGCAGAATCTGTACACAAACATCTTAGTGAATCGATACGGCACCAGGATTAGAGCAGGTGGAGCGGGTCAGATTGCATATCTACACTATGGTGCTATAATCTGCTGAATCAGCATGCCACTTAACTCAGTATGATGGGGCAATAGAAAGCTTCCCTCGTCATTACAAGTACAGCAAGGTGATATATGCCATGAGATGACTGCAACCTTTTCAGCATCAGATGATTTGTCATTACAAATATGCTGCAGTATTATTATTATCCCTCTAATTTCTTTCGCTGTATCATGCCATTGTAGTCAATGTGCAAATAAATAAGCAGGACAAATGGCAATGTTGGATTGTTATGGATTCTTGCATTAATGTGATAAAGTGCATTGATTTTAAAATAATTCAATTTGCTGAGTTATTCAAACACAGACATTCCTGTCTGGTTATTCTGCCAATGCCAAATGTGAGGTATCAGAAGTGTGTAAGGGCTACTGAAACCATTCCTTCATTCCTGCTGACTCAAACCTCGCCTCGGCTGTAACTGTCCTCAGAACCAGCTGTCCATTCCAGCTGTACAGCTGTTACTGGGTTGCTGACTAATATCTGAAATATCTTCAAAACTATTGGTCTGTTCAGGACAGTTTTACACTACATAAAAGCACAAACTCACGAACTCTGAATATCCAGGCTGTTTACATGACCCTATCAAAGTTCTGAATATTATTGAATATTATTATATATTAGTGTTTACTGAAACATAGATTGGTGATTGAGCCCATCAAAGCCTTATAAGCCTATAGTGAAAGTGGAAAGTTCATACTGACACTAGGACAGTGGGATTCCTACAACTCTTTCTGGAGTCCATATTAAAATACCTAATCAGCAATGTTTGCATGTACACTACAGTAAACAATAGAGATAAAACATTACCATTGCATCAAACAATAAGATTACATCAAAACCATGCATATACATAACGTGGAGATTCTGTTTTATGAAATATGCCAGGAATCACCAAATGAAAAATGGCAACACAGTGTCAAACATTTCATTTACCCATAGTATTATAATGCGATCTGTATCGTGACGTGTTATCCAGACAAGGAAAACATCTTACTGAGAGGTGTAAATTTGTGGTGATTGGAATGTGATCGGATCTGCCTGACCACGTCTGAAGGGGTCCTCGCATTGTGTTCGGATCTTACGCAGGTGTAAATGCAATCTGTACAACATGCTGCCATCTGTACACAACATAACATTGATGCAGATATTTGTTTTTAGCCAATAAAGGCTGTCAAATTTAGAGAACGAGCAAGATTATACATCTATTCTGTGCCTGGAAGCACCAAAAGATGCATTATTCAACAGAACTGCATGAAAAATGAAAGCAATATGGGTGGGAAATGAATGATGTACAGTAAGAAATAACTGTCTGTGACGGTGTGTGTTGCACTCATCTCTGCAGCTCGAAGCAGCTGATCTGCTCTTAACAAGGCACATAATTTCTCTAGTCAGAGTAGTCTACATGCTGGTACTGTAACACACTGGAACAAAGTGACACAATACTTTTTACACAAATAAAAACTTAATGGAACCTATTAAATTTGCCATGTTTACAAGAGGGGCTAAAAAAGTAAGAAAATTGTTTCACAAAGTTTATAAAGTTTCCACAAACTCACACACAGGTTTCGCTCAAGAGGACAATGATCCAATTTTATTGAGGATAACAAGAACACATTAAGGTGTAAAAGCAAAGGGAGGATCGGGTACTTTGTTATCCAGATAACATATCTGGATGATATATATATTCCACTTTAATACCTGGTGTAAATAGGATGAAAGTGATACTGTAGTTAGCCAAAAGACACTGCTCCCCCCTGCTGCACTGTTGTTCTGTAGCTGACCTTTTGGCCTCCCTGTGTAGGTGGAGAAGAGAAAACCGGATTTAGTCTTTCAGGGATTAGCAGACTATCACTGACAAAAATTGTGAAAGACTGTTTGGAACTGAATGAGAGTATGATGCTGCTGGCACAAATCCTCAGCAGATTCCCCCTGCCAAAATAGTTCCAAAAGATCCAACTTGGCTATTTTCCGTCACAGCTCTGGGAGACATGTCTTACAAAGATTTCTTAATGACTCCTAGAGAGTCTTGAATTGTCGTCTTTTGACCCCATCAGGCAGGTCAAATGTGTGGACAGAGTCCCCAGTGACATGACACACTAAGTGCTTTCAATTATTTAGGACCAGAGCGAGAGATATGCACCATCTCCATAGCTTGAACAAGGTGGAGGCCTATTGTGGACATGATGCACATAAAACATGCTCACCTCCTCATGTTACAGCACGATGGCCTCACACAAATCCAATCTGACAGGGATCTCCAGGGTTTTGCAAGGATGGAGTAGCTGTGGTTTATCGCCTCAGGTTTACCAAGGCCAGATCATCTCCACATCAGGGTGCAGTCTTCATGTCTGAGACACGTGCTTTCCAGAGGCTAAATAGCCTTTGGTCTATTATAATGTCTAGATGGTATATCGGTCAAATGGCATTACAGTTGGATGTTGATTAAAATGATGGATACAAAATTAACTATTTATCCTCACACCATGTACCTTGTATTCCTCCCCAGAAAGGAAATGCTGGATACACTCATCATGTTCATGCATGGCCAAGATGATGTGATTTCCAAGCTAAATATGTCGTGCCAAATTCCCACGAGATGCATGTAAAGTTATCCACTAGACATCTGCAATTTTACTAGTGATGTACTGGTGCAGCCATAAAAAATGTAGAAGTAGCAGGGCTCGTGATTCTTGTCTGCATATTTAAAATGTTTAAATTAAACAGTCCCAGAGGTATCTTTGTCAGGCAGGAAATAGATAATAAAATCACATATTGTATTTTAATTTTTCATTCAATATTAGCATGATATACTGTAGCTTTAATGAAGTGATCCTCAAATCTTTATGATGCTGCTGCAAGTGTTTCTGGGGACCGGACCTCACTGAATTCTGTACAAAATTACCAATTTCCAACCTTATTCTCTGATTTGGGTGAAACTTTGAGAGAAATTTTATGGAGAAAATATTTTCTGGTTGTCCCTCTGATGTCGTCTGGCAGCACTGCTTCAACTCTTGGTGAACTACGGAGTTTCCTTATAGTATTTCCCCATCAGGTAACTCCGTACTTGTTGTAGCACTAACCAGTTAGTGGTCCAATTAGCTGACTCAGCCAGGAGCCAAACCCGGCACTTCCCTGTCATCAAACTGGTCGGTCTCTGAGGCAGTTCGGCCCTGTCCTTCTTGTGTTTAAAGCTCCTTAAAAGGATGTTTACAGTGTAATATGAGAACTTGAGGTTTAGCTGGGGAAGCATGATGGTTTGACATTTAAATAATGTGCAGCACATGTAGATTATTGATAGGGCAGTGAAAGATGCCTCCTCTTCTCTGCCAGATGACACTAATGCATCATGTTTGTTGGTGTCTGTTGTGGAGTGCAGCTTTTCACCCTCTTGAGTCTGTACAGCAGCAGCAGATGCAGACACACAGCTGTGAGCCCGTCACACCTGGGTTCCACATCCCTGCTGCTGCTCTCTGAATGCATAAAGGAAGGAGTATGAAATATTTGATAGGAAAAACACAGAAATTGGCCAAAAAAATTATAACAGAAGTTCATTTTCTCTTTCATATTGCTTTTAATTGTCTTGCAAAATGTCCCAGGTTGGCAGCTGCTGTTCTTAGTTATATTCCCACAAGAATACTTCTTACTTTTTTTGTTCAATTTGTTTGAAGTTGGATTCAGCCTATATGCATTTTCTTACAGCATGCCATTTGTTTTTGGGGGTTCCATTTTTTGCCATGATTTCTTTGATTTCCTTTAATCCGTTTTAGCCAAATATAGTTTAACTGTATCCTTTTAACTGTATCCTTGTATCCATTTTCTCTTTTTCTTTGTGCATTGCCGTGCTTTGTAATGTGCAAAATACAGTAGAAACGTTATAAAAATAGACAGGAGACACACAGACAGCCAATAAGGCACATCTTGTATAATGAAGGTTATTTTATTGTGTGAATTTTTACATAAATCATCCGTAAAATAGCATTCTCATCAGCTGCCAAAACACTTGTGGTGATTGTTTTGCTTCCGCTGATTTGTTGAACTTGCTCTGCCTTTTTAAAACGTTTCTCAATGATGTGAAACTACAAGTCAGGATGCTATTAAAGCAATTCAGGTATGACATGAAAAATGGATTTTAAAAGGACCAAATCAGCACAACAAAGTGGGGAGAGTCTATTAGCATGATGGATGGCTAAACATAGATGAGCCTTAAACAAAAGACAAAACAGTTAGTGTGCCATTTCTATTTCATACATCAAGAAGCCAGCTATAATGAGCATCCAGGTACAAAGCCACCATCTTGTGCCTGCGGTGAACGAACCAGAGTGTGATTAATTGAGTTTGTCACTCCGCCTTGTTCCCCTCGTGCTCTGAAGAGTTGCTCTGAAGTGATGACAGTCTATCCATTAAAACCAGTTTTCTAAATGGCAATAAGTTCCTCAAAGAAGCATCTGCTTTGGTGTCACATAATGGCAGCAATAATGAGATTCTCCTTCATGAGAAACTGGTGTTGCTGGGGAAATGCACAGACAGAACAGCTTTTTAATCGCTTAAGCTGAGTGTTAATGCCTGTGATGTGACTCCTACAGCACTTTGTGTCTCAAAGCTTTTAAGATCTTACATTCTCGATGTGTAGTTTATTATTAATGTCTCTCTTTGGAATCAGGCTCATCGTGCATATTCATATTAAACCCTCGGATTTGCAGTTTTTACCCAAGCGATTTGATACATTCTGCAGACCAGGGAAATTTTAATGTTTGATAGCTTTACAACACGACTGTAGTTGAATATTGCCATTGTTCACACTCTCAAAATTACAACTTTGCAAACACTGCTGACATACAGAAGTGCCTCAAACTGTGCTCTGTTGATTCTCTGAACAGTTCATTCAGCTACACGTACATTTTTCATTTTAAAACAGTGCCTTTAATTTCCTTGCTACTAATGCTGTGCAGCTGAACACTGTACAAACCCACATTATTGGAACATTTTTTTAAATGTCCAGTGTGTAGGATTTAGTGGCATCTAGTGGTGAGGTTGCAGATTGCAACCAACTGAATACCCCTTGTTTCACCTACCTCTATATTGGCTGCAAAAAATGCAAAAAAAACAGGCCCTTTTTAGAGCCAGTGTTTGTTCTTTATGAGCTACTGTAGAAATGTGGCAGTACAACATGGCAGACTCCATGGAAGATATAAAGAACTCATTCTAAGGCAACAGAAGCACAACGGTTCTTATTTTCTTGTGATGAAAACATACTCATGAATATTATTTTCCATGTCTGTGATCTTATGCCAATAGATACGTACACAGTGGACCTTAAATTCTAGAGGAGATCCAAAAGTTTCCAAAGATAAAAAAAATATTTTGACTTATTGTGAAATGTTGAGTTGAGTAGGGGTATTTAGCAGTCACTCTGTTGTTTGTGGTTTTCATTGAAACATCCCACTTGACATGCCTGATATAGTTCACCACGCTATCCTAGTCAATCATGTTGGCATGCTAACATCTGCAAATTGGTACTAAACGCGAAGTTCAACTGGGGCTAAAGAGAAAGTCATTAGTTTTACAGGTATAAAGTCATAACCAAAGACATCACCAGAGACATTAGTATTCATTTTCTGGTCACCATGACTGTGTTGATGGTAATCCGTTCTATAGTTGATTTATCAGGCTAGACTAAAGTGGCTGACTGTGGCTGAATAACAGACCTCATTACTGACTTAAGAAAAAAAAATCAACAAATTCTCACTTATGCTATTAAAATGAAATTAAGGCTGACCGTGAAAACGACGTCAAAAACGCTGAAACTTAACATAAAAATGCATCATTAATCATGTCTGAGGTGTTGAATGGACAGATGGATTCACACAGCTTGATTCAGCCTTCCAGACATTGCCACTAAAACTGTCCCACACATATGTGGAAGAGTATCCAGGCAGGATTTAAGAGGAGCATTGTTTTGCTGCAACTCTAAGTGCCGCAGATGCCTTTTCATGGGAGAGAGGCATGTTGGCTGAGGATGTCAGCCATCATTTAATCAGCCTGCCGAAGCATCTGCTCTCAAGTTTTTAAATGGATCATGTAATGAGGTGAAGAGTACTCCTCTCTTCATGCCATCCATTCACAGCAGGCCACAAAAACAAGCCGCACCGTATGTATGGATTACAGGTGCACACAAAATTCAGGTGGGGTTCAAGGATGAAGTTTGTGATGTGTACAGTGGCCAAGTAGCAGCTAGGAAATGACGATTTACCAGATGGCAGCTTGAATAAATGGGAAACTGAATGAACTCATGTAAAGACTTGCTTGTGGGAAGAAGTTCGTCCCTCCTTCGGTCGCTTTGACCGTGGTGTTGTGGCAGTCTGGGAGTCACGGTGGCATGACTGAGTGGGAGGAAACGGGACTTGTTGGCAGAACATAAACCTTTTCTCCAGACAAATAATGTCCAATGGAGCAGGTGCTGTAAGTCAGTCATGATGGAGTTTTGCCTCCAGGGTTTCTCACAGCTGTTGGTACAGACAGTGTTCAGTCTGCAGAAGACAGTAGATTGATAAATACTGTCAAAAATCTCAGAGCACAAGAAGGATATGTCCTCCATTTTTTTCCCTTCCTAGGAGGTAATTTGTGTTATTTGTAGTGGCTAGTTATTGACATAAATTTCCTGAGTTTATTAGACATAAAAATAAATAATGTAATTAGATGAAAATTATAACACAAATGCACATGAAATAAAGATACCACTAGTGTACATGCATGTGTGGACGTCCTTCAGTCAGAAGGACTGTCCTCGATATCTGCACAACAATATTTAGAATAAACAGCTGACAGGTGTCGTACATTTTCTGCAGTTAAATCTAAAACTTGTAACTTTGTAACTTTACAGCAGCACAATCAGTGTGATCCATATAATGACAGATATTTTAACAAAGAGTCTTTACACCTTTGAGCTCATTAACACTTACTCTGGTATTTTATTCAGTCTGTTAATGGTGCTTTAATGATGCTTCATGTTTCAAATAAATGTCCATCCTTTCTGTCCTCAGAATCAGAACCTGTTTGTTTGTTTTTACCTTCTTATCGCCACAGGTTGATAGTGGGTTAGTTGATGCTCTGCAAGAGGAGACTAAAATTCTGTTTAAACAAAATAAGAAAACACTGGATTAACAGGCAAAATGGCGTAATCCAGTGAGTAAAAAAACTGTGGAAATTCTGCACAAACGCACCAGTGGATGCAGCGGCACTGTCACAGCTAGAACTGTGTCCCTTTTTTCCATTTAGCCTGTTTTTAGTTGGTTTTTAGTTATTTCCAGTGAAGTGAATATTTTAGTTTTTTTTTGTATGTTTCATTTGCCGAGGCCAGTTGTGCATTTATCCTTCACACTTACTATATTTTTGAACCACAACACAACATGATGCACCCATAAGCACTTATGGAAGCTTGTTATTTTTATCTGAGATTATTAAAAAAAGTAAAATGATATTTCATCTTTGTTTCGCTGTGGCTGGATCCCCCAGAGGACCCCCCTTCCCACACTATTGGCAGTGGCACCACTCTGTGTGTTTAACACTTTTTCTGGGTTGTGATTACTTGTGCTGCAGCTCATTTCTTCCCCCTTCTTTTTTTTGGCTTTCTATTACCAGAAGATCATTGAAAGATAATTTACTAAAAACTACGCCCATCAGCAGAAACCACAACTTTTGGGTGTCTTGGGACATAAAATACAGATGAAAAGAAACTTAAACTAATCAGAGGTTTGTTTTTTCTTGAGAAAATTATATATGATAACACATTTATAAAACTCATAATCATTCATTTATGATAGTGCTTTCACCCTCTCTTACAATTTAAAGCAACCAAAAATCAGTTTAAGATTTTTTAGGGTGTGGTTTCAAATAAAGCAGATGCCACTGTGAGACAGCAAAATGACGTCATTTTCTCTTCCTGCGTGGTGGTCGCATCAACTTGCACAGTCAGGAGATAACGGACACAGCTTTCTTTGGACAGAGATGAAGGGCCAGAACAAATGCTGGGTGTGCACTGAGCTCAAATGTTCCATCCTTGTGGCAATAATTAACTTTGACTGCAGGAATGAACTGTATGACAGAGAAACCTCTGGCTCTCTGACATGGTAAAGTGCATGCTCATCAAGGAGTTCATACTGTTATGCTGTAAGTGCATTTTTTGTAGAATAGAACAGAAAATTTGTCACTCAACATTTCAGCGTCCATTATTTATATCCTCTACAAAGCTGGAAATAGTGACAGTATATTTGAATATTTTAAATTACTTTCCTGTAAAAGCATCCATAATCTTAAAATAGAGTGTTTTTATAAAGCTGCATTTGCAACAAAGAGGTCTGGAACAGAAAGGTTTGCACTGTGACGTGGGCCAGAGGGACTACGTGGTGTCAACCTAAGAGGCCTCAAACTTTGTGTCTTTGAGAAATGTTGAATGTGATTTATGAGGTCCTTCACAGGTTTGTCCCATCAGAGAATATCCATAGCTCAGGTGACAAGGATAGAACACACTATGAGAACAGAAACATTGCCAGTGAGACCATTATATATAGTATTTTGTCATGAGGGCCTTGGACCTGTGTCTGTTCAAAAGAGTCATGATCTTATGACCTGAAATTCTCAGGACATTTATATTACCATCAGCGTGGGCCTGTGACGATGAAAATTTGCTTTAAAGTTATTATAGAATGCTCAGAAAATGCACATCATCTGAAGTGATTTATCTTCAGTGTGTGTACTGCCAGCCGCATTTTCCAAAGTGTGTTTTTTTAGCATGACGCCAGCGCCTAAATTGTGCATGCTCGTCATATTTGATGTAGTCAATGTGGTTTAGATTCACTTACGCCACATTTGGAATAATAACATGATGTACCTTCCTGCACAAAGCTGAGACTTCCAGGTGTGTGTGTGTGTGTGTGTCTGTGTCTGTTTTTGGTCGACTGTGCTTGTGCTCATGCATGTGTGCATGTGCACCTGCTGAAATCTCTGAAATGAGAGGTGGGGGAGCAAGAGGAAATCTTTCAAAACCATTTAACCGCACATAATGGTCTCTCCTGACTGCTGGCTGGATCCCCCATCAAGATCATCTTAACATGGTTGTTACTCTGCCTCATTTGCTTTTTCAAGCGATATTAGCACACTGCCTAGAAACATTTTCAGATAAATTGTACTGCACATTTGCTTCTGCCTTCTGTCTGAACTTTACCTCTTTTTTTAAATCTGAGCTTCGTCGGATTTTTCATACATATTACTGTCACTGGTAGTGCATCTGCTACATTTCCCAGTATTTTTATTTCGTCCTCTTCCTTTTATGACGATTTTCATTGATAAGTTAGCCATTTATCATGACCGTTCTGTCTTTTAGAAGATGTCTCATGTCGTCTCACAAAAATCTAAATATGACAGACCATGCAGTGACAAACAATGCTTTTACAGATGCACGCTTTATGTGATGTATCAATGTTATATAGAATAACAAGACACATAGAAGTAATGCAATAATCATGGCCATCAATGTAAAAAAATAAAATGATTTATCCAAAGCAATGTAATACTGTAAATGTCATGCTGCAACCCTGTGTGTCCTTGACAAAAAATTGCATTCCCGTGCTTCCATTTAAATGCCTCTAAAAGTGTCTTTAAGCTTCAAATGCAGGAGCAAATCTGGGCAATTTGAAAGTATAAGACCATTTTATGTTTGTAGTTGCAGTCAAGAGTTTTTCTGGAAAAATCCAGTTACTAAGTGCATTTCTGAAAATTTTGAAGGTTTCAAACACAAGTTACCTTGTGAGGCAGCTGTATTCACAAGACCATGTGATGCCAGAATCTTTCTGGGTTTCATGTTATGCACTCGTGGCATAACCACAGCTGTTCTGACCAATCAGCGTTCTGTGAGGAACTACTGGTAGCTACACAGGGGAGAGGTATAGATGTGATGGCATGCAATGGCAGCTCCTAAAGAGGTAGATGCTGCTATAGCAACAGTTATATCAGAACTGGAGAGTATTTCTTCATTGAAAGAAGAGTAAAGAATGCCTGTGAAGGCTTTCTTCAATGGAAAAAATGTACTCGCTCTTCACCTGAGTGGCTTTACTTGTTGTCAACCGGAGTAAAAAGGTCACCTGGTTCACTGTCTCCACATTGACCTCTGTGCTGTCCGCCGTCTGTGTGTGTGTGTGTGTGTGTGTGTGTGTGTGTGTGTGTGTGGAGTCCTGCTGTTGGTCAAACACAACTCTGAGCACAGTTGTTTTTTCATGTTTCTTTTGTCTCTGCTATGATTTCTGCCTTACTCATCATAAACCTCAGGGTAGATGGAGCCAGAACAAGCTTCTCCTCCATTTTCTTGGTTACCGGGGTGAGTCCCACCCCATCTGATATATGATCGGTTGCCTGAAAAAGGGCAACAGTGACGACACCAGCGCGTTTCTGAAAAGTTCAGATATTTTTGACTGGAAACTGGAAGCTGTTGCAGCAGCTACACAAAAAGTCAGAGCCCTTTGACAGAGATGCTGGGTGTAGTACTTTTTCTCTAGGCTGCTGCATACTTTCTCTCCTCATTTGAAAAAACTGAAAAAACAACACAAAATGCTGGGCACCGAAAAATACTAAACAAAACACAAGCCTTTAACGGTAGCACAGCAAGAAAACTGGATCCAAATTATTTATATTGGCCCCCATGCCAGGAAAAAAACACTGTACTGCAAGTGACGAAGCATTAAGTTTCCACAGAAAGTACAACACAGTAATTAATCAGAGCACCATCTGGAAACAAAGAAACAGATAAAAGGTGAATTCAGAGATGATTTACATATAATTACACAGATAAATGAATGCACGAATAAAAGTATGGAGAGCAAAGGCCCAGTCACAGTCATAAATACCTCTGAGAAATGCAGAAAAAATGAGATTTATTCTTGTAAATCAGATTAGTGCCTGAAATTCCGTTTAAAGCAAGGGAATACATAATCTGTAACAAACTGTATAGGGATTAGTGGGCCAGCAACTCGGAGGACGTCTGCTCGTTCTGTCAAAAAAATGGGTTTTGCATGTATATGAAGAGAAAATGTACTTCAGTTTTTAAGTTAAAGCCGAGCAGCTCCAACCTGTTTGAGTGGTTCATGTTGGACACAGGGGTACTCAGCTGCTCGCATTCTTCCACTCTATTACTCCTGCAGTTCATGCCTTTGTTAACTTCTCTCCTGACTGATTCAAGCCAACAATCCTTTCAACCATCAAATCCCAAATCACAGGTTAGTTTACTTCACTCAAACAACCCCCACTCACAGAGTCCATCTGTCTCACTCGCTGACATCAGAGCGTGGGCACTGTTGGGGTCAATGCTCAGTTGATATTCTGGAGCAAAAACAAGAGTTCAGGATGGCCTTTCTATACAAAGCTTTGAGATATTATCGTGATTACAATTGTTAACAAGGGTTTTTCAATTTGGAGGTCACTCTTCCTTCAATCGCTTCACCCAGGTAGCACAAAAGCACTCTGCTCACCAATAAAAATTGTTTTAATGTTGCTAAATTTCTTCACTCAAACTAAACTATGAGCATCATTGTTTTTATAGAGCCCAGTTTTTAATTTAAATAATGATGAAACCTAAGAATGAGCTTTAGATGTAACTGATTTGGATTAGCTAAACTATATCTTTCATTGCGATTTTTTTGCTGCTTTTTTTATCAGCATGACAAGAAAAAAAATTATATTACCTGCAATCTGTTCACTGACAATGTGTGTTGTTTCCCCACAATAGTGCTCCTGGTGACTAAAGCATGTTTTTATTGAGGCAGCTCAGTCTTTGTGTAATGTTGGTGGAAAATCAGTTTTAAATATTGATGGAACATGTTGATTTTAACATAGAGGGTAAAAATGTATCTGTTGGTACAGAGAAGAAGGAAGAAAAAGTTAAAGTCAAGTCATTATAAAGCATGTCAAAGCTTTAGTAGCTCAAAGGAAATACTGTATACAGTTTATCGCCTGTCATCATTTTGGATTTGCTTATTGAAGGCCATTACCAAACTGAAAGCCTAATTCAAGGTCTAAATAAATGACAAGCTCTCGCAGTGGCCAGTCCTTGAGACAGGACAGGCCACCGCCGGCCTCCGGGAAGACACTTCTCATTAACTCGCCTCAGCATTTTCACAAGACAAAGGCCACAAGACCCCTCATATCTACAGAGACAATGCCGAGGTGGCAGTTTGCCTTGCCTCTTTTCTCCTTCAAAGTAGATTACATGAAAGAAAATGGCCCAGCAGACAAAGCTAATCTGCAGGTTATGGGGGGGAAATGTTGAGCTGTGCAGAAAGTGCTTCCTTAGCAGACAGCGCTTTTGGAAAAGAACTTCCATTTGTGTGTCCCTTTTCGAGATGTCATTAAGACTACATTAAAAGGACTGAAGCAAACAAAAGGTTGTTGATTCATTTGTACTGAACTGTTAGTCATTTAACAGCTAAAACTCAAAGCACTGCAGCTGGCAGGTTGTCAGCCTGAATCATTAGCACTTAAACTGGTATCGCTGCAACTTTAAAGACTGACTGTAGAAATGTTTTTGCATGAGGAAATGGTTGGTTTGTGACCAACTTGTGGACTATTTCTGAAAGTTTACAGCTCACTGTGATTGTTTCCTGCATTCTGTCATCAATTTCACGTCATGACTGGTTGTGTTGTATGTAACGCTTTGAGCTTTCTGGTTTTCCCACTGTGCCTCCTTCTGCTGCAAGCTCCTTAATGTTGGCATGGATATCGCTAAACAAACTGAAGTCGTAGTGAGCATGCTCTCATACGCTCACAGTGCAGTTATTTGACAGTAGTTTGACAGCCTTTGAGAAGATGCCAAATTCAATTATGTTTGGAGCATACTGCCAGCCTGAAGCAACAAAATCCTCAACTGATCACAAATCAAATCTAATTTCTCTTCCAGAAGGCAGTGCCCCAAGTTTGAAGTCTGACTGCGTGCTGAAAGATAAACCCATGTCTTACTTTATTTGCTCCAGTAAACATTCAGGATAGACTCTTTAAATCCCTTATCAAAGCGGGCAGGTCTACCACTGCACCGCTCTGTGTTATCAAAGTTGTGAGGCATCCTGCTGGTGTTCATTAAGGCCACAATGTGACCATTTCTCTCCTGGCTTCTGTCTGTCCCTGCAGGCATAGGAGCCCATCATGCAATTACCCACCTCAGGCCCGCAGTGGTCCCTGAACAATCAATAACTACAGTTCACTGGCTGGGGCTTCCAGCAGTTTTACAGCTCTGGCACTAAGTACTGCAGCAGGTTGCAGAGGTGGGTTGGAATCAGATGGAGGCAACATTCTTGCCAGGAACACCAGATATCTTCAGTGTCAAAGCAAGATCTAATACTTTTACTTTGTCTCTATTTGATTTATAATAGAGACAAAAAGTTTGATACGTACGTGAGATGAGTTTCAGTCTTGTGAATTTTAGAGTTTTCAAGCATATAAAGAAAACTTATACTTAGCTGTTCTCTCTGTTTTTTACCTTTGGAGCAATATGTGCTTGGTTTATTTGCAAAGTCACGGATGCGCAAAAGACAACCCAGCAAAGTAAATATCAACTCCAGCAGGAGTTTTGCTCACGACTGTTTCATTTCTAAATCAGTTTGCAGCCGCATGAAGTTGGCTGTGTGTCATGCAGTGTGTATCAACAAGAGGATTTCAAATGGATAAAAAAAAAATACAGGAGCGTGAAAAGGTAGCATCTGTTCTGTGTCTCAGATTGAACTGAATAAGGAAAATTCAGCTTCCAGTTGTCTGACAACTTGAATCTTTCTGATTTTATATCACAAATGAGAAAAGAGGATATTTCTGATATACAGGCATTAACACATTGTTAGTAGTTAGTATTGAGTTAAGACATTTAAAATATAATATGTGTTGTTTCTGGCATCTTGTTGTTGGGATTGTACATTTAATTCAGTGAAGAGCTCCTGAGCTAGCTGGTTTGTTTACTGTCAGTTATACTAACCTATAAATTCATGCAGCTTATTCAATTCCACTAACTCCTGTCTCATAACTGTCTGCAAACCAT
This sequence comes from Chelmon rostratus, assembly GCF_017976325.1. Classification (NCBI taxonomy): domain Eukaryota; kingdom Metazoa; phylum Chordata; class Actinopteri; order Chaetodontiformes; family Chaetodontidae; genus Chelmon; species Chelmon rostratus. Next base: position 20,762,119 of record NC_055666.1, read on the forward strand.
TTCTCTTTTGTGAACCAGTTTATATTCAGACGCAGGAGGGTTTCATAAAAGTGAATCAAGCAACACAGCTAATAGGCAACAATAGCTTCCTCCATTATGGCCTCCACGTTATCTAGACAGCTCTGGTGATCAGTGGTGTGAATTTGTGTATCAAAGTTAAACAAAGTTGAACTCGACACAATAATGTTGACGAGTGTGAAGTAGCACAATCCATAGCATGTCCATTAAAATGTGCCCGGGCCTTATCTGTACACAAGCATTCCCTCATACATTTTGTATTAAAGTCCTGCATTCTACATCCTAAACACTAAAACCCTGAAAATCCTTCTGTGGTTAACTTTATTGTTAGGTACAGGCAATCATTCAGCTCAGTGGCGAGAAGTTACAGTGCACGGCCAAAATACAGCAAATAGAGTCGCAGGGATACAGACGCTATGACACAATATAGGAGTATAAAGTGTCGAAGGCCATTATTATTTACTAAAACTACATCCACAGGCAGTGTTTCAACACTGAGTTTAAAGCAGGGTGGCAACCACTGCAAATCAAAAACAAGGCTGCGGTCACTTTTTCCACGGGGTCACTCACAGGCGTTCCCCCAACTGGACGAACACACCCCGAACATTAACACACAGTCTGCGATACAGATGAGACGGACTGAACTGTTCCAGTCATGTGTAACAAATCACATTCCCATGTGGGTTTTCAGAAGTCACCACACAGATGTGCCTCGTGATTATTGTCCAGGTCATAACACACATATTCATCACTGGAATGCTTACAGATGAACAGAGCTCCATTCAAACTGATTTGATGAGTTAAGTGGAAAGTTTATCAGAATAGATTCACACTGTCTCGTATATGTAATGCACAATTTACTGTGTCGCTGCTGTGGAGAGCTTTTTAGGGATTTATTATAGCAGCCATATTTTCAGAAAGCTCTAAATATTTTCTAATAATAAAGATGATTTAAACAATTTGAGCAGGTTTTTCTGGGCTTTGTGGTGCCTTTTAGGACAGTCAGAAGCCCAGATTTGACTGGCTAAATCCAGTTTTTCACAGCACTTTGAAGAGGTATCCTAAATCATGTTAACATGACAGTATACAGTCAACACTATATAGCATAGTGTGTACTCATAGTTGTCAAAATACACTCAAGTTTAAATTTTTAACCATTGTATGAAATCGACCAAATGTGAATTTGCTCAAAGAAACGACTAAACAACAAAATAGATTTTCATTGCCTTCCAAAATACTATTACTGATTTGACTCCCCTCAGTAGAACAGCATCATTCGTAGGGGTATGTGAAAAGGCTGTATAAGCGTTTGAGTGCATGATTCAATAATTAGCTTTGCAGAACAAAGGTGAAGTATTTTGTGAGTATGTGATTCTCCGTACCCCATCACCTCCAGGATTAAGGTTAGCGGAGCGCTGAACTCCAGCACTAACAAAGGAGACCAACTGACCACCACCCAGTACTGCACAGAATAACTCTGTACAGTGTTTTGGACAACGATGGCTTAACTGTCAGTTATATGTCATAAGCAGCTCAGTGAGCAAAGGACTGGAGTCAGTGATTTGACAAACAGGACATTGCAGGAAGAGCTAAAATATGGTGCCTCCTCGTCTTTTTCTTAAATCAAGACTCTCTTGAATTAAGAATTGACTCTGAATCTAATCCTGACACCAAGAACCAGAATCCAATCAAATCAAATCAAGAGATTGCCCTTGATTCTCACCCATAATCATTTGATAACACCAAAGCTGTTACAAAGGTGGTCAAATTTTTATGTATCGTCGATTGAGTAAAGTAAAGCTTTGAGGTGTTTTCTATGTTCATAGACAAAACGTCACCAGTCACTGAAAACCTTTGTGATTACTGCACTACCTGTATACAGTTACACCAAGAAATAATAGAGATACACTGGCAGGCCAAAGTACTCCGAAGTAAGGACATTCATAGTGAATGACTGTAGTAAAAATGTTACAACTATAAATCAGACAACTGTATAACTGTGTCAAATTAAACTTATTCAACAACACTGACACAGTATTTTGTTTTCTCACACACCTTCTCCTTCATCTCATATCAGTTTCTTCCTACACTTTTCCACCGTTACATCTGTTCTTATCTCATCCCGCAGATGTGTGTTTATAAGGACAGTCATTAATATTTTGTCAACATCTCTTCTAGACCCAGGGGAGAGATAAAGCTGTTTTATTCCCTCGCCCATTATTATCATGAGAATTACATGCAGTTTAATTAGCATGAAAGCTAGCAGAGCACGCAGCAGCACCACAGGCAGGACATGACAAACCTCGGTGCTTTATCCTCCAGGTTTTAAACTCCTCCGTTTCCTTCTCCAAACATCCGTCCCAAATCCAAATAACCAGGTTCATGCTTCACGTTTTCATTTTTTTTAATGTTGTGCAGCAATGTGTGGTGAGGCTCCCCTGATAATCCAGGTGAGGTAAGATTTAAAAGGCCTCATGCTGTGCCCTAGTTAGAGCACCGCTCATGTAGAAACAGAAGATACCTCTTCCTTAAAAAGGTACAAGCAAGTCTAAAGGGGTTAAGGCGTTCTGTGAATGGAGACACATATTTCAAGCCCTGGTAGTTTCCTATTTGTAGTAGAAAGCTTGGAAAGTTCAATCCAGTGCAATTGGATAAAATGTATAAACTGGATTAAGAAAAAATGAGGCCAGTGAAGTATGCAAATATGTCAATAACGGCAGTAACTGACTTTTGGCCTCTAGGGGCAGTAGAATCAAGACAAAACTGGCATATCATATCGATATGGTGAACTTTACACACCCAGCAGTTGTGGAGCATTACTTTGGAAATGTGTTTGTGGCACCTTGATAAATTCAAATCCAATATTCACTCTGTTTTAGCTCCGTTTTGTCTCAACTCCTGACAAAAATGTCTGTCTGTAATGCAGCTAAATGCTCCACTGTGTTCACAGCTAGTCACTAACTGTGTCTGTCTGCAGTTTGGTGCTGTGCAGGTACGTAGGGTGGATTCTTACAGCTTTTTTCCTGGAAACAGCTGCCTGCTGTAGCTGAAAATTGTGCTTTGAGGGCAGTGAGAGTGAAACAAAACAGTAACTTCTGGGCCGGACAACGAAACAATGAGGTCAAACTCTCAATAAAGCTCCACAGAGTCAAGAGAAGCTGCAGATTCAGTTGATAATTCTCTGTAGGTTTATCACTATGAGGGTCTCCTTTCACATTGTTTTCACATTGTAATTTGATATATAGTTATTATAGAAATGCTGATAATAACTGCTGTTCATGGTGTAAATTATAACAGACTTCATGAATACAGCTTCCTAAGTGTGGACAACTTTCTGTACACATTAACACGCTCTCATATTGCGTTTAAGTGGGTATAATTCTCTACAGAATCTTTGTCCAAATGAAGATGAAGTAGTTTTCTTTTTCCCCTGAAATCTGAAGTAAAAACTAGTGAGGTGAATTGACTTAATTTGGGGATCAAATCAAATCATTTCAGCGGAATCGCCACAATTTGTGAATTGGCTTGCAGAGGCGAAATACATTTGCACCTTGTTTTCACTCTGAGTTTGGTAAAGTTTGGCTCCCAAATTTGCCACGTTGTCCAATTCCAAACCATTTTGCCAGTGCCAGAGTCCAAAATGGAAGCTGTTGTATTTGCTGTGTTGTACCATCCAATTCTAGTATATAACACTGCTTAGCGTATTAACTGCTCCAAAGGAGCGATGCGGTATCATCTGCAGTCAGTCGTGAGACAGGAGGCAAACACACAAATGCCTTCCCCTTAAATTAACTGTTAACTTTTACTGTCTGGTAAGTTTACACAGCAATGACAGAGTCAGTATATCACCAAGCTTCAAGCACCAGCGATTTCACAAATTAATTTTGCTCTGCAAGTCTGTGGTATAACCAAGACACATGGATGTTTACACAAAAACATATAAATTGCAGACAGAGACACAAAAGTAGCTGTTTTATTAGGTCACTTTTGGTTACTATTGTCAGCAGAGACGACAACAACAGCAATTTAGCAGCGACTTGTGTATTTTCAATAATTAATTAATTGAATTTTGCCATTTTAGCCTCAATTTATGATACTTTCAGGACACAAACACAGACACAATCATGTTTACACACGTAATCTTCAACTCAAGCAATGAAGTGTACAAACATGATTGTGCTCACACACACACACACACACACATACACACAGCTGAACAACAGAGCAGACACTGAGCTCAGGAAGCAATTGTCTCTCAGCCTGTGAAAATAAATTAGCTCATTCGGTGATGGAAACTTGCACAGTCTGAAAAGAAAAGCACTTAAGTGATGGAGCCTGTGCATCCTTCTTCCGTCAAGTCATTGCCGTTTTCACGCGGAGCTGCTTCTTGTTCACTAAGGTTTGACACTGAACTCGGGTGCATTGCACTGTATTAACAAGTCACCTCTCCTAAAAGGTCGGCTGCAGAGAATTGTAGCTAAGTATTTGCTGTTCACGGCTGATTACACAGCTGAAGAACTACATTTGTTTTTCTCTCTATGGCGGAGCTGCTCTTTGTATGTATTGCTTATTGTATGTAAGCCTGAGCAACATACCCAACAGAAACCTGAACTTACATCTCGTTCAAGCTGCGGACGCTTGTGCAGCTGCCATATAAAGCTGTCAGTGTATTTCTGTAACTTAATGAAACCGGCAGTCAGACATTCACACCTACTTCACGCCGTGATTGGCCAGCTCTGCAGAGGTGAGAACTTCTCTCTTGAGCTCTCATTCACACTATGGGTGCCTTTAAGGAGAGACTTTCTGAAAATGCTAGCTGTAATTTTCATTTTTAAACAATTTTCCCTCTCTTAAATGATGGCCAACTTTTCACTCTACTTTTGAGTGTAACCGCTTGGAACGACTATAAACATCATATAAAGTAGTTATTTTCTGGAATACCCCATAACTTTAATTGGCCATATTTGTTCACAGAGCTACTTTATCAAAATAATCCTAAATCATGCTCCATTTACTAGCCATTTCTGGAGATTTCTTCTACATATCAAGGTCTTCACCAACAATAGTTTTCTCATTAGTCACCTTGTCACCAAAGCGTGGAACCCGTTTTGTGTATACAGCTGTTGGTTGTACATTTTAATGATTAAAACTAGTGTTTACCATACATCTGGGTGTAGCTCAGTAAACATGCAATTTTGTGTTTGTCTTTGTTCAATTTTGTATTTGTTTTGAGATTTCTAAAGTGGCATTGTACAAGTAGAATCCTCACCATGTTCTACAGGTACAGCAACTATATGTACTGTAACATATGCAACATCCACTGTGTATAAAGTGTTCAAGAGTGTTTTAGTAAAGCCTTTGTTTTGATGTAGTACCCAGAATGATGTCTCTTTCTTCTTCTCCTTCATGCATTGACACATAAGCATGGATTTTTAGGTCTGGAGGTAGCAACATTTCTTTTGAGTTTGACTTTGTTGGAGTTAAGTGGTGAACACTTCCTTATTCTGTGGAGACGTTTGACAGCAGTGCAGTATGGGAACTTCTGACCTTATCACTGTGAGGTAAAAACAGTTCTGAGAAGATGTTTGGGAAAGTAGAATACAATTTTGCTTTTTTGTGTCCATTTTTGTCCTGTTTTGATCGATAGAGGCTGCAGGTTTCCAGACCGCTTGTACTTGCTTGGGTTGCTGTACCAGCATCTGAGCAGGCTGTGTTTGGGTCTGGTTTAAACTCAGCCAGTGACATTTTTTCTACCTCCAGTGCAGCTCCTCACTGAAATCTAGGCACTGCATGTAATGTGCAAACAGAATCATAAATTAAAACATTCATAGAAACAGCAGTTTATATTTGGTTCACTGTTAATCTAAAAATATATACTTTGGATGGGAATCTGTTAGTGTGGGATAACTTTGAACTTTTAATTCTTTAGTTTTTCTCCAATTAACTCCCCTTCTCTATGCATGTTTGTGCCTCAGCCAATTTGACAGCTGCTGCATCTCCACCCAGTTTATTATTTATTTGTTTCACCATTAGCTGCTGCCCAGGTAACAGCTGTTCCCTCTGAAGCCCACAAAGCATTAAAATTACTGCAATTTGCAGATACACCGAATTCAAACAAGGCTCAAACACACACAAACATCATTAATGTCAGCAGGTGACACCTCACAAGGCAAATTAAAGATAGCCTTCAAAGTACTGCAGTGCTTTCATTATTCTGTCTTTTATGATGAAAGTGTGACTTTTTAAATGCTGTCCCACAGTATATTACATTCACACGTGGAAGGCAGCACAATAATGCTTCACTGTAATGTTTTTTCACACGGCCACCTGACAACGGTTTAAGCCTGTGACAATGACAGGAACTGGGAGGTGAGATATGCAGATTGGGTCTAAATTGATTGGTGTGAATTTTAATAAGACAAACTGTATACAGTTTTGAACTAAACCTGTGCTTTAATGTCACATGGAGTATCTTATTTTCTAACCCTCCATCCTTTGACTGACAAGCTGTTCAGTTTCCCCCCAAGGAGACCTGTTATGGTCCATGTCACCATCAGGGCAGATGAATTATTTGTCTCCTCCTTCCATTAGCGGGGTGGGGATAATGAGACATGGCAACCGAGAGTTCAGCACAGTGGCATAGACATCGCCTTGAATCAGGAGGACTGTTAATCATGGCAGAGCACATTTCCAACGCTGCTGTCATTTCTCTGACTCCCCTGATTTGTATGGAGGGAAGGCTATAAATGACTTTTAAATGCCTCTTAAGGCCCATTATCAGTAACTGGAGCTAACTGCGTCATAGGCAGATTTTTCCTTTCTCTGATCCATACCGCTGCATGTACTTTGAATTGTAAGAACTTTAAGAGACAACCCAAAGTAGTGCACATTCCACCATAAACAGGCGTGTAAATGACATGTCGTCTGATGATCGCTAACTGCAACATGTTGAGTGATGTTTATGCAAATGTCATTAGGTTTGAATACCTGGCAAGCACACGTGGCATGTCTGTATTCACAGTTTACTCATTTGTTAGCTGGGAAAACACTCAAGTAGACCAAATTCACATGTATTTAGTACACAGGTACAGGTAGGTGTCATTAATAAATTATACTGAAATATGTTGATGTAGTGGCGTTTGTTTCCATGACCTGAGGTGTCACGTCACTTTTTTGTCTCTAATAACATATCTTGATTTTTGCAACATTTTCAGCTTCTGTTTAACCAAACATACTGTAGGTAAATTTTCGCCTTTCACCTTGTATATACTTTGTGCCAGTTTGACTTAAATGTTTTACATCAAGCCACCGGCAAACTTTCACATACAGGCTCTTGTCCAATAAATCTTTTAGCACTGTCCTTCTGTGGTGTACTCTGCTAGGTGTGGGCACTGGGAATTGAATCAGCTTACTTCACATGCCATTAAGTGGAGAAGGTGAGAAACAAATCCACCTGCCTAGTTGTTGCTAACACAATATGCACTCCATCAAACAGGTCCAGTCGGGGCACAATTTAGAAGGTAGAGGACACATCTTGTGCAAATCAAGATTGATATTGTGGGGGTGTTTTCACTGTTAGCCGCTGATTGCCAATGTATCTTCTGAGAATCGAATGTAGTGGCTGCAAAGTGTTCAATTTCATGCACTAAACCTGCTTTGCATACAGTCTGCTTCCTGTTGTCTCTTGTACAGCTATTGTCCCCCAACCAGTCTACAGAATTAAAGGTATACTATGCAGGCTTTTCCTTAAAAACAATGTGTTGACTCGTACGAAAGTAACCCCTCTGAATCATCACATATGACACACTACAAGTGTGTGACGGTGTCTTTATCTGCATAGACTCAACCTCTGCCTGTATTTTCTTATATTCCCCTAATTTTGCTTCCTTTCTGTTCTTGACCTTTTGGGCAGTTGGTGTGCAGCTCCAACTGGCGGACACAGTGCTAAAAACATGCAAAATCTAGCAAGGTGAAGTGGACAAAGCTTGTTCCAAAATGAGAGTGAATCTGGGGTTGGCTTTACTTTGCTGATGAGTGCTAAAGGACATGATGGGGATGAGGAGCGATGCAGAGTTGGCCTGTTTTCTGTTGGATAGTTAGCTGCCAGCAGTTAGCCTAGTTGGTTTGCTAAAGTATTGGCTTTTCCATTACAACAAATGTAATGTAGTAATGTTTTCTGACAACAGCTGCTTGCTGTGTATGTACAAACAGTGTACTTCCTGTAGTGCTGAGCCGGGGATGAGAAGCCAAGCTTGAATGTTGAGTTTCACAAACAGTAACAGTTCCCAATTATAATATACCTTAAAGGATTCTAGACATGCACCATGTAAGACTGGCATTCATCCCCTACACTATATTTTCTTGTCTCCAGTTATTTATTTTCACCCAGAGAATATCAGGGTGCATAGAAAAATCTTTGACATCTGTACCCCTTTGTATTAAGTGCATCATATTGTGTTCCCGGTGCCTTATTCATGTAATTCATGGCCGTCAGCTCATCAGCAATAATACAGTCATACATTGCCATGCTGAAGGACTAAAGTGAAAAAAGGCTTGGCCTGCCAAACATATCTCCACCATCATTTCCATCTTCCTTAGAGAGCAGCCCCATGCATTGTGAGTCATCCAGGTTGGTAAATTTGCACTGCGATCACTGCGAGCACAGGCTCCTACAGTCACAATCTGTCATGCAGTTGGTCTTGTATTATGCATTCAACTGATGATCCTCGTCAGACTGGATTTGACACTAGACGACAGCTATTTGTTAATCTACGTCTCATATTTAACTCATTCGTGATTCTACTTATAGCAGAGATCTTAATCTAGTCAGATGCTCCTGAATCATTTGACTGATCTGAATTCATGGTCCTATGCTCTTCTGTTTGCTAAATTTTAATCACAGACTCAAGATCTTTTTCTCTATTCTCAACCCAGTTGCCAGATTGCCAGACAAGAATGTTGACATTCAATGTTTCTTTGAAACCCCAGATTGTGTTCAATGGCAAGGCTTTTTCATTTCTTTCTTTCTATAATAAAAGAAAAAATTAGGTATAACGTATTAATTTGTGTGCTTTCAAGGTGCTGGCAGACATGTTACCTTTGGACAGAGCTAAGATAGCAATGTCCCCCTGCTTTCATTCTTTGTGCCAAGAAATGTCAGCTGCTGACGGTACCTTCCTATTTACTGTACTGATACGAGAATGGTATTAATCTTGTCATCTATATTAAAGCAAGAAAATATTTTTCCCAAAATGTCAAACTTTATCCTTAAACAAGCCGTAGCATCCCTCACAGATGTTAAAGACAGTGAAAATTTAAAAAACTCTTAGAGCGCTTTGGAGCTGAACTGAACGTTGCCACTGGATTATGAGATGTGAAATCGTCCAATAAGAACGCATTTCCGAGGGGTGTTGGGCTGCTATACTATCAATCAGAAGATGATGCCCTGTGTGTAAGATGGAGTGTGTAATTAAAAGTTTAAAAGTTATGTTTTTGTTTTTTAAATCCATTGTGCTGACAGTTTTTCTTTCTAGGCCTTCATCTTCTACGAGTATGAGTTAAACGGACCAGGGCAGGCTCACATAGAGTAGCACAATGGCAGTGTCTCTTAGTTTTGGTACAACGTGTGTTCCATTAATACTTTGTAAACAGTGTCTCTGCCTCATAAATAACCTTAATGTGACTGTAACATTCAAAACATAATTCCACTTAGGGTTTATTCTGAGCTGAACTACCAGCCTTATTACATCTAATCCACTCTTCTCACATTCACTGACTCAGCTTCACACTGTGGTTGAGGAGGACTGACTCGTCTGACAAAAACATGTACATGTACAGTATAAAGACATAATGAGAGTAAGATGTCTAAAATTAAGCAATTTCCTACAATCGCTTCCTTTCTGATTCTTGCAAATGAGCAATTTTGTCTGAAATCATTTTCACCTCCTTCTCATTTTCTCCAATTAGTGGGATAAGAAGATGAGTGTTTCACAGAGATGAATTGAGTTATGCAATACTGTTAAGCAGTCTACAGTCGAGACAGTGTATTTATCTTTGCACAGCATTCACATTCAGCTTGAATTTCTGCAATTTGTCCAAGTGCAAAGAAGCCTTACCGAGCAATATCCATCATTATATTTAATGATTTTCCATCATTTGACCAAAGCTGTAGAGGATTTTTACCCATCGCTGCTGAAAGAATCATTTTTTTTCTATTTCTGCCTCTCATTTTATTTTTTGGTGGCTGCTAGTTGCCGATATATTCAAGTTAAAGCGATAAAAGATTTATTTTGTAAGTGCCTAGCCATCTACGACATCCAGCAGCATTTTCTAATTATTGGTTTAACATTTCAACCACACACCTGAATGCCAAGCTTAAAATATGTACTACTATATGTAGCATGACTAAAAAACTCAGATGTCAAACCACAGGTACATTATAGTAACTGTCCATTCGAGCTATAATCCTTAAAAAAATGTCAGTCCTCGTTGATTTGGTGACACTGCTGGCTACCATAGTAACAGGAAGTGAGGTTTAATACAACAGCAAACACTCATTGAGCAGTTAACTTCACTGTCAGCAGAAACACAACACAAGAGCAGCTGTATCTCAGATAATCAAAGCTGTATATACTAACTGTGCAACCCAACAAACTCAATTTATTTTAATGAAGTCTGTCCAACCACAATTTGATCTCATGCTGCACATGGCACGTAGTTAGTTCCCTTGCTAAGGAACTGAAAGTGTGACACCCTGCCACAATTTAAAACTGATACACAATCGAAAAGTACAGAAAATGAACAGGGGCCTCATTTATAAAATTAACTTAGTCTTAAGATCTTTTTCAGTGGTGTGCTAAAATTTGATTCATAAAAGATGCTGAGCACACAAAACTTCTAAGGTTCTAAGAATCCCATTTGTGACTTACACACCTGTGATCTATAAATCTTAAATCATCTTAAATTGACAGCTCCTGCTGTGCAATTTCCCCTCATCTAAAGGCATCACAATTGAGGGTTTAGTCAGGAATAGCCATGGACCAAAAGAGAAAGCATGAGAGAAAACTTTTTGGAAGAGATCAGGCGATGGTAGGGGAGATTGAAGCCAGGCAACACATATTATTTGGTGGACTAATTTGGGGTTGACAAACAAAGCCAAACACACAGCTTGGGAGTTTGTTGCCATTGCTGTGAATGAGGTGGGTCAGAAAGACAAAACTGTGGCTGATATTAAAAAGAAATCGTCTGACCTCAAACTACAAGGGAAGAAAGAATAATCATACATAACTGTAGCATTAAAAATCAAATATTAAAATAATGAGGGTAGGTCGACTAATTCCTCACACCTTTATCACATTGTTCATGAAGCTCATAGAAAGTTACCCAGAGGCTGGGATGTGCTATAGATCTAGACTTACTTAGAGATCAATTATTTCCAATTAAAAGATGGAAAGAGTAAAAGGAATTTTAAAACGTCTGCACTGTATGGGTAAAAAATGTTGATTGGCCACTGATGGCGTAATGTTTGACCTAAGTCGTGTATTAGTTAAAAGTCTAGAGTTGAGACACAGAAGGGCGACTCACAATTACAATAATCAAGATGAGAAGAGACAAAAACATGCGTGATTTTTTTTCCAACAATACATTCTTGATTTTGCCAATGTTTCTTAATTTGAAGAAGCAGGATTTGAGCAGTCCCTTTATTTGACACTCAAACTTCATGTGTTGGTCAGAGAAAACTCCAAGGGTTTTTCAAGCTTGTTTCACATTAGCTGTTAAAGGATCAGTACAACGCTCTGCTTTATCAGAGATGCTCTCTGGGCCTATGGCGAGGACTTCATTTTCGTCAGGGTTAAGTTGGAGGAAGTTTTCTGACATCCAGTCCTTGATAGCCATTGGGTAGTCTTGCAAGTTGTTGTGGTCATCCAAATTGAAAGGAAACAATAGTTGGGTATCATCTGCACAACAGTGATAAGAAATATATAGCACTTACTTTATGAAGACAAGAGTTGTTGCCCCCTTATGCCACAAGAGGGAGTACACTCTTTAGTGAGCTCTTCTGTCAGGAGTAAACGCATTCATTGTACTGTACTGCTAAGATAAAGGCTGGACAGATATATGGACAGATGTACTGCAATGTCTGTAAAGGAATAAAACAATTAGGTCTGTATTCAAGTGTGCAACACTGAAAAGATTACAACCTCAAACACAGTTGCCAAAATTTTTCTGTTAATTTCTCAGTTTATCTTAGCATTTGGAGCCATTTTTTCAAAAAGGATTCATGCAAATCCATTAAAAATAGAACAGAAAATGATTAAAAAATATTTCCTAACCTGAGTGCAACGATAACAAGTACAGTCTCACATTAGTACAGCTATAAGTTATTCACACACATCTCATCTCTCAGGTCTAACCTTTAAAGAAAAGCAGTCAGAGGATGAATGACACTCAGTGTGAGCTCCTCTATTCTGTGTGTGTGACGAAGGTGAACTTTTGTGTCATGCACATAAATACCTGCAGCAGCCTAATAGCAATGCATCTATTCAATCCCTAAAAAATGGATGAATCTTCCCCATTGGGGAGACTTTCAATAGCCTCAACAGCACAATGAATGGCTGAAATAAAGAAAAAGCAATTTCATATACAGTCACAGGAAAATGGCATTTGGATCTTTGGAAAATGACATTTAGGAAAAAAGAAGAAGTCAGTAGTACAATTATAAAACACACTTTAGATACTCTGATAATTCGACTTGAGATAATTAAATGCCTCGTTTTGTTATTATGGTAAGAAGTAGACAGTGAAAGACTGACAGTTGGAGAGGCTGGGAGATGGAAAGGAGAATAAAAGGGTGGTGAGGTGAATTTTGGTCGTATTGTTACTTTCCAGGTCTGTGTTAGTGGCGGCTGAAATAATAGCTGCGCTGTGGCAAGGCCTTATTGAGCACTCCAGGCTACAGAAATCAAAAAGCTTTAAAAAAATAAAAGCCCTGAGAGAAACAACTTTAGTGCTAACTGAGGACCATAATCTTTGACAATGAAAAGCCTGTGGTTTTTTTTTTTTTTTTTTTAATTAGCATTCCTTTCTTAGATACCTGAGGATGTTTGAGTAAAAAAAATAATTACTTTGGAAACTGAGCTCTTTAAACTCCTTTAGCATTTTGGAAAACGAATCCTTTGATGAATTTCCTGCACTAAAGCACAAACTTTCTTCCCAATGACTTCTTTGGTTATGTTGGAGGCACTTCTGCATTTATTAGACAAAGTAAATAAAAACAAGTGAGGCTGGAGGAGACCAGACGCGATTTTTCACGAGGATTCAACCCCGACACATGCAGCTGTGTGCTCTGAAGCGAATGTGGACATCGGACAAGTGTTTGAAACAGATTCATGATTAAGTCTTTGACAGTTGAAGTACAATCAGAACAGTTTGCTTTTGTTTCTGCAGGTGTCAGGTTAAGAAAAAGAAAGGTTCGCATATCCAAAATAATTTACAAAGACATGGTAAATACACTTAAATACAGTAAGAAAATATAGCAGTGAAAATCAATCAATAAAACCAACTAAAAAATAAATCTCAGGCTGGTTGTATGTTTGCATACACAAAATATTAAATTTTTTGCCCTTGTTCTGAAAAAATAACAATATTCTCACTAATCTGCTCACACGGCTAAAGAAAATGAATATTCCACTAATATTCTCACATACATGCAGCCATGTGTACTCTGATGAATGAATGAAGACAGCCTCCCTCTCTCATTCGTTCGATCACCTTCTTGAAAAGGTTGGCGTTGTGATATTTGCACACGTCCAGAAAGAAACCTGTTGATATCCAGGTTTTTCATTATATTTAAAAGTAGGTGTGTTTCTTCCTTCTGACCAGAAATGTTGGATTTTCTTTTGTGCATGCGTCTCTCTCCAGCCTAGCAAAATGATGACTAGTTGGTTTGTTTACAACGCACAGAGCTGACCATAAACAGGCAGGACACCACGTGCCACCAACTGTGATAAAACCCCAACTGCACTGCATATATATTCTAAATGTGCTGTTTACTTTGCCAAAGAATGCTCCTTAAACCTGAAAAATATCTGCATATCCCTCATGTCTTGGAAAGTGCTCCATTCGGAACAAGCCTTCATTTGTAATATCCAACCAGAATATGCAGTTTACACGACCTGTACCAGTTTTGGAGTGTTGTCATATTTTGAATAATAGTGGAATATTAGTGTGCATGTAAACATGCTCATTGTTGTAATAATTTTAATTTTACCCAAATAGCTTATTACCTAGACTTAACTATAAGTGAACTGTACATGTAGCTACTACATGCAGTTAATATTGAAATGAAAAATGTTGTTGCAGTGAGAAAAGTGCATATAGTGTGAATTTTGTGAAAACAGTGAAGAGATGAATATTCCTCCAAACTGTAGCAACAAATAGAAAATAAGTTGAAATCAATTAATGACAGTTAGAGATCTTCCACTGACGAATGACAGGTTGTGTCGGTTTTAACAAATATGAAGCTAAGTTATTCCCAAAATATTTTAATGTGTGTACCTCTTGAAAAAACACCTTCTTTTGCTGAATGCTCAAAATCTTGAGACGTTTGGAACTAACTCCAGACATGAGCCAACCAAGGAACAGAACTCCTGCCAAGACTGTTTTGAAATTGCACGCTACCCTACTTTCCTTTGTGCTCTACCTGAATCCACAATAACAGTTGGGGAGTTTTGGTGTTTAAGTCTAAAGCAAGTCCCTCTTATATAAGCAAGGGAAGCACAGAGACCACATTTAACCACATTATCACCATGGTGAGAAATGGGAAGCCGGAGAATATTTGAGGTCCGTACTGGCCAGTACAATGTGTCTTTTCTTGGATGAGGAAGAATAAAATGTGATCTTTCACTGCCACATGGGTACCAAAGACGCCCACTATGTGGCCACAACCTGTGAACCTCAGCCTCTTTTGAATGAGCAACTGGCTGGAATCCAAGTAGGAAAATATATACTGCTGGGGAAGGATGTCCGCTACCAAACTGGTGCAAAAAAACTCAATTAAGAGGGATTGTATTGTGCTGGTTCACTTAACAGTTTGTGGAAATCGAATAGACAGTTGTCATAAATCAGGCAAGAGCTGACCCGTTCATTACATGCTGAAAAGCTTTAACGCAAACCAAAACATCAGAGAGACATAATCTCAGACTGAAGAGAAATCAGCTGTCAAATGCTAGCTGGTATGACGGAGGGAGTCTTTTGCTAGGAGCGAAATCCATTCACAAGTCTCACATCATCCCCGTTCCATGGAGCCAAAGTAACCTTGAACTGAAAACATACACTGTATATTTAAAATGAAATGTGGATGCTTGAATCGGGAATGTTTGCAGAGAGGAGTCTCGTCTTTTCAAACTATCTTAAGCAGCTTGACAAAGGGAATGTCAGGGGTGCATTAAACATTAAAAGACTTTTCTTGTGACCTTCCCATTTGGTTTTGTTGCTGCTGTGAGATTTATCTAAAACAACTCAATGTGAATGATAAGCTAAAGTGAGGAAAACACAACCTCTGCACCACAGAGAGAAAATGACTGTCTGAACGCTTTAGCTGAAAAATTGAACTTTGTTTTGCCCTCTCTGGCAGCAAGGTTTGTGCTATCATCATCACTAAGAGAAAAGAGACACTGAAACACACAAAATTCCCTTTTGACCTTTCAGAAATGGCATCTGAGAGTAAATACTTGAATAAATGCCTGCACAAGTGCTTTTTGATGCCACAATCTGAGATGTTGGATAATTTTATTTTCACAGACCTCGTGGGAATGGGCCAAATGTAGGTGTGCATAATGTACTCTGTCACCCTTTCAAACCACTGACCTTGACAGCTGTAATGTAACCCCACACATCCCTCTAAAATCCGGTGAAAGTGCAGAGTGAACTTTGCTTTTGTGCTCTTAAACCATTTTTAATCATGGACACCCTGACAAAAGTCACCTCTGAGGATGAGTGTGGTTCTGTAGAAAATAAGATGAGGGCAAATCATTTCAAGAGGGTGTTATTTACGGCCATATGACACACACGATATAACCACAGAGCAGGAATATCATCTATCAGCATGGCTTTTTTGTCACTGAACTCCAACAAACCAGGCAACCACAGTTATTCCATCACGAGCAGATAAAGCGTGTGCGTCGAAACTGCTGTTCTAAACCTCAGATGGTGAGATAGCTGCAAAAACACAACCAATATCTACGGCATTAAATGCCTTAGGATAAAAACCTGTTCAGTTTGAATGAGGGGAACAGACGCACTTTAATCGACTGTGTTTTATGATGCATGACGCACAGGTGTCCGACAGGTAGCTAATTTCCTGGTGTGGTTCAAGAGATGACCTAAAAGGACACAAATCCTATAAAGTGTGGAAATCTCAAATTAGGCAGTAATTTGGAATTTAATTTTGTCTAAATGTGTGTCTAAAAATAACATGGGACATGTGTCAGACACTTAGTTGACAAACTGGCACTGACTCTTTGCATTTGGATTGTATTTTTGTTGCTGTTTCAAAGTGCTGTCATGTCTGTCAGCGTCAGGATGAAGCATGAAAAATGGTCATTTGACATGCTAGAAAAAATATCTTTGCAAAGTAAACATCATTGTAATACCTGCAAAATTAATGACACTCCCATCAACTTCAGCTGTGCATTGTGCTTAGTGCTAATTAGCAATGTTAACATGCTGCTAAACCTTTTAGTCAGATTAATCAGCCTGTTAACATCATCACTATCTGCATTTTAGCATGGCTGTAAACTCATGTTTCTTCCAGTTTATGATGATTCTTTTGGACCTTTTAGTGTCAACATCAAGGTCAAACTTGCTACAGAACAAGACAATTTCCTACGCAAATAAACTAATTTCAGTTTATTATTTGACCTTATACATTTGTGCTGAATTCCCATGTACAATTGGAGAATAAGCTTTTAAATTGGCTCTCCGTGAGACCATAGTGTTTTGATTTGGGCGCGATCTTTGATGCTGCTTTGGGGTCTTTGAGATCAGTTTGTCGAGGATTTTCTTCCCCGTGTGCCCTGCCAAAGATGCATCACACCCCGTTTCCTGTTCATCCGGCAAGTTTCCTGAGAAAAACGAAGCGGTCGCTGGGCGTCTCCGTGGAACAACAACTGTACAATAAAAGCTTCCATAAACTGGCCGCAGGTTGAATCATCTGGTGTTTTTTTTCGGGCAGCAAAGTGGACTGATGTTACAGATTAGCACTTTGAAAACTGGAGAATTCTTCAAAGTGTAAGTCTTACACTGGTCTGTTGTGAAAACTGGTGTGAATCATCTCACGACATTTTCCACGAACTCGTCTGTGTCTCCTGCTGCGATGAAGCCCATTTCCTTCTTTGTCTTTTATCTTCCGTCGTGGCAGCTTTCTTAGCAAAGATGAAGTAGCTGTCGTCAGGTGAATATTGTTTTAATAATAAAGAGCCAACAGGCTCTCCCAGTATCTTCAGAATCACAACATACAACAGCACATCTGAGCTGAAATCTACAATCACAGATGAAGTTGAAAGGCTGCTTTATGTTTCCATGTTGTACCAGGATGCTGCCGTGATGCATTGACATTTTCAGTGGTGAAACAGTTGCTGGACATTAATTGTAAGATAATAGTCTGGCTTTTCTACGCACATTTCACTCCAGTGAAAGAGCTTTGCATGTGCTCCCTGCTCTTTTTTTAAGCTGGGGAACTGAAGAGTTGTGGGTGTTTAATGCATTCATGTTCCCAGTAAATTGACTTTTAATACATAAAAGATTAAAATCCAGAGGAGCCATCAATAATTGAAAGAAGCATTAGGCAAACAACACGCACAAACAATGAGATGTAGAGGAAGACTTCTCAGTAAGACACAAGAGACACAATTAATGATAGAAGGAAGCAGCTGCTTTGAAGGAGTGAGGCAAAACTAAAAGGCAACAAACTGCAGAAATGTTTGAGTGGGGTGGAAAAATGATCAGGCAAATACTCTCTTACTGCTGCTTTTATTTTAATTGAATTCTGCTTCGATAATTTAAAACATGCCTGATTTATATAGAGCATATTTCATACACTGTATATGTGAAGGAGCTGCTTCCTTGGCTTTTAATAAGACCCCATACCTCTGTTTTTATCCGGTTGAAGTGTTGCTACTATGACCACAGTAGTTGTCTCTGAATTCCTGTTTGTGTATGAATTGGAAAAAGCAAGATACTACATTAATTAAGATTTAGACATGTTGGTGGGTGGACTCTGTCCGGCTGCTTTATGATAAACCAAACTAATTGTCTCCCGACTCCAGCTTCATATGTAACGCACATACAAGTGATACCAAGCTTGTCGTCTCTCTTAAAGAAAGCAAATTAGCATTTTCTCGATGTGTTGAACTTTTTCTTTAACTGCATATCAAGTAAAAATTCAAAAACCCTAACCACATAGTCCATTTGCTGCCAAAAAATACATTCAAGCCGTTACATGTTCTTGTGTGTCACGCCAGAGACTTCATTTGGGTCACATGATTTCTAAACTTTGTCCTCTGCCGGCTGATGAAAACATTTCAAAGTTCCCTTGATCAAAAGTTGACAATTTTGGAACAAAGTTGCACCAACCAGCAGCTCTAGTCGCAGTGCCGCTTTCACAGCATATTTGCTCAACAATGCGTCTCCCCACTTTCTAAATTCAATTGACTGGTGCTGACAGGTAGTAAAAAAAACTATTGATGTGTGGAGCCACTGTCAGTCTTTGTCTGCATTTGGCTGCATCACACCAGTGAAGTCAGTGATGTAAGAGGACATTACAGTTGCCAATGGACTATTGATGGGCTTGTTGATGTGTTAATGCGGCTGGCCTCTGGGATGACACGCTTATGTTTTTGTTTTATTTTTCCACATGCATTTCTTAGCTAATTTAAAAAGACAGATGGCTATGTTTATTAAGTAGCATCTAGAGAGACAATTAGAGAGAGAAGTGAGGGCTACATGCAAGAGCTACTGTAGTGAGTCCTGCACCTATTGGGAATCAATGACCCCCACACAATTATTTCAACTTGCAACAAACTGCATTGATTGCTGACATCCAGCAGGCTCCATTGTTTTGTTATCTCAAAAAATATTTTCTGTTTTGGAGACATTAAGTCGCTTAAGGAGAGACATAAATCTGAGCTTGAGATTCGCTGTGTTGTAGATTTGCCGTGAAATATCTGTCAAAAGGGAAGTGGGGCTTTTTTCAGTGCAGCTGGAATTTTGATGGGGATCAAGTAAACACACTGAAAGCCTGGAAAAGTAACTCAGCACTTTTATGTCACCTCAAGGCCGCCATGCCTCGCGCTGCACGAGCAGCTTCAGCAGAAAGAACTGCTGTGACAATGAGTGATATGTTGAAATACAATACATCAGCTTAAAAGAGGCTTTTTGTGCTGTGGTGCCATTCAGTTACAATTACTGCTGCATGCCACTGCTTTGATTTAGTACATCCTGAAAAATGAGCTTTGCCGCACTGCTGTGCCACATGCCTTAAGCAAAGCTTTTTGAAATATTTTTGATTGCGCTGTTTATTCTGACAGAATAATTATGAAAAGCTCTGCTTTTTGACTTACTTTCTTCATCACCTTCGATCACATCACACAGTGATCGTAGCTATCTGACAGGCATGAGGACATCAGTATTGGTATCAAGCAAAAGTCTCTCAGGGGTATTTCACATCTAGTTAGAGCATCTTGTTTTGTGTCCCGGTTTGGTACACAGCAGGTAGAACTCACCTGCTTAAATGAGCCTTTTTTCTTTTTTAATACAAATAATTGAGGATGCAGGATGCAAAACTCATTGCTACAATGTCTTGATATCTTATTTATGGACATTTTCAGTATTTTGAAATAAAGAAAAATGAACAGTCAAAATTACTGTTCACAGATAAATTTGCATGGTGCAAACATTTCTAAAACTCCTTATGTCAGCTCCATCTACCTAACATGCATGACTCCAGACGGTGACCATTTTTTTTGCAAGTGTGTGAGTTAAAATTTTACATGGTTGCATTTGTGCGAGCGGCCCAATCATCACCCTGCAGAGCCGGAGATTTCAAACTATGCAGAGACAGATCATTGTGAGAAAATTACGTCTATGCCAATCAAAACTGTACTGGTAGAAAACACCTCGTGCTACGATGATAGCGACCGGTTACTCATTTACAGTATTTATGGCCAAATACCCGAACATATAATGTCGAGTTTATATGATGTCATTTGGGATCACGTTTCACTACTAGATTAAACATAAAAATTATACAACCATGTTTTGGGTAACTCTAACTTTCTGTTATTGATTAGTCAGGCTGGCTACGGTGGCCAGGCCAACAATAGCCATTGTTAGCTATGGCTAACTTTAATGCTAGCTTTAGGTACAGCGCCGCCTGTTAGTATTGGCACCCCTTAATTGTTTTCACTATCTTTGTAATTTCTCCATAAATAAATGGAAACGGACACAATTTGCAATACCAAGATTGTTTAAATGAAGGTCCAAAGCAACTGAAAAGTTATTTTCCCTCAAAATAGGCATTGGAATTTCAAAGACAACAAAAGAACAGAAATACAGCAGGTGCATGAGTATTGGCACCCCTTCTTAGTATTTGGTTGCACACCCTTTGGCAGCGATGGCAGCCTCCAAACGTCCCCTGTAGCCATCAATGAGCTTCTTGCATTTGTCTTGTGGTATTTTCTCCCACTCCTCCTTCGCTATGTGTTCTAGGTCCTGGATATTTGAAAGGTTCCTTCTGCCAATGGCAGATTTCAGCTCCCCCCAAAGATTCTCAATCGGGTTGAGATCAGGACTCATTGCTGGCCATTTCAAAACAGTCCATTTTTTGTTTTCTATCCATTTTTGTGTGCTTTTAGATGTGTGTTTGGGGTATTTGTCTTGCTGGAGTACCCAAGATGTTCGGCTCAACCCAAGCTTTCTTACACTGGGCAGGAGATTTTGTTCCAAAATCTTCTGATAATCTTCAGATTTCATAATCCCTGTGATATGGGCAAGGCCTCCAGTCCCAGACCCAGCAAAGCAGCCCCACAGCATAATGGATCCTATGTTGCACGTCATCAGTCAGCTGAAGAAGTTGGTAACACCACGGCTACCAGTGGAAAAGTAAGTCTGGAGCTGTGCTAGCATGACTAATTTCATTGACAAACGGCAACTAGTAGCAGCGGTGATAACAATGCAAACAGCTCCTGCAGGTAGTGAGAATGTGTGTGTTCAAAATATATATAAAATTCCTGCTGTTTACACAAGTTTAAGATCACAGAAGCCTCCTCATTATGAGTATTATATTGACTCAATGTAGATGCTAACCAGTTTCTGTGCAAAACTATCCAGAAACGTATTAAAATCTGCAACTTTAGCCAGATTTCTTGATGTTAATAGCTAATTAAAAGCTAAAAAGGTTTCCTTCCCGAATTACTTTTGCAATTTGGACAGTTTTTTGGCATAAAACAACTTCTCATTCATCTTCATCATTTTTATATTAGCTCTTACTAATTCTGGTTTGTTTTCTACCCCACGATGACATTGTTGAAAACCTGTCTACAGACATTTGCTGTTTTTAGGTGACATCGACACTCACATAGATGCCTCAGAGTAGATCCATTTGCACATGAAGCGCTCTCATTAAGCACCAGATGGATTTTATCTCATAGGGGAGAAATAATTAAGTTGGAATCAATGCGAGAATTACAGAGGTGAAACTGGAACCTACAGTACATTAGCTGTAAAGTATTTCCGTTGCAAAAATCCTTATCTCCACTTTGCGACGACCCTGTAGGGAAATTGACTTCATCCTCGGAGAGGCATAATCTCAAATATAACTCTGCACCTTAAATGTGGCAATTACAGCCATTTACAGGCGAGAGCTGGTGTCATCAATAAGAGCTGTGAAAATAATTGACCTGAGCTCTGATATTCTCCAACTTCAGAGATATACTGACGCTGCAAAAATAACTGCAAGATGTTGAAACTTGAAATAAGAGCAAAAACGTCTACACTTTGGGAAGATTTAGAGAATTTAACTTCAATTTGAAGTAGCTACATCATTTAATCAAGGCGTCATTTCAAGGTTTCTTCTAAGAGTTTCTAAATTGATAAAAGAAAACAGTTTCATATAAGCTGTATATCTACAGTAGTGAAACAAAGTAGTCAGTATATTGCATTAACCTGTCTCTTTGAGAGACACAGAACAAAGAGACTGGAGAGGTTGGAAGAAAAAGACAAAGGTCTCAGACTCTCAGATTTTCCCCCTTGAGACTGAAGGATGAGCTTCAGCCTTTTTACAGCTCAGTCAAAGAGAAAATATTTATTAAGAGCTGCAGTCACCTTAATGACAATTTTTCTAGTGTTTGATATGAGTAACAGCTTTGCAGCCTTTCAACATCATCTGGCTGACTTATGACTTATCTTGTTTGTGTCAGACATGAAATTATTCCAAGTTTTACCGAATTGAAGCAGATAAGTAAAATATCCTGGATAAGTACATTAAAGAATTTATGATCAGTCTTAATGACAAGAATATATCAAATGGCGTTGTGATATCAATGTGAAGATGGTTGCTCATTGTGATGAACCATAGACAGTAAATAGCGGTGTGTGATGCATCCTCCCACTGCATGAAAATAAAGCCAAAATATCCCGAATACGGGCGCCGCCATCTTGTGCTGATGATCTTGTGTGCATTGAGGCCCCGCCCACACATACATCTGCCTCACTCAATCACTGTAGCACATCAACTGTCAATCATGAGGTCATACCGTTTTTATAGGATCAAATAACTTATTAAAACCACACTTAGCTCCACCCACCTGGTGCTCGATCCGTGCGCAACCGCGCAAACACTAACCAAAATGGTTTTGATGAATTTTATTTTGTTGCTGTGGTGTTGTCTTTTTTTACGAGGAGTTAACAATGCAGTTAATCTTAATTCTGTCAAACAGAGAACCGAGAAGAGAAGTGTGTATGGTTGTATTTTACGGTTTAATAAGAATGATAAGTGTAAGAATATTTCCTTTCTTGACATTTCTGCTAAGAGACTAAGAAATTGAAGAACAAGGCAGGGACAGAGGAAACTCACTGTGTCTTTAAAGTCATATGACAGAGGAACAAAAGTTAAACTCATCCCTGCTGAAATGATCACGGCACTCCTGCCTGCCATAATGACGATTCAGTCAAACATATTGATGCTATCGTAACTGATGGACCGTATGGGAGAGCAGATTTAGTTCCTACCAGAAATGCACGAAAGCAGATGCATCCTGTCATCAAGATGCAGAACATAATAACAAGACACTAAATTAAAGCTGTTAAAGTTTGCAGCGGGTTGCTAAAACTGGGAATGTGTTCATCAGCCAACATGTCTCACACTGGAGTACTGTCGTACTGGAATGCCAAGAAAGTTAAAAGTACCACAAGAGAGAAAATAAAATGACATTACAGCAGAAACTTTGGCTCACGGTATTTGTCACAACTGACAGCCATGACGTCTGTGCTGCTGTTCTTGAGTTAAATTTGAGGGCGTCGTCCTTGGCAAGTAAAGGCGATTCTGATTATGATTCAGAAGTAGCAAACATCCAAATCCCTTCAGAGCCCCGGCAAGTGGATTCACTGTCAAGGTCCGGTGGTGACAACAAGACTAATTACTCCATAATGGGAATCATCCCTCTCCTTCAACCCGAGACAGGAGTCCTGGATCGCTGAGAACTGGCTGGGTGATTACAATGTGGCCTCATAAGGATCTGCCATACATACAGATTAACTGTGGTCCAATCCATCAACACAGAGAGCTGGTTGTTACCACGGCGAGTTAGCATGCAGTTCCATCAAAATGCCCCCTTGGACAATTTTGTTTGGTCTGACTTTGTTTTCTTGAGGGTGTGTGAAACTGGCGCTTACATATGGTGATACATATTCAACAGCCTTTAAATCGTCTGCAGTCTGAAAGCGCGACGAGAAAGTTTGAGGGAAACTTTCACTCTTTGATGTGTTCATTTACATCTACAGTAGTTTTGTCAGTCAAAAGAATCACAGTCACATGTGATGAATATGCAGGTGTTCCAACCTCAGAAGACCTGTCGATCAATAAAAACAAGTGCGGTCTTGTGGAAATTCTGCAAAATCAATGAATTTCACCCTGCATTTCTAAAGATAACAAAAACAACACCAAACAAACCATATCTGAATAAGTTTACCTTTTGAGGTCCTTTGAATTTCAGCAGAAAGAGCTGTTCAGCTGTAAGAATGTTATTAAATTACCTCACATTTATTCAACACAGAGAGGTTTGGCTTCTCATTTTTCCTGCGCCGGCCTCACAGCCTCAGAGCAAGCACTTAAATCTTTCTCCAAAATCAATT
Source organism: Chelmon rostratus (assembly GCF_017976325.1). Classification (NCBI taxonomy): domain Eukaryota; kingdom Metazoa; phylum Chordata; class Actinopteri; order Chaetodontiformes; family Chaetodontidae; genus Chelmon; species Chelmon rostratus. The sequence goes on from NC_055666.1 coordinate 20,786,545, forward strand.
TCTTCCTTCAATAGATTTCTCCTCGAGAGTTGTTTTTGTCACATTTTAAAGCTGTTTATGTATTACTCTGTGTCAGCTGACAGCTGGCATGAAGTGTCGACTGACATTTGAGAGTAGATAGACAGCCTCCGTTCACGGTCGCGGGCACCAGAGACAAATGTGACGAGCAGCGAGGCAGAGAACGAAGCCGGCCTGTGATTGATACAGGTGCCACTGCGAGAGGTCAGAGCCATGCCTCAAAAAACGGGGCCATCGATTCTCCTGCCCTTTAAACAAACAAAGGGACATCTCTGCGCCGAGTCTCCGCTGTGCTGTTATAGGCTCCGACTTCTGCCAGCCCCTCTGAAATAACTCCTCACATCAACATACAGCTTAATGCTCAGCTGTGATCAAATGTGGTTGAATAACAGCTGTGTCTTTTTCTATATTTGTCACTACTTCTGCATCGTCAGCGTGCCCCATGCAGGGATGAAACCCTGTTTTGCCTCACTTTGGGAGAAAAGCGCGACACTATTTTTAGCTTTAATGCCTTTCCTCTATCTCCATTTGCCTTATGTCTTTTTCTTGATAGAACGCTGTTGAGAGTTGCTGGGGCATTGCCGAACTCTATTCCCCTCCTGCTAAGGCAGAAGTTTAGAGGCTGTCATTAATAAGACGGGACTGTAAGGAAACCAGCGTGAAGAGCAAGGCAGCCTCCCTCCCCCCTTGATCCCACTATAACACTCACCGTCCAATCTGAGGCAGAGAACCCGCAGTAAACACAGAATAAGGAAAAAAAGTCCTCATGCCCTTCAAGTCTCTTGGTGGGCTAATAAAGCGAATGAGGCCTATCATTTATCACATGTGTGTGCCACTGGTGTGATCCAACAGAACCGGTGTGTGGAGGGCCGGACACATATTTGTGAGGTGATTATCTCTATGAACGCAGAGAGAGCCGAGTGTGCGTGGAGCAGTTGGTGGGCAGCAGTAAAGGTCAGGCTTTAAGAGTGAATGCGAGAGGTCTTTGCCACTTCAAACATCTGGCGACACAATATGCACGCAGTTCTGTTTTACGTCCATGTCTCCCTGCGGTTCAGCCGGCATATGTTAGTGCCAGATAGCCTCAAATACAAAGACTGCAATCATCGTTTTTCTTCCTTTGTGCTGACCACTCCAAACACTCTCATTTCGGAAATATGCCTTTGTTGTAGCCATGTTGTTGCCATATGAAAGTTTTTTTTTTAATCACCAAAGCTATGTTCTTGGAGGAAAATCCAATTCAGAATTGGTTGTTTTAATTATTGCTTTTTCTCCACTTTGTTAGTGTTTGGAGCATGTTGTAAAAGATGCTATAACCTTTCTCCTGCTCAGCTGTGCTCTTGAATTTCATGTCTTGCTTCCTGAGTGATATATAAAAGAATCGATTTGAAATGGCAAGATTTACTCTTAAAATGTTAGACACAGCTTAATGTTTTGTTTTTACTAGGCCACCCAAAAATATCTGTTTTTATTACAGATACCCCAACTGATATATCAGAAAGGTGGTATTGAGGGACAGTACAGGCTTATTACAGAAACGAGTAACAGCATACACATACAATTCCCTAGAAGCCAAAGGAGCATCATCTTGTTGCTTATTTAGTTCAACCAACAGCGCAAACGATCATTCAATATAGAATCATAGAAACCAGAACAGCAGCAGATCCTCACATTTGTGTAAAATGTGTAATATTGTGTAATATTTTGGTTTGTTTTTCCTCCGTTTCTAGTGAAGTTTACTGTGCACCTCGTCATCCTCATCTGTCACTGAAGGTGGACTTTTGTTTGCAGAATATGCTTACATTTGCATTTTACTCACCAAAACACAGTGTGCATCTCCAAGGCCTGTCAAACATGTTAAATTGTTGCTGCAACATTAGATTTGTGTGCACGTTACCGCCGCCAACCTTTTTTTTTTAACTCAAATATTCACCATCAGCTTCAAATCATCGGCCTCTAATGCTGATAAAACTAAATTATAGAAATCCAATCTATTGACATTGAATCCATACGAAAATAAATGTGCACTAATGGTTTGAACAGAGAGCATTTGATGGCATTTAATGAAACAGATTGCAGCATTTCATTCTTATTATCCAGCTGGCTGTGGTATTTCCACTCTGGGCACCAAACATTAATTCCCAGTGATTAATTTTGCCGGACTGGATCGGTGGAATTTACAAAAGAAATCTAATAAGACCTTTGAGGAGATGAGTGTGCATTATTTACCTTCACTGCAATAATTGTGCACTTCATGATTCAGCATGTGCCTTGTACACATTGTTTTACTGTATATTCAAGGAGGAATTTAACAGGGTTTGATTAAACCCTGTTAAATTTAGGCTGCTTCTGTAAGTTCTTTTAAGCTGATCAGCAGCTCCTCGAGGAAAGTTTTTTGAGCTTTTAATTACAAGTCTTACAGAACAATAAATCAATTTAATACCAATTTACACATCCCAGTTAACATTCTTTCATAGATAATTCTTAAATGTGTATATAAGTGCACACACACACACCTCCACCCCAGAACAATTGAAGAAAGAAATCAGAGCAGGGAGTAGCACTGAGCTGTGCTTCTTGTAGAAAATAGAGGTGAGCTCTCAGCAGGGAGTCCGCCGGAGTGATGTAAGGCACGGGTGTATACAGTGAGTGGAAAGGTCATCACTGAGAGACCCATAAATCGTTCTGACACTCAAACTCTCAGGCACATGTTTCTAATCAGCTCAGGTTCAACTAATATTATGGTTGAAGAATTCACCGCCGCACTCATTAGCCATTATCAAAGACTCACTTTAGAGTGGCGAGACTCGGGGGGCTTAGGGGTTTAAAACCACTGAGAACTTGAAGTATGAAGAATAATTATGTACATTCTCTGTGAGTGGTTCAGGCAGGTGGAATGCTTTCCGCTTTTCTGCTCAAACTTGCTTGTATTTTCTACAAGCTGATCAAATATTTCAGTTAAAACATCACCGCACAAATGGAAGCATTTTGCAGCATGTTTTCAACCTCCCCTTTCACACACACATCTCGCTCTAGAGCTCCTCCAGCTGGATCTAAACTCTTACAAACACTTAAGCCAACCACAACTGTGAGTCCAAACCCTAAAAAAGTTTATTTGTATCCCTTCCTGCCCACCGTATGACAAGCAATTATTCCACTCCATATTTCTCACTGAAGACTGTTTGGATACTCATTCTGCACCGGGGGATGAGCTTGGCAGCAGCGTGTTGACAGTCATTTCCACAATGGACTCCCTCTTTTCAAATAACTCCAGCCAGTAATTTGCTCATACATCTTTGGGAACAGCTCACCCGGCCATAAAAAAGCCTTAAATCCTGGAGCTAAAACAAGGTTTCAGTACTAAAGGAGATTTTTTGTTTTGTTTTGTTTTGGGAGTTATTGTGAGATGGAGGAAGTGAGGCTCTTTCGAAGGGAACCTGCTCTTCCTGTGTGTGCTGGTCTCTGAGGTTAATTATTACAGTACAGACAGTAATTTGCTCTTTGTATTGGTACTTATCTCCCCTCACAGCTGGTGTGTTTTGCCGAGTGGACGGCCATTAATCAAACCTTTCTCCTGCAGGAAGTTGGACGATCCATCACCTCTCTCTCTCTCTCTCTCTCTCTCTCTCTCTCCCTCTACCCCCTCTGCTACCTCTGCTGTCCCACCAGGCACTGAACCTTTTCATTTTACATGCCCAGCTGCAGCCTTGAATATCATTTCTGCATTTTCCTGCAGTGATAGGTTGAGTGAATCATGTGCACAAATTGGAGCGTTTCACAGGAAGTGGGTGTAATTGGTTGAAATGGGCTGTTTGTCACTCACTCTGGAAGACTGGGTAAGAGAACGCAATCATTTTACGTCCACTCGGCTGACACTGCAATACCTCTTCGCAGGCTACACTATTAATCATTGAGCTGTTAAACTGTGCTTCATTCTGCTTGTCAGGATGCTCACAGGCCATGAATTAAAACAGGACAGAAACACAACTGACGTTATGTAGAGCCATGTTGTTGTTGATTACCAATCAAACCTGTATCATTTTGTTTTGGCACAGTGGAAGAAACTTTCTGTATTTTCAGTGAGGCCAAAGGGCAGCTTCAGCTACAGCTGAGACTTGCCAAGATTAATTAAGAGTGTTTGTTCGTGTGTGTCTTATACCACTTCCTGTTAGTACAACATATAATGTCTTCTTTCAACGTCAATAAAATGCTTTCTGCAGATGTTTCAAATTAAAAGCCTACCAGGACCAGAAGCCCTGTGCCCTTTGAGCTATGGGGAGGCTTCTAATGTGAAACAACAGGAAAATCATTTTCTGTTACTGACTAGAAACAGTCAGAAAAGTGAGTATTGCATGGTGGTTGTTTCACTGATGCAGTAAGTGCAGGTGACTTTTGCGTGATCCGAAATTAATCAAGGCAACAAATAAACATGGAGGAATTTTTGAGTTTCCATTCACAGCAAATCAGAACAGGAGCAGCTGAGAGAATAGGCAGACTTTGCACTAAATTAGAAAAGAAGATATAAAACTGAGAGGATTGGAAATGAAGGCCTGTCTCTAACATAAGCACGCTTCAAATAAATGCAAGAATTAATAAAAAATGGTATCTTTGGCTTTCTTGTGAGCCACACACACACACAAACATCACTGGCCTGTCCTCCCTATGAGCTGTGTTTTGCTACACTGTGCTCTACCACTCTATAGCAGATCTGTAAAACAGTGGGTGATCTGCCAGCTTCTACCTCTAAAGACCCTTCCAAGTCTTTTGTCTGTGATGCAGCTCACAGGCAGACACTCTCTCTCTCACACACACACACACACACACAGACAATAAAACACACACACACACACACACACACACAACCCTAGAATCCTCATTAGGTTTATGAGCTGTAACCCTGCTGCATCATAAATAATCCAATCTCCTCAAAACAATGCAAAAAGGAGCCTCCTAGGTGTAATGGCTCCATGTTTCAGGGTGCAGCCAGATAAAGAAAACCTCGTTAAAAACAAGATTAAAAAAAACCTAAGCACATTTTGTGAACGTGATGTGTAGAGGATTTCAGAGAGGTGGTAAACTGAGGGAGAGCGAGAGCCGTTCTGCAGTCTGCTGCCTGACTCTGCTCTCGCCTCAAACCAAAATGCACTTATTCTATTTTTTGCGTGAGCAGAAGCATAAGGGCTCAAGCTGAGTAAAACAATGATTCAAGGTTGCTGGTGATAAATGAGCGTGTCTGCTCTGATAGCAGAAGGTCATGTGCATCGGCCCCCAGTGTGCATCTGCCATCTAGCACGCAGCAAGGGTGCACTGTTGGCATGCCACGACACGACAACGCTTTTTCTCCCAGCTTCAGCCATCGCCACAGGCCAATTCCATTGTTTTGTGCATTGAGCTTGAGGCACGCTTAGGATGGGCTTGGGACACAGGCAATTTAGCTTAACTTGTCCAGCAGATGTTGGATTATTATATATATATATTTTTTTAGGTTTATGGAACGAAAGCAGAGCTGAGTGTGTTTCTTAAGGCGGAAAGCTTGCTGGTGGGAGACACACCGCCAGCTACAAGGATCAAACCAAACATGTTTTAGTGGAGAGACAGACTGATCAGAAACTGTTATGTATAATTAAGTATTATGTACAGAGGGCACTCAAAATCCATGAATAAGCACATTTATGTATTAAGAGATTGCAGGCTGCTATTTGGATTTTCTCACTTTTTAATCCTGGATTGTAGGCATCACTCATTTCTCACTGTGGAAAAATAACGTTCTTCAGTGATTAAGTGATGAATTTAATATCTGCATTCAAAATAAGGAAAAGAATGATGGATGTATATATAAATAAACCTTCTGCTCTGGGATATATCATGTCATCAGAGTAGAGCTTCAAGAGTAAGTTGATTAGTGGATTAGTCCATCGACAGAAAATCTGCAAGAATTTAATCAATTTAGTTATTTTTCAAGCACAAATGCCAAATATTTACTGGTTCCAGCTTCTCAAATATGATAGTAAACTAAATGTCTAAGTCTGAAACTAATAACAGGCAATTTTTCAGTTTTCTGCCATTTTATTAGCAAAATGATCAATTCATTAATCAAGAATATAATATGTGGATAAAGCAATAATAACAAAAATCTTGCTAGTTGTAGTCAGTGAGTGTTTCAGTCATGTGAAACTGCCTTCATGTTCTTTTGGTGTCACAATGAAAGAGGAGAGAAAAACTCAACTGACGTTTAAAGCATCTCAAAGTGGTTCACAGGAAATAAATTATTTGATACAAAAAGTGCCCATCTGTCTCACTTTTTCCCTCCCTTCCCTCCATTGTCTCGTCTTCATTTCCATATGCTGTATACCTCAGCTCCATCCCCACCTCTTTTCTCTCGGGTACAGCTCTCTGTTTGACAAGTGCTTTACCCCTTCCAGCTTTCCTTCCACAAACAGGTCAGAGGAAGATCAATAATGTGTGTGGATAGGCTCTTATCTCTGTCCAAAGGAGGCCTTATCAGGCGCGCTTAAATGGTGTTTCATGAAAATTCCTTGAAATGTAATCCTCCTGGAGATGGAAGACAAAAGAAAAATGGCCCTCTATCAAAATATCAAATGTGTTGATGCAAATAAGTTTCACTTATCTTCTCGCTGCATATCACAACAATAGAAGCTCACGGGGGAAAAAATACTCGGGTAAGGAACTGAATAGCTTGTTGCTCTGCAGAATATCCAGAAAGTGCGTGTTAGTGCACAGGAGTTTATCTTACAGAGGGTACTTGACTGGAAGGCAGCTGGAGGAATGTGCTGATAAGCTCTGTGCTTTGTGCTTTTTCTCTTCGAGTCCAGCCTCTGCAGGTAGTACAGAGTAGAGCAGAGAAATGCTTCTTTTATTGATGAAATTGGCAACGAACAACTGAAATAAATCACAAGCACCTCAGTTGTATCCAAAAAAGTGCAAAGTACCTGTGCTGAGCTTTTAGCAGCCATTACGTTGGTTGCATTAACACCAGGTCTGAACACTGTAGCGGGGTTACATATTTGAAGTAGTATCTGTAGTACAAAAGATGAGGCTGTAAAATTTCTATCATCAAATGGGCTAAAATGGGGCTTTTACACACACTTTACAAGCCTTTTTTGGCACGCTCAATAGGATTGAGCAGTGAAAATCACTTTGCTTCTACCATTTGAAATGAATGGAGACAGTGTGTTCAGGTTGTTCTTAAGTACCAATGGTCTTATACAGAAAATACAGTCTGCATTTTCATTTCAAAGGACATAAACTTGGCAGCTAAACGTTATTATTTGTAATCACTGAGAGAGTTTGTGTGTTTCTTTCACAGCGGCCTCTCAAAAGCACCTGAAAGCAGTTTTTCATTTTCAGAATAAAAGTCTGATATAATTACTGTCGTTTTTGTAGAATTCAGAGAGATTTCAAGGATTCCAAAGAACCTGTTGTTGATATCAAAGAAACTCTTGTCCAGTGTGCCCCTCCATGTCTAACGTCCCTTCACACACACACACTGAGGTGAATCACTCCTCAGCCATTTAGACCACAACGACTGGGAGAAGTCACACGCTGTTAGCCATCAGGGTAGCACTTTATTTTAACCCTTTCTGTTTTTCACCTATAAGCTGTATATAAGCAATTCATGCTAAATTTGTAGCATGTTCTAATGTAATTGTAAGGAGTGCAGATGGGGCTGCAGCTGATGAAACGCTATCGAAACGCTAACCAGCAAATATTTCCTTAGTTAATTTCCAATCAAATAATATAAATAGAGAAAACCTTTGAGAAGCTAAAGATAATTTTTCCCAGACGAATTGCTTTTTTCTTGTCAAGAATAAACCTGTAAGCTCTACATGAGTTTTCTGCACCTAAGTGTAAAACCCACCTTGAATGATTTGTAAATGTTAACAGTTAAAAAACACTGTTTAGTACATTAAAAGGATTTTTAGATGGTGTGTGAAATCATATCTCATTGATTATGATTACAGCCTTTTATATTGTGTTGTTTATCATTCCCTCATCATCCTTAAAGATGCGTCATAGGAGGACCTACAGTACAATTGTTGACCACTACATTAATCAATACGCAAAGGAAGAGGAAGTGTCCTCTTGTTTCTGTGCACCAAAAATGAAGCTAGCAGCAGCAGCTGATTAGCGTAGTTTAGCATAAAGTCTGCAAACAGGAAAAACTGCTACCGAGCTTTAGAGGTGCTGATAGGCAAAGCTGAGTTTTTTACCTTTGGACAGAGCCAGGCTAGCTGTTTCCATCTGATTCCAGTTTTTGTGCTAAGCTAAGCTAAGCTAACCATCTCCTGCCTGTACCTTCATACTTGCTGTACAGATATGAAAGTGGTATCAACCGTCTCATCAAACTGTTGGGAAGAAAATGAATGATCATAATGAATGATCATATTACTACTAAAAATGTACAAGTGCTTACAACTACACTATAGCATATTATGTACTCGATGAATCGATCATGTAAAACATTAAGTGTTTATTTAATGCTTAGAAATACTGAATATATGTTACTGTGTTAAACATCATGGATAATAATGAAAGTATGTGTTTACAGTTGAAGACAGACAGTGTTGTATGGCATACAGATTCAGTGATTTAATCAGATAATAGATTTGAAGCCAACAAAGGCCCTTATTATATTCCTCAGCATGTGAATGAAAACTTCCCTCTGCGTCTCTCTCTCTACTCCAGGCAAGTCTTTGCCCGAGGCGTCCAGTGTTTAGGTAGCTTTGAAACAGTCTCATTTGGGGTTAGTTCTTAAACTCTTGATCACTGATTTATCTGATCACTCGTGTCTGGATCAGATCTATTTGTATGCAAACCAGGGATTTCTGTCTGCGTGTGCAATCCGAGTGTTTCTGTGCACTTTGATATCACTCCTCGCAGCAAATGTAGGTTTTTGGAGTGTTGTTCTGGTGTTTCTGCATGATTAGACAGTGTGACAGCGCAGTGCAGAGTGACAGGGAGACAGAGTAGATGACGTGCAACACATTTCAAGAGTCAGATTTAATCGCCTTTCCCTCTCTTATCTCTCTGTTTTCTGATTATCTGAAACAGCCGCTGCAGCCGGTTCTTCCTTTTCTGATCTTAAGAAAAAAACCATATTGTGTTATTTAAATGACTATCGCTGTCCAAACTCCTCTGTAATAGCTGCAAAGTATAAGTAGTTCTTATCGTGGATGGAATATTGTTTTGTTTTGTATTTACATCTTCTGATCTGTAATTAACATTGGCTGATTAGTTTGGGAGCCATTTGATTTGTATTATTTTATCAGACATAGTAATTATTTCCCTTCAAAGTAGAAGTAGTTCAAACAGTAACTGTAGTAGTGGAAGTAGTAGTGAAGGTGTTGGTGGTAGAAATACTCTGCTAATGAATGATAATATAACAGTAATACAAGTATTTGCAACAGCATAGCAGCTGTCATATTTGTAGTGATTATAGTGGTCATATGTCATTTATTGTGTCATGTACACCCCAGACCTCAAGAGGCCATGAGAAAAAAAATCAGAAGGTCACATGTCACCATATGATGACCAATAAAACAAGCAGTAGCAGTAGTTGTAAAATAGTACTGGTGCTAATGTTGCAGTGATCATACTGCAAGCAGTTCAGGTTCCTGATACTTTTAGTGGTAGTTGGAGTGGTCTCATGGTTGTAAGATGTCGTGCTGGAAGTACAGTACAGCAGAACTGTTACTGTTTGTAGTAGCAGTAGTTGGAAAGGTTGATACATTGAGTTGTCATTCATCTTTATGTAAGTTATTGAAACAAGTCATTTAACTCAAGAACAGATCTGTGCTCAGTGATTATTATTATACAGTGTAATCATAGACCGACTAACATTCACAACAACACACAGACATTAGTTTGACCCTAATGAAAACAGTTAGGGGTGGTATGCAGAATGCTTCAATCATTGTGTATTATTATTATTATAGTATACTTTTCAAAGACCACTGATAGCAGAAAAATCAGGCTTTCTGTTTAAATGTTCACTCGGTCTTCTGCTGTCAGCTGATGTCTCCCTCTACTGTTGGATAGATACCTTCCTCCCTCCTCATCCTCACCCCTCGTCGATTATTTAAATCAGTCTAGCTGGCACATCATTTCCAAACTAATGCAGTCATATTTGTCTTTGTTTTTTATATGAAATATATGCATAATATCATATATTCAATATATATGTTGTATTTTGTTCGCAATACTTTATTATATTATATTTTATGACATTTATATTATGTTAATATGTGCAATTGTACATTATAAACTATATTATATTTAGATATTAATACAGACAAACACTAAGTATCATTAATTAAGCAAGTTATATGCTATTTTTTGTGTGTGCTGTTACAGGAAATAGTATAATATTTCTCTTACATGTACTGTTTAGCTTGTAATCACACCACCTGGATACTTTACTTGAGACAATATTATGGTAATTTAAGTACAATTTTAAGTAAACTGTTCACGGGTGCTTTATGTGTACTGCTTGCCTTCTTCTTTTGACTCTAGTTTCTATTTTAATTTATCTTCTTGTATTTTCTATATTTCAATTTATTTATTGTTTTTACTTTACTTATCTGTACTTGTTTCTGTTTTGTGCAGCTGCAACAACTGAATTTACTTTTCTGGGGATCAATGAAGGCTTATCTAATCTACTCATTTTCTATGAAGGTTAAATAAAATATTACAAATCTCGCCAACACAATGCACATAAACAGTATTAAATCAGTTAAAACAATCTCACAGCACTGAACCTGTGAAATACTTCCTCTCTACACAACTTATGATTCCAGTTAAATAAAATATAACTATTGTTGAGATGAACACCATTTCTTTGTTTCAAGGACTAATCTGAGTACTTTGGCCCCCTCTGGTGGCTACATTACATATTGTTCTTGCATCACCCAACAAGATTACAGCCATCTCCCTCTGGGTCTAGATACAGTTTAACACAGCATTTGTGCTTTGAACTTAAAAAAGATTGTATTGCAAAATATCTGCTTAGAATGAACTCCGAACAGCAAGTGGTCCCTCTTCTATAACTCTATAGTGTCTCTCTTTGAATGCAGAGGACTGAATTATAAGGCAATCACAAGAGCAACCGGTGATGGGATTTGGTTTAGGATGTAAACAGCAGGAAGGCCACAGTGCTGTACTGCAATTATAAAAACCCAATTATGGAGTAAGCCATTAAGAAAATACCAACTCGCACAATTTTCTTAATTTCCCTTTTAAAGTAATAAAAGTTAGCAAGCATTAACCCACCAGTTTTTGTCCAGTTAATGCTACTATGATTATGTCATTTTCTAAAATTACACGTCAAATGGGAAAATAAGGCTCCCAAAGAGGCCCAGACATAAAAATACATAAAGACACTTGAGACCAGTTGGATCATAAAAGACAATTTAATGACCAATTCTGGCCATATTTACCAAAGTGCTGTGTGTAATGTGTTCTATTTACGACAATCCCCACTGATTGAATACAGAGTGAACAGATAATAAAAACACTGCTACAGTGATTGCAGGGGACAAATAAAAGACCTTTCCATGTTTTATGTTCCTCATGGTTTATCTGCACCAAATGCAGTACTTTTGTCTGTTTTTATTTGCATGTATGCTGCTTGAAGCTCTTTGGCCAGGGCTCCCTTGAAACTGATATTTTGTGATCTCACTGGGACTTACCTGCTTTATTAAGGTTTGATAATAAAAAATAAAGTTTTGTCAAATAACAAAGTCCATTTTCTCAAGCACCCTGCTTAAGTACACATTTGAGGTACTTGTACTTCACTTGAATATTTTCATTTCATGTAACTTCAATGTTGTACTTTTTTATGTGCAAGTTATAGTTACTAGTTACTCTGCCGACTCATGTTTTACATATAAAAAGCTTGTAAAACATGATGCATGGCTATATAAGAAACTACCAAAGAGTATATAAGGTATAAAAAGTGTGTACTGTGCAGTAAATAAAGTAGCTAAAATTAACTTAACTACAACATTAAAATGCAGCTTAAGCATTGATACATTTACTGTAATAATCCTACTTTACAGTAATATAACACTCTGAATGGGGACATTCTGCAAAATGAGGACTTTAACTTTGAATGCTTTAAATATTTGTCTGATAATACTTTTGTACTTTTACTTAAGTAGTATTCAACTGCATGGCTTTTACCTGCAACTACAATGTGGTAAAGTACCTGGATACTTCTTCCACCACTGTCCAAATGTTGTTATACTAGATTTCAGCATGTGAAATAAAGTATTGCACTTTATACTTTATAAAAGTGGTTGTTTGACACAGGCCTCTGTACTTGAATGTGAATACAGTATGTCTTGTAATGTAGGCTGAGCTCATGGATTACATGTTAAAACTAATAAACTGATGTTTTGCTAACTATAATATCTCCTGTCTGTCCAGATTTTCTTTGAAAATAGGCATCAGTACAGTGTTTTAGGCATTTAGTCAGCTTCAGTGAGGTCTTACCTTATGTCCTTTCAGTATTTTTTTATTTCATACAGCTTTCCAGTTGTTTTTTCAGAGAGCAGCTGTAGAATACATGTAAATGTACATTTTTGGAGTTGTATCGGTGTAACTTTACTGCAGGAGAGGGTAATATTGAAGATGAATACATTGAGATGATACAATGCAAAGGGAGAAAATGTGCCACTTGGAATATTTTAAGCCTGTTTTGTCCATCAGATCTTGAGCAAACGTCAAGGCCTTTTAAATGAACATCAGCATTTGAACCATTCAGCACATCGTCTGTGCTTATCTACTAAAACATTCTGCTTCAGCACACTGAGTTTTGTCAACATAACATCATTCAGCATTCCCCTCAACTTGCCCTGCTAACAAAGACTTCTCTAAAGAAAATACTGTTAGCAGGAGAGGCTCTCCTCTGCTGCTGCGCTGTAAGCATTCCACTTTGAAAAGATAATATTTATCCCTCGAAAAAGTGAGCTCATTTTTAACAGAGGAGCCGATCTGCAACCGATCACAGCGAAGTTTAACAACATTCATCACCATATTCATTTATCATGGCGTTCGCTAAAGTGATCCATCAACACACAGATCTGTTTTGCCCTCTGCTGTTATTTCAGTTGATTACTAAATCAAGACCTCCTTCACTTGGCAGGTCGCTTCTTCTGTGGTGCCGATGACTGACTCTTCCACATCGCTCAAAATGGAATCAGAGTGCGACAGCAGGTACATTTCCATTGTTTTTACTGCCAAGAATTGAAGCAATGCTTTACTTAAATAGGAACAGACATACCCGGTGGTATGATGTCACTGGAGAAGGTTTTGGGCCTTTATTCAAAAGTTTCGTAAAAGTAGTCTTTAGTTTTGAGTTAGCTCAGAATATTGATACCACGATTTAGTGTTTCTGTACGCTAAATATGAAGCTACTGCCAGCAGCCAGGTAGCCTAGCTTAGCACAAAAACTGGAAGCAGTGTGAAACAGCTTGCCTGGCTCTATCCAAAGGAAACAAAATCTGCATACCCGCACCTCTAATGGTGCAGACACACCGTATCTGACGAGTTTGCATCTGCATCTTTATCTTAGTTTGCCACAAAATTTGACAAATCCTTGTAAACTTAGCTGCTGGCTGAGACCAACCAGCCCCCCACCTCTCCCTCTGCCAGCGGTACCTGCAGGCAGTGAAGCACCTCAGCAGAGGGAGGAGCACAGAGGACAGGATGAATGACTGATACTGACTAATGTCTGTGCTCATTCTTTCTAAACGTCACACAGTATTATAATGACAGGAATATTCCTTTTTTTTTTCCAGTGAGATTTTTATGGAGTTAATATCGTGACTTTGCTGTTGTAAACATGACTGTTATATTCAAAATATGAATAAATTCTAATCCTCTTCTCAATTTATTCTTTTTGAAAAAAAAAAAAGTTATTTACTAACGAAAACGACCAATAAGCACCAAACTGATAATTAGTAGTGATAAGAGTAGTAGTATTAATGAGATCCTATCCATCACCAGCGGGGGGAGATTTGGGAACTAAGGAACTGTGAGAGCATAGACCTACCATATGTTTATAAAGAACTTGAGTTTTTAATTTAAATAACTTGTTATATATGTCATCCTCTTAATGTCTTTTTGAAGTGTCACAGTTAAGGAAGGCTGTGTTGCGTTAAATTTAAGGGCTTGCTGCCTTGCGGGGCCAGTGCTTAAAAATATTCGTGTCTATGGATCATACATCCTAAAATGTCGAACTATTCCTATTCCTTAAAAAGTAGACAGCGCAGTCCATATTTAACTGCCGAGAGAAACATTTAAATCCTGTTGAAGTGATGCGAGGACTGGCTGTTTGAGTGCCATCACAGACCTACTGTGCTGATAATGTGTGTGCTGACAAACCCGCCGAGGCCTTCAGTCTGAGTTGTGATATATTTGCCACCTGAAGAGGGGATAAGACCACTTAACGTCTCCCCTAGCTTTCTGTGTGAAGGGTTACGCAAATTCGACACCAACACATAACACCTCTGGATTAGAGCTCCGACTCCCGTATCTCCATCTGTTATCACTCTGCTGGTGGAGGCATGTTGGTGCGTCATCCTTCCCCAGCAGCAGCACAGCTGTGTGTGGTATTCAGTGGGTGGTATTCACTGTTCAGCCCTTAAATTCATGGATCAAGTGCGCTGACTCCCGTCCACTGTGGTGTGTTACAACATAGTCAACCCTGCAGCCCTTAACATCCCTGCGGTCTTCAGCACGGAGCTGCTGAGGCTGCGAGCATCTGCCGTCACACTTTCAGGGTTACTTAAAATGAGCTCTTAATGCTTAATTAACTCGACTCTTCTGCTCACCTCCTGCTCAGGGAATCCACAGAGGAATCTGAAACACGCGTGTGTTTCTCTTGTGTCCGATCGTCAGTGACCCCTTTTTTCCTTCAGTCTGACATGTAAGATGAGTCACCAACATAGCTGCAGACGAGATGTGTTTTCCACAGGAATTTTGTGGTTTTGTAGCTTTCTTGCAGCTGGAGTTGCCCCCCGAGTTAAGAAAAAGTACAAGCAAAACGTTTGTCAGGGTTTGCACATTCACGTAAATGAACTTTCCAGGTTTTAATTAGATATTAGATTTTATGTCACATCTGCTCATGTTGGACTCTGCATACTGTAAATATGGACTTCACAGAAAGTGGCACGCACACCATTCAACCATCCATGATCACAATGAGGCAAGTCAAGTGTATTTGTACAGCAAGCCATTTCAAAGTGTTTTATGCATGACATAAAAAGGCTTTAAAACTAGATATGAACGAAACACAATATAGTAATAACAAGATAACACATGAAAATTAGCTTAAGCTGAATAAAACAGAATAAAGGGCAGCAATTTAATGTTGTAAAAATCAATAGGAAACAGTTAACCTCAAAGTTTTCTAGGAGTTTGTTCCAGACATGTGGTGTATAGTTCATAATGTAGCATCAGAAATGTATTTTGGCCTTAAATTGTCAAAGAACTAACAACGAAGTACAAAGACAAAAAAATACTATTTTATGAATTATGTTGAGTAAAACAAACATAATGAGAGCAATATATGCCATTAAAAATTAGTAAAATCCCACTCTAATTTTGAGGAAACATGTTTTTTTCATGAACATCTGAGGAGAAATCAGAGTCAAACTGATAAATTAAGGTTCAACTTTTTAGTTTTGAATTTCCAAGATCTTTGAAGGCATGTTCACAAACCTTTACGTATATCCTTCCTTTTCCGAAAGAACCTTTTTTTCCATTAACCAAAAATGATAAATGAATGATAATATCAAGGCATTGCTTCTTCCTTAGCGCTTTGTACTGTAAGATCTTATGTTGACGTTGCTGGGGAGTTAATGTGTGTTGTATAGGGGAGAATTGTGAAGCTGAGGATCTTGTTTTTAAGTTACAGTTGGCTTAAGTTGCACAGCTGCACTGAAATTGAAAGTAAAAATGCGGGTTAAGATTGGGTTACATCTGAGGTTAAGATCTGACCCAGACAGTCTACATCATCCAGCCAACAAAGCAGCCACTTTACAGGATTCATGACCTTCTTTCTAGTCGTGAGCTTCAGAAAACAAAAAAGAAAGCACGGTCCGGGCAGGAATCAAAACTTCTCTAGTACTCAAGTGACTTTGAGGTGAAACTTTTCCATTGACGGCGCTCGGTGGTTTATGTAACTTTGGAAGATCACATGCAGTCACGGACCACATTCTTCGTGTCTCCCTTTTATCTGCATGAGCCGAGCTGTAATGTAGGACCAGTAAATCACAGCTCGGTCTTTGTCTGTGTGTAGACAGGGCCGTCCACTGAGCCCACAGCCGCCATAGCTGCCTACTTAAAGACCTTATTTATGCTCTATGCCTCGCTGCACACTTTTCCCAACACGGCCCATTAATCTGAAGAAGAACTGGAAGGAGCTGGCTCATAGGGGTGTATTATATCTCACAGCTCTTTATCATCACTGGAATATGTAAAGGAAAGTTCATAATCCTTTGAACATAATCCTTTTTCTTCCTTACTTTGCCTTTTTACACACAGATTTCAGTCACAAGCAAATACTGTGGCTGGGGGATAAATTCAATGATTCAATGGCTTTCTAGCCGCATTGCTTAAATGAAAAACTCTCCAGTTAACAAAGGATGACGAACAAGCTTAGACATTTGAACAAATAAGCGCGTAAAGAAAAATACACACGGTGGCCAGGTTTGGGATTTTTTATTGGTGAGAAACAAAGTGTTCGCCCGTGTTCGCCCCTCTTTTCCCACTCGGCTTTATTTATTCCAGCAGATTGTCTTTCTGCACCGACTTTTACGGCTCTCCCAGCTTGTGTCTTTATGGAGCCATAGGAAAATACACTACGTCTCGCTTAATCATCAGTCAGCCGGTGGAGAGGAGCCATTTCTTCTGTGTGGTCCTCGCTGCAGCGCCTAAAAAACTCCACCAACGTCGCTGGAAAACAGTCATCTCTTTGGCCGTCACACTCGAGTGACGCTCTCCTCGTCACAGCGCTGCGGCACATCACATGTCTGGCTTTGGTGCTGGAAGTGCCGGACTCGAGTTGCGGAGGCGTCCTGAGGGTTTGTGTGTAAGTCTGGGAGGGGGTCAGCTGCTGGGTCATTGACGTCTTCATCATTTAGCTTCAATCAGGGCACCTTTCTATTGACAGAATGAAGCTCTAGGACTCTCTGAAGTTGAAAAATCTCCTCGTGCCTGTTGGATTTTGAGATTAATTGGCTTGAGGATGTGCAGGTGTGTTTCAGAGGCCTTCATACTACGAGTGGAGGAGCTCCTGGACACATACCTCGCATGCTAAGCACACATTTCTAACATATATGCATTTGCTGTGCCAAAGGGTCAGCATTTATCAAACCAGTTGCAATATGAGAGAAGTCTGAAGGAGGTATTGTTTGACTGGAACTGGGCGTACAACTGCCTTGGCCTGCACGTACGCCCATAACAAATCAGCCAATTTTTGGGGTGTGTTAATACGGGTCCCGTATCCAGAACGCCTCCATCCAGTGATAGATGTGAGTTTTTTAGAAGAAGTGACATGTGTGTAAAGATTGAGAGGGTGCCAGTTCCTAATGGAATGCATTAAAATACGATACCCAGCGTGATGAAAGAAGCACTTGGTCTGTTTATGATTTTTAACAACTGACCATTGTCACCCTGCTCCTCTTAGTACTCCTGCACGGCTTGATGCGCTGATATATCTTGGTCATATGATAAAAGACTTGCAGCATTTGAGGCACGGAGGAAAGTCGCCCCTTGTTTCAAATACTTTCTCTAAGTAGAATTCATTTCCGTTTTTCTAGTGTGTAGCACTGCCATGTTTGCTTGACTGTTGGGATTACAGCTCTAACTAACAATTATTTTCATTACTGATTAATCTGCCAATCATTTTCTTGATTAATTACTTGCAGTGGTATGCAAATCTTTTTTTAAGTAAAAGTAGCAATAACACAGTGTGGAAATGCTAAGTAAAAGTCTGCCATTCAAGATTTTACTTGGATAAATGCACAAAAGTATTAGCATCAACATACATAAAGTTACAGTTAAACTTATACATAAGTACCAGAAGTAAAAGTACTCATCATGCAGAATGGCCCATGAAAGTGGGGCTAATTTCACTTACTTTCTGTGCTGCTAGGTACCTTGTGAATTTCCACGATCAATAGTTTTACCTTATCTTACCTTTATTTATTGATTAGAATTTGTATTACTAATCTGAATCTGCAAAGTAACTAGTAACTAAAATTCTGAATATTTCCCTCTAAATTGTAGTGACATAGAAGTATATAATAGCCAAAAATGGAAATACCCGAGAACAATTTTAAGGTTGTCGTACACTACTTGAGTAAATGTCGTGAGTGGGAGTAGGTTTGGATCAAACAGTGTCAGAAAATAGATAAAAAGATGCACACACAGCTCTCCCGAAGCCCATGTTGATGCTTGCATGGTTAAAAATGACTAGACCAATAATCTGTTGTCAAAATAGCTGCAGAATAATTTTCTGTCCGGTAATTTTGTGTTGTGCAATTGTTTCACTTAACAATAAACTACTCTTAGATGAGCCAAGAATATATCTAGAATAGTCAAGAAAAAAAGATAAGGGACTGCGATAGAATGACTGACATCTGTAAAGCCCTTGAAAAAATAAAAATCTCAGTTTCGGCGTGTGTGGCGTAGACCTGATCGTGCAGAAAAACAGTAAACGGCGTGGAACTGGGATCCAGCACCAATGCCGCACTGCCAGAGAGCAGCTGAGTACATAAAAACCCTCCTGAAGATCTCCAAAACAATGACATTCCCCTCTGCGAGTGTTTAGTCTCTCCCTGCACCGGCCCAAACTGATCTGTTCCCTCACATCACTTGACCCAGAAGCAGGGGAGCTCATCTGGGTGTCGGCGAGGAGGGCGGAGGTTCAGGGCGGTTGGTTGAGCTGTAGCACGGCTCCTGTAGGTCGAGAACAACCAGGCCAAAAATTAATGCACCTGATCATGAAATACTGTACGAGCAGTAAAAGGGATCATCTGGGTTTTTGCATGTTTTAGCTCATTTAATAGAAATCATATAAATGTTATATTTTTGCTGAGCATTTTCCAAGGAATTCCACAGTCTGTTACATTTTTCAATCTGTTTCTTCTACTTTCCAGGCAGCCATTGGCTTCTCTTAATTTCTGTACCTTATGAGCATCAGCTTGAAAAGAGTTGAAACTTGTTTAAAACAGGTAATTCTTTATCTGCAACAGCGGATCCCAACCTTTTTTGGTTCGAAAATGATGTCGTGTCTACCTTGTCACAGGTAACGACCTAAGTGTTTTCATGAGCTGTGAACCACTGATCTGAAACTTCATAACCACTTTTTTTTTTTGGTCAAAGTTGCCTTATTGTTGCACTGTCATGCAGTCAGAAGCATACTTCAGGTGGTTGTCTTCAAATGGGAAACTGATATTTTGCAGCCAAACAGCAACCATTTCAATTTCACATGGTCCTCTCCATGATATCCAGTATTTGCTCCTGTTTATGGGTTTCATTTTTCAACAATATAGTTTGAGTTTGTGCACTTTCACAGCCATCTGCGTTCATTGGTGGTGAAGTTAATTTGCTCTTATTTCTAAGGAAGTGATGTGAGATCATTTTTTTTCTCTTCAGGAAAAAAAATGAAGTGCAAATTCTCTCTAGCTTTAAAAAACCTTCTAACAGATTAACCCTCTCAAAATCAGACAAAACCACAAACTGCACAGCATCAGACAGAGGAGGAAAGAGCTTTTACAAAAATGAGAAAAAAACGCTTTGAGCATTGCACCCCGATTTTAATTCACTGTTTAACCTTACATCAAGACAGACTTGGATGTAATGAAGAAACGTGTTGCCAGGTTGGACTTGAGTTTCAGACTTGATTTTGAAATTTCGCAGCTCTGAGAACCCAAAGCGGCTCCACCATGTGCAACACGACGCTTGTTTAGGTCAACTCACATTGTTTATATGGCCTGCCACTTTGACGGGGGCCCTATGGTGGGATACAAGTGTGTGTGTATGCAACAGGAGGCCTGTTTGTGAGTGTGCATTAATGTAGAGTGTGTGTGTTTATACAACATGTAAACTGTAGTGTGTATGCATCCACTGCATGCTTCCACTCAGGTCAAGTGTGTGCTTCCTTGAGTCCTTGTGCATAAAGTGCATCTGTGTGTATTCATATAGTACCTGTGTTTATATGTGTGTGTTTGGGGGGTGTGATAATACATGATGGATTCCCTGTCATGTTCAAACAGGTTTGTTCAACAAAAGCTGGTAAAGTTAAGTACTAAGTGGTGTCCTGGTAGCTAAGGAGCTAAAGGAGCTGACAGTTCAGCTGAGGACGTATTTCATGTCATTCCTATCTCTCTCTCTCTCTCACTCCTTTCATTTCCGGTCACCTTTCCAATGTTGACATTCAAATGAAGGCGTGAAATGTCCCCAAACTATTTAAAAGAATAAAAGTTAAAGCAGTTGTATTAAATATTTTTATAATAGAAATATATCAAAATACACTGTGAAAACAATGTGACAGTGTGAAAGGGGACATTATCTGGCTTTACAGAGCTTTATGGTGAGTTTCAGCAGTATATGTACTGTAAACACTATACACTGTTTGTAGCCCAGAAAAACACTTACTGACTTTACAACAAAGCTGTCCTCTTCTTCATGTGTTTGTTTTAAACTGTGGTCAGCTGAGCTCCACATTAAAGAACCAGTGTGTGGAATTTACTGGAATCTTGCGGCTAGGTTGTAGATCACAACCAACTGAGTACCCCTCACCACACCCGGCCCTTCCAACCTATGGTGGCCATGAAAAATACATAAGTACGCTCTCTAAAGCCAGTGTTTCGTTTGTCCGTTCTGGGCTACTGTAGAATCATGGCAGAGCAACATGGTGGACTCCATCGAAGAGGACCTGCTCCCTCTGTAGATATAAAGAGCTTGTTCTAAGGTAACAAAAATACAATGATTCTTATTTTTAGGTGATTACACAGAAAGCATACTTATGAATGTTATATTCCATAAATCCAATTTGGGAATTAAGATTAGAGTTGTCATGTAACAGCTGTACTTAAATATGTTGGTGAATGCATGCATGGACCTGCAACATTCAACCATCACCATGGCTGCCAGGAAAACATGAAATATAACAAAGTCTTGGTATAAGGCTGAGATTCAGATATGATTACCGAAAATTAGAGGAACATCCACTTAAGTAACTAAATCCTCCTTAAAGATTTCTATCTAATCTCTGTATTTGCTTGTGAAATCTTAGCAGAAGAAACTTTAAAGAGCCTCTGGTCTCTTGCCAGGCCTCTCTGTCTCCATCTCTTGTCTCTGCAGTCTCTCTGTAATTTGGAGGCATTGTGTTGATGTGAAAAGGCAGTTGTTGTCTCTCGCCGGCCAGCCTGGCGTCCCCCTGCCTCTCCCATACGTCCCGGAGCTTTTCCAGGAGGCTGTTTATGTGTCGAGTGCAGCACTCCGTGGAGCTTAGGGCCTAATGGAGTGTGAGAGAGGGGCCTGGGCTTCTTCAGCTTGTGTTCAGCTGTACAAACACGCTGCCACACCGCTGCTCTCGCTCCGTCTTTGTCTGCCCAAATCACTGCTTCACCTTTATTTCTGTCTGCCTGTCTGTGTCTCTGTGTGCTACACCCACTGTCACGTCGCTGTCTGTCTGCTACACTCACTGTCTTTCACATGTTTGTCTGTCTGCTACCCTCACTGTCACATGTCTGTCTGTCTGTGTATCTGTCCATCTGTCTGTCTGCTACAACCACTGTCACATGTCTGTCTGTCTATCTGTCCATCTGTCTGTCTGCTACACCCACTGTCAAATGGCTGTCTGTCTGTCTGCTACATCCACTGTCTGTCATGTCTTGCTTTCCTTCCCTCCTTTCATCCCTAATTTCCTTCCTTTCTGACTTCTTTCCCTTCCCACCCCCCCCTTTCCTTTCCTTTCCTTTACTTTCCTTTCCTTTCCTTTCCTTTCCTTAACTACAACACTCCTTCTTTCCTTCCTTCCTTCCCTCCTTTCATCCCTCCTTTCCTTCCCTTCTAACTTCTTTCCCTTCCCATCCCCCTCCTTTCCTTTCCTTTCCTTTCCTTTCCTTTCCTTAACTATAACACTACTTCTTTCCTTCCTTCCTTCCCTTCCTTTCATCCCTCCTTTCCTTCCCTTCTAACTTCTTTCCCTTTCCATCCCCCTCCTTTCCTTTCCTTTCCTTTCCTTTCCTGTCCTTTCCTTTCCTTTCCTTTCCTTTCCTTTCCTTTCCTTTCCCTTCCTTTCCTCCCAAGTCCTATTCTGTTTGCTTATTCCTCTCATTCATGCAGCATCCTGTCAAGGACAGTAAAACTAAAAAGTAGCATTAAAACTATTCTGGCTTTTCTCTTGTCATGCTCCTTTTATGAGTGTTAAGGTAGGGGTGTTTTGTTTATTTCTATGCCATTAAAACAGAGGAATCATCAAAGTATGTGTGCAAACTATTGTTATTTTCATTATTTCATTTTTATATGCCAATGTTGTGTTCACAGCTTGTTTCTGCTGCCCTTGAGAGGCAAAAAAAATTCAGTTATTGCAGGTTTAAGCAAGCCACTGCCAAAAATCATATTTTAACTGGTGATAAACATTTTTACAGGGAAATCAGAAATTAATTCTCAACACAAGTTACCAGGGAAATGTTTTATCTTAAACGCTGCCAAGGAAAGCCGACAAATATTAATTTCATAATGATATGAAAACAAGGTAATCTCAGTCGATTAGTATTCGAGTCCTCAGTAAAACCACAGAAGACTTTGGATATTAGGGACTGAAATAATAATAAATGTAGACCTCAACATATTAATGTGTAGTAGGGACTTTTATATATCATCATCCTGTGGTCTTAAGTGTATATTTTAAAAGGATCCTATTCTCATAATTTTGCTGTTTCCTTTGGTCACAGCATTTTACTTACTAACTTCTTGACTACACTAACCATCACATTTACTACATTTAACAAAACAGTATTCCTTTCCCTCAACCTTTCATATCAAATCCAAATCATATCTTGCAAACTACCAGTAGCTCTATAAATAGCAACATTTGTGTATTGTTGGGTGCTGCCTTTAGGAGCCACTGCCAGAGCTTTCAACTGCTAGACTTACTTCTTATCTTCTGAGCTTGCGTGTATGTTTTCATGCGGGATGATGCCAGCATGTAGAGTAGATGTGGTTTGTGCATGTCCATTAACCATCATTACTTTCATTACTGCATGTAATGAGAAAAAGGGAAATAATTCTAGTAATTTCATAAAATTCAGTGTTTAGAGAGACTGTCCTGTATCATCCAGTGAAATCACAGGTTTTAATCGATGCAACAGCTAATTTGTCAATTAAGAGCTGAGCATTCAGTCAAAGTTCACTTGCTTATGTCTCACGTTGGGTGGCAGAAACTGTTTAATACAGTAGAAGAGTTATACAGTATGAGTTATACATCAGTATTAATGAATTAAAGTAAGGATGAATGGTGACTAAATGAACAGGAATTCACAGCATGATTAACACCCCACTTGACGATTTCACAGGTGTTAATGAGCCACTGCAAATTAGGAGTCCGCATGTGTCCGTGTCTATATGAATTCTGCCATCTTCCATGTCCTGCACTCTCTCCTGCCCTGCAGCGTTAACGGACCATGTCATGATTAATTGTCGCATCGTTATCCACCATCCATCGCCAAAGCCCTGCCGACGCACACCGCCCTTCCCAGAAGTCTGTACTCTGGAGTGAGCGCGGGTCTGCGGAGTGGAAATCTCCAAGGTTGTGGCTCACCGTTCTCCAAAGTACAAGCACCTGAAAAAATAAAGCTAGCCTCCACTGGCTTGTCCAAGTGGAGGCACCGCGGAGTTAAATATAGATGTAATATCCCTCCCTTTCAGCTGAATCCAAACAAATTAAAGATGTCTTTCTTACAGGACGGTTACCACAGAGCATGATCGTAAAAAAGGTCGGGGAATATGCAGAATGTGGCACGACATCGACATTTGAAACAAAGCCCTTAATGGTGCTTTTATGAGAGATTAATCCTGCCATTAATTAACTTGGGCACATTGAGAGCTGCTGCTGTGATTGGCAGTCTGAAAGCTGCTGGACAAGCATAGCAGGTTTCTTTTAAGCACTTAGTGGGTAACAGAGGGAGCCGGGCTCAGATGTGGCCAAAATGGGCAGAGTGGAGCGCTGGTGAGTTCAGGAAAATCCCACAGTGGCTCAATAAACGAACAGAAAACAGAAGCACATGGACGGATTTCTGAATAATCTGACCTTCTCTAAATACAGAGACATTTTAACATACACTGTGGTTGGGCAAAAACCTGGATCTGTGCTTTCCTGTCAGGCAGAAATCAAAAGAAGCTGCTTCATCCTCAACATGCAAATTACTGTAATTATTCCTACAACTTAAAAGTCTGACATTTTGGGAAATTCACTTGTCGGCGTTCTTGCCAAGACTATTCTCATGTCTGTATGCTAAATACACTGAGTTGACATAACTAGCTGCCTGTAAGGTTGAGTGAAGATGGTTAGTGGCTAAGTAGAAAGGCATGCAGCTGGTTGCTTTTTTCTTTTTTCTCAGCTTCTTCACTACAGTGAATGGAAACAAAAGCCGACCATGAGCATCAGCTCCTTCAATAATATGTCATGTCTGCAAATGAATGGCACCTTTCCACAGAGCCAGGCTAGCTGTTTCACCATGTTTCCAGTCTTTATGCTAAGCTAAGCTAAGTGGCTGCTGCTGGCTGTATCTGCATGCAGACATCAGAGTGGTATTGATTACTCTCAGCAGCAAAAGCAGAGTAAGCAGAATAAGTGTGTTTTCCAAAATGTTGAATTGTTCTCGGTATTCTAGAACTGCAGGGTTCGTAATTATAGTATGGTATAAAACACTAAGCTAAAACAAATCAACCAAAGTATCATTTTCAACACGGCAACCAAGATTTTCATCAAAATTAACCAAAAAGCATAAACATGCCAAAAGTGCATGTAAATGTGGTCAAAAAACTGCAGGAAAACACCTGTTGCCTGAATTTTATTTGGTCAATCTTTTCTCCATATGTCCCTCCACCCACAGTAAAAGGACTCGAAGTGCTTCTGTAATAATTGCAGGACCAGCCCAGTGACCAAGGCGCACAGATTCCCCTCGCTGACAGATTCACTGCTTCATAATGATGCATCACAAAGAAAAACACGTTTGAAGTTCCATTAATCCTCTGTGTGTGCGTGCGTCATTTGGAGAAACCCCCATCCAGACGTGCATTTCGCTCCCAATATAGCTCACAATGGAGCAGTTTCATGGTACTTGCTACATATTTTCCATTTTACATGTGCCGTCCGTTTCTCAAACTTCATTACATCTTCATTGACATGTTGTGCTCGGGCTGCAAATGAAACAGCGGGAGCTGAAAGTAATGATTTGTGAAATGAAGTTTGATTCAACATATCGCTGCTTAATAGTTTTATGAACTCATATAACCACTGTGTTCCTAAAATGAGGCAGTGCAGCTCTCGTAAAAAAAAGGGACGTCTGATTGACACAGAATGGAACAGAAATAAACTACATTTGTGAATGCTGAAAATGGTAGTCAGTGATATAAACTGCAGCGAACTGGAACTGGAGCATCTGCACGATAACCTAAAACTTGACATTGAAAATTTTAATGAAATTTAAGATAAGATAATAAGATAGACATGAAAATTCTTTGGATAAACATTTGATACAGAGTGACCTTCTCTAGTTAGCTGTGCTTTTTGCCTCAAATCCATCTGCAGACGTCGTCTTCAGTGGGGACAAAAGCCTGAAAACAACAAATTTAACCATGCGAATCAGTGTTTGTTGTCAGTTTCAGTGACCCGCGGTCTGTGTAGATTATAAAAACTTGCGTGCAAAGCAAAGGTGACCAAAGAGTATAGACAAATAATTATGCAACTTGTGTCCAAAGAGGCAAATTTCAAATATTTGTACAATGTCGTTACAATCAGATAAAGAACTGCACTCAGATTACATTTTATTCAACACTTCAAACTTCACTCCTTGTAATCATTTTTCTTTAAAGGCAATTGACAATTAAAACATGGAGTGATAATACAGCGTTTCTCATGTATAATTTCTCCTTTGTTCCTCTTCACCATCATCACACTACAGTGCTTTAGAACATGTGTGAAGCAGAGACCAAATGGGTGAAACAAGAGCCTGGAAGTTGAAGAATGTTTAAACTCTTAACACATCCTGTGCAGGATGCGCAGGGTCATCAATATTTCCAAGACAACAGGACCTCTGTCATACCAGGCACCAGTGCAGCAGCATTGTCTAACACTGGTCTTCAGATCTGGGGACTCATGCTCAAAGGAGTCTCAACAGCTAACCTTAAAGGCTTTGCTTATCCAAAATCCAATGGTTAATCCAAACTCACTGAAACAATTAGACAACTGATCAAGAATTTTCATTTTCTAAAGTTTGAATGGCAAAAATCCACTGGTTTCAGCTTCTCAAATGTAAATATTTTCTGGATTTCTTAGTCTTCTATAATTGTAAACTAAATACTTGTGTTTGAGCTGTTGGACAAACAAGCAATTTCTAATATGTCAAATTCTGATTTTCATTCTGATGGTTGTAGTTATATTTATGTATCCAAATAATTAATTGAGAAAATAATTGAACATTTAATCAGTAATGTAAATAATAGTATTGGGGTGGCAGCAAAAATCTCAGACAACATCTCTAACTGTAACTCTAAAAAACAAAAGTACCTGAATGTTGAAAAGTCTGCTAGAGGCAAGTCTTCATAAACTGTGGCACATTTCTGCCAAGCTGCAGGAATTTATTCCTTATACATCCTTATAATATTCAACTACAGAGAAGAAATGTTTGTCCGTATAATTGATGTTTTCTCAAAGCCTTTAACCCTGTCGTGCTTCTGCAACATTCCCACAAATCTGAACATTTCAAATTGGCACGAAAATTTAAGTCCCTCCCAGCAAGATCATCAGCTGCTGTGTAGAAATCCACAGTGTAAAATGTAAAAGCCTCCAGAAGAGGGCACTCAATCTCTGTTGATCCTCCTGTAGGTTTAACAGAGCTCTCCTTCTCTCCTTCACCGCCCCACAAGAGCCCCTCAGTGTGACAAGTTTACATAGACCATCTGCAGACCTCCCTACAGCCATAAAAACACTAATCACAAGGTCATAAAATGTGACTCCATAACGACACCCAGAATGCAGCAAGTATTAAAATGTTGGACCAAGTGTAGCCTAGCAGTATGCCAGCAAGTGACTGGAGTTATACATGAATGTGGTTATTGATTTAGTTATTATTATCAGATTTAAAGCTGCCTTTTTCAAGGTGGTAGCTTTTTGAAAAAGTTTGAACGTGACTTGGGTTGCACCAGCTATTCCACGACAAATGTTGTGTGTAATTCATTCCCAAGTTATTACTAACTACTGGCTAGTTTCAAACTAGTGATTTAATAAATGTGTTGCAACATTGAAACTTAATGTGTTAGCTAGTAAAAGCTTTAGTAATGTATACATTTGTAGCTAGAAAGCATCGGTATCAGTTTGGCATAAACACGAAGTTACTGTAGCACCACAAGATGTCACATGACTTACCAAAAAGTAGCCGAAGAATGCTAAACTTAACTGCCAATCTTTCGTAAATACAGGTGCGACTATTCATATATACATTATGGAGAAGTATGTGTATTTCAGAGATAATAGTATTTATTTAGTTCAAAATGAAATATCCATATATGCTAACCTAACCCAAGTTAACTGAACATTATTGGCATGTTTTGCAATTTGTTGGGAATTTTTCTCAATTGACATTGTAAAACATTCAGTCAGATATGTCAGCTATATTCCATTACATCTTTAACTGCTCACCCTAATGTGTTAGCAAGCTAACATTAGCTTTGTCATTTAGTTCAGTTATCTATGTGACAGCTACATCTGACAGTAACAGTGAATATTTATGAACAGCTAATCTTTATGTAAGAACCAGTCCGTATGGTGCAGACCTTCTACTGTAGTGATGTGTATGTAGGCTAAGTTTGAACTGTGAACAGCTGGTGCAATTGGCAAACCTTTATTCTGAAAAGCAGCTTAATAGCCGCTGTTCAAAAGGCAGATGATGTTCCAGTTTTTAGTGAAGTTTAATTTGGACTAAAAAAGATAAATGTACTTGGTTTCCTTCAGGAGAAAAGTGATAACTTTGGCTGTTAAGGCTTTGCTTGTGCAGCCTTAAAGCTAACTGCGCAAAGCTAGCAAGTGAAAGTGGGAAAGTGTAACAGTGGCAAACGCAGGCTAGAGAAGACTGATAATTCTGTCTAAAGTAACATTAACTAACATTAGCCATCATACTGGTCAAAAGAGACCAATGAGGCTGTAGTGACAGAGTGGGTGCATTCAATGAGGTGCGTTTTATGATTTTAAAGTTTTCATTCTGTGGCAATAATTGACCCAAATGTATTACTAATCCGCTTAAAAGTACAATAACAGTAGCGCAAGTGAAGAAGAGCCTTAAGCTAATGGTCATACCACAGCCAAACAAGGCCGTAGCAGCCAACCTGAGTGTATTGAACAGCGCAAGGGTCCCTTTTACTGCTTTTAATTTGTCAGAAGAGGAATGTGTTATTATTTGTTAATAGTCTCGTTTTAACAATCTGTTGATTTTGTGAAACAAACACGAGTGGAGTTAGAAGTTTTTGGAAATGTGTAAAAGCGTGACCTCAACATCTGACTGTATGGCCGACCTCTCGCTCCATTTTTCTTTATCTTTCAAAAGAGAAAACCACAGGAGGGCGGTTGACGGACAACCACCGTGGAGCCAAAATTTATTTCAACAACAAGCCGACACATTATGGGAAATCAAACACGGTGGGATGTTATCGCGGTGAAATCACTGTATACCACCCACTTTGTTCCCATGCACAGCAGGCGAAAAGTCAGGCAGAGACGAGAACAGAGAGAGGAGAGGCTCTCTGATGGATTGTTTGGAAGGCAAGGGTGCTTGGCTCATCGGCGGGCCCTGAGCTCAGCGGGCCGGTGAACGGGCACTTGTCATCTGGAGTGTGAGGCAGCTGGGGTTATCCTCAGAGACACGGTGAGGTGAAGTGGGTGACCATGTTTGAGGTCCGCCCAGCTGTTATTGCCCCTAATATTCAACAGATGTCTGGGAGCTCGGCCCGCTAAGTCCTCGCACATGCCGGAGCAGGGAAATCAAAGCAAAGACCCAGCAGCCGGCTGAGCAACACGACTTAGACACACACACAGCTGTTAGAGGGTGCACACACTCAAACAGCTCTGTGTGTATTAAATCACTGTCATTAACCATTTAGTGAAATGATAGCGGCAATTAAGATCAGTCTTGATTTTTGGAGGGAGGATCAGTAAGCAGTGGCACTCTAACTTTTACAAAACACAATTGTTCCTGTTGTTTTTACATGTTTTTGGGTGGAAAATTCATTCACTTCTGGAGCGTGGCTGCAAATGTTTTTTCCACAACTAATTCTAGCTCTATTTTCAACAGCATTTATTGAGATGTGGCCTAATTTCATGAGCAGATAACTTTCTAATTGCAGTTTGAGTGACTAATTTCGTGGAAAAGACGCACTCCAGAGCCAAAAACCCTATCGAATCATCTCCAAAACATTCACTCTAAATATGTTTGTGATGGCAGTGTCCCTTATGAAAATATTTGTTACACTTTGCCTGTTTATCGTCCCAGAAACATCGCCCCTGTTCTCATCATATCAAGCCCTCTTCTCAGGGAGCGAAACCCTACGCTTTCAAACATGCGGGCGAAAATCGAGTCAAATAAAAAGCACCACTGTGTTCAAACACATAATCCATGCAGAGGCTCTCGTTTGAGGGCGAAAATAAGAAAGTGGAGAGTTGCTTTGCTCCAAGTGGTCACAAGGGGGTTGAGCGTTTCGAGCCCGGGCTCACGCAGCTCGCTTACTTTGGAGAGCGCTTCAGGGAAGGCAACATTAGATATAATGAAACATTCACTGACCGGCCCTCTTTCCAGCCTCCTCTCTCGTTCGCTTCCATAGAGCATATTCTGACTGAAACCTTTCTACAAGCTGTTATAATGTCCAGCTTAGACCATGCCAGAGCAACACGGCAAGATATGAGAAGAAAAACACTTGACTTGATCACTTGTTTTCTCTGTTTTTGCTTTCCATGCAGAGGAGTCTTTATCCAAATGCTTTCTGTGACTGTGGACAAGTTTTGAATTAGTGAACAAAAATCCTGTAAATTTGGCTTGGCTAGTGAGAAAGCTGCCCTGCTCTGCATAACTCACCATGATCGTCCCTGCTGCAGTGGTAGTTTTTCAGGTGTTGAGACTTTAATTGCCTTCTGGTCCCCCAGAAGTAAAACTAAGTAATATTGTGAGTTAAACTTGATCAAAAGCACAGAAGAATTAGTGTTTAATTTTCTGTTTTGTGGGCTCTGAGTTGGTTAGCACTTGCCTCGACATATTTTTGCATGGAAAGAGGAAGTATAGAATTTCATGATGCTGAATTACTGCTGGAGAAGAAGTTCACATGTGATGTTTTTCCTTTTTTTTTTTCTTTTTTTTGCTTCTCAATTAATGCCGTTTCCCTGGTTTCCGTTGTGGTGCTGTGTGTGTCCCACACTTGGCCACAGTGCTGGCCGTGGAGACACTCCCAAGTATATAAATTCACTTACTCGCTCAGAGACACATTGATTCGTACCCAAATATCCAGTCAACTGTGAAAAAGATAGACTCCACAAATCAAGCCCCGGCTCATAACGAGCATTTCTTGCCATCTAAAGAATATATTCATGATTTGGGGACCTTTTATGAGGAAGGTGATGGCAGATTGACACCAGATGTGTCATAAATTATCAGCAGAGAGATGCCAAGCTAAACAGTCCAGCATAAATATACAGTGACTCCAAATATACTGGTCACTTCAAATTCAAATACTGCTCGTCTGTCTAAGTCTATTTCAAACAACTGGGACGTCTTTGAATCTTCTTAGAGTGACACAAATACATCTGGACATACAAATAATATGGTAATAAGTCATGTGATATCACTTCATAATTTCACAGATGCTTTAAAATATTAGTTTTGCTCATTTGATCATTGTTGCCATACTAGAAATGTTAATTTAATAACAGAATTGTTGTGATATGTAAAAGTTTTGTCCATAACTCAGCCTATATACAGTTATTATGTACAGTAATGCAACAAAAAATCTCTGTTGCTTTATTGTTTTTATGTTGTCGGAGCTCAGTAATACTGTATCTTTGAACATCTCCTACACCTTCTGACATGTGTTTCATTTTATCAGCTTTATTCAACAAAATGACCAGAGCCATTAGTCAGTTAACATAAAAATGAATCAACAGCTAGCTTGATAATCAATTTATCACTTGAATCCCTTTTTAAGCAAAAATGCTTCAATATTTGCTGGTCCCAGCTTCTCGAGTCTCAGTAATAGCTGCTTTTCTTTGACTCTTATGATGTAGACTGAAGATCTTTGGGTTTTGGAACTGTGTAATTAATCAAGACATGAATCAGCAGATTAATCAATGTTGACATTTATTAGGGTAGTTTCTAGGGCTGCAACTAGTAGTTACTTTAATTCAGAATTTACTCCTTAAAAAAGTTTTAAACATGTCACTAAGACATATAAAACTGTATAAAAGCAATGTATGATCATGTGTATGAGCCAAAATATGAACAAAATCAAAGCCTAAAACATTTAAGGAGGTCATAAACCTTTTTAAAAGTGTACAAAAGTAGCAGGATCTGTATTCAAGCTCCCTTCAATCTTGACTAAACTGATAAATTCACACTGACATTTAATTTCTTTCTGCGTGTAAAAAGCGTAACTGTCTCTGATGTGTTTTCACACCGAATGTGTAGCTGCTTTGATCCTGAAATTTTAATATAACCTGATATATAAAGTGGCTAATCACCAAGGTTAAATGCAAAGTGACACACTGTGCTGAAAGAGTTTTTGACTGGCTGCATACAAATCCAAGCCACTTGCTCCAACACATGAAGTAGGTAAACAGTTTTGAAGCGAGGTGGTTAATTCGTGATGGCCATATCTGAGCTGCTGCACTGCAGACCTGGTCATTCGATTTGAATAATCCCTCTGACTGACCCCACAGCTCGTGAACACAGTTTCTATGTGCGTCGGCACCAATGACGTCTCTCAGCAGGAATGTGTCCCCCTGGTTAGAGTGCCAGACACTGGGCAGTGTAAAGGAGTGTGAACGTAAATAAACCCCATTATACCAGCCATCTCCTCGGCTCCTGTCACACACACGAGGTAAACACAGAGCTTCCTGCAAAATACTTCTGGGGCTCTTGCAATTAGATCCGCCACGACAGCACTAAATCTTACCGGCTCCGTAGCAAATGGCGATGAAAACAAAGATGTCCAATCGCTCGACGTCAAGTAATCTACAGTGAAAAGGTCGCTTAATAAAGTGTGTCTGTAATATTTGTGTAAAGATCAACAGTGCCACTCTGAGAGTCGATGGGTAAGCACCTTCCAAAGTGGTCGACGTGAACTAATGAAATGTGACAAACTGTTTCCACACAAACACCAAGGTGTTCCCACTGACACACACGCATGTCATTGACGTGACTGTTACGTCATTCAGCGCACCAGTATGGAGCTGAGTGGATATCTGTGAAGGGGAAAAAGCAATCTTTACGCACAAAATACCAAAAATAACCCTTCAATTTATATCAGAACTAGCTCTCACCTCTGCAAATAATGACATTTAAATACATGAGACATAATGCCACCCAGATTATGTTTTTTATCAACCGGACATACTCATGTTGTTAATTAACTCATCTGGCAAATTGGTAAAGTTGAGCTCATCTTTAAAATATGACATGCAGGTCATTAGTTTTGGGCACACTATCTGCTCATAGTAGCCACAGAATGATTTAACTCATGTTTGGTCTACTCAAAGCACTTGGTTTAGATTAGGGAAAGATCACAGTCTTTATTTGATATTGAAAACTTGCAGCATGAGGACCAAACTCCTGCAGTTCAGTGTGTCAGTTAGTTAATTTGTTTAGTTGATTAATATAAACTTAAACCTGAATGGATCTTATAGCAATTCCTGCATTTGTACCTATTCTTGAAGCAAGGAACCCTGTGTCAAAATCTAGTGGTAGTATCTTTAATATTTCTGTTGATATCCTGCTTAAATGGCCCATGTTCTTGAATTTTCATTGGGAATAAAAGGGGGCTCATTAGGGGTGCACGGCTCACTCTCTGCCCCAGGGGCCAGCTAGAAGTCGGTCCAGCCCTGCTCGTAACATAACTGGTAAAACAATTTGAACAATTCAAAACAAATCATGAGTATATTACCATTACTTCTTTGGCTGACCTCTGGTAATGTGCCCAACAGTTAATACCAGGTAACATTTTGTAAGTGTATCGTCCTCAAACATGTGGACTAAATCCAATTAGTAGTCATTTGCGCTGTGACATTTGTGGCCAAACAATCTAAGGAGGTTTTGACAATCAAGTACACGGCGTGAGCGCATGTATGAGTGTGCAGGCCGTCCACAGAGAGCAGAGGAGGAGATTCTTGTGGTAGCTGGTTATTCTATGAAGACAGCAGCTCTGACAGGACCACCTAGGCCCTCTGTTTATTGTTTGAGAAAGTATTTTGGTGGACGGAAGCCGGGCACTGCTCTTAAAGATGTCGTAAGTAACCGATTGAGGCAGATCTGGATTGAGGGAGACAGAGGACAGTGAAAAAGAGAGGACAAGGTGTGTGTGTGTGTGAGGTAAGGAGAATGACTTTTAGGGGGTTTCAGGGGTTGGGGGGTCGGTGGCATTTCAGGCCAAGAGGGCACGTGGGAGCCATGGCCTGAGGATGGATCCCAGCCGACCCCCTCCTAGGTGTCAATGTTATGACATGTGTACCGCTCCACTGTTTTCTCTCACAACAAGAGCACTTCATCTTCCAGGGTGGCCGGGCCTCATAAAAAAAGCTTGATTTACATGCCCGGGATCAGACCGTCCACCTTCTCCTCTTCCTGTTGCACTTACGCTTCACTTCCTGTGGGCCGGGGCCCGACCGTCAGGGGTGATAAATAACCACAGAATGGAGTGGAGAAAAGCTGAAATCCCACTTCGATGTTCACCCAAAAGAGCGGAATCAGTGCTACGCGGAGGGTTAATGTAGGAGATAATCAGCCCATCTAGAGAACAATTGGAATGTTTTGTCAGTTCTGCTTTGTTATATCTACCATGACTGTTCCTCAGATGTAAATCAAGATGACTCCATTGTTACGATAATGGCATCTCACGCTAAAAACAGGCTCGCTTGATGTGGAATCAGAGTTGAACGGCGCATATGGAAAACATGATGTCGGCTAATAAATATCATGCGCCGTCTTCAGACTGAAGACGACTGCGGTTGTCGGCGGGGCTTTAGGACATGATATTTATTGTCATGTGTAATGAGTCATCAGGATTTGTACAGATTCATACAACTCTGCACAATGTCTGAATGTTTTAAAACATTCAAAATGTGTCCTACATTTGTCCTGATTAAAATCGTGGCTGCTGGACACAGAGGACATGAATGTGACGCATTTCTGAAGATTTTCCCTCAAATATATCAAAGGAGCCCTCATACCTAAACAACAGAACAGTTAGTCAGTCCCTTCCTAAATGACTCATATAAGAGTTTTCTGATCTGCCACTCCTATGGTTAAGGTTCGGTAAGTTTAGGCAATAAAGCACTTGGTTAGGACAGAGATCA
Source organism: Chelmon rostratus (assembly GCF_017976325.1). Lineage (NCBI taxonomy): Eukaryota > Metazoa > Chordata > Actinopteri > Chaetodontiformes > Chaetodontidae > Chelmon > Chelmon rostratus. The sequence goes on from NC_055666.1 coordinate 20,821,427, forward strand.
CCCTCATGGTTAAAAGAAACCAATGTTGACTGTTGGTGGAACCACAGTCTCCAGTGTCGTAGTCACACGCTTTGTACGCCCCAGTCACCCACCCAAACCTTATCCCGACTTCTTGTGGCAGCACATTAACGTCACGCTGCTTCCATGTTTGCTACTGCGGGAGGACGGTCACTACTTGCTCAATTACAAGCAGAACAGAGCACAGAACTGCTATTAAATGGACATTGCGGTGACATTATTTTGTCAACTGACATTTCCAGAGTCGAGATTGAACTTTGAAACTCAGACAAAAAAACGTCAACTGGCCTCACTCTGCTGATGAAGACCATGTGAGCTCCAGAACAGCTACTAAATGGACCGTGTGGTGAGATTATTTTGTCAACCAAGTCCTTTAAAGGCTTTGAACAAACAGCCTATGAGGACAGGATCATTTCACTAAGAGTTTATCACATATTTAAATGTGGTAGGAGAGTATAAACGACAACAATGAGTAAAATTTGAAGGGATTCACGTCAGAGAAAGAGTGGATTTAAAATATGTTTTGTCTTCTTTTCATTTTATTCTTCTACATCGACATTGTGCTGTTACTTAACATGAAAGAGTCGCTCCGCAGACTGAACAGTTTATATTGGCTCTGCTTTCTACCAGTGAAAGTGGGGATGCACCAGATGGGTATCTTGGACGATCCTGAGCTTGTTAGGCACACCGGGCATTGGCCAGACACACTGATGTTCTTCATCGGGGTCATAAAGTTCAGTACTGCCACCATCAGTTACATTCATTAAGTCACTGGAAGGCCACTGCCAACAATCCCTGGCTTCATGTGACCTTACATAAAAGTAATTCCAATGGCTTCCATGAAGTGAGGTTCACAGATTTTAAATTTCGGAAAAATTAATGGGATTAGTGTCGGTAGAAACCCCGAGTTGATGTATCGGAGGCTGTATCAGGAGAGAAAAATTTGGATTGTTAAAAGAAAGTAATACCAGTGAAAACTGTGAAAACATGACGGTATGTCCCTTGGATCATCCGGAGTAACAGGAGCACTGTTTCTGGAGAGAGGTGCCATTTTTTATTGCTGCAAGCTCTGAAATTCTATTCACCTCCACTGTATGTAGACGCAGAAGTCTCAGAGACCGAGGCAAATAAAACCAAAACTGTCTGCATGGCTAGAAACCACTAGCAGTTATTGAGAAAATATGTTTGGTAATTTGATTGAACCGCCAGTTACACGGTCAGAGGATTTTTTTTTAAACGTTTCCATTAAACACGCACCAAACCAGTGATGAGATCTTTGACATACGTACGCTGACAAATGATCACTCCCACTTTCCCCACACAAACGTCTCATCCTTTCCTCTCACTGAATCCAAGCCCTCATTGTCTCTGACACTGAGGGCTTTATTCAGACATGGCCACTGTCAGCACGAACACGAGGACGCTCATTTGATCAGCCCATGGTTCGCAGGGCCTCTGGCGCCAGCGAAAGAAACACCCTCTCATCTTGTGGCACAAATAGGGAAGCCCTTATGCCCTGTTGCCATTGCCAATATATTCTAACCATGATGATGTTCCCACACAAATATTTCATGTTGTACGCAGCATCCAAGACTCACAGTGCATGAATGGAAGAGGAAACCTGCGTTCTATCACTCTTAAAAGGCAGCCGGTTTAAAGTAAACGAGAGAAAGTCTCTTGACGCACCCCACCACGAAGGGTAATGCTCTTAACACCCTTTCATGTTCGTGGAGTATTTCTTCACCAGGCTGTCCACATCTTTTTTTTTTCTTTCCTGGGACACAACCCCACTCTTAAGCGGTTGAACTTCACTTCCACATGAGGTGGGCTCTGTTTCCAAAGATAATTGAAGTGTTAATTTTAAAAGCCGTTTCCATTTCATTAATTAAAGCAAACATTGCCAGAAGTGCCTCTTGAACCAGTCCCACAACATCCACGAGTGTTTCTTAAATATGTGTAATATATGCACTGAAGCATGTTATAAATGAGGTTTTCTTTGCTAAGTGTCCCGGTCTATTTTTGTATGTCAAGGCACATGATTGACTGCACAGAAAAAGAAAACATCTTAATGCGTGTGATGGTCAAGAGTTAAGGTATTTATTCCAATTTGCCAATAAAAAAAGGCCTTTGAATGTGACTTTTATCTCACCCGCTGAAGTTTTTGTGCAAATATGTAAATGCATAAGTGCATAATTAGAGTGTAAGAGAAGTATAAACAAGTTTAATTATGGAAGTGATTTCAGCTGCAGCAGCTTCATTAATCAAACGTTTATTACTACAGAAGACGAACTTGTTTTCCTCTCATTTAAATGCTCAAATAAAAACTTGAACGAAGCAGAAAACAGGATGCCCACTCCGTCTAAAATTTACTAGCCATTTTTAACGTTATAGAAATAGCTGATATATAATTTGACATATAATTAAATCAAAGACAGTATGTGTCATGGCCTGTTTACTCAGCAGGTGCAGGTCACTTGATAAAGCAAGACTTGTTCATAGCAAATCAATTCAACACCTACATCAAATGAAACCTACAATATTTTAAAACCCATCACTTCTTATTATCATTGAGCCTGATATCTCAAGATCTACGAGGAAATTCTAATTTGAAATAAAATCTCCCATTTAGCCGGTGGTTTGTTGAAAACCTGGCATGAGATGCAAGTTTATTTATACACCACATGTGTCGGGTCCAGCTCACAGCTGGGTGCATTTCTTTCTATCAAAAGCTCCCTTTTTAGTCCTTTCCCCCCTCTTTTTCAAGTTCATTTTCACATCTACAGTATGTACACTCAGCAATGCACATTGGAAGAAAGCATTACTGTAAATGACCATCGGATCGTGTTTTCATTTCACCCAAAAACAGAAACACTCAATGAGGTCCACATTTGTCTTGTCAAAATATATGATTGGCCGAAATTTCAAAACATTAACTTCGCATGTCAATATGTACTGTAACACAAACCGAGAAGTGACTACATGTAGCTGCTGGACAACAGCCCACTTTGAGAAAGTGGTCGAGCAGGGGAGGAACATTTCCAAGTTTTCATTTTTAAGTTCAACATCAGATTCTTGCAAAACCAAGTTGCCCTGTGGTGATAATGAGATAACTTTCTCCCCAGGATTTAGCACCTACAGCTCATGTAAACTGTAAACTGAACATGCACACAAACTTAAAGTCAATCTCATGTTTAAAAGATCACGTTCTTAACAACTCATGTGAAGTTATTCAAACCAACAATGCAGCCCTGTGCAATAAACGCTAACAAGTGAAGTAAAAAATGACCTCATGTCTGTTGGCTTGTTAGAGTCGAGCAGCGTGGGACTCCATGGCGGAGAATCATGGTTTCCCTCTCTGTTTTGACAGGGAGAGTTATGCCTCACAGGCACCAGATTCACCACCAAGCCTCATAAGCTTGTGGAGAGCATTTAGGGCGCCACAGGGGCCTCTTGACCTAAGAGGAAGTCGGGAATATAAAAGGTGACAAATTGGTTTGTAACCAAACAAAGACATATGCAGACACCCCCATGCTGGAACATAACTGATTACACAAATACCGGTTGGCAAAGGTGAGAGACTGTCAGGAAATAATTCATTTTTGCTACTTTCTTTTAATATTAATGCAAACCTTTGGACCTCTGCCACTCCAATTACAGGAAATGTAAGAGCAGTAGGTCTCCCTACACCGGCCTATGATGAATGGAGCACTATGTGGGGGGAAAACCAGGGTGCTCGTTTTAGAGATGCAAAAACTGACCAAAAGTCTTTTTATAAGGCAATAAATGAGAGAGGGGGGGGGGTTGTATTCAGATTCGTGTCTTTTTTGGTGTGAGGCAGCGAGAAGGGCTTGATTATGTGATGGTTCGCGGCACGTGGAGGAGCGATTGCATGCGGTGAAAGGAGTCGAGGTGGCTTGTGCACTGTGGTTGGCAAAGGTGCCACTTCTGGTCCATCCCTTAACTCCTCACCACACTATTCAATTCATGAGGCCGAGGCTCTGAGAGCCCCCTTTGGGATGAATGAGCATGTGCCTCCCTTCTTGTAATTAGAAGTTTCCCCCCCAGCCCAGATACTTATTTCTCTATCATCCATCATGGAGGTTGTTTCCCTCCTTCTTTGCTCTCTTGCCTCTGCTGCACTTTTCCTCGAGTTGTACTTAACAAGTATGCCTTTATAGAATATGTAGCTCTGCGACGCCAGCCTCTCCTCAGCTCATTTCAGTACAGTGGGCGTATTGAATGTAAATGGCAGAGTGCATGAAGATGTCTCCACACACCTTCATACAACCCGACAGAACAAACTCCAGGATAAAGTGGCAGCTATATCCTCCTTCACCCAGCGCCCTCTCTGTTTCTTTGCCCTCTGGGAGTGAGGATAAGAATGTGAGCTGTCATTTCATCTACCGATCACCTTGGTGGTCTTTGGCAAAGCTGCTGTCGGGGAGTCCCCGGTGTGAGGCTGACCTCTTCCCCAAACCTCTCCACTCATCTGCTGGAAGCGAACCAGGCCGAGCTGCCTCGGCTGGTCCTCCTGGCTGATGAAACCTGAGCAGGTTGCTCTCTTTGATCCGAGGGCAGGCAGGAAGAAGTGCCTGGTGGTAAATTCATTACTGTGGAAAAGCCGCTTTGTCACAGTGCTGCTGGTGTAGACTTTGCTGATTCAGATGTTGTTAAACTCAACAATTTTTGAATGATGATTAGTTTATTTCCACTTTAGTCTTATTTTCATGGTTTTCACCATCATTCCTGTCTATAGTAATATCGTCAGCTATTTACATTCAAAAGCTGAAACAAGTGAATTTTCAGCCTTTTCGTCTTAAAACATGACTTCAATAATCAACTGAGTACCACAGTTGATGCAGAGTAAAGGTGAAACACTGTGTATATCGCTGATCATCAAACCGGGCAATTTGTGAAATATTTTAAGTTGCGCATTGTTTCAAATCCAAAAGCTTTTCATCAGGGATACAACGTGAAACCGGCTGCAGGAATGTGTGTCACTGAGATCAGGGACTGCAGCGACAAAGCTTAGTCAGACTTTTGTACAGAGTTTAAACAAACTGTGAGGTTTACTAACTTAATTGGAGGACAAATTAATATAAAAACGGTAAATCCATTATCTAAACTGTGCATTTAAAACATCTGTCAGGAGTTTATAGACTCACTTCCTAGGTCAGTTTGCTTGTTTCCAACCTGTTTGACTGTTGGTGCTTCTTGTCTTGTTCGACATCACTGTAGAAATGTTGCTTTCCAGATCACATCAATTACTTTGGTCCATACAATGTAATCATAAACCATAGAAATAATGGCCAAAAGTACAAAAATAAGACCCACGCTGTAACAAACCAAAACTCTCCGTCAATGAGCCGCCTCGCCACACAGGAACTGATGTAACCACCTTGGAGTGTTGAAACCTGGCGTGAACATCTGAGGAAGCAGAGAGACTTTTCATACTATGAATGTTACATTGACTTTAATATAATATATTTTACTTTGACCACATTTTAAGACACTGGAGCACCTCAGGGTGCTAATGGTTCTTTTTCATTTTATTACTGGATTTTAAATTTAACCTTGACTGGGATATTATTTTCTTTGTCATCCACTGCAAAGGGAATCTTGCACTGAGTGTCCAATTTGCATTAGCTTAGTGTAATATGTAATTTATGAGGAAATAAAAAGTACCATGTTCAGTTGATTCAGGGGACACGGCTATCTCCGAGGGCTGAGGTGTGAATCCAAGCCTTTGTTATTTGCCAATCGACTGTCTCCACAGAAACCAATTTAATCATAAAGAAATGAAAGTAATACCTTGAAGTCTTTTCAAACCTCTATGTGGTGGGTTTGGGCATACGTAGGTCAAACATTAGTTGGTGTATTTGCTGCAAAAGTAGTTTATTTCTTTTCTTAAAAGGCAGCATGAAGTCCTTCTTATTCCAAGGGAAAAAATATCCAGGTAGCACTTTAAACTTTAATCCCATTTAGTGTTTATGTACTTTCTCATTGGGCTAGAAACTATCTGTGTGTGCACAAAGTGTGTGTATGTGTGTGTGTTAGAGAGAGAGAGAGAGAGGGACGAGAGAGAGAGAGAGCGCAGGGGAGAGTAGCCAAGGGTCTGGCAGGTCACAAAGGCGGCTTTGTAAAGGAAGTTAATGAGTGTTTTGTGAATGTCTCTCAATGCTCTGCAGCTCTGCAACACCTCCGCAGCGCATCAGCTTTAAGTGTGTGTGTGTGTGTGCACTGCATGTGTCTGAGTGTGTACAGTATGTGTGAGTATTTATAACTATTTATATCTTCTTTTAAGCAGTGATTTATAATGTTTGTTCACTGTTTAAGTTTTTGTGGTTTTGGGGGGGTGTGTATGGGTGGTGGGCTTTCAACTAGATTTTTTTCAGGACATATGCTGAGGGTAAAATACTATGGAAAGTTTAACAACGCAGATTCAACCAAAGTGCACACAGTTCCTTTCATGCTGCACATCTCCTCTACTCCTGTGGTCAAGTACCTTGCAGTTATTAGAGCTTATTTGTTCAAGTGGTGAGGAAATATTAAATATCACAAGTTCTCTGCTGAGACTGGGCAGTGATTATCAACAGATGTCTGCCAGTTGGGCAAAGTGCATTTAAGTGTGTGTGTGTGTGAGTGTGCGTGCGTGCGTTTGTGTGTGTGTGTGTGCATTTGTGTGTGTGTGTGTGGTGGCACATTGGACAGCGAATCAGGAGCATGAAAATGGAGAGGTTGTGTCATCATGAAGCTGATTGAGGGTTCCCACTGCATCTGTACTTATAAGAAGAGACAAAGCGGAGGAATAAATGAGATGGAAAGTTTGCAGCGAAGAGGCTCTGAGTGGCAGCCATTGGACACCCCAGGTCACCAATAGTTGGCCGTGTAGTTCAGGGTCAGTCTGGAGTTAACAGCTCCATTATTTCCACTTTCGACATTATCTTAACCTCCTTGGATGACTAATGTGAAGCGTCTGCCGGGGTGACGTGGATTCTTCACCTCCAGAAAAGACAGACAAACATTTCTGGACACAGAAAGATTAAATTGTTAACAGGTTGTCTTGTATCTTGTCTTACAATCTTGCTTTTTTTTAGTAGTAGTTTTTAGATAGTATTGTAACTCTGGTCACTCTTGGGTCTTGGGTAAGGGGACAGCTTCTTCAGGACGTCATTGTCTATTTTAAAGACTGCTTCAGCAGAACTTTGACAAGTTCACATTACTTCACCATCCCTCTGCTGAGCAAAACAGTTGCTAATATTATAGGCAGTGTGCACAGCATTATCTTATCTACACAAAGATAAGGACATTTTAAACTATAAAACAGGGAATTTCCATAAATTAAATTATGCCAATCATCAAAGGAAACAATTACAATAAGGCAAAAATAAGCCTTATCCTTTATTACTCTCTCTGGAGTTGAAACATCCTCATCTCAAAAGTTGTGAAAAATAAGTCTTATCTTACAATATCTTGAAAAGCATCAAGCATTATTTCATTTTTCTTCAAAATGAAATGAAACTGCGTCACTCCGCTGGTAGATAGTATCCACTGTATGTGTGTAAAGATGAGCATTTTCTTACACAGCCTGCTGCGCTGCTGAGTCGGTGAGGTTGTTAGCTTGTCTATGTGGGGGGTTAAAGGTCACCGGGGCTCAGAGGAATGAGCGGTGAATGACAGGAAGATCCCCCACACCTTCTCCACACGTTCCACCCAAAACACTGACCTCTCTTGTCCCCCGTGGGTGCTCACCCACCGCAGGCATTAGCCACTTAAAAGAAACTCTACACCAGAAGAAGCACATTGCACCATGTGCCAAATTACATTAGGAGGTGACACCAGCCCAAGCATGTGTCGATCCGCCGCCCTGCATCTCTCACTCTTCCCCTCTTCTTTTATCTCATTGAGACTCATAGAGGGATTGTTGTGCATGCTAATCCTGGCTAACTCAATTAGAGGTTCAGAGATGGACAAATTGGCACCAGACACTGTTTTGACACTGTTTTTTGCCCTTCAGTGAAACAGGTTAACATCATCGGTGCAAGTGCAGAGGAGCTGCAACCTGCCAGAAATTATCAGAAATCATTAATAAGATTAATTAATAATATATATTTGCTTGCCAAAACTACAGCGCAATGTATAATGTAAAAATCTAGTTGTTACCAGGTTTGCTAACCTTTAATAGTTTGACTCTATGTTGAAATTTGTTACAGGAGTAGTTTGTGTACTATCATGCGTTCACGACACAAAACAGACAATATAATTTGCCCCTCCTCATCCTCCGAGTTATCCCACTTTTAAAAACAATGCTCCTTGCCAACCTCTATTTTACAGAGGACTTCACACCTACTGTGGGCCAGATGTAAGATTTAGTTTGTCGTTGTTGTCTATGTTGGAACTTTTTCAGGTGATGAAACCCTTAAAATGTTAGTAGCGAATAAACTCCTGCCCCAGTTAGGCATTAAGTTCAAACTGGGCAACATATGAACCACCAACAGCACGCAAAGGTAGAAACTAGCTGGTGAACATAGCAGAGCATTTATCCGCTTAAAAGACAAATTTTCCTCAGGAGCTGATCCAAATGAATGACAATGTTGCTACATGCCTTCTGGATGTGTAAATAGACAACAGTTCGTTAGTCATGTTGTATTTACAGCTTGCTGTACTGCCCCCCAGTGGCCAGAAAAATCAGGGAATGCAGGTTTAAGTCAAGTTTGTGATGGTGAAATTAATTAAAGAAGTCATGTTAGAGGATGATATACCCCAGCCACAGGAACTTTTCACAACAATGCAAAGTTATAAAAATGGCTTATTTCTGATTTTATTAGCCATTAACATAATTATTACATCTTATAAACCTTTGTTATGTATGCCTTTACAGAAAATGGGAACCGAAGACTTTGGTCCTTTATCAGTGTTATTACTTTTGTAAAGAAGAAAATGTTTTCCTGATTTTGAATAGTAGTGTGCTCATTTTGCATTGAAGCTTATAAACACATGGATGGATGAAATTTGTTACAGGACACTGATTTAATCAAAAGTGTGTCCCATCTTCCTCTTCTGTACAAGTCATTGTGTCTTGTCTCTCTTTATGACAGCAGAGTGCTTGGACGCCAATTAACGAGAACTAGTTTGTTTGAGCGAAATGAACCCTTCACCTTTACCTGAGAAAGACAATTTGTTGTCAAACCCTTGTCATGTCCACGTAGAACAAAAGGGGAACAGGGATTGAAATAGAAGTGTGCTCAAATTCTGCAACAGTTCAGCCGTCACTGCAGTTTTCCTACAAAGTTCCAGAGTCCTTTTCACTCTCTTCATTGTCAGTTTTCACATCCCGTCTGCTCATCTCTGAGCTCCTCCACTCCCGCCTGTACAGATGCAGCACAAAGCATGCTGTGTTGAACTGCTGCCTGTCCTCTGAGAGCCAGCCTTGCTTTCTTAGCTGGAGAACATAAGTGTTGACCCCAAGACAGAACCCTTTCTCCCCTACTGTGACTGACAGCCCTGCTTGAAATGTGGACACAGGACCTTGTTGCCCCCAATGGGAGGTAAGGGGCATGCTCCCTTTACAACACTGCAGTCTGGGTGGGCTCAATCACAGAGGACATCTTCCGCTGGTGGTACAGTACATGCAAACATCTCAAATGTGAATCAGTATATTATGTTACGGTGAAGGCGTCCACCATTCAGCCTGCAAGTTTTGTTTTTGAAAAAAAATCTAACCTACTGTAAGTTTTCAAAATTAGCCGTGCCAATTGAATTTCTTGTTTCTTTGCTCTGCAGATTAAGCCCGGTTTGTAAAACAAGAACATTAAATAATCAAGCGTCGATTTTGGCCCGTTGAAGAAGAGCTCTACACACAACTCCACCAATCCATAACATCGTATGAAACTCAAACTGACTCGCCGAATGTCTGCCTTTTAAAACAAGCTCACTCTCAGGCCAAAATCATTAGTAAAGTAATCCATCAGCCTAACCCTGACTCACCGACCCAAACCACAATGTCAGCCAACACAGACGGAGCTATTCACTGTTCAGAAGGTAACACAGACCTTATCTGTCAGCATCGGGAGAGGATGAACTCGCAGATAGCAGAAAATGACTGACAAAGGTTGGAGTCTCAAGAAAACAATGTCTAATGTCTCCATGTTTTCTCAGACAAAGAGATGTGGCACATAAGGATAAAGCTATACGCTGGAATGACAACATCTTTAAAACCTCTCGAACCCTTTCTCCTGCTTCTCCTCCCGACTTCGCGCTGCTCGAGGAAACGGCGGTTACACTAAACCGGGTTTTCTTTGGCCGGAACTGAAGAGGCTCGCTACACACCGACCACTTATTGCACCAGATGCCAGTCATGGTCCGCTGCTGTTTTTGCAGAGAAGTTTGGTGAAATGTCAGTCTTCTTCATTCCCCCCTCTGCGTACATATATATATGCTCAAAAATTAGCCACTTTGTTAGCCCCTGAACCTCACACATCTACTGAATGTATGTGATTCATAGGTGGGTAAGTCAGCCAGCGTGCTGCAGTCACGGTCCAGGTGGGCTTTGCCAAAACATGGCATGGAAAAACTTTTAGAAACTGACTTTAATGGAGTCTCTGATGAAGCTATTGTTGGCTAAAATAACAGAAGGCCATAATGTATAAGATTTAATGATGGAAATAAGTTGTTTTATAACCCAGCATCAACAAGTTGCATACTGCAGGTATTTAAAGTGGGAGGAAAAACTGCGCTCTGAATCTCGCCAAGTATGAAGCTGTGTGGTGTACAAACAAATAAGCCCAAACAAGTCCAAATAAAGCAAAGTACTTTGGCTCCATTTATATAACTGGGCCTCTTATAGTTGGAATGGCCTCCTCTCTTTGACTTCCTTTGATGCGTCCTGCCCTGTGGTGCATTCAGGTCCCATCAGACAGGCGGACAGAACGTAGATACAGCGCACCTGAAGCCACCACAGAGAGCAAGTGGCGAGATGTCCTGGTATGCAGGGAAAACCAGCTCTATTTCAAGCTCTTCAAAATTGCAGAGAGGGTTTCCTTGTAATACCATCCTTCATATTTACTCCAGCCCCCCGCCCCACTCCTCAAAGGATCCACAAGGGCACGAGCCCACCCCCTCTTCAAACAAGCCCACTGGATGCGAATCAAACATCTCAACAAGAAGAGGAAAAAAAGGCTTCACCGTGCTGATCAGAGATCAACAGAGGGCGAGTACTCTCTTAGTGACCATGTGATGCTGCTCTCCAGGTTTTGGTGAATCACTTTGTTCAGAGCAGGAGGCCTGCCTCTGCGTCCTCTGGGTCCAGCCAGCTCGGCAGCCTGTCAGACAGTCAGACTCTTAAAGAGGTATTTAAATGTGTGCCTGCAGCAATGCGCTCACTCAATGACCTCTTTATTTGTTAAAATAGATTATTTTAAATAAATTACAGAGCACTTTCACTGAATAAACAGAGACTTTGGGGCTGCGGCCTGCATTACATACTCACCACAGCCACAGAGATCCTAAATGACTAGTGAGCTGTGTAATCGCCTTTGATTTCACTGATAGGACTCTGATTCTTTGGGTAAAAGAGATGGAGCCATTGAGGAATCTGAAAGGCAACACCGCTAAATGGGGGAAAGGCGAAAAAAAAAGTCTCATGTGGGGAATATGAAGTTATGATGTTTCTAACCTCGCCATGTCGACGGAGGAGTCCATTAGAAGAACAGAGGGGAGCTTGAGGGAGTCCTGTCATTTCTTCTCCCCGCAGCCTGAGAGGTTTAACACTCCTTCAGCCTGGGTCGGTGCCATGCCAGAGACGCCACCCCGAGTGAAGGAAAAAAAACAGGGGAAAAGGCTCAGACCTCACTCCCTCTCTTGCTCTTAACCTTTCATTTCTTTTGTTTTGACCGACCGCTTAATCACATCAGAGGTTAGAGTTGCTCCGGATGAAGAGAGGCTTCTCCGCCACCACACTGACCACAAAAACACAGCGTGAGGAGAAAAGTATTTTGTGTAATTCGACGCCAGCCCCTCCGCTTCTTAATTAGCTAATTTCCCCATGCATTGCTGGTGTGCAGCCTTTTTTTGAAAGTGTTATGCAGAAGGTGGGAAATGCACACTCTCCCTCTGTTCTACGTCTGTTTGCAGCTAATTTAGTGTGGCAGGACCTAGTTATGGCTGGATTACTGTTGCTCGGAGAGAAATCTAGAAATAATAAAATGACAGGGAAAATGCTGGCGGACCAAAGCAGTGAAACCAGGAAGAAATTAGGTTTGATTAACCTTATGAGTGCTTGTTTCAATTCTCACAGGTCTATTTATTTTCGAACATGTGGTCGACATTCCTACAGCGGCACATTTCCCGGCATGTCTATTACATATAATCTGTAAGTTGTTCCAAAAAAATGAAAAGAGCTGCATGTATGTGCACATACGTCATACGGGCAATTTTGAAAATCGACATATGAAATGGTAATATGGCCCTGACTGTTGTTCCTCAGGGCTGCACAGATTGTAAATAGTGTAAAGTCAGCAGAGAAATGATTCAACATGTCTTTGTACTACATGCAATATATCATCATGTTACAGTGTATTAGTTATGCTTACTTGAAATAATCATCAATAGAGATGCAACTAACAATCACTGTTGTTTAGTCTGGCAATTATTTTCACTTAAAATCACTTTGTCTATGTAGTGCTAAAAAAAGCAGCCCAAAGACACAAATTAATGATCATATATGAAAGAAAAAACATCAAATTGTAACATTTGAGAAGGTGGAACCAGCAACAAAAATGACTATTTGCTACTCAATTAATTTTCTGTTGATCAACCAGTGCAGTGGTATCCAGCCTGTTTGACCTGTGACCCTTTACGACAAAGCAGTGGTTGTACACAGCATGTTAAAAAACCTGCAAGCCTGTCATCTTTATGCACATGTAAAAACACAGGTTATCCCACACAGATATGGACGGTCGGCACCGACGCTGTAACTTTCATCTTGCAGCACAGATAGAACAGAAACGTCTGAGCACTAATTCGTCTGCTTGTGCTGTTTGTGTTTCTGGAGAACACAGCCTGATGGCTGCAGACAGATGGCTAGCTAGCGTTAGCTGCCAGCAGGTGGAGACAGACTGAACAAAGCAGCGTCTGCTCACCGGTCAGTCGATTCGTTCAGCTTCATCCATCCACAAACCGAGAGCTCAGATCATCCTCGTTTCTGCCTGTGATTCTCATGGATTCAACCCTTGCATTCATTGTGAGCTAGCCAGAGCCAGCTCACCACAACAGTCCTGTACATTATGGAGGGTGCATATATAGTGTGATTATTATTAACATTAACCTAATTGCCAGAATAAATGTTACCATTGTGCGTTTCTGCAGACCTGGGATGTGTTGGAACTTTGTGTTCACTTACATTCAAACTTTACATTTCTTTACAGTTCAGTTTTCAGTGCTATGTTGGGACAGCGCTGTCGCTAAGCTCTGGTTATGTTTAGGCACAATAACCACTCGGTTTACAAGAAGATCATGTTTTGGCTTAAAATACCCAGTGTAGTCGCCACAAAGACGGCTGGAAAATGTGCCGACGTCTCCCGAGCTGTCACGCCACCACCGTCCTCTCTTACCCGATGAGAAGCTCGGCTCATATAAATGCTAATTTAACAGGTCCGTTGTTTGCAGAAACATAAAATGCCGCCATTTATTCCAGCTGGGCTGATTAACTTCACAGTTTAAAGGAATACTGAAAGCAACCTTTTTGTGCATCTTATAACTTGATATTTTATACATTGTGAAAATGCAAAAATTCAGTTTCAAATTAATTAAATGCGCAGCCTAGTGCTGCATGTTAATAATCGCTCAACACTACAATCGCTAACCCTAACCCTAACCCTTTTGCAACCCCTTTAGGGGGTCCCGACCCAGATATTGGGAACAACCAAACTAATTGTTTCAACTCTAATCATGAGTATTAAACCATATCTGTGATTGTTATTTGGAGATGCTATCAAAATGTTTTTTTAATCAAAGTTGACCAACAAGACAGCCTGATAAGTCTGAAGCCGACCTTCCCGAAGTCAAATATGCGATTATCTTTTTTTGTTGCTGTTGACTATGCGTGTATGATTAGGAATAATTAGAGGAAAACTTAATTCATAAGCCATTAAGTGTTATGAATAGCAATTTCTGTGACTCTCTCAGTGGCTCTTTAAGGCCACTCTGAATGCGGCACACAGAGCCAGCTCAGTTCTCCCTCTTTCTGGCAGCTATAATTGAGCCTAATAGCTGCAGCACAGACATAGGGAACCTCTTTGACACCTAGACCAAATTTTCTAATGAAACGATCAAATAAGCATCATCCAGCCCCGGCATATCAAAGCCGCCGGCAGCTGGCAGCATGTCATAGTTTGACATTTAGGCTTTTTAAGCGCTGCCAGGCCTGTTTCCCTCCATGTCCTCTGGCCTTGTATTAACACTAATAATAGGGAAAGGTCTACAAGTAGAAGAGATGGAGTGATGAATGGAGGAGACTTTTGCCAGCTGCTGAGGAGGAGACGTTGGCTGATTGCATCTGTAATGGAGTGTGACAAGTCACAGAGTTGACGCCTGTGTGTATGTGTCTGTGTGTGTGTGTGTGTGTGTGTGTGTGTGAGAGAGAGAGAGATAAAAGGAGAGAGTGGAAAATTGAAGGCCATCTGAATTCCTGCAGATTTTATTCTGACACATCTCATATATACACTGTATTTAGAGCCGAAGCAATTAGCAGATCATCAGAAAAGTAATCGACAACTGTTATTTGTCATTTTTCAGGAAAAAATGCCAATAATTCTCTGCTGCGTCTCTCAGTTGTTTGTAGGGTGGTGCTGGTTGTCTTATGTGACAGTGAGATTCGGTATCTTTAGGTTTTAGACTGTTGGACCAACAAATATGAAGATGTCCCCCGAGGCTTTAGAAAATTATGTTGGGCTTTTCTCCCTTCTTTCTGACATTTAATAGGTCTTAGTTAATCATTTTTTCCCCTGTGCAAATTCAAACAAGGTTCGATAGAAAGGACACGGCTGTTAGTTTGTTAGGTTACTTTATGTTTTGTTTTGTTTTTTATGAAAAAATCCCACAAAAAGACCAAGGCCCACAGTGCATTTGTGTCTGTCAGCACTTTCTGACTTCCCTATCCTGACTGCAGCAGTCAGCAACAAGCCCATTTGTACTTACTGATGATGTAAATCTTTAAAAACATCCAAAAAATACTGTATAGAATTCAGTTTCTTTTAATGGGTTAAATAATTTTCTTAAACACGTGCAAATACAACATTTGTTAGGGACTATTTTCATCTGCATCATTAAGGCACAACTGGTGTTGTCTGAGTATTTGAGTATTCTGATTGACTCAGAATGTAGTTGTGTTCATGGACATGTAAAAAAAATACTGGTCACACTTTTATTAAGTTACACATATTCACCATTAGTTTTTATTAGCATATACTGTATATCAGTTGTATTTTGGCTTTTTATTAGTCATTATAAAGCTCTTATTCATACCTTATTCTGCATGTCCAAATTACACAACAATTAGGCCACTTACTGAGAGTTTTCCCTCAATAACCTCCTAATTACTGCTTACTGATATTGATATTGATCAATGAAGATGTTGTGTATGAATTACAATCTTGATAGCCTGATCCTCACCCTTGATAATGACTAATAAAGAGCCAGAATGCTTCTAATATGCATGCTATTAAGAAACTAGTTAGTAGTTAGTACTAGTGAATATGTGTACCTTAATAAGTGTGATCAAAATACTTGTTATTAAAGTAAATTCATTGTTTTTGGTCTTTTTATAAGATTTCTTGACTTTGTTCATTTATCTGTTAACTAATAACAAACATTGCCTTTATCTGTTTTCTCATTGACTAATGTAGAGTGCATTCACATCAATGTGCACATTACGATACAGCAGAGAACAAGAATAAAACGTCCTAACTTCAAGACTGACGTTTTCTCATCCTATGGGATATTAAACACAGTGTTATGGGGCTTTAGAGTGTGGGTTGGACAACACACAGCATTGCCTTGGGCTCAGCTCCTATTTTCTGACATTTCATAAATAAAACAAAAAAAATGAGAACATAGTTGGCAGATGAATCGATAATGAAAATTGCGAGATGCAGCTCTGCGTCTTTGTCATATTCATGCCTTTCTATTCAGGGGAACTAAAACATAGGTTTGTGTTTTTAAAATTACAAAAAATACAAGGAAATGAGAAGAAATTTTAGTTACAAAAAGCATTCAACACAGTTCAACGAAATGCATTTTAAATGTCGACAGTGGAAAGTGGGCTACACGTCTAAATGACACTATTGCTCCAGTAAAGGAAAATAACAGTAAGAATAAAACATGATACTTTGTCAGTTTCTTTTCATAGAGGTTGATCTGGTTGAATTCAGACCAAGTAAAAGAAAGGAAAACCATTTCTCAGAGCTCCTCTTCCTCAGTTTGACATGGAAGCCCCAGCAGGAGTGGTTAGACCTTTTCAGGAATCCCCAGTGGAGCTCAGGATGTCGTCAGTCCACCGCCTGCTTATTTTTCAAGCTTCTATTGGGACTGAACACGTGCAGGCCGGTGTCCGCTTTTCCCCCTGCACTTGTTTGGTTACATTTGACTTTCTGCAAGATAAGAACCAGATTTAACTCTTGTAGCGCCAAGCGGCAACTGTGCAAGAGGACGCCGACGGACGGAGTGGCTGAAAAACGGGTGACGACCGTGTAGTCTGCTCTATCTCTGCGAGCTCGCCCCTATAATGTTACCTTTCAAGTGCTTTGTCACAGGAGAGAGGGCGAGCTAGTCTGGTTTGCTTCTCGTGCGGGCCGACTCAAACAGCCTCAGTGTTGTTTTAAGAGCCTTATTTTAACGAGTGCCAGTGTGTGTGTGCAGAATGTTTCCAGTTAGCCGCACTCTGTTTATTTATGGAATATTTTCTGACACCTACTTACACCATTATCATCCTCTTTCTGTAAAGTCCCCGAGTGCTGCCTCTGAAGGTGCCTGAGTCACTGAGGCCACACCACATTTATCCAGCGCAGTCAGGACACAGCAGCTAAGAGCAAAATGGAAAATCAGCCTCCTAAAACAAAAGAATATTCCACAACGACAGCTTTTAAATCTAAGATCAAACGTATTTTTTTTTCTCAGGTCATAAGTTACTGTCTCGTGCTTTCTCACGCCACATTTTCTATTAATTCACCACAAACCGAATTATTTAGCTGCACAATTTTTACAACCAAAATAATCTAGAGCTGATTGTTCCAAATTTCCTGCAGCCTGACATCACTGCATCATTCCTGTTTTATTTAGCAGACTGTGTCCCAAATATAATTGATTAATTCAGCACTGAGCACCTCCAATACGTGACAGAGGAGCATCTGTGCTGAGAATATTTCCACTGTCGTGACTGCATGTTGTTTTTTGTGTTGCTTTTCTTTTAGTCAAATGAAAACAGTCTCTGTGTAGCCGCTGACTCTCGGGCTGAGCTCTCTTTGCACATTTGTTCTGTCCATTTTCTTTAGCATCATGGTAAAGATGTAGCTGTGAATGAGTCCCACATAAATTCAAGAAAAATCAAAGTCGCACTGCTTTGTTACTGTATGAAAATGTACTGCATTATCAAATCTCAGTCCTCACTATATTCCAGGCTCTTTACATGGAACTACTTGATTTGTCTCATAATGATTTCCACTGAATTAAAATCCTCAGTGCTAATTCAAAGCCAGTTTTTCAAATACAGCAGTGATTTTTCTTTAACACTGTCAGCATACATTTGAAATTGTTCACAAAACTGTAAATTAGAGTATACAATTAACAATCCAGTAAAGGTTTGCTAAGTTAATGCAAGGATGAGGCATAACAATAACTAGAATTCTGTAGTACTGCATTCAAAAGTAAAAGTACAAGCACAGAAGTATTACTACCAAAATATACCTTGAACGTACTAATTATGCACATGGACACTTTCACATTGTTGTAAATTATTGATGTATTAACCTATAACCTAGCTAAGCTGTACCATATTGACCTAAAGTATGTTAAGCTGGTTCAGATGGGGCTATAACAAACTTCTGTACTCGACGTGTAAAACATAAATAAAAACAGGATGCAGTCATTTGTAAACAAACTGTGTTTACCAACAACAGTTTTACAAAGTGTCCCTGAACCCATGCAGTAACATCCTTTATCCAATTATGTGTTGACACAGTGGTGAACGTCGCTCCATCCTCGCTTGTGAACGACTGAGCCTTTCCATGATGCTCCTTTCATACCCAATCATGATACTATCACCTGTTACCAATCAACCTGTTTACCTGTGGAATGATCCAAACAGGTGTTTTTGGAGCGTTCCACATCTTTCCCAGTCTTTAGTTGCTCCTGTCCCAACTTGTTTGAAACATGTTGCTACATCAAATTCAGAATAAGCAGATATTTGCAAAAAATAATGAGTTATTGAGATTAAACTTTATTGTCTTTTTACTTTTTTCAGTTCAGAATATGTCAAAAGGATAAAAAAATATATCATATTTATCATCCTGTTTTATTTGTTTTACACAGCATCTCAACTTTTTTGGATTCATATTTGTAGTTTGGGGTATTTGACATGTAAAAACTTAATCTTAAAAAACAATAAGAAGCTACAACGGTCATGTACTTGTGTATGTTAACATAATTAGGAGGCAAGGTTGAAATAAATGTTGCGAGGAAAGTTTAGAGTAGCTAATTAATGGTGCAGTACAAGAGTTCTGCCTGACTACCAGGATGATCCACTCGATGTCAAAACTACTTTCCATAGATTAGTCATATTTTAGTCCAAGTCATTTCCTGTGTGAAAGCCTGTGGAGTAGTTTGATCCCTAAAATGATAGAGTGACAATTCATTTTGCAAACACAGCTGTTCACACCAAAAACTCAACATACGTGTAAGTGTGTGCACCACATACCCTCGTCAGCCTCAATCTCACATTGTTTCGTGTCGGCGACGGACAAACTGTGTCCAAAAGCAACAAACATCTCCCTCTGTCCATCCTTCATCAGTCTCTTCATCACTGTTATTTGTCTTGACTCGTGTTCTTGCAAATCTAGCGAGGATAGTTGTCTTATTCTTCTCTGTTTGGACAAGGCCTCCTCCCTAACACCCCCTGATTTGCCAAGGGCTCTGCACAATTAGGAGTTCAAACAATTTTTTAACAGGTAGGGATTTTTCCAGCCCTTCATGCAGCCTCCGCTGCCGACTTTTACTGCCCGAGGCTATCGGTTTGTCATGTTGGGGGCGGTGGACAGGTAGAGCTGACTCAAAAGGCAGGGAAATAACTCTAATTCTCTGTTTGACATTGACAGAAGTCGTCTCTTTCTTTCGGTCCACTTTCTTTTCCCTCTTGGCCATCTGGCGCAGCTGCCAGGAGAGGACTCGCGCTCTGACCCCGTTGTCAAGGACACAGATGGGAATTAGGAAAAGTGGACTTGTTTCAAACAATTATAGAAATTACTTTAATATCTTAAAACAAAAAGACGGAGAAATATATTTATTTGAGATGTTGACTGTCAGCTTGAATTTCCACTCCTGTGTGTGTGTGTGACAGACAAACTCCAGTAGAGGATGATGTGGAGATTGTGTCGGCCAGGTGTGTTTTGTATTGGATTTAATCTTTCTGTTTGTTCGGACTTTTTTAAAATGGAGACTAACATAAGCACCTGCCCGAGACTTACAGAGCAGTGGATCGTGACCCCGTGCCTCCAACCCTGAAATGGACACCGACTAATAGAGACCCGTCTGTTAAATTGTAATTGAATGCTACATGGCACTCTGAACTCAGAATGGTCTTTATTTTTCCCGTAAGCGTGCAGGATTTAGGCAGACGCTCCAATGACAACTTAATTTCATCACTGAGGAGCAGCCGCAAGTGTTTTTGTTCGAGCCTCTCCCTCAAAATACAGCCCTTATTAATGATAATTGGCGAAAAGGTGACACATGTCTGACTCTTGTTTATCTTACATTTTAGATAATTTGAGGCGCACTTTTTTTCTTTTTTTTTCACAAGGACAAATTAAAATTGGAACAACTCCCAGCACAATGTCTTTTTTCATGCAAAAAATAACCGGTGCTTTGTCGTGTTCACACCAGGGCTGCTTTCATTTCACTCTCAAGGCAGCTAGTATCGATTTTTACTTGAGAACTGAAAAAAATTAACTATATGCATGTATTTTAAGGCTTTATTAGCCAGCTGGTAGTTGAGGCATGATAGGAAATACGAAGGAACGAGAGACGGCGAACGACATGCAACAAAAGTACCAGGCCGGACTCGAGCTGAACACACTGCAGATACAATATGGAGCTAATTATTGGTTCTAGTTGGCATTTCTGCTAAATCACAGTCCTGAGTTATAAGTCAGAGCTACTAAAATTCTTTCAAAATGTGCATTGATTTGCTCAGGCTGCATGCAGCTTCAAATATTTGCAGATATCTCCAATGCAACAATGCATTTTAAAATATTTCTTTTAAAAAAAAAAAAAAACTTCTATGAAATAACACTATAAAAGTACTCCATTACAAGTAAAAGCCCTGCATTCAAAATGTTAAATAAAAGTACCAAAGTATTATCAGCAAAATATACTTTACAAGCACTCATTATGTAGAAAGGCCTCTTTCAGAGAGCTATGAATCATTGATGCATTAACCTGTAAGCAGCATTTTAATGTTGGTGCTGGTCCAGGAGCTGCTGCCTCAAACCACTGAACCAGTGCTGCTGTAATCATGTAGTCATGAATGATCTGGTGCTTGTTATAGTTTAATCATTTGTGTTTTCTGCTGTTTTATCTGTATATTATTGTGGAGTTTTGTATACTATAAAGGCCAATGTAGGAACAGGAAAACCAGCTTCGGCTTTAAATGCTGTGGTGCAGTGTGGCATTGGTTCATGCTTTATACCTGTGAATAACATGGCACTAGTAGTACTAAATACATGTATACAATAAACACTCACCCACAAGATGATCAATAAAAAAAAGCATGGAAAAGCCTATAAATATCTGAACACTAAAATAATTTGATGTTATATAAAAGGTTTAAACTTACTAACTTGATTTTATATTTTGTTATTCTGATATCTCTGATTCATATAATTCATTGTTTGATCAAAGAAAAAGGTTCCTACTTGCGCTAACTTTCATTTGTTGACATTTATTCTGAGGAAATGGGGACATATTTTGATATTTAGTATCCACTGCATGCCTCATTGGGCTGATTTATTCAAGAGAGGATGTGAGTATGTCCGCCATAAAAATGAATTAGACATTATATTATTTATATTTAGAATTGAAATTCTGCTGTAGTTTTCGCTTTGGAACAGTGGGACAGTGGATTGATGTAAAAGCTGATGCAGACTTCTGTTTGTACACTGAGGTGAAAAGCAGGCAGGGGGAGCTGTGTTTACAGAGGAGAGGCAGCAGAGGGAGTATAGCACTCTCTGTAGGGAATTGATTGTGTGTGTGTGTCATGTTTGGCATTGAACAGCATTGGTAGTAGTTGGTACCATCTCTGAGTGAACCAAAGTGAGCTGTAAGAGTCTCTCTCCAGACCTGCAGCTTTTATTACAAACCTTACCTACATTTGGACTCAGTAGATGCTCCTTATTCCCATCATGCTTTAATGTCTGCTGTTGTCTGCACTGACTGGGAGAAAATAAGACTGATTTCAAAGTCACGCACAAAAGCCGTGAGGGGCAAACCTGGGATCAGGCTTGTAAAATGTTTCCAAAACGTCGAACTGTGAAAGGCCCCATAATTGATACGCTGGACCCCAGAGGGCACGACTCCTGTCAGATCAGCCACAAAGAAGAACTGCCAGAGCCACACACTGCAGGGAATAACGGCTAATTAGCCCCGTTTAAACACTTCCTGGTTTGAAGAACTTAAAGAGCGGGGGCCACAATCACGCGAACAATAGCTGCTCACTTAGTAAAAAAAACCCTGAGTCTGGATCAGACGGTTGGTAACATTTAGGGAAACAGGACGCGGAGCAAAAACTGAACCAGATGACCTGCAGATCACCTGTGGAACACCACAAGTGAAGAGACTTCTAATCAGCTGAATGACAGAACAACGGCTTAGTGTTTGGATGCTGATTATCATGTAATATGAGATGTGAGGTGCACAGCATAAAGCAACACAACAGTCCTGCAGTACTGTATATTAAATGATTACTGTTATCAAAAGATTTTTATAATACTGGCAGTTCCTTGTTGACTGACTAATTGATTAATTGACTTTCAGCTTCACAGCATTATTGCAATATTAAGACGGAGTCAGACGGGAACTTTCTGATGGTTATAAACCCTGAGTTACAACTTTTATTTACTAATTAATGAAGCTATTGCTGTATTAGATGTATTTATTTTTTTATTTTTGTCCAACACTTTGTGTCTGCATCTGGTTCAGGTGACAAAAACAGTAAACTTGACTTAAAATGTTCAGTTTTGGTTTCATGGTGCTGTTTTACTTAATTGTATTGTACAGTACACCAATTATTGTGCCCCTACAGAGAAACATACATACAGTGTAGAGTGTGGATATATCACATAGAATTAAATACAAATAGAAATAGAAAATGACCATAGAGATGAAATCAGCATGATTTGTTTTTTTGTTTATGTATGTTATGTATGTATGTATGTATCTCTGGTCCATATAAACATGAACACAGTAATGAAAGCAAGTTGCAAAACAAATGACCAAAAACTTTTTAAAAGTTAATCCTGATACTACATAAACAAACCATTGGACCTACCAATAACACACAACCATCAGTGATATCAATAACTGGTTCAAGTGGCCACTGACAAAATGAACAAAATTGAGAGAAAGAGATCATCAAACACACAACTAATATTACAACAGTACAACCAGCTACATGTGTCATTCAGACAGTGGAAAGATGCACAGAGCTGATATTTGTTTGCAGAGTTATTGTGTTAGAGGTTGTAAAGCTGTGTAATAATATTTCAACTCCTTAATTCACAAGTCATTTACCAAATGCAAGACTGATTCCAAACAAGGTGGGAGGAAAATACAAATAAAATCATTTGTAAGCAAACTGTATTTACTGACAGTTTTCTGAAGTGTCCATGTAGTAACATCTTTTATCCAATCATGTGTTCACAAAGTGGTGAACCTCCCTCCATCCTCGCTTTTGAGCAACTGAGCCTTTCCAGGATGCTCCTTTCATACCCAATCATGATACTATCACCTGTTACCAATCAACCTGTTTACCTGTGGAATGATCCAAACAGGTGTTTTTGGAGCGTTCCACAACTTTTATAGTCTTTTGTTGCTCCTGTCCCAACTTGTTTGAAACATGTCGCTGCATCAAATTCAGAATAAGCAGATATTTACAAACATCAATGAAGTTGATGAGGAAAAACATTAAATATATTGTCTTTGTGCTGTTTTTAATTGAGAGTTGAGTTGAGAGATGTCTAAAGGGATCAGCAAATGATCACGGTCTGTTGATGTTTTACACAACATCCAGCCTTTTTTGGAATCAGGGTTGTACTTATGAATCAGAGATTATATACAGGTGCACACCGTATTGTTGAAAACCTGTCAGTCTGCTACCCACAGACACGAGAATAATAAATCAAATCAAAAGTGTTTGCTCATATTATGTGACCCAGTTGTCAGAAGTATTTTTAATAAGTGGTGAAGAGACTGAACCAGCCGGTTAGCTGAGTTGATTCACTGTGTAACCAGTCGTATTTATAGGTGAATCTACTTTCTGTGGACTCCTTTGGATTATTTTGATTTCTAACAAACCGAACAGCTTCTCCGTCAGCTCCTTTCTTTGAAGCCAGGTTGACATTTTTCCTTTGTAGTTAATCTCCTTGTTGATCTGCACACACTCACAGTTTCACGGTCACGCAGCCTCGCGGCTCCAGAGCTGGACTGAAGTGTTACCTTCTCACTTGACAGTGTGTGTTTCCATGCTGTGCCCACAGGACAATGGACATCATGAATAGGCATCAATAAGTAATAGACAGCTGGACAGAGAGCTGAATGCCAACTCCGCATAATGGTGAAGAGGAACCCCTCCTCACCCTCCTCGCCCCTCAGCCGTCTGTCACAGATCATCATTAACCTTGTCCCGCCTTGTCCGTCGGCTTAGAGAGACACACACCGCACTAAAGCAAATAAGCCTTTTCATCGGCCGCCACCAGATTCTCGGTTATCATCGTCCCAGTATAGGATGTTGTGTGATCAGTATCACGCTGTGGTAATCTGCATTCTAATTAAATTGGAGCCAGACTGTTTGCTCAGATGATCGCATGTCACTGATGCTGTGGATTAGTGCAGCGATGCCACGTTTAACCTTTAAAATGTGTAGTTCCTTTGTGATTTAAACTGCGGCGCACGCCGTGTACGGGGAAACTAGAGCGTAGCCTGTCCCATGTGACTGCCGACCATTTTACAGATGTTTCCTCAAGGTGTTTTATTTTTTCAACGGTTTCGGGGGCATTTTTTTCAGTGAAGAGACAGGAAGTGAGGAAGAAAAAGAGGGTTTCAATTCGAAACAAATCTCCAGAGCTGGACTCAAACCAGATTAACGTCTTTAGCCTCCAGGCAGCAGGACACCCAGCTTATATTTTTTATATTTCTAAACTTGGATTTATAATAAGAGTTTTGAGATCTTGAGCATCACAAACTTGAACACAAACATACTTTACATACAGTATGCAACCCGAAAAGGCTTTTTGTTCAAATTAATCCAATTAATGAATATCACAACAAAAACAAATATTAAGTCAAATATTAAATCTATATTAAGTATGATAAATCATTAGCTGTTTTAATTAGATATGTTCTTCTAAGCGTCTTGCCTTCATAGTTCTGTTTAATATTTATGTCTCTTATAATGCATTGCATTTGTCCAGATATTCTAGATAGGGCTTCAACTAACGATTGTCATTATCTAAAAATATGTTGATTATGCTTCCAAGCAATCAAACGATAGTGTAGGCTAAAAAATTATCCTTTACTTAATTAAAAGTCTGAATACAAAATGTAAAAATGCTCTGTTACAAGTTCTGTATTCAATATCATATCTGAGTACGAAGGTTTGTCTGCAAAATGTACTTAAAGTATCAGAAGTAGAAGTACTCGTCCTGCAGAAAAATGTCCCCTGTGACTGACATTTCATTATGTGTCACATAATTAGACTGCTAATATTGATGCATCAGTGTGTAAGATGCATTTTACTATTGTAGCTCCTCTGGGTGAAGCTAGTTTCAACTGCTGTAACTGCTGTTTGATAGTTTGGGCCAGTGGTCCCTAACATAGAGGTCAGGACCCTCCACAGGGTCACCAACTAAATCTGTGGGGTCCTGAGATAGAAGAGTCAAGAAGTATTTCTGTGTTTGACTTTTATTTTTGATATTGAAGAGTTTTACTTTAGAGGTCGAACAGTTGCTCACATTAAACCATCTGTGCAGTTTAAAAGAAGAAGAATTCAGCTAACAGGCACCTGAAACATGACGAGGGGCCACAAGTGGAAACTGTGTTTTCTGTCAGGGGTCACAAGATAAACATTTTGGGAATCACTGGTATAATCTCTGACAATGCATTGGATTATATAAACTACAAGAGAGTTGCCATGCAGCAGTTTGGTCATCAGGGGTCCTTCTCTCCCATCACTTCCTGTCACATGGTCCACTTACACCACCTTGACACTTCAGGAAGTTGACTTGACATAGTTCCCCAAATTATTGCAATACTCAGAATTACTTTAATTTTCTGTTAGATTGTTCTAATGTAAGATTATTCAACTGGCTGTTTTATTGAGAATTTCACCTTATTAAAGCAAGTTTAATTGTTTGGTACAAAGTTTTTGCATTTACACCACATTGATATTTTTACCATCATCCTGCAAATGTTCTCTCAAAATTTATTAAGAACAGAAATTTCAGACTAGGTCCTAAAAAAGAAAAGATTATTTTTAAATATAAACCCTTTATAAATATAACTAAACCACATGGACATGAGAAAAATAGGACAACAGTTAAATGGATAAATTGAGTAAAGTACAAGTTCCTTTTAAAATTGTGTAAAGTACAAAACTTGAGTAAATGTACTTAGTTACATTCATCATATTATTAATAGTAGAAAAAGAAGAATATCCTCACATCTGAGAAGCTGGAGCCTGCAGGGTTTTTTCATCTTGTGCTTTAAAAGTGATTTAAACTATTAATCATTTAGCAAAATTACTGATGATTCATATTCTATCAATCATCTAATTCTTTCAGCTGTAGTTTAAGGTTATTACATCTTAATAACACCTTTCACCACATCAGTTACGTCTCCTCTGATCTCCATCCTGTTTCTGTAATCTTGTACTAAAGCTCAGTGCTTTGTGTTCCCACCTGGCCGCAGGTTAGCAGGTCGCCAGGTAAGCATTTAACAAGCCCTACATTGGCTTGTCTGCTCCACTTAACACCTGACATACCTCCTCCATGCCGACCTTTGACCCCTGACCCCGGACTGACAACCCGGGAGACGTCTCTCGGATTCTTCTCCGCTGCGCAGCTCTTTTCTTCTCGGCCCCTCGCTGAGTGCCGCAGACTGAGACGAGGTGAAAGGTATCCAGGCGTTTTCTGAGAGGGGGGCCACGCAGGTGTTCATGCCTCCACACCTCTCAAGTTCAAAAGCCATTGAGCCCTTAGCAACCAGGTAGCAGCCAAACAATGTGTCCCCCGCCCCCCACCCTGAGGCGACAGTGCCTTCTGTTTTACTGTCAGAGCGCTGGGCTTTAAAGAGCCTAATCCAAACGCCTCGTATTCACGTCATCCTCACCCTCTGACAATGAAAATACACATATTAACCCAACTGCCAACACGCATGCATGTATGACATCATCTGATATTATTCAGTCACGCCAAAGTGACAAAAACAGACATTTGTGAAGCTAGAAAATAAAAACTCGGGACAGACGAACTCGTGCTTATCTAACAAAACCCGCCCTGTATCATGTCTGAAGCCGTCACCGTTTTTTCTCACCAACATGTCCAGTTTTTCCCGGCTCCTGCAGGTTTATGAGTTCAAAAATGGGAGCCGGTCCAAGCATTACTAGTAACATTAGTGTCAGTAATTTAATGCGCAGGTGTGAATGGATTCTCAAACAAGCCGGGGAGGCCCCCGGCGAGGCCTGCGCGGGACCGCCTGGGCCAGCGGCAGGTTTAAATAAATACGCTGCTGAGCAGACGTGTCGGCAGCTGGGGCCCGATATGGCCGACACTGTTTGTGATGTGGCTTTGCGAGGGCGCTGAGGAGAAAGCAGTGGGACTCCGGCTTGTTTCCTGGGAGAAGAAGGGGGGGGGGGGGGGGGGGCCACATATGAGGAAAATAAGTGGCACCTGAAGACGTGCTGTGAGCTGCTGCGTGTGGGGAGCTCATGAACACTGATCCCTTAACCCCAATATTATACGTTCTCATTGAAAGATGCAAATATCTGAAGAATCCCACAATTGTTATTCACTTTATCCATGACGTTATGGTGGTTCTGTCATGTTGAGGATGATAAACATTTGCAGTTCTCAGTAACTCTTCCTTTATAATCCTCAGTTTAGGCTTGTTTTTCTTTTTATTATCAGTTTTATTGTCAATGGAAAGTTTATATATTTCTGATCACCATTCAACACAACATCAAACATTGAGGATTTAAGATGAAATTGTAGATTAGGTCCATACTGTACATAATTTAAAGCTCCTATGTGTTATGTTTCTTGATCACACTTCATATGAAGGTACACATATTCACCTCTGTTTCTGTTTATTAGCATGCATATTAGTATCATAATGGCTGTTTGTTAGTCATTCTACAGCTCTTTTTCTGCGTGACCATGTTCTACAACTACGAGGCCATTAACTAAGAGTTTTTCATCAACAACCTCCTAATTACGACGTTTTGATAGTAAGTTGTTGTATATGAATTATGATTTTACAGTAATAACCTAAACCTTAATAACGTAACCCCCAGAATAAGGCATTAATAAGAGCTTTATAGTGTAAGAAAGAGCCAATATGCTACTAATATGCATGCTAACAAGAAGCTAGTTAATGTTGAATATGTGTACCTTAATGTAAAGTGTGACCCTTTAATCAATAAATCTCAAAAACACACACTGGCTCATTAACATGGAGGCTGTCTCCATACACGCTTATCCTCATGATTAGGGTTCAGTCATTTTATTGTACCGGCTGAAAATCTGGCTCTGAATATTTGGTGTCTTACTTGATCAGCTTTCTGATTTAAATCTAAATTTTACACAATTTCTTCAGTTTTTGTGCGGCTGCTTTTAAGTTGAGAACTTTTGCTGATTTTGTTGAGAGAAAAAGACTTGACGATGTCAACATTAGTATAGTATATAAACAACCCTCACCTCGAGTTGTACTTGATATTCTCAAAAATTAATATCAGCGTTGGCCTCAAAACTCAATCATCAGTAATAACAAAATAAACATTTTTGATAAGTACACTTTAATTTGATCTGTAAAGAATCAAGTGCTCCTCAAACTTTGGCATGTATTTATGGAAATTCCTTGATACTAAGCCTGCAGAGACATATTCTTGTGATCATTTGTTTTGTCCAGTGAGGCAAAACCCAAATATATTCAGTTTACTGAAATCCTCATATTTGAGACCTGGAAGCAGTGAACATTTCTCATTGTTGCCTGAAGAATGACTGACACAAATGAATCATTAAAATAGTTGAACAGATATTGGAATCGTCTTTAAATGTTGATAAACTAAGTCATTATTTAGCCACTGTGACAATAGAACAGAGGTGGCAAAAAAAAAAAAAGATATGAAGAGGAAGGGACTCTGAAACCCTGAAATATGGACGTTAGAGCGAAATCACAGGCACGGAGGAAAGAAAAGAAAAGCCCTGGAGTGCGTTCGCTGCCCGTCCTGCGAGATGAGGAGGCCTCCAGATGCCAGATGGGCCTGTTCAGGGATGGTTTATGGATTAAGAGCTGAGCAGAAAAAGGCAAAAAGAGGAGGATCGGTTTCAATGTTTCTTTCCAACCTGCCAAGCTTCCCTCATGCACGTCCTGACAGTCATTAAAAAAAGCCGGAGCTGTTGATTCCTTCAGGCACGCTGCCAGAGGCGGCGTGAAGAGAGAGCACCTCTAAGTCCGGCAGTAAATCCCCCAGATTCACGCTGAGGCACAGAGACACACCTGCAGGATATATGATCCTGTATATTTCACCTCAGCCTTTGAGCTCAGGTACATCACCATCACTACGCATGAGCTCAGCTTTAACCCAGAGAAAGACTTTATCATCACTCTCCTTCAGAGTGCTCCATGTCTCTGTAATAACCTTCAGATAAACCATCAAAGGCTTCTTTAATTTAAACAATCGTTTCTTTTGTGCTCTGACATCCTGCTGTTGCCACTTTGAATTAAATTGACGAAGCAGTCAGGTCTCAAACCAATTCTTGTATTTACAATTAAACTGATTTTAAATTAGTTATTTCTTTTAAAGGCTTAATTTGTCTGTAAAATCTAGATACACTCAACGCTTGTTTATTATATCCATCTTATATTTCTGTCATATCTTACAGCAAAGGCAGCACACAATTATTAGATATTCATGCAATACAGAATTAAGTAGAGATCACCTGAAACCATAACACTGCCATACATGGATGATCTGTTTGCCTTGTTTTATTGTTGCTTTATAGATACTCAAATTGCTCCAAAATATGTAGTTGAAAGACAAATTCCTAAGATATATGTTCCTGATTCTCTCATTTTTACAGGACTTATTTCATGACAAAATCTTGTAACTTTCTCTCTAAACTTGCCTCATTTCTTTCCTTTCTCTTTCAGCAACCTTTAAAGAAGTCTAAGAACGTGTTGCCTTGAGCTGTGAGTTATACCTGCAGAGAGCGATGGTGATATTGTTAGCAGCATGTCAGAGGTCAGGGGTCCCCGAGGTGGGTGGTGGTTAAAGAGGAGTTGAAATAACAACATAAAGTTGGTGGAACAAATCTGGAATTAACTGAGCTTTAGCTGAAGACGAGACACATGCCGAAAAGACAAATGAATAAAAAATGAAAGCTGCGGAGCCGGATGTGTGTTAATAGGAGGCCAAAACACAGAGGAAAACACTGTTTCTTTATTCATCATTGAATTCATTGTAGACCCACCAACCAGTCTGCACATTTTAGCTCAGTATTTTCACTACATTTTGTCCACATGCAGCCTGCTGTCTGTCAGTAGTGTCTTATTATTTTATTCTAAAACCAAACATCTCTTTTAAGATTGCTTTTTAAAGACCCGTTGAGGGTTTTAAGTGTAAGGTTTGTGTGCATTAGATTAATGGAAATTGCAACCGTATGAGGAGCATAATATCTGGAGAAAGCTTAGCCGAGCTCTCTCCTTCATTTAAACTGTCCATCACTCTGCAATCCCGTTATGGAGGAGCTCACATGATAGTGATGAGAAGGGCACAGCGACCTTTGTTATTCTGACTTCATTGTGTTTCTCTCTTCGGTGAAACTCTCAGAGTGGGAGTGCAGAACCCTATCCTCCGCTCTATGAATAGCAGGGCAGGATGGGGAGGGGTAACAATAGCGGAGGTTTGGGTGTTCCCTGCATCACACACTCTGAGAGACCAGCCTTTGGTTCATCCCAAGTCCCTCATCCAATATTAAAGCTGCTGTCAGTCATCAGCGGCACAGCCGGACCTGGACGGGTAACACTTTTCACAGCTGGTGGGTTGCTGGTGTTGGATCGGCTGACGGTGGAGGCCGTAAACTCTGTGGTGTTTGGTGGTGTGACAGCGTGCTGCTGCAACTGTAAATACACCATGTGAGAAAACGTTTTTTGCACGTTTTCGCAAGTAATTTGGTGCTACCTGCAAAAAAAAGTAGGTTTCATGACAGTAAAAACAGTTGCCTTGAATCCCACTGATCATTATACAGACTACTTTTGTAGTAATAGAAATGCAACAGGAAGTGAAAGACTATTTAAAGACTACTATAGTTTCACATATTTATCAATTAGTCACTTTATTTCTGTGATTGCCTTGCTTGTGCAGTTCCTTTTGTTGCTGTGGATTTCTAACTTACTGTGAGAGCTGCGTGTTGTCTGAACGGGGATGGCCCATTGTTCTGAACCCCCAATCGTCCAAAAAATGTCCCACTGGACCAAATTGTCCCAAAAACAAACACTCATTGCTCTGAAGGCCCAGCGCTCCGAAAATACACTCTCTCCCTTGGTTTTTTTCCCCCCACCCACATTCTGTTAAGAGCCCTCCCTACTCTGCCTCTGATTGGCTAGTGTTTGTTGCTTGGTTGGGGTTGGATGGTTAGAAGGAAA
Source organism: Chelmon rostratus (assembly GCF_017976325.1). NCBI lineage: Eukaryota > Metazoa > Chordata > Actinopteri > Chaetodontiformes > Chaetodontidae > Chelmon > Chelmon rostratus. The sequence continues at coordinate 20,852,846 of NC_055666.1, forward strand.
TGTCAGGGTCAGAGCCAATCAGAAGCAGAGTAGGGGCGGGTCTTTGTGTTGTACAGACATGGAAAAAACTAACGCAGGGAGAGAGTGTCTTTTCTGAGCAGTGAGCGTTATTTTTAGGGCTAACAGGCTGTTGTCGGGCAAACGGGCTTTCAGTCCAATGGGACATTTTTTGGACTATTGGGGTCTCGGAATAATGGGCCGTCGGAACAATGGAACGTCTGATCTAGAGTATTAGTGCACTTTCCTGATTACTTCAAACTATTGAAACACATGAAAAATGAAAAGCAACGTAAAGGAGGTGTGCCCTGGTGGCCCGGGTTTAAGATGCAGATCATGTGATCACAGCGCCTTTGGTTCAGTTTGAGCTGGAGAACTGTGTATTCACTTCCTGTCTGATCTATGATAGAGCAGTATTAACTGATCAAATGTACATAAAAAAGCCAGTGCATGTACTCTGTATGTCATGTTCACACTCCAGCTCTTCCATCGAGGCTGCACATCCAACATTGCTGGTTTTGATTTGTTGTTTCTACTTTTTGCCATGCATTTAACTGTATGTGCATCATCTTTGAAATGACTAAATACAGATTTTATTGGTCTGTTGTTACGTAATAGATGACTGTAAATTCTTGTTCTTGACACCTCTTCTGTGATTACTGCCTCACTTTTTTCCTTTTGGGTTGGTTCATGATTTTATGTTTATTACGCTCATGAAACGCTTTGTGATACACGTGAAAGTTGCATGAATTAAGATTATTATTATCAGTGCCATTTTGGTGCTACATGTCAAGGAGCTGCGGGACAGATGCCTTATATTGCCGTGGCAGTGTTGGGAAACAGTTTTACCGTCAGGGTGGAAATTCATGAATGGTGATGACCAACACAGAGTTTACAGTGACGGTAAATCAGTGCTCATCTGCCAGAGCTAACAAAAGCTCAAGAAAAAGAGGGGTTTTTTTTACATTTCTGAGCCTATGAAAAGGAAATTTGTTGCAGACCACAGTGGATTTTGCTCCCAGTGGAGATAATTCTCTTTCTTGAGAATTTGTTCTGGTGAAGGAGGGCAGACGATGAGATGGATGCAGAAACTCCTCTTACAACTCCCCTCCACCCCCGCTTCTTTGTGCCAGTCTTGGGATTAGTCACAGGATACCACAGATATTAATGACTCCTGTTAAAATGAATATTACGTGTCATCAAATCCCCTGTTGCATGATTTAATTTCCACACCCTTGAACACAATGGTGGAAAATCTAACTCCTGGACCTGTCAGAAAGCCTCTAAGTGGTGTTAAGTCCTGTCAAACGAACAAAAAGGAAGAAAATATTTTTCGCAGGGTCCATCACGGCGATAATGTTTCAGCTGACATTCTCCCTCGATACACCTGAGACAGGTGACTTTTGCGGCGAGAGGATTATCCGTTATGGAGTTTGAAGAGGTTCCTATTGTCCGAGGCCAGGAATATGAATAACCAAAGAGTTGGCGTTGTTCAAGGGGGAAGACGTTGGCAGTGAGCTGACACGAGGACAAAATTAGCTCATCAAAATATATGAATTAGTAACACAGTGAAGACAGAGTTGGATGGCACACTGAAGCTTCTCCATCAGAGCCACCTTTGACTATGAAACGCAGCTATTGGCCCGTTTATGAATAAGTGATTGGGTTTCTAAATTTGACTCAATAATTCAGAAGATAATTGGCCCAGCTTAATTGGCGGTGGAGCATAAAAGATTCAAGGTGCCTCTTAAGTGCAGCACATCAGGCGCCACTTATAATGATGACAGATGGCTGTTTGTTGGGTTGGGTGTCAGATGGGAAGGCTTTGTCATATTCACACTTCCCCCTTGTCAGGAGGCAGATCAGGTTTTTCCTCCCAGAGCGCTACATAGTTTCTCTTTTTCATACGCCAACTGTGACTGCGCTGAATTATTGAGACACAGCAAGCTGATGAAGTGCCAGCCAGCGGTCCGCCATCAGCGTGCACGTCCACTGTTTTGTTTGTGCTTCTCTCAACTAAATCAGCTTAATGAAGTACTTCGCGGAAAATGTCTCGTGTTACAGGCTGAACTAAGTGGGACATTTTGCAGCAAAAATTTTCGGTCTTACAAGGTTTCATCGGCTTGAGTTTCAGGTTATTGTTGTGTTGGAGAAAAGTTTTGATTGGTTTTGTCAGAATGTAACAAAACAAACGTAGGTAGTGAGTAATAACCTATGGAAACAAAAACTATTTAGTATTAAATAAATAGGACAGCAGATTAAGTGCAGGTCATTTTTATTTAATTCAATATTTTTTGTCAAAATGTCCATTTTAAAAAATCTTTTTTTTTTTTTAATCTCACCTGCCTATCAAACAGGGCAGAGACAGTCATGTGATTGGCTCTTGCTGTCTTCTGAATGAGGGGACAACCAATCATATAACAGGCGTGTGTGTCAGCTGATATGAAAAGTGGCTTCATGAAATAAAACCATCATTGGGATGAAAGAATTAAGGTTGTGAAATAAAAACACACAAATGAGCTGCAATAAACGTTGCTAACACGAAACAAGACAAAGTTAACAGACAAGCTAGTGTCTAGTGGGGCTGTACATACACGTAGGTATAGTTGTGCTTTGAGCTAAATGCTAACATTAGCGTGTTTTGGCAGGTATAATGTTCACAATGCTCACCATCTTAGTTGAGCACATTGGCGTGCTAACATTAGCTAATTAGCACTAAACACAAAGTACAGCTGACGCTAACGGCCACCTGATGATGGCGAGGGATGAAAGGTCAGTGGTCAAAGTCATGAGAATTCATCCTAAAGGGACCATGAACAAAAACACACCAATACATCCAGCAGTTGTTGAGACATTTCAGTCTGGACCAAAGTGGTGGACTGACCCATCTTACCATTCCTGCACTTGGCTAAAAGATATTAACTTTTTTAAAAGTTTCATGGTTATATCACGTAATTTTGTGTGCATTTAGTCATGTGATTATTTACTTTATGTTTTGTATATTTATGTAATATTGAACAGTTAAAGTGAGGTTACTCTCAAACTGAATAACAAGTTACATTTCACACAGCTTTTAAACCTCTGTGGCTCCAAACTCCACTGACAAATAGCAGTATTTTACCTAAAGACCAAACTAAAATTAAGTTCCCCACAAATGTATTTATTTTCCCCCAACTTCTGCCCTACAAATGACCAAAACCCTCACAGAGAGCACCCACCATCTAACTTTTATTCATTAGCTTTACATTAATAAAGAGTTTAATTAACGTGAATGAGGCTGTGGTCAGTTTTGAGCAGAACAAACATCGTGTTCAAGTGTGCCATTTTTCATACTTATATAATCACTAGCGTTACATTTAGTTTAGAACAGACACACAGTAAAGTTTGCTTGATTTTCTCCTAAATCAGACATGAAAACTCCACATTGTACAAGTTAGCCCTGCGTGTACACACACCTAATGTCTTCCTGCGTTCAGCGTTTTCTACATTTCCCGTCCCTAATTGCCTAATAATTTAAGCACACTTAAGTTAGCTCATTAGTTGTGAATGAAGACTTCAGGGGGAAACACCTGTTCATTTACTTAATGAACTCCAAAAAACACTGCACTGTGTTCAGGGGCAAGAAAATAAACCGAGACATAACATAGTGGTCTCAAGACGTACAAACCTCTAATGGAACTCCAATGGTAAAAAGCGAAAATCAGCATTTATGCTTTTGTTAATCTACCTGTAGAGACAGGCTGGAGCTGCTTTCTGGGGCTGTAAATCAAGTGTTTCCTCCCTTTGGCCTTCCACTGGAAAAATAATGAAGGGCTTCTTGAGGCCTGGGGCAAAAATACGGATTAAAGTAAATATCAAAACGCAACCATTTGGATCGTATTAATGATATTTCCATGTGTGCACGCAAGTGAGTGAGACGCAGAGCTGGTGAGGAAAATGACAATTTGTGCTAGTGGAGCAAAAATTGAAAGGGAAGGAGTGCTGCCATGTGTGCAGAACGGGCAGGTGCTCATTACTAAAGCATGTCAGGTCAAATATACACAAGTTCCTATCAGCCATGATCCCATGTGGTGGGATACCCTGATATCGGGTCATTTCATATCCAGATAACGAGTCATTTCACACTGGAGCACAGACTTTTTATAGAAGCAGCCCCTCTTGTCACGTTCACTCTCCTCCTTGTCTGCTTGTGTTGCCGTCATGCAAATGTCCTGCCTGCGTCCGTGCTGTGTCAAAGAATGCAAAGCGATAAAAAACATTGTCACATTGTGTAATATAAAAAGGTGAGCAGGTGGGGCTTATATATAATCACATGCTGTACAGCAGAAGTCGTGGCCGTGCAGATTAAAGAGGTTAAAGACTTGCTTGTTCCAAAAGGACTTTGTCCTTTGTTGTACTTTGTTGCGTATTATTAAAGACCACAACATATTAAGGGAACATTTACTGTAATTCATCCTTGAAAGGTTACATTAAAGCTGTTGTAATCAATACTTTTATACTGAAAATGAATCAAAGGGTTACTTAGATACTTAGTTACTTAGCAAAAGAGGTGTCTGGAAGTAGGGAATCCACAGTTATCACCCATCTCTGCAGTTCCTCTCTGCTCTACAGCGAGCTTCAGCTCACTGACGTGGTGTTACAGCCACAGCTTTACTGTTTTAGGTCACTCTAACCGCTCTCATGGCATTGTTTTCAGCTGCAGCAGGAAGTTGTTTTCAGCGAAAAAAGCTCCAAAACCCTACTGCTCCTATACAGCAGGTTAACAGCACACTGCCTGTTTTAGGTTGATTCAATTTTTTAAGCTGACAAACTACTGATTTAGACCTTAAAGGTTTAATCCTGGATTTCTGCATGTTCCACTTTCCAATGAAGCCAATGAAGTTGTAATTCTAGTCAGTGACTCACAGACCAGTTCAACTTACTTACTGGTTTAACTTTACACAGTGAAATAAAAACATTAAATCCATGCAATATTTTGTACACAATGACAGTTCTCCCACAGTTTAAGTCCAGTTCCTGACATTTCAGCATACACAGGACTTTCTGTCTGCTGCTGTAAAAAATTAATTAACATGAAAATCTTGTGCAGACGGGTCTGAAATTGGCAACATCCTCCTCTTGTGTGGATGAAATTGACACAGTTATATGTTGTTTTTATGTTTTATAAGTTGTTTTAAGCTCACAAGTTCAGAAAATAATTGATAATGTTTCTTCAACTGATATGACAAAAGTTACTGCAGCTTCTGTGTTGATTGAAAGCGACATTGGCAGGACTCATTTAGATTTGGGCAAAACACCATCGTCAAACAGCAACTCAGTCCACCTGCATTGTCCTGTTCTTAGTATCCAGGTTTGTATGTATCTGGTGTAACAGCATGACTGAGAACGTTTTCACACGGGACTCGCTGCTCTTGTCATCAGTGATCGATGTGGCGACTTTCGGATGGATCTGGCCCATGCAGCGCCACCCTTTGCCATCTTCACCAGCACCCTTTGCTCAAACCTTTCTGTGCTGGAAACCCAAGACCGCAGGCCACAAAAGGGCTATGTAAAGCACCTCACCCTTCCCTCTCAGTATAGTAATTAACCTGCCTCTCACCTCCCTGTCCAGCAGCGTCCTCAGAACAGCCTGGCAATCACCAGACACTTCACACAACAGCCTGCACACGGGAACTTGACCCTCACGGGTCCCTTTCTTCTTTTGTGACACTTTTCTCTGCGGCACTTCTCTTTCCAAAATTATGGCGGCCTGCCATGCCTCGCACACACGCAATGTCATCACATTCTGTAATGACTCCATGTCTCGATTAAAACGCTTTGACAGACCACTGTGAATTAGGAGCTACTTGTAAATGATTTCATATGTTATAATACGGGACAGAAAAAAATGTTCTTGATGTGCAGCTCGGGCGGTTGAAGTCAGTAAATCACAGGCTCCACTCTGTCCATAGGCAATTTTCAAAGTAAGAAAACATTAAAGACTTATTAACTTTTAGCGGACTTTCAATGCAGGTCAAGAAATGGAAACAGGCTAAACAGCCAATAAAAGCATGAGCCCATCTTTGGCGCAAGTCATGACAAAAGCAGCCCTTAAATCAGACGTGAACAGCTCTGCCTTGTTCATAACGCAGCCTGTCTAGAAACTCCACATCTAGCATGTTTGTGAGGGTGAAGCTCCGAGGCAGTCCAGCACCTTTGTTTCCATCAATAATTTCCTCTCCTCGGCCGATGACCCAGGCTGGTTTTGATTAACAGCGCTGTGTACTATAAGTGAGACCTGCAGGGCTTGTGACGCTGTGATGGATACTCTGAAAAAAGTCACACCATCCAGGTTTTCCACACTGCCCACATTGTGTTGGACAGAGAAAGGAATTCTAACGTCACCTCACATTATATCAATGCTTCCGTGCTTCTCAATATGAGGCAGCTACTTTTTCCAGCACACAATTTTCGTTACTGGCAAACCAGTGAGAGAACATTGTCTGTTACCACGAGAAATGACCCACTGTCTCAGCACATTTCTCTCAAACGTTTCAAGAAAAATCCCTTGATTTAAACTTTTCGGTGCGGCTCTGTATCGTGCCAGTCCCACATTTGACCATATATTGTTGTTGGCTGGACCAGCAGGGTGGTGTTGTGATTGGTGTCACAGTCCCTCAGCCAGAGGGCCTGGGCTCAATTCGCCTTGACAGCCAAAATCCACCCTGCTGAGGTGCCCTTCAGCAAGATTTCCGAGCAGCTACGGGGATGCAGCTCTGAAGAGATGCAGTTCAGACTGACATTAATCTTGACAAGACTCCGACACAAAAAAAAAGAAGCACAGTTGTCCGGCAGAAAAACTGAATCTGGCTCAACTAGCGGGGCGCTACATGCAGCACACAGCCTGGTAGTTGACTTTGTAACGTGAACACTGTGTTTCTACTGTTTACAGACGATGTGAAGAAAGACAAAATGATTTCTGCTGTGATGACTTTCCAGAGTTGTAAAATCCGGTCTCAGAGTATTGCAAACCACTGTGCAGCGTCCTGGCATCTGATAAGCCTTCAAACTCATAAATCTAACACTCAAACTGGACCTCCAGGATCATAATTCATTGTCTCACTGGTACCTGAAGCAACACACTCCCATCGATGTCCTTTCCCGACACATTAGGGGCTCTGGGGGGAAAATGAGCACATCTTGGACGCCTCACAACGTCCCAACAAAAAGTCTCATCTGTTTCTCCAACAGTCATCCAGCGGAGCACATAGAGGCGGCAAATGAATGACACCTGTCACCTCCTGCACACTCACCGTCTTCCTGCTGACTGAGAGGGAAAGAGACTCACCTTCACTTTCAAGTGGTGACAGTTGCACCAGTAAACATTGGTTGTTGGTGCCGTCAGATGGAACAGTGCAGATGATCGCTGGATGATAACTGACGAACATCACGCAAGTCCAGAAGCTGATTGTTCGTGTCCAGCTTGTAGTCTGCCACGTCTCTCAGCCAAGTTTACTTAACTGTTCCTAAAATATTTGTTTCATCCATCAAATATTGAGCAAAAATCATCAACTTTTGCTTATTTTCATGCTCACTTCAGATAAATGTAGCGTTTCATTTCTTGTCTTTTTCTGGCCTGAGAATCCAGCCTGTCAGCCTGTTAAACGCTTTCTAATCCCTTTGGATAACACGAGCCGTCAAGCTAAAAATAAAAGTCGTTTTATTTGATTCCTGAAAAGTTGACATTGTGGAGGTTCACTGATGATATGCACCTTCTGTACACGGCATGAAGCATGTCATTTCCAAAGACACCTGGTGGAACAATTCATATTCCTGCGCCTTTTGTTCAGAGGAAAGAGAGACCACACATTTTCAACACATTTCAACTGAATTTCTCTTTTCAAGCCGCCGTCCCAGGAGAGAAATGAACACCTGAAGCAGTCAGTCATGGATGTCAGTAAACATTGTCCTGCGTAACATGCCATCTTCACACACTGTTGTCTCTCCACTGAGGCCTGACTCATTTTTGAGGCTCCACACTGAATGAATTTTCCAGTCAAATATGGAGCAAAAGTTCCACTCTGTCGCACGTTAAATGGGACATAATTTGAGGTGCAGATCAACATGGAATTAGCATACTTCCACAAATCCAGAAGGGATATGTCCTCTGTAATTAGCAATAATGCTCAATTCATTGTGGCCGTGACCATTTTTTCTCCACAGGGGCACTTACTTAATCCCCAGCCATGCTTTCCCACCTCAAGAAATGCCACAGTGGAACGTCTACATTTATATTAACACTCTTCAGCGCCTCAAAGCGCCGCAGCATCTCCGAAGCAGTCTTTTGAAAAGCCTCAGAGTGTCATCTTTGGATAAATGCTACTTTCAGTGGGCTGCAATGAATAGCACTTAAAAAACTGAATAGCTCTCGTATCAGGTTTTGCATCCAAAGTATTTTGGGGAACAATGAAGGAGGAATCACAAAGCAGAAGAGACAGAGAGGAGCAGAGTTGAGTAATGACCTTGTAATCTGCCTCCCTGCTTATATTTTCACCGTGCTTATCAACTCTTTTATCTATATTTATCTTCTAACAGATGCAGTAAGTGGTGACACCCAACTCTGGTCCCACCCAGTAACCGTCTCTTTGTTGGAGGATGGCACCGGCTGAATTCAGGTGCTGAGAAGAGGGTAAGTGCTCCAGTGTTGGATGGTTACTGCCATTTTTACATGATGATATCATTGTGTCAGAGCAGATCCTTTATCAAACACATGATCTATACGGGCCTGCAAGTCAGGAGAGGTCTCAATTATCAGCTCTGAAAAGGCCAAGGTCATTCATCATCTGCTTTTGGGACGAGACGAGAGAGCTTTCCGTATGACGTGCGCACAATGTAGCGAGTCTGCCAGTGCCACCGTACGTCAGTGAGGCTGAGCTGGGTGGCAGAAGCTTGGAAAATGGGTTATATCTCTCAACGCAGAATCTCAAACACACCAGCAAATTAGAAAATATAAAAGTATTCAGACTGTCCAGCGGGAGCTCTGTTTCTCTGTTTGAAACACTTTCATTCACTCATTAGCAATATCACAGGTAAAGTTAAATAAAACCCTGCAGACAGGGAGGGAGGGTTTTAACAACTGCCATGTCATTTGAGTATAAAAATACTAAGCAGCTGTAAGTGTGAAAAGTAGCTCTGAAGAGGATACAGCTTGAAGACAGCAGACGTAGTACACATGAAGCATCTCTAAATAGAAAACATCCATAGAAATGTACTGTTGATCAGTATGTTCTGAGCCTGCACCTCAGGGTTATTAATTAATGTGACAATTGCTTTCTTTATTCATTCTTTAGTTTATAAAATATCAAAGAAACAGTGAGTTGCTCACTAATTTCATTCAATCACTTCAGCCCTTTTCTAATCACTGGTAGTTTTCCCACAACATGGCTTCATACGCTAATTCTGTGTTTCACCGTTGCCTCCTTACAGCACCAGAGCTCCACCAGAGGCATCAAATTTACAACTCAACTTTATGTATAGAATATCATTTTATATAGACATGCAGCCCAAAGTGACCCACATACCAACACTGAAACAACACAGACAAAAAAAAAAGAGAAGAAAAAATCCAACAATAAAATGATTTTTAAAAATTCACTAAATAAAAGTCAATAGAAAAAAAGTAAAATAAACAGCAGGGATAGAAATTGTGTAAAAACCAGCGACTGAAACTGAAAAACTAAAGCTGTAACATTACTCTAATTAAAAACCAGATTAAGAAAATAGGTCTTTGTAATACCAGAGGCAGCAACTTCCACAGTTTAGGGGCATAAAAACAGAAGGAACTCTCTCTGTACTTTATGAGACACAGAAGGAACATTTAAAAGAAAAAAGATGGAGGATCGTAGTGATCTGCCAGCAACATTAAATGAAAGGAAATCACTGCTCGCTGAGAAAGGTCATTTAAAGTTTTTAACAGATACAGGTAGCCAGTGCAGTGTCTTCGGCAGGGAGGTCATGTGATCCATTTCCCTTGTTTTTAGTGAGGACACTGGCTGCAGTTTTCCTGTCGACTTTTTAGGTAATCAGTAAAGTAGTCTCACCTTTCTGGGCTAGAAAAGGTCTGACTTTGATGATATTCCTAAAATGAAAAACTGATGTTTTAATGACCTCGTTAAAATGAGAATTCAAATTTAAATCACTAAATCACTCCCAAGTTTAGCTAAGCTAAGTTTAGGTTAGCTGCGTGCTCAGACCTTCAGGCACTGATCTGTTTTTCTCTTGCTGCTTTGGGTCCCATTAAAAGAATCTCATTTAGTTTTAAGCAGATTTGTGAAGTTTAAAAGCAGTCGGAGCTGCTGTCCCACACGTTTCAGTGGACGTTTTAACATTCAATGTGTGGACACATTCTGTTTTTGTCTTGACTTCGGGTCACCAGCACAATCAGTGTAGTGAATTTAGTGAGATGCAAACTTTTCAGAGACACCAAAGCTAAAAGCAGTGAGTATTTAATTATCTAAAGATAGATTTTCAGCGGTCTGTTCCTTAAACTGCAGATCAAAGTTAATCAGTCTGGTGTTGCAAGATCGATCAGAATTTCTTATCTCAACACCACCTGATTTTTGTGTTTTCGACTAAATGAATATCACATGGCCTATAAAGAGACTGTTATTGCTCTCTCATCGCTCCCCTTCCCTCTGCATCTAAAATATGATACAAGAGCTATTCAGTTTTAAGTGCTATTCATTACAGCCCACTGAAAATAGCATTCATCCATGGCCTCCACAGAGAGAAAGACTTTCAGTTTTCTGTCCCCGCGCCTCTTTTTCAGAATCTCTGCTTTTACTGGCAGGTCTTCTCACCAGACCAGCGGACTATAAATATGACCCCTCTGAATGCCCACATCCTTGCCCCTAAAATAAATCATGTGCCTTTCAGCCGGAGCAAACACACAGCACCTACCAGGACTGTCTACACAGGCTGCAGCCTGCAAACGAGACACGCACAGTTCTCAGATCACAATCTAACACACATCCTTGTGTGTACACACACACACTAAGGGACACCCACAGACAACAGAGGAGGACAATCCTCTGAAGTACCCTGGGAACTGAGCAGTGCTGGCTCACCTCAGGCTCTGAATAACTGGATACCAGCTCTGGCCCAGCGTAGGCCCTGCCTTGCCTGTCACTCGTCTTGCTGCTGGCTGGCCCAGTATACTGTAACAGAGAATAGGAGGCAGTGTGGGGACAAGGGGGACTGGAGCTCATCAGAGGGGTTGACTCAGTCCTGCCTACTCCCTCAACGCTGTGGGTCTGGCACTCTGCACAGGTGGAAAACGGAAGAGGGTGAGTGGGTAATCATGAGGGTGTTGGCCCCCATTCTGCCCACACAAAAAAAGCACAACCCACAACTATGGCCCTCTTACCAGCCTGTCGTGTGTGGTTTTTTGAGACTGTCATCACACAGTTTCAAGCAGAGCAATGAGAAACGCAGACGGGGAGGAAGAGGAAAGAGAAATACAAAACAGCAGGACTCGTACCCACTGAATTCAAGTAAATACAGGCTGAAAGCTCCGCGAAGAGGCGAAGACCTTCAGAGGGAAGAAGTGTTTTGGTTTCATGGTGGACCAAAAATTTATTCTGAGACTACAAAGTCGTGAGCAAAATTTAATGTGTCACGGCGGTTAACTAAATATGAACAAATACATCGTACAGTTTGTCTGTTTACTTCTGCATCTTCGCCGGTATGTGTACCCAAATGGAGAGTGAGCAAACACCAAAAACCAACTGACACACAAAATGATTCACATGGCGCGACTGAGGAAGCAGGCCGACAAATTCATTTTGACGCTAACTCGACCTTGACTCTTACCAATCTGTCAAAAGCCTCACCCCTCTCTGGCATTATCCGCACAGCGATATTCTTTCCTTCCGTCTTTAGAGGAACGTCAGTGTTGTGAGCGTCTAAGCTGGAAACGGGGCCGCGGTTGTTTTCTTTGCAAAAGCACCTGTCTAAACAGCAGCAAAGCCAAGGGCAAGTCTCGCCTGTCAGCGTTGGTGACAGCTCCGGACAAAAATTCAGCAGAGACAATTCCTAAGACGTCCACTCAAGCGAAACAATGCACGTGTGCTGGAATGACCCCAGCTGTGCTGCCTCACTCTCCATTAAGTCTCAGTGTTGTTTGCAGTGGCTCTGCAACAGACAGACAGGGACAATTAACAACACCTAGAGGAAGATAAAATGCAAGATATTCGCGGATAGATGCAGTCTTTGTTTCGTCTCTGTGGTTTCGAATGCACATAATCCTCCTAAACACACCCGCGGTTTCAGTGACATTGACTCAGCGAAAAAAGAAAAAGAAGCTAAACCCAAAACCAGAACCCTCTTACAGTTGTGTGACAGCAACAAAAGGTTGGACTATTTAAGTGATTAATTAATACAGCTTACAACCATTTATAAAGCCGTTTGTATCATCTGTCCAGAGTGGATTTAGGGGCTGTTTCAGAGAAGATTTACTGAACAAAGACCAGGTGGCTCATTAGCTACCAGAGACTTAAGTTAGTCTGTATGGAGGGGATCTCTGGGGTGGTCAAGTTTCAGTCCTTATGCTTAAATTTCAACACATGGATCCTTAATCTGTAATGTCCTCATCAGCTTTAGCCCCGTCGCCATCATCTGCCGCTCATATGAGCCTCCGGGGCCTGTTCCAATAGGTTTGTGTTAGCAACGTGGAGTGAAAAATTGCAGTGAAACCAAGGCCCAAATGTGGTAATAAGATAACAAAGGCTGAGTAATGAGAGGGCTTGAACACATTCATAGAGCTCGTATTTTGGTAAAACTATACTACTCAAACTTAACATAATTTGCTAATTCAGGGCTTTTGAAGGACTCACCAAATTATATTTTAATACCACAGAATGAAAAGTGATTTCACAGGAATTCCAACCAAAGTATTAAAGTCTGATGGAAAACCTGAAGGGATGACATGGCCTGGAATGATTTATCATTATATCACGTTTTTCAGTACTTCCCAGCAGTAGAAAACAATTATTCCCTGAAGATATAATTAAATAAACTAATGTGACCTGGACCCGTATAAGCAGCAGACAATGGATGGATTAACCAAATGAAATTTATTTATGTAGGGGTTCTGAAGACTTCTAAAGATCTGCATACTCTGTAATTTAAAGAAATGAATAATTCCATGAAGAAAGTTTTCCATGTAGCATTTTTATTTAGAAACACAAAACTGTGTCGCTGTAAGAGGTCAACTAAACATTCACTTTAAACTGTACATTCTTGTTTTTTGAAGCGTACATTTTCTTTACATGATCAGAATTTACAGGATGCATTCTGATCATTTCTAATCAATGAAAGGAGCTTTGAAATGGAGCGGAGGTTGCCTTTATTGTACAAACACATATTTGAACATATGGCAGATATTTCAGTAGGTGGACACAACATTAAAACCCATCATGCCAACATGTACTATCATGTAGAAACAAGTCTAACAAAACTGGTTAAACGGACAGTATCTCGGCTGTCTCTAACAATACACACTGTCAAACAGGCTCTTAAAATGTGGTCAAAATGAAGATCCTATGAAGCATTTCATGCCTCATAGCCATTCTTCAATGCAAACTTCTGTTCTATAACGGACAGTTGAATAAGGCTATGTGGAGACCTCTACTTAAATGTTGTACATCATTCACTTCAGGTCACACTCAGCTTGACTCTCAGCTACTTCCTTCCTGAGTCATATTCATCGATCAACACTTTATCAACCCGGCATCTGAACTGTCCTCTAACAGGACGAACCCAGGAATGTCACATGATGTGAAAATGTAAAGCTAAATGATCAAAATGCAAATGAAGACTGTAGAAGAAGAAACGTGTGGAGAACGGAGATGCTATTTGAATATAATCTGAAGAACAAAGAATATAAAATGCAAATCCTGATTTAAGATTGCAAAATTGAAATATTTCTATGGAAAAAAACAGTACACAGTTCACATCACAGCACTGCTAGTGTGAGCCTCTAATTGGCAAATTGAAAACAGATTCATTTTACTACAGCATTTTAATGCCTATTTCCCTCCTGTTTAACTGAGGAGCACCACAGACATGAAAGAATATCACAAACAAACATATGAGAGAGCGTTTGGGTTCACCTCCCTGTTTATGTCCCATTAACTCTTACACTGATCCACTTTGCAGTTGTAGGGACAGAGATTGGACAGGTGTTGATGGTGTTATCTTCAGAAATATACTGGAGCTTATCTAATCATTGAAACAAACCTACCTAACAGCAATGGCAGAGGAAAATATACTGTACTTATATATAAAAATATCTGAAATGACCAAAGTGATTGATTACAGCAGTTGTCTTTCTCCTTCAAACAACCAGCGTCATTCTAACACATAAATCAAGCAATCGCTCAAATATATTTATTTAAGATGAATCATAGAAATAAAATGATAGCTGCGTGTAAACTTGAAAAAGTGGAGGTCCCGTTTGCTTTTTTGGTGAACCGCCCAAAAAAATCGCTCCTGCTAAATATCCAAACTACAGGCCAAGGCCTCGAAACCACGCAGTCTGTTCTTCATCTCACCCATACAACTGACACACAGGAATACAGAGAACACACCCTGAACACATTTCATCCAGTCACCCCAAAAATCCTGAAAGAGAAATACTGACTGAAGACAATTTTACATTTTTAAGTGTGTGTGTTTGTGTTTGTGTGTGTGTGTGTGTGTGTGTGTGTGTGTGTGTTGGACGGGGTCACTGCACCACACACATGGAGCTGCGAGGGGGGTTGACTGTCCTGGCCACGGTGTCCTGACTGTAGTTCACGATGTCTGCTTTCACCACACGCTGAGAAGGTGGAAAGACAGATAAACACACATAGAATTAAAAAGCTCCACTGAAGCCACAGATACATTTTACAGCTTAACAAGGATTTCTAGAGAGTGAGAACATGTGCTTTAAATACACTGAAATAAAGCCTTCAATCTGAAGAATATTTACTTTATTAAAGCAATAGTTCAGGAATAGACATTTTGGGAAGTACTTTCTTGCTTTCTTGCAGAGATTTCGATGAGAAGATCGACACTGCTCTCATGTCTGTACGCTAAATATGAAGCTACAGCCAGCAGTGGGTTAGCTTAGCTTAGCATAAATAATGGAAACAGAGGGAAACAGCTAGCCTGGCTCTGTCCAAAGGTAACAAAGTCCATCTATCGACATCTCTAAGCCTCACTTATTAACATAAACTTAAGTGTAAAAACTACAAGTTGCAGTTTTTCAGGAGGTTATGTGCCAGAATATTTGCCAGGCAACTAGCAGAGACTCCAAGATGTGTTTGTGCTGAGCTAAGCTAACCAGCTGCAGGCTGAACCTTCATATGTAATGCGCAGCCATAGAGTGGCATCAACCTTCTCGTCGTCGAATTAAAGCAAATAAAACATGTTTTCCAAAAAGATCCCTTTAACATTTATTAGTACATGGCTCGAAATCCATGCAATGATTCAACACACTGGTTCAAAGCCGGTCATGAGGCAGCTCAACTCACATATAGCTTAGATTCCTACGACACTTTAGTAAAAATACTGTCAACTCTATGATAAGACAACAACAGAGGAGGTGTGATGAGGTTCTATTAGTCTGATGTGTTTCTCTACATCCTCTATCACAGGCACCAAATACATCCACCATGACTGTGATATTTACTACGACTACAAAGCAACTGTTTTGCTTTCTAAAGTCTATGACAGATCTACTGAATATATCTGTGTAACTGCAGAGACATACTTCCAACTATTGAACAGAACATATTTTGCTTTGCTGGTTGTTCTCTTGTCTAATTGGTCCTTCATCCTGTGGGTAGTCCACCAGCTCAGCCTTCACAATCCTCTGAGCAGTGTCACCACGTCACAACAGTGGAGAGACGGAGGTAAGCGAAACGACAAGGACCAAGGCATGGGAGAGGATGATGAGAGGATGAAGAGTGAGATGAACAGAGAAGCCAAGTAGGGTGAGTGCAGTGAATAGGAAAGGATGGGGAGAAGGGCATGGAGTGAGAGAAATCATAAGAAATGTAAGAAACAGGCAAAAAAAGTGACATCAATGTGTACAGATAGCAAGAAAAGCCAAGCCAACAAAGTGTGGGTTGTGAAAAATCCATCTTTAAGCCAGAATTACTGATGTAAAATTGAACAATGACCCAAAAATCTCTTGTTGAAAAAAAGGAAACATCATTAAATAATGTAAATTAGGGCTGTAATGTACAATTCTCATTCTCACTATTGTTTAAATCCAATTTTTTTCAATTAATTGTTAAAAATCATGAAAAACGCCCGTCACAATGTCCCAGAGCTCCATGCAATGGTTTTGTCTGACCAACAGCCCAAACCCCCTAAATAATCAGTTTATCGTGTAAGAAAAAATTGCAAAACTCAGCTTTGACAAGAAGAATCCAGGACATGTTTTTGCTTGATACGTATTTTTTAACAATTATTACAATTATCTATCTACTAACACATTAATCGACTACTTGTTTTGGCAACACAGTAAATACTTTGCAGCTTCCTCTGCTACTGTCCATTCATAAATGATCATCGATAGAACCAACGAAGAAATAAAGGTTGTTGTCAAGTTGTGCTTGATGTAAATCCCTCATCATTAAAAGGGGGGGATTTGCAAATATAAAGCAACCTGTATTTGTGCCTCTGTGTTCTCTAGCTGCTTTACCCAATTTTTCTGACCAGTGTGCAGCAACTCCAGCTACTTTATGAGCATTATGAAGCTGTACTATAAGTTCTGACTGTTGGAATATTCCATTTGGGCAGCTGTTAAGTTTTAGGAATCCCTCAGATTGGGCCTGAGTGGGAATTCATGTTTGTATTAGCCGACGTTCGCTCTCAGCAGTGCTGGAATCTTTGCTGTATAACCACCGAAGAACAGACCACATGGCTGAATAGCAGGCCCTGGTTGGCTGTCTGATTAACGAGCTGCCGAAGCCCGGTGTCGGAGTCAGTGAGTGATCCGTGGCCTCGCTATCTGATCCGACAGACAGAGGACCATGACGGAGAGGGCTGCCAGGCAGATATAATACTGTCAGGGGTTGTGACCCTCATGTTCGGCTCTCTAAAGCTGACAGCTGATAATGAGGCTTTGCTGGCCCCACGGCAAGACCCAGAGCTATGACCTGCTCAGAGCCTCATCTCTGTCTCCATGACACAAACTCCATGTGTCATATCTCCAACATTATAAACATTATTGTCTTTTAAGAATGAGTTTGACCTCACAGAATACCTTTCTGTAGACCAAACTGGAACTGAGTCAATTAGTCAATGAAGAGAAGTTTAGTCTGCAACTATTTTAATGATGTCAAAGGCCGTTTAGTTTTAGCTAACTAAAGTAAAACTTGATTTTACATCATTTTAAAGTGAGTATCTTCAGGTGTTGGACTGTTGCTTAAAACTTTTGAGCAGGTCGTCTTGGGCTCTGTGATTAGCAATCGTACATTTTGTAGATCAAACCAGAAACTGATTGGGAAAACTGTCAGATTAATCAATCATGAAAATAATACTTGACTGCAGACAACACAATGCATGTGTTTGAAATCTATTTATCATCATCATTTTTGTTGTTGTAGAACTTCTACATATATTGATGAGGAAAAAGAAAACAAATAAGTCTCTCACGCAGTCATGGAAATTAAAATACAGCCACCTAATCACATTTTAGAAGTGTACAGGTACTGAACTGTAAGTCTTCATTTCACATGTATTTTAGGGTTCATTAGATACGTTGGCTGAGCACAAAAAAGTAATCTTTCCTCCTGCAATGAGCTTTGGCCACCATAATGAGGTCATTACCTTACTGTTGGGACGCTGTGTAAAGCATACATAAAACAAAAATAAATGGATTAGCAAATGATCACAGTCTGATCATTTGCTAATCCTTTTTCACACATACTCAATTGAAAGCAGTGCAAAGATAATATAGTTAATGTTTGACCTCATCAACTTCACTGATTTTTGTAAATTTATGCTCATTCTGAATCTGATGCAGCAACACGTTTCAAACAAGTTGGGACAGGAGAAACAAAAGACTGGGAAAGTTGTGGAACGCTCCAAAAACACCTGTTTGGATCATTCCACAGGTAAACAGGCTTATTGGTAACAGGTGATCGTATCATGATTGGGTATGAAAGGGGCATCCTGGAAAAGTTCAGTTGTTCACCATGTTGTGAGACATGTGATTGTATAAAGGCTATTACTGCATGTGCATTAGAGATTACATAAACTCTTCATAAACACAGATCATTTACAAATGATTGCATTCTGTTTTTATTCACGTTTTACACAGCGTCCAACTTCTTTGTAATTGGGCTTGTTAGATTTAAAAAAAGCACTTAACACTGTCAAGTATTTCTGTCAACTAGCTGTAGCCTTCTTCCATGAAGAGCCAATTGTATCTAGCTGCTCACACTGCTTGATTAACCTGGATTAAAACACTCAGCTTTATTGACAGAGTTATCAAGGGAGGGCAGGAAGAAGAAAGTAGATGGACAGCTCCATTAGCCGATAGTCATTTTCAGTTAGTCAGCAGAAGTGTTAGTGATGGGAGAGGGGCTTGAGAATCTGGCCTGTCCTTCCCTTCTCTGAGGGCCCTGACCTCTCTGTAGCCCCCAGGCTCATCAACCACTACCCAGCCAGTGTGGCTCCAACCGGCCATATCAGACCCAGGATTAATGCCTGTGGGGGACGTGACCTTGTAAATCCTACAGCTGCCAACACCGGGCACCTTGGTCTGGCTGGCAGGCTGAGATGCTGTTTTGGCCCAAAACGGTGGGAGATAAACCAAATAAATCAGCCAGCCAAACCTAACCTTCTCACCCCTACAACTGCCTACCTTTAACCCCTGACTTCACGCACTAATGTGGTCAATGTGGGTCTATTTACAGATGGGCAGTGTCAGTGGCAGGTAGACCATCGCAGGAGGCAGACGTAACAAACTTGTGTTTACATATCAAAAGGTCCTTTACAGTGTGTGGTGACCTCCACTAACCTAACACACTCACTCTGACCTCCCTTAGGTTCAGGAGTAGCATTACACATACTGCTAGCAGAGAAGACCCCATAAATATCGCCAGCTACTTTTACTTTTTTACCAAGCAATTATAAATTCATGAACAATGTGATCTCTCCACAGTGGCTGGCTTATTGCAGTTAGGAGCAAAATGCATTTGAAGTGTGGCTTGTGTAGACATATTTCTGACATTTCAGAGAGAAACCTTGATGCGGTTATGGCTCACCTGGGACTGCTCTATTTCTGCTTTGTTTAGCTTTACACCAAGAATCTCAGCAGCCACTCTCTGGAAACAAAGGTACACCTGGAGAAAGAGGCAACAAGTGAGATAGAAAAATGTGGGTCCACATTTTTACTGTGACTTAATGAATCAGCTGATACTAACCGAGTCCCCTGTCTTGGCCGATACAAACTGACTGATGAGGCCATTCTCTTGGCAGAAACGCTGGTGTTTGTCAGCCTTCACTGTCCTCATGTGCTCCAGGTCGACTGTGGACGAAACACAGCATGACGTGAGAAAACTTACAAAAGATAGATAGATTTATACGGTGGTTATGTAGCACTCATGCAGGGTTAACTGTCACGTATCTGAACATAAACAGAAAAGATAACTGTTTACACTTGAGTTAAGATGGAAGGGGATCTGCCTAGTGTACAAGAATAGTGCACATAAAGGCACGTGAAAACAAAGCATAATTCAGTTGTTATGTTGCTTTCAAACCCAGCTGCGATCTACTAACTGTTGTATTTTTTAATTTATGGAGGGATGCATTTCAGGGAGTTTGAGAGTGGAAATGATCAATTCAGTAGCCCCGAGCCTCCATTCCCGGCTGGTATTAAAGCTTGATCTGACACATTCCTCAGTGTAAGCCTAGTACAGTTGAACCCTGAAGCCACGAACCTCTATTTGACCCGAAACAGACAAACCAGCCCAGCTGTGGAGAAATGCTTAAGAAACAATGCGTGAATGACCGAAGTCTTGAGGCTACACTCACAGTGAGAGTGTAGATGGAGAAAACAGTTTGACTTATGAGTGTGCCGGCCTCTAAGGTGGGCACGCAGGCCCAAGAACTGGGACTGTCACCTTCATGCTGATTTACTGTGAGCACACAATGACAGCACCTTCCTTTTTAGCTATTGTGATGTGCATCTGACTCCTGTGCAGTGATACTAGGCGCTTTGCTTCTCTCCTTCCTCAATAAGGGGTCATGCTAGGGTCGATGAGGAAGGTCACCCGGGGGTCTTGCTGCTGAAAGCAATAGCTTTGCTCTTTATTTCTGGCTTTGTGCAGAAAGGCGGCAACGCCCGGTATCTGGTGCATACATGTCTATGGTAGCTGGAGGAGGTCGGGCTACTGTACGGTGTTGCATTTCTCTCGTCCCCCCGAGTTTTACTCTTTGTGTGAGGTTTCATTGAAGTTGTCAAGGATTTACCCCGTTCTCATGCCCCTTAGTGTGTGTGTGTGTGTGTGTGTGTGTGTATGGAAGGGAGGGGGATAAAGCCAGAAGCAGGGAAAGAGAGAGACAGATACATAGCAAGTAAGAAATGTAAACACTGCACTAATCTCATATTATTAAATCTCAGTAAGTCATATGACCCAAAAATGTTAAAGGCCAAAAAAAAAAAAAGAAAAACATTTGGAAGGAATCATTTTAGACTAAAACGAATATTACCGTCATCATAAGTGACATATAAACACAAACCTTTCTGGGCAAGGGCAGACACTTTTACAACTACTCAATGTCCAGGGCAGACTGTCATGTCTGTGCCTGTGCATAAACATAGCTGTCTCATAGGCGTCAGCAGGTTATTAATTCCAGTCATTAACAGCAGAGGTACCCAGCATGCTACTTGAAGTAAACACTGCTAATCCTTTGGATCCTGCACACTTGGGAAAGGTTATCAATCATGTGTCACAGTCAGATTAGCCAACATTAACATAGTGGCTCAGGAGCTGAGGAAGGCACGTTACTGTAAGTGAAAAAGGTGTACAAGTGAGTGACTTCTCTGAAATTTGCCTGTAGGTATGTACCGTGTATCAAGGCGAGGGGCTTTTATAACTAGGTCACAGAGAAAATTCTGAATTTCCATTTTCTTCTTAACACTTAAGGTTAAAGTGCTCAAAAAATTTAACAACAATTCAATGACTTTTAATTCAATTGGTCAAACTTTACAATCATATGATGATTGAAAGTCTCAGAACATCAACGAAATAGACCTTGTGGTGAGATTACTTTGTCAACATCTATTCTAATAGATAACTATACCGATATGCATAAAAACACAATCCTAATATTTGTGGATGTTCGTTTACATTTCATCATTTGTGAACAAATACGTAGCTCCATTTAGTCACAAAATAATACTGTAGGTCGGCCTACGTTCTCACACAAAAGAATTTTGCAGCATGTGGCATCTGTCTGTAAACTAAAGACTAATCCCACAGTTTTAGTGTTTTGCTTCATTTTTCTCCCTAATGTACCCATTTCTACTTATCAGGTCAAAACAATCTTCCTCTGATGATCTGGTTTCCCTCTGTTTCTGTCAAACTGTACATCAGCTTAACAACCCCTAGGAAGTGACTGCAAACACGAAATAAACTGTTTAGGCCTCCGAGTGCATAGAGATAGTGGAAGGGATCATCACTCGTCAAGAGCGATGGCCCTCCCTCGCTCTGGTCACCATCAGTGTTTATTTAAAAGGTCTGCCTGTCATTGTGGTGAATTACTAGACAACTGTTATAGATTAATATCTGGCGAATAAATTAGGCTTTTACCGTAAATAACTGGTTTGTTACTGCGGTGACCTATTACATAAATGGGAACGCAACCAAATGAGAAGAAAATATGGATGTTCTCCACAAGTTAGTGTCTGTGGGGATGTCAGCTTAGCTCCTCCATGGAAAGAATCCTCTCACTGGCAAACCTGATCATCCTGAAACCAGACAGACTTGGAGAGGTTTTTTATGTCACTAAAACACTTTAAATTAGTAAGGAGGTTGGATTTTGGTTGGACAGAGCTGCCTAAAGCATGCTTTTAAACCAATACTCCTGCTACATCACCTTCTCCGAAAAGAAGGCAACCAACTGCCAATGACTGAAATGAAAAAAGTAAAAAACTATTAAAAATAAGTATGTTAATGAGTACCCCGGTTGTTGTGCATACAAACACCTTATCATGGTTTGGAGAAACCTGGATATGTTAGCTGGAGTACTCCTGGATACTGTGGCATGTAAACACCTCATCCAAGTTTCTGAACATTCTCTGTTGGTGGACAAATGAGTGACTGAGATATTGAGGAATCAAGACACACCTGCAAACACATGATCAGAAACTCGGATACAGTTTAACCAGGTCTCTCATGTTCCATGTACCAAATAAGATCAATACCAGGATAAGACTAGAAACCAGGATACTAATACGCATGGAAGCGTACTCTATGTAACTTTTGAAGGAAGCAATATCATGTTCTTCCTCTTAAAGATGAAAACACACTTCACCTTAGTTCAGCAGTGGTGGTTGGTGTAAGAGCCTCACTTGATCTGTATAACCAGCTGATATTGGTGGCTAATGAAAGCTACTGTTAGCAAACTTGAGGTAGGTATTGCTTTATAATGGACATTACTGAGTCAGTTTGCTGACTATATTACTCTTTTGTCCCACAATTGCGTCTTTATTTAAACAGGGACAATGCACAAAAACATTAAACTTATAAAAAACAAGGAGAGATCGCACTTTCTCGTTTCAACTGAAGTAAAGTAACAGACCTGTTTCATATCTTTTGCAAAGTAACTGCCACTGTGGCCATAAGTGACAATTACTGGATAATTCTAAACCATAGTGTTGGCCACCATAAGCAACTGGTTTTTATTGACAAATACAAGTTTACATTTCAAGATTTGTGCTAT
This sequence comes from Chelmon rostratus, assembly GCF_017976325.1. Taxonomy (NCBI): domain Eukaryota; kingdom Metazoa; phylum Chordata; class Actinopteri; order Chaetodontiformes; family Chaetodontidae; genus Chelmon; species Chelmon rostratus. The sequence continues at coordinate 20,875,829 of NC_055666.1, forward strand.
TTCTTCTTTTAGAAAGTTACACTCTCACTTTGAAGCAGAAAATTTACACCAAAAGCAAAAACTTGCTGGCAACGTACCTTTAATTTCCAGACACATTCTATTGTTATTCTTATTGACACAGTAACAGGCCAAATGTGGACAATGTGAGAATTCAAGGGTGGATTTTTTCACCAACACATGTTGCCAAGGCAAAACAATAAGCTAATAGCTCCACATCGGCTCAACAGCCTGAAATCCTACACTGCACTGTGTGATCCTCAGTGGGCTTTTAAAAACTGTGCTGTGATAACAGAGACACCTACTTACTGTTCTACCGAGTCGGCTGCTGGGGACCAATTGGAACAGTTTACCCAGCGAGCAACAGCCAGAGAATAAGCTTGACATAACACAGTTAATTGCCGGCAGCCTCGTTTTAAACTAAACAGCAGTTGGTGCAGTGGGGAGTGTGAGGGCTGAGGGTGGAATGTGTGAACTGCATACGTGTCTATGTGTCTGTGTGTGGTAGGAATGGTGGGGCGTGTGTGTGTTGTGAGACTTGGGGCTCTGAGGGGTCATATCACATTAAGTGAAAGTTACAGGGCTGAGCCTAATCAACCCCAGGGGAGAACCTATCACTTCCAACATTACCTCACACTGTGCCTTTAAGACCCTGTTAAGAGGGTTTGCCTCAGTTTCCCCTCAATGATGACCATGAGCCAATTCAGACTGTATAGTGAGGGCAAGGATTACCAAACCAAGTCCAACTCCTAATGAAATGACTTACAACTGTCTGAGCAAATTGTTCACCAGGCTCCACTAAGTTTGAAAAAAAAACAAAACTTTTCTGTAGTTCTGACATTGAGTGGAGTTTTGTGAGTCTCTACTGCTACATTCTTCGTGATTTGAAGCAGAAAAAGTGCCCTGGTTACTCACAGCAGCCTTTAACATGAATGCATCAGCCCAATGTCCATGTTGGACTGTATTTATTACAATTTATTGACATTTGTTACCAAACTTAAACCATTCACTCATAGTTGTGCTTTTATTCTAGAGTTGGCTGGTTGTCTCTGTCCATATATCAGAGTCATTGGTGTAATGTTTATCTCTAAAGCCATTCTGAACCAACATCTGCCACATCTCTGCAAACTCACTTGAGAGTCCATCTTGCATTCATTATCTCAGATCAGAAGACAGTTCCTTTTACTCTGCAAAAGGAATTTAAATAGAAGAATTTGACATCTCTCACTGGTTTCAAGACTATTGTAAATTCTATGGTAATGTAGATGACTCCTTTATTACTTGTTTCTGTTGCTCGTTGTAGTCTTAGTATTACCGGTTTTCAGGTATTGTTTTGTCTGCTGATTTGTGCGGTTTTATCCAAAACTTTTTGTGTCTGTGTTGACCAGGGCCTCCTTGTAGAAGAACTTGGGACTTAATTGGTTTAATATAGGTTGTCCACAGTTACTGTCCATACTAGTGGACCGATCAGCCTAATATTTTCAGTGCACATTTGTGACTGTATGGTCAAGGACCTCTCAAGGTTGCTGTGATTTCCAATTTTTTTCAAAACTTATTTTATTGACTGCTCTTTTTTATACCACCATTGACTGCTGATCTCATGTGGTGTGACTTGCCTCTTTACCGGCAGGTCACACCACATGAGATCAAAAACTGCTTCAGACACACCTGCTGGTAGTGATCTGAATCTGCATGTAAGCATAAATCATTAATCTGCCATCCACCCAAGTGTAAACCCACCATTTCATCATCCACTGATTTTTGGACAACTGTTTTGAAGCCTCGAGTGTGGCATTAGGGCCCAGAAGCTACCATATTTGGCCAAGAAGGTGGAGCTAAGGAGGATACACATTGCTGCACCTCTATCCTGATTGGATCTGACTGAGAACCTGAGGACTTGCTGTGATAGCAACCTGTCAGTCACAAGGTAGCCACACTCTAAAGCATACCTTGCTCTATGGTCTATTTTACTCTAAACGGGACCATAAGTTACAAAAACACTGTGTAACATAATCTATTTCTCATTGCAGTTAGTAGACTGTCTTACAAAACAATGTCATGGCCCCACCACCATCCTGAACTATGTCTAAAATGCCCAATAAAAAAATGATTGACATTTGGACACTTTGTCATCTAAGTTAATATTAAACTGCAGGAGTCTGAAAAAGGAGCAGAATAATTTTCCCTAAACATCTGATAGTGAACAGGTAAGATTAATTGCAAGTGACGTTTTATTTACCCTTAAATTTTCCGGTACCAGACACAGGGAAACCTTTACTAGCTTAAAAAGTCAGCGAAAGTATAATGAATCATTCTATGTGATGTCTGATTAAATTAGGCATTGATTTAACTTTCACAGCACAAGTGCCTAGTAAAACAAAATGACTAGAATTTATGTGAAGCATTTAAATGACTGGGTCCAACTGGTTTACATGACTTGGAGAGAGCTCATAAAAACTGAGCATTTTTAAATATGAAGGATGTGATAAGTCTCTATTTAAATGTCTGTATTAAAATATAGACAACATAATGTAAATGCAAACAATAACTACTTTCCCCCCCTTCAAAAAAGTACTGGATGTTTCCCAGTTTCGTTTTTGTTTCTGAAATACAGTATCACACAGAAGTGTCACTGAAAATGTTGTGTTTTCTTTACTCTTAGGCACTGTGCAGGTATTCAGAAGTCAAGTAACCATGCAAATGGCACTCTTGCACATTTCGTTAGACCTTAACAGTGTAGGTATTGTTTACAGGAGGCAATGTTTATTTTCTGAGGACTGGATCGTCTAAATTTAATGCAAAAGTACCTGAAACTGAAAATTATTTTAATATTGCATTTGGCTTTAATAGATCCTTACAATTGAGGAAATCATAATTCCTGCATCATTACAGTTGCATAATATTTCAGCAATCTGTAGCCAGTTCTATACTGCTATTGATGACGTTGCATAACTGGATGTATGAGAACTCAACTTGTGGAATAATTAGAAATAATTATCAGTATATTAAAGCTCGAGGGTAAGTTAATAATATTATCATGACTTTTCTGAGTGAGTACAGACAGATGAAGTGCTGTTAGTAGCCTGGTGTTGTCGAGGTGAGCGGGGCCCGTGCAGGAGTCCTCGGGGGGATCCTGACAGAGACAGAGCGCTCTTTGTACTGCGGCGCCCCTGCCCCGGTGGCCTGAAGCAGGCCAGGACCGTCAGGGGACTCGCTTTCCACTAGGTCAGAAGTGTTCTGTCGACAGCTCATTGATCACAGCTCATCTTGTCATTTGATCGTTCTTCATGAAACGACGTGCAGACACACGCACGTGCAAACACATGCTCATACACACACATGCATTCACACTTAAAAACATAATCAGATACTCCATGGCGGCTAGTAAAACAATGTGGTCTTCCTCCTGGTCAGGGAATGTAAAGCAGAGTGTCTAGCAGTAGCTCTACAGGCAGGGAGAGAGCTGGAGTGCCGGCTGTCACTGCTACAGTAAAACATGGGGCCGAGGGCCTTGCAGGCTGGGTTAACAGGCTCCCAGGACTCGTGAAAAGTGAACAAAAGGCCCAGTTCTGAGCCGACCGCACAAGACGCTGCCCGGGGTTTCACTGGCCATGTCCTCCAAGCTCTCCTGTCGCTGTTAAACTAAGTGGTCTTTTATGGGCGAGCAGTAATACATGCCTCTGCGAGCCGGCAGCACAACTATGAGCTATAATAATTATACGGAGCACAGGGGAGCTTTCGTAATTGTACGCATCGCATCACTATAAGTCTATCTATAATTATAAAGTCTTCCTATGAGCAATGATGCATTCAACTGGCCTACATACTCAACTTCAAGCCACAGCAGTGAACTGTTGGATGGAAAGTGAGTTCTCCTCACGACTGCCTGAGCAAACACTGAGGCAGGAACAGGGTGCAAAGACAGTGATGTAATATTTCACACCACAAAAAAGTAGATTTAGCAAAAAAGGAGGGAAAAGTTATGTTGATGTTTCACATGTATTTATAATATATGCCTGTGGATCCAGATCAATCGGTTATTTACCCAACCCTGTGTCAGCAAGGCCCCTTTCCAGGAATTCCTCCATATCAATGTTGTGGAGCAGCGGAGAAATAAAGTACAGCCTGAGCGTGATGAGGGTTCCAGGCTGCACTCAGGTCAGGTGGCTAAGCTGTGCTGTGCAACTCAAATGGCCCATGACTTACCACACAAGAAGGTATGAGAAGACTGATCATCTACTGCATGTGCAACAATATTTGCTTTATGGATGGCTAAAATGAATGAGGACTTTCCATGTTTCGACAGGCATGAGAGTCAAGAGGGATGAGAGTGGGGACCAGAGCTGGGTCAAACAGTTGTTACAATTAATGTTAGCATTTAGTCCATTTAGCAAGGAGTACCAGGTTGGCACTCGTTGCATTGCTCTGTGTGGGAACGACCACCAATCAGCCACCTGAGTAGGCTTAAACAAACCTTAGAAAGTATTTCTTAATCACACGTCTCAGCATCTGCAGCTGTGATTTTACACCGACTTATCAGCCGCAGTGTAATACAGCTGTAATTCTTCATTCATCCCTCCATATCCTTGTTGTAACCTGAATCTCTATTTCCCATCTTTTCCAGACGTACAGAAAGACAGCAGGCTACAGTCAGTGCGGTTACTGAGACAATTTGATACACATGTCTGTTCTGACCCTTTACCTTCAATAAAATGTGAAGAGAAACAGGAAACACTGGATTTGCTGTAAACTGTAAACATTCCAGATCTTAACCCAACCATACACCATGCCTTACTGTGTCTATATACTGTATATATAATGTTTTACAGTGTCGAATCTGCGGTCGCGCTACCCACAGTGCAAAACAGACACTGCTGACGTGTTCATCCCTTCTATCTGGGGAGGGGTGAGGGTGCCAGGGTAAGAGTACTGGGCTTTTGTCCCACCACATGTCTATTGTGGCTAAACCTTTCCCTTGGGGGCAATTAGGACCTTTTAGTTTGTTGTAAGAGGACCTAAGTACGAGTGGGTTGAGCCAGGAAAAACATTTTTGAGCTAAACCAAAAACAGAAGCGCATTGAGCTCCTCTGCGCTCCTGGACTTCTGAGCATCTCTCTATTAAGAAATGTGCAGGCCTGCACTGAACAGACAGGAACTGTGGCAGCTTTACAGGGGCAGGGAGGTGACGGGGGTGAAAGAGCTGTGGAGGGGGAAGGCTTCAACTCCACCTGAGACCTTGCCAAGAGGCCAAACAGCTCAAGACCAACAATGTTGGTGGCAAGGACATGCTTCATGAGAATCAAGAGTTAGGAGAGATCCATGTTTCGCTTTAATTTTCACATGGCTGAATGGAAAACTGGGGAGAGAGAAGTGCGACGGGTAACGGTATGCGGTGAGATCTGCCGTAGCGTGCAGAAAGCAAACACATGCATGTTGTTTAACACAACAGAGACACGGAGCCAATGAAAAGACATTACTGTAAGTAAAAGCAGCTATAGCAGAAGTGTTAGTCTACACATGTGAAAGATAAGCGTTAAGAGTAGGTCTAAGTGTGCGACTGAAAGAGTTAATGTTTGCACAGGGATGAAAATGAATGTGCATGTGTGTTTGAGAGATGGTGCAAGATAGGGAGTCAGAGGAGAAAGGAAGAGGAAAAAGAAACAGAGCAGAAGAGAAAGACAGGTAAGATGTAATTGAGTGTACAGATTGTCTTCATGCGGGGACTTTATCTCCCTACAGAAGGGAACGTTTCCCATGGCAGGCCTGAGTGGATCGTCAGTGAACAGTGTTAGAACCTCAGAGCAAAAAGCCATGAATGATGAGGAGGGGTTAAGAGAACTGAACCCATTTAAGTCACCCAAATAAGGGCTGTACAAGCCCATGATGGATGCTCCGGAGTTCCTGAGGGAGAGAGCGCTAGCAATGGGAAGGGTGATGGGTGGGGAGCAAGCAGGGGTCCTGTGATCCCCACTTAATAAAAACAAATTGGCTTGATAAACGACACAAGCTTAACGTCTACAGAGAAATATGTGTTCTGATGTCGCACAGTAACGTAAGACATTTTAAAATGGTGATGGCCTCATTCAATGATTATATGCGTATGTTACAACACACAACATTTTTTAAAATATGAATTAGGACTGCTAACAGTGTACAACATTTTTTCTATCAGTAACTTATGACAATCTCTGATCTAAAAGGCAAACAGTCACAAACAGGCCAAAAGCAGCTGGTATTAAGCAAAGAGCAACAAAATTGATCCTTGGAAGAGCTTTCAAAACACACTGCACTTATTAGTCTACTAAAAATGAAACACTTGAGTGGTGAGGAGATGACTGCACAACAAGCCAACATTTTTCTTGAGAGGTTCCTGTGTACCATACGGTGTTACACTGGGCTGCGCTGTAATAAACAGTTATAGTATGTTTAGACAGACCAAGAGCTTAGCATTCTTCCATTACCCGTGTGTTCCCAGAAACTCAAGTGTGTCGCTTTACCTCAGCGCACGTTTCTGTCTGTGTGTCTGTGTGTGCGCGGTCGTGCAGTTGCATAAATAATTGTGTGTCCTCAATAAAACATTTCATTGGCTTCCTCTCTGAATTGTTACAAGTGGTACCATTATTTAACACGAGGCTCTGGGCAGCATGTTGAGGGCATGGGGGTGCAGCACGCTGGTGCTTAACAAGCGCACTTAACCCCAGCCGGCCATGCTAGGCCAGAAGAAAGGAAAGGTTGTTCCCTAGCAGGGACATGGCACAGGAGGGCAGTCAGGCCAGGGTAAAGAGAGGAGGGGACAGCATCATTAATGAACCAGTCTGGTCCATAGGCTCAATTACCCTACACTGGGTAAAGAAGACAGTGTTCAAATTAAAGTAGAAGGCAGGCACAGGAAATTTAAGCTCAATGTATACAGTGCCACATGTCCTGTTAATAAGGCAAACAGAGTCGCATTTGATTGTAGCCTCGGTGTTGACTCTACGTTAAAAAGAACTTAATATTTTACAATACTGTCACAGATCTTTTTGCAGATGTAAAAAATCTTTCAGCTGCAAATACATAACTATGCTCTAGCCAGCAACTAAAGTCAGAACCACTATGCACATGACATCTCCAGCCTGTGTTCACCTTAAGTTTATCCAAGTGGAAATACTAAAAAAAAATCAGAGTGATGAAACATCACAATCTCCCCTAAGAAAATCCTCAGAGACATAAATCTGTGGTGTTTTTATAAGCTCCTTGTTATGTCTGTACTTCTATTTCGGTTGTCACAAACATGTTGCCTCACTCAGTCCAACATCATGGGAACCATTTAAAAGAGATCTAAACTCCGCTCCCTGAAGAATGCTGTGTATTCATATGCTCCGCTTATTGTTGATGTTTGCCAACTATTCAAGTTGGAGAAAAAACAAAAATGCTACAATGCAAAAAGTGAAATCTAAGTCAGATGAGATATCTTAAATCAAGACAATATACATATATTTTGTCTATCAAGAAAAGCTTTTTGTCCTTGATTATTTTAATAAAATATATAATAACTTCTTACTGCAATTTTATTACTAGTTCTGAGCAACGTAATGCTTGAAACTATAATTTCCTGAATTATAAATTTTTTTGGTCAACACTGATAAACACAAAACTGCTTTTGGCAAAGTCAAAATTTCTTTGTATCCAGATGTATGTACTTGTTTTTAGTTTGGCTGTACTACTATTAAGATAACTGTGGGGTCATTGAGACTAGATATTTTTAGTTGTTTAAAAAAAGCTTGGTAAGTCAAATTTTTTTCTGTTATTTTTTTCTGTTCTGTTGGCAGATATATTTTCGCTTACTTCAAGTTATGTTTGCCCCATTTTATAGCTTTTTTTCCTGTTTTTAAGAGCTGAGTTTTTGCAGTGTACAGTACTTAAAATGGTTAGCTCTTCAGAGAAAAAAAAAGATGAAAAAGTTAAACAAAAATGTACGTGTGGACATTTTCAGCTAGATAGCTAAACTCTCTTCAAGCTCCCTGAAAAAAGTCCATGGGAGGGTTCAGGGATTCATAAAGTCTCGCAAGGTAATTGATTGCTCCTTGCGGGGCAATCTGTGTGGGATTTTGTTTTTCTTTTTTCAGCCTATAGGAACAGAAAAATACACATGGGCCATTCTCAGCAATAGAGCCATTAGGGGGGGAATGACGAGTGTAGGGGTGAGGAGCGTGACAGCGAGATGAACACTACTTAAATATTACTGTACACACACTCACCCACACACCCAAAACCTAGCCTAAATACAGAGGCGCCCACCGTTAAAGCCGGGGCATTAGGAGATGCAACGGATGCAAAGACAAGAGAATCTGCTCTAGACAGGCGAATTAAACCGTGACCTGTGGTCCCTGTTGAGTAACATTAGCGAAAGCTTCCTGTGTGCAGGCACCACTCTGTTGACTGTTCATCATCGCCTGGGAAGGTGGACAGTCGCCATTACACACACACACACCGACGCCCCACTTTACAATAACATGGCGGCAGCCATGACTCCACATCTGTCAAGGGGATGTTTAAAAGAGTCATCATTATTACTCTTTATTTTGGAGATGGGTGGATGGGAGCAGGCTGATAGGAGGAGGGTCGTCTGGTTAACGTCGAGTTCATCTCCTTAACCAACGACTTGGGACAGGAGCGCAGGCTCGGGCTGGGGGTGGGGGGGCAGACAGGTTCTGGTTGGGAGGGGGGGCACAGATAAGCAGTGCCCGAGGTCCATTGGCCCAGTGATCTTAAATCATCGTCAGTCACTCCCCAGAGTTCACAAACATCAGCATTCCCATCGCTCCAAAACCTCACTCTCTTATCGACTGGCTTATCACACCTATCAGTTATCTGGCGCTCTAACAAACACGTCTGCTGCCATCAAACACTCACTCCCTCCATGCACAAACACTGACACGCAAACTGAAAAATGCCTTAGGGTGATATGAATAGAGAAAGACTCAGTCCAACAAATATAAGATGACCTAATTTCATTTGCAGCTACTTACAACTCTGATTCCAAAAACCTTACTGTGCAACATAAATAAAACAGAATGTAATCGTTTGCTAATCCTTTTGGACATTTACTCAATTGAAAACAGTACAAAGTATACAGTACAGTATATAGTATACAATATATTTAATCTTTGACCTCATCAAGTTCATTGATTTTTCTAAATATCTGCTTTTCCTGAATTTGATGCAGCAACACGTTTCAAAAAACTCCAAAAACACCTGTTTGGAACATTCAACAGGTAAACAGGTGATAGTATCATGATTGGGTATGAAAGGAGCATCCTGGAAAGGCTCAGTCATTCACAAGCGAGGATGGAGCGAGGTTCAGCACTTCGTGAACACATGATTGGATAAAGTATGTTACCGAATGGGACACTACTACAGGAACACTTTGTAAAACTGTTGTCGATAAACACAGTTCATTCACAAATGATTGTGTTCTGTTTTTATTTATGTTTCACACAGCATCCCAACTTTTTTGGAATCAGGGTTTGTAGTAGAATTAAAAATAAAGCAATTTCCAAACTTGACATACTGCAAAAGTTTTAGTACTGTAATGCTTCTTCCCTACTGAAAGGCAGGGAGCTCATGAGTGTCTGTGTGTTTATGTATGTGTAATTCTCACCTTTGTTTCCAATCAAGGAGACAACAGGCTGGATATCAGATTCCTCGTTGGCCTTCTTCACCATGCTGAACCAATCCTCCAGATTCTCAAAGCTCTGGTGGTTGGTAATATCGTAGACCAGGAGAACCCCCTGCAAAACAACAGGAACAACACAGGCCTCAGACTTTCATTTTAGCAGCTCAGCTTTACATTCCCTTACTGGGAGATACTGGATTTGAGTACACAGCTTAATTTATTCACCTCGTCATTCTTATTAACATGAGTAAGATTGAGAGAGCAAGGGAACAGTAGGTGGCACTGCTCCTCTTCTTAGCATGGGGGACAGATGCACATATAAGGGGACACACTCACTCACACATAATCTGAGGGAGGTTGAGTACTATTATCATACAAAGTAAGAATGTGTGAATTCATATTGGTTCTGTTTTAAATGTGGTTTGTACATTCACAGTTTTGGGAGCATAGGCCAGAATTTTGTGCCGAATGGAGGTGAGGTTATCTACTATCTAAGCTAATGAATGAAGGCTGTTTACCTTAAGACATTTTCCTCCTCCCCGTGTAAGCCTCAACACTGTAATGCATGGCAGAAACACTCATGCAACAACACCAGAGCCATGCTTGAGCAAACACTCAGGCCAGAAGGGGCCGTTCACACGAACACATAAATTAATCGAAGAGTAAACACAGGTACAAGAGCTGCTGGCATAATTAAAGACAAATAATCACATAGCTCAACTATCGATATCACTGCTTAAATGTTTGCTGGAAATTAACGTGAGCCAAGGTAAATACTCCACTCTACTTTTACTGCATGATGCAACACGACTGAAGGGGTGTCTGTTGCTTTTTGTTCGGCAGACACGCACTGTCACAACACGCAAGGTCAGTGACGACAGCTTAGGCCTCTGACAATTACTGCAAGTCTCTCCGAACAGCCATGATTGATTACAGGACGCACAGCGCTGAACAATAGGTGTGAAAGTCCCGTACGGCGCTGACGAGAAACTCCCTAAGCAAAGTGCCGTAATGTGCATGACATTTTGCTTGTGAGGAAGAGAGACAGTAAGGGAAGTGCTGCAGACATGGATAAAATGCAGACTATTAGGACACTGTTTAGAGTAGGGCACAGAAAACACCAAAAAAACATGTCACTTGCACTATTTTTAAAGTCAGCCAGATTCATGGAATGGAAAAGAAACCAATATTTGTGTAGCTTCTATAGACAAACACGACAAAAGTGCGTTTGCATATACTGTACTTGGTATATGGTGACAAGTTTCCTGTCTGTGGCTGAATGTTAGAGCTTGTGCTGCAGTACAGGTCTCAGATCAGACAAACCACAGTTTTTAAGTAGGCCTCTTCATACAAGGAACACTCTGGAGGTGACAGATAGTGCTTGTCTACAGCAACACACAGCTACAGCTACCCGTGGACGATGCTGTTGTTGGCGCACGTACAAACGCGTGGTACGCACTGACACAAATGGCAGTGTTTGCAGAGAGCTCAGCTGTCGTTTTAATGAACACATTGTTGAGTTTTCCACAGGGCAAGCACTACATGAGAGTAAATAGTTCAATTACTAGTTTATGTTTCCCCACATATCTTCGTATTTGAGCTGAGTACTATCAAAAACTGGGCATTGCTTTTAATCATTTCAGTTTAAACCTCTTTAAATTCCAAATAAACTAGAATAATTTTCCATCTTGAAGAATGATTTTTTCACTGCTGACAGTATTGATCTACAGTGTGTTGTATTATCAACAACAAACTATAAAAAAGTAGAGATACGCTGATTTTTAAAGCTCTTATGACCTGCTATGCTTACTGTGAATCCAAATTTATTATGATTTGGCTACAAAGGGAGGGAGTGGCAGGCCCTGAATGAAGCTGCTGCTTGGTTGGTTTGTACGTTGACGCATTTCCTACCCTTCCTGAGGCTACTGGAGTGAACGACAGTATGTCTTTTTTAGCTTCATGTTGGAGGATCGAAAGACTGCAGCGCAAACTGCAGATGTATATATGATTGTTAGGCAGAATAAAAAGTAGCAACAGAGGATTTAGTGTGAATTTGTGTGTGTGTTTTGCCTTACATGAGCTCCGTATACATATTTGTCCAGCATTTTCCCTCCTAACGTTTGACCTCCAATGTCCCACACCTGCAGGGTCACGTTCAAATTGCCTGCAGTGGAGAAAAGAGACAGAATTACCTCCAATATCGAAAAGGACTAACATTTAAATTATAACAACTGTGTATAAAGGGGGCATAGATGTTTCAGAGTTTATATTCCCACTTTCTTTTCTTTAAAATGTTTCCCTCTGATAATCAACTAAATAGAAAAAAAACTTGTGGGTTTCCACTCCAGATGTTTTTGTTCTTTTTAATCATTAACTTGTTTGTTTGAACAAAGCTATAATCCTGAGGAAATAACGAGTCAGCTGTAACTGGTGCCTGTATTTTGGCTGAGCAATTTCTACAATAAAAGCCAACGTTGTTGATGTACATAATGGAAACAATAAATCAGTGATTAATCTTTCATGCTATGTTCTCTTGTCTGGCAGGTCACCCACACCTCACATCCAAGAATATCCAACCCAGAGATTGAGGGGGATGAATAGGTACGCTTACCCTCTAATTTAAACATTCTCTATACCCTGGCAGTAAAAAAAATGACTTCTTATTAGTCTGGGAAGAGCTGTTTGTATTGTTCCATATCCTGCCAAGTTAGAAAAGTGAGGAGAATTATGTGCTGTGAAGGAAAATAGCAATAATTAAACACAAAATAAGAGGAAAAGTCCTTCTGCCTGTAGAGAGAAAAAGAAGGAGTGAATGAGAGGGAGGGAGAGAAAGACAGGCATAAAAACCAAATCCAAATGAATATTTTCTTCCTCTGGAAAATGAAAGGGGTGGTTGAAAAAAAAAAAGTCAAAAAAGGAGGAGGAGGGAGGACCAGACAGCGAGGAGTTTATGTTGGTGTGATGAGGGCCCTGCGCTGGGCTGGAGCGGCGATGGGGAGCAGAGCGTACGCTGTGGACACGGCTGGACGACTCAACCCCTTCATAAGTCCCCTTTTTAAAGCAGGGGAAGGAAACGCTGAGGTTCACAGTCACTACATCTAGACTATACAGTGTCAATGTAAAGCTACATTGAGGAGTGCAATGAATAACGGTTCTTTGGTGTTATAAAGAGCCATCCCCACCCATCCACCATGCTTGGACACAAGCTTTATTTATGTTTCAAAGATTCACGCTGACTCATCAGTGCTGACATTTTTCTGCTTGTGCTTTGCAAGAAGTAGAAACTATGACTTTGAGCTCAATGGACAAACCTTAAAACTGATAACAAGGTCAGAAAAAAAAGCACTTTGATGACATAACTGTCCTCTCAGCGTGACGTGAAGTGGATGCAGACAAATCCACTTCAGAAAGTTGGAGCTTGACAGAATTTATCAAGTAAACGTCACCTCCAGTCAATCCCCTTCACCGCGTGTACCTCATTGGTTTGGCAGAGACATCTGGAAGAGGTATTGTTATAAAAAGCACACACAGAGGAGGCTGTTGTGTGCCAGTCGGCCTCGCCTCACCTCTCCCTGCGTTGGAAAATGTACATTAAGTTTGACAAGCTGGGCCTTCATGGTGAGAGGGGCCAATGCTGGCTATAGGCTACTCTCCCCCCTGCTGCAAAAGACCCTTACAGCCCCATAGAGACCCGGAGAGCCACACAACCTCTCCAATACAAGGCAGAGAGGGGGTCCTAACGAAGTTTGGGACCACCCAGCTTGCGAGCCACCCTCCTCTTCATCAGCTCATCAACACCCAATTCCCCAGAAAATGGCCCATTTAACAACTCCAGTGTTGGACCCAATGTTGTTGCTGCCCCAGTGATACAGACGCATACGTGTGCTACATTTAGGTTACAGTTTGAAAACCTGATTGTCTCAGGAAAGAAACTCACTGGAAAGAAAAGTCAAACGATTAACAGCATTTGTTCGAGTTCGTATTAAGGACCTGAGCCCAGCCTGTGCTTATGGTTGGCTCTTTTCATCCCAAGTCCACCACAGCATTTTTGGGGGTTTAGTTCTCCTAAGTCTCATAAGCTGAAACTGACACAAAATCAAAATAGAGTCCTTCAGCCAACTCACAAATCAGCGTAACTTTTACTTTTAGCACTTAATTTGCCCTTGCTTAATGTTGTTTTATTAGTAATGAAAGAATGGAGGCACTTTGCAGATTTCTGGAGCTTAGGCCTTGGCAGAGTTTTAGAAATGCCATTTAAAATGCTGAAAATCCCCATTTCACATGGTAGGAAGTAAAAATGGAGTGCTTTCGTCTAAATATAGCATTAGTCAATAAACATTTATTTTAACAGATCTGAAGGGGATACAGAGTGTGGCTTTATGTCTGTGGGTTGAGCATAAACAAATAAGAACATGAATGTTTTATGTGGTTCAGGACAAAGATCAGTTGAACTCGGGGATCAGCGATATGGATATAAAACGTTAATGTATTTACTCTGTGCTGTGCCCACAGAATTATGAGCAAGGCTCGCCCGTTTTGACATAAGCTGTCCATTGGCCTTGTGGAGTCAGAAAAAAAAGTGTGCTGTTTGCTCTGGAGAGAAGAGCCTTCAGAGTGAATAAGCCTGAGAAGTGGCAGACACTCTACAATGAGGAGCTACCAGAAAAGACACATTCAGCTCCCGAGTTAACCTGAAGGACAAACTCTGCCTGGAAAAGGTAGGACAAGAAAATATGAACACTACCAGAAAATCTGAGCAATAAAAATATGACAGAAAGTATTGGTGGAATAACAGGCCTCTCTGTCAGACTTTGAATTAATATTCTGGATCTTTAACACTGATAATGTTAAGTACACACAAACATCCAAAATCTTAAGGTCAATATTAGAGTACTACAAACAACCACTAACAGTTAAGCCACTATGTCTAAGTACAATCTTGCCAAACACATATCTCCAGTATTTTATTGAATTAACAAGTCTGCATTCTGCCGCTACCCGCCTGTGCAACACACGTGTCTGTGCTGAGTTTCCAAACAAGTGAGCCCTCCCAAAAGATTATGAAGGTGTCTCACCTGGAAGGCTTATTCTCTTCAGAAAGAAATCCAGGCCGATGGTTTGTTTGTACTGCTTCCCAAAGGCCTCCTGCGCAAACCTGGTGGCGAGTGATGTCTGAAACAGAGAGACAAAAGGGAAAGACAAGGAGAGTGAGTGCCTGAACACCTCTGCAGCGATATACAGGACTGAAAGTGTGTCAGTTGAAGCAGTTAAGTGTTTTTTAAAAGAAAATGCTTTCAGGATGAAAGAGAAACATTGATTCAATGTGTAATTTTTGCCGAATAAACAGTTTTCACACATACATGCACAACATGGATAATCAAAATCACAACATGGGGCAAAATGTAAGATGCTGCAAAACTCCTTCCAGAGACAATATACACTTTATTAAAGAACTTCCTGATAAAGGGATATTTCGGTGGTGAGCAAAAGTAGAAAAACTCACCAAATTCCAAAGAAGGCTTTTTACAATATATTTTTTGCAAATTTCAAAAAAATAAAATAAAATTACAAAGGTATAATTTATCATATCACAACACTTCTCTTTGATTCTTTTCCACATTCATTAGCAATGCAACCTTAAGTACGTTTAATTTCATCATTAAAAATCCTTTTTTAACACCTTCAGAAACTTCATGATTGACTGGAAGGCACGCTGATGTAACTGTCTGCCTCCTCTGCTGTCTCACTACTCAGCCACGGTTCTGACAGTGAAAATCAACGTGAATTACAAAAACAGGTGCCGGAGTATGTGTCATGTCTCCGGACTGCAGACCTAATAATTGCCACAAATTATAAAACCTCCATCACTGTCACTATTGTGTTTGAGGAGGAAAAAAAATAGCATGTTAGGGGCTCTCCTGAAATCCATGGGAATTCATAGTGCAGACTTGACGTGCCAAGTTTAATTCATTTTGATGGATGAGGATAGGAAAAAAAATGAAGTGCTGAATGTCTATTAGCTATCTTTAGAGCTGTGTGCTTACATAAACACAACAGAGAAGTGAAGCAATGGGATTCCCTGAGTGTTCATGTGGCAGCAAATGCATCTTAATGTGGTACTTGACAATCACTGCGGGTTAGAGGATTTAAAACTAAATTCCTTCTTTCAGTCCACTAAGCTTTCACTTGAGCCTACGTCCTTATCTACCAACATTCATGCTCAGGCAGTTTAGGTTTGGCCAAATAATGTTTCAAATAAGACTGCATTTTTTTCAAATTACTCTAGAGAAACAATGTAATATTATCAGGAAAACCCTTTTCATGATTTACCTAAATCTACTTGAAGTAATCCAGAGTCTATTTAGCTTGATTTGTCATTGTAGAAGCCACCTTTAATGTCAAAACTTCATGTTTTTCCCATCTTGGATTTCAAATGTAAACTTTTAAACCTACTGAATGTGTAACCCTGACCTTTTCCAATGGTTTTCTTGATTAACATATCCATGGAGGTGCAGAATAAAGTTATGTCCACCTAATTTCACCTTTAGTTTACTAACCTACAGACTTTTTTCATCTCAGCCTGCAGAGCATGTGACAGGCTCAAGAGTGACTGAAAAATTACCAGAGGTGACTGACGCAACAAGGAGAAAATCGGCCATTTAAGTAGCCCAAACAATCACTGACAACACAGGAATAACAAGCTCAGACAGCAAAAATGTATTCCACATGCTCACGTTGGCCTAGTCGGCCATTTGTCTTGGCATTCCAGTAGCTTGGCTCTACTCCCTCAACGTAGTCCTTTTTTTCCAACGTACAATTGGAACTAACCAGCGAATGTAAAAGCTGGCGTAATCCTGACACTCCAACAGAGAACAGCATAGGGTCACCAATGATACCAATGCCGGGAAATGGGGGAAGTTCTACTGAAACAAGAGACTGCGAGAGAGGGAAAAAATATGGCAAGCTGACTTTATCCATGTGATGCAACTCATATGAGAGATGCAGTGCATTTCTGCAGCATCTCATCAAAACTGGCTCTTTATTCCTCTTAAATAGTTAAGACAGATGTTGGTATTCTGATTAAGAGACCAATTGTAAATAACATGGCTGGGATGCCAAATCCATGAATGTACAGGACCTGTACTTCAAGCTCCCTTTTACTCTATGGGTAAAAGAACAGCAAATATTCATAAAAACTGAGTGGTCTATAGCTCAGGTTGAAAAATAGACCTATGTGTAAGTTAGGCCCAGCACCTGAAGAGCCTGGCTAAATGTGAGACTCCATATTTTAAAAACATCTTGCTCAGGTGGACAAGCCTTCCCACATCTCCCTATATTTCTGAATGGACAACCAACCACAAGCAAAAATACCACCGAAAGTGCTGTCCAAGAAAAACTGATCTGATTGCAATTTGCTGAGCAAATTGACATTAATAAGGGGGGAAACGGCATTCAAGATGTCAGTCAGTGGTGCCTGCTCAAAATGGGGGGCAGGGCTCCTGTTTTCTGCCCAAAACAGACAAGCAGGTAAGTCATTCAGACAGTGACGAGCTGACACCTGGCAGCAGAGTGAGGTGGGTTATTAATGTAGCGTATCTACTGGGAACTGAGTTGTGTGTGTTCTCTGCCCCACCTCCCCCAAAAGAAAATGTCGACTTTCCAGAATGAGAACATTCATTTTTCTCATTGGGTCTCACCATTACTGCTACATTCATTTTCTGTCTCCCAGAGGAAGGAGAGATTAGTTACGAAAGGGGATGTGTAGTTGAAAAGCACTTGACGTCTCTGCCTTACATTCATAGTCATTCATTCGGGGACTCCAGATGCAGTGAAGAAGAAACATAGCTGAATTGTCATGACAACCTCCTTGCTTTGCTGCAAATGATTGTTTGGTGTGACTGGGAAAAAAATTCCCCTGTTGAGGATGGAAGTTAGACCTCCTTAATCTACATCTTTGAATTGATTTTAATGGACATACTGAATGATCCAGTCGTTTTGAATAACAGCAGTCCTGAAACATAGATTTAGCAAAGACAGAGACAAAAAGGTAGATTTGCTCACAGCTCAGACATTCATAAATCTAAGTGTCCGCACAGGACTCTCTTCCCATTGTTATTTTATTTTATAAAAAGAGAAAACAGAAACATTTCTCATATGGGCTGTCCAGACATAATTTTCTTTAAATGGAGCCTCACTCCAGAGCCAAATGCATACAGGGGTCCTTGGCCAAGACAAGAGAGGTACACTGATGGAAAACAACCACCAGCTACCACAGCCAGGCTAAGCAACTGTCATACTCTGTGTAATACTGTACAGTGCAGTGTTTTACCCCGAGTTCACTGAGCAGTTGCTGCAGCCCCAAAGCGTACGACAGATGCAGGGGCCGTGAAAAGTCATCATTCAGCTATACTTTTTTTAAACAAATTATTTTCAACAAACTGTTCTAAATAGGAAAATGTAAGTTGATATTAAGAGGATTACGAGGAGATGCACGCTTCCTTCGGTGCAGTGATACAGTTAGCCGGTGTAAAAGCAGCTATAAATCAGAGGTGAATTGAGTTGACTGATTTACAAATGTATAGCAGTGCAGCAAGACGAAGGGCAAGGGCAAGACAATGACAATCAGTATGACTACCTGGTATGATAAACCTTACTGCTCATCTTACAAAGGTTTCACACCAATTGTTTAAACTGGCCCTTTTTGATGAGTTACCAAAATTAGAATGGCAGATATAAGCATAAAAAAACAACATATAGTTTCTTCACAGTAAAAGCCTATGAGCTCTGTTACTATAAAACACAGCACCACCGGCACAAAGCCTACAACTACGTTCAATGGCACATGCAACATGGATTAAGGGCTGGGTAAACTTAATAGGTTTACAACAACAGATTTGTGTCAGATTTAAATCCACAATGCTATCTTTGAGACAGAATCTGTCTGGATTTTCAAGATAAACTTAGACGTGAGAAAAATGTTTTTTATGGTTGAGACTTTGTTCTGGTTCTCTCTACAGAAGTACATTTCAACTAAGAGCAGCTCTTGTGCTGCATGGTTTGTTTGTCTACTAATCTGAACATTTATCTTTAGTTTACCATGTAGTCACATTACAATGTGAGACTGTAATACAGAGATATTTAAGTTGCTCTTTTCAGTCTGCATTGCCATTTTAGAAACATTACTCCTCCATGTCTATTATCTAACATTTAGGTTTTGATTTTTTTCAGTATATTTGCCTCTATCAATAATTCAACCATCTCAAGTTTTAAGTAGGATGAACACCCTCATCCTCAACCTGAGATCAGTGTGGATGGGCAAGCACAGAAAAACCTCTTATATAATATATAAATGTACACCTTATCAGTTTTGGGAGACTTACTAACAGCTCAACCTTTCGCTCAAGCTTAATGCCACACTTTTTGTCATTAAACCATCAGTTTCTTTGTGATGTTGTTAGTAGTAACACTGGTTGCCAAAGATTTGCACATGTAGTTGGTCACTAATTTTGTTACATTTCTTCATCTTAAATAAAGAAAATGGCTACTTCACTGCAACAAAGGTAAGATTAAGCAACAAAATGAATTCAATACCATGTTTGCTGCACACTTTTAGCACATCTACCCTTCTTTGTCTGTCACTGCAAACTATAATGACATCAAGTGAGCTGCAACTTCCCATCTGAAATCTCATCATCCATCAGAAGGACTATTTTCCTGTGTATCTTTTTCCTGTTGGTTACAACTAACCAACCTGTTGAGTCTCACATGGACAACAATATACCATGCCCTTCAAACAATTCCCTACATCTAGCTGTACAAATCAGGTTGTAGGTATGACTAGTGCACTTATCATGGCCATAATCATCAGCAAATTACCAATTTGTGAAAATACTATCATCACTCTTCTTTTTCTAATCGTAATTATTAATAAAAAAATATATATACTATCAACCTCTCCCTCCCTTTAATTTACTGAGGCAGGCGCGGAGAAATGTTCAGTCACAAAAAAAACAAAAAACAAAATAGTGTTTAAGGTATCATAATTCAAGTTTCAAGGGGTTCAAAAAGGGGAAATTTGGCAGTAAGGTCAGTATTTACGAGCATGGACAATCTCAAAGATGGATCATTAACACAGACGCTGATACTTATCTGGAGTCATAGAGGATTTGAGTTGAGATACTGCATTTTATTTTGTTTTATTATACTTTGAGACAACACTCTATTTTGTGTGTGTCGCTGTTTCAACACACGACAAAGCAAAATCGTTACACTGCAGCGAAGAAGGAAAGAAAGTGTCCCAGTTACGCTATAATCCTAAACGACAACTATGGCGTGCTTCATATGCCATTATGTTGTCTAGCTGTGGTCGTTAGCCACGGATGTTGTTAGCTAATAGCCAGCGTTGCTATATTAGCGTCGGTCGCCATGGTGACTGGGAAGACAGTGCAGCGTCAGGATGAGCAACGTAAACAGCAAGCTACTGACTAAACGGTCGTGTAACAGTCAGTAAGACACTGTCGGTGTGGATACTTCGGACTTTAAGGTCTATCGTCTTCACTAATGCTGAGTATACGTCAATTCATGAGTGTCTGCGATGGTCTCACCTTCCCACACGCACCGTCTCCAATCACTACAATTTTAAGCTGCCTGTCCTGGCTGTCGTCCTCCGAGTCCGACATGTCGTTAAAATGTGCCCCGACTCTGTCTGTGAAAAACCGAAGTACTAGAAAAGAGTCACAAGTTGCTGAATCTCGGTGTCAGGCTAATCACAGATGGATTAGACGACAGTGGAGCGGCCAGGCAGACGCCATTTTGACTCTACTAACACTGTTGCTCTGCTGGGCACGATCCACTCACTCACTGTTAACTCGACGAGTACTGATTATCGGTTAAAACTGGGGTAAACGCCACCAGAAAACAAACCGGAGGCCGCGACGTGGCATGTCAGCTTGCAGATATTTTCAATATCGCCGCGAAGCCCTTTGCCTTCACGGGAAAAGATCAGAACCGGAAACCCAATCACCGGCGCTGTGGTTGCGTCCTGCGTGTGACGCGCTGCCGTTGCCATGGCTCTAAAGGTCAAAGTGCGAGTATAAAAACACACAACAAAAAAGAGATTACCTGAACAAAATAACACAGAAACTATTTAAGCGCTATACTTAGGTTCATTTTTGAAGTACATTATTTCCATTTTCTGTTTTCTGCTTAGGGGGAAATATTGCACTTTTGTCTCAACTACTTTTTTATGACTAGCTACTTTGCAGATTAAAAGGTTTACACACACAACATATGATCAGCTTGGGAAATACGATTCATTGCTGTACAATAAACCAACAAACACTAAATCAAGCAATTAAAATCTTCACCTCGGCCACACACTTTAACATGCTGCTTACACCTTCAAGCATCAGCAATAGTAATCCAATGCAATATGTGTCATTCTGAAATGAATGGAGTATTTTTACAGACGAGTGTGGCATTGTTTCTTTTTTCAAGTAAAGGAACTGAATGCTTCCACTACATATGTCTTATTTAACATTTAAAAGAATGTTAGTTTTCAAATAATTAATTATTGATAATTTCTTTCTCTGTCTTCCTGCCCTCTTTTCTCTCTCTCTTTTACACACACACACACACACACACACCCTCGTGCACAGTGTGCTTCCTTTGTTCAAACATATGTACATCTCAGTGCATTATTTGGCATTTGCTTTTGTAGTAATACAGTTCATCCCCAAATAGGCTTATAAACATAACTGCTTAATATGATACTATTATAATAATATATTATTATTATATAGATCATATCCTGTTATCAAGTATATCAACCTTTTGCTGGAGAACCATTTTTGTCTGTAGTAGATATCTGTAATAAATAAGATTTACAGTTTACTTCCAACCCAAGCTTTACTTGTCTTGAAATTGTCGTCTTATGACACACACACATACACACACACACACACACACACACACACACACATATGCATACACACAGGTCATGTCAAGCTGTAGCAAAAGCCTTTGGGGTGCTGATTATGATTATTTAGGTTCACCTTAATGTAAACACAGATCTCAGCTGTTAAACTGTGTGAAGTCTGAAGAGAGCCAACATCACTTAAAGCCACCTTTAAGGGTTTTTGCTCTTACACTGTCATGGACTCTGTGATGTTAATCAACTTTTCAAATGTTAACGTTATTCCTGCGGCATCCTGTTCATAGATCGACAGACAGACCTATTTCTTCTTTTTTTTCCACCACTCAATTCACAGCTGAACAGTCTCCCAGTTTGCCACAGTTTTGAGGAATATACCAGCTGTGTGATGTGATTGTTCCAGACGACGCACTGATGTATTTACCAAATGAAGCATGGCTATTATTGGCAAATTTCACTCCAGTCTTGGATAAAGTGACAAAATAGAACATTTTAAGACAATTATTTTGTGACACTTCTCTCTAGTGTGTTGGTAAATGATTTCTAAGTAGTTCAAGACTCAATGCTTAATCTAAGCGTAAACAGAAAGTAGCTCCACTGGTGGAAAGAATCATGATTCAAGGTTGAATCAGTTTAATGTTTCTGCATAAAACAGGGACTTTATTCTTTCTTTAAATCATTATGCATGTTTTGTTTGTATTTTCCAGTTTGCAGTCCAGAAGATTAAACATTCATTACACTCAGAGGGTCATTTAAAAGACACACCAACACTATAAGCTACAGTAAAGTAACAATACAATAATTCATAAGGAATTACAAGGATAAACGTTTGTGTCGGCAGCCTTGAACTCCAGCCAGCTTGCAATTTTATTCCAGGCTACATGAATCTGTCAAAGAGGAGGATTAGGACATGGAAGGGATTTTGTTCAATAGTTTTACCATTGAAAGCGGGTACCTACAACCTGTGGAGCCGAACACAAAAGACTAGCTCATTGTAACTCAAGTGTGATGTTATGCACAAAAAGAAAAGTTTCAAAAGTCCCAAAGTCCACTCTGTCATTAGTCTGTCTCATGTTTGGTAATGGGTGTTTATCAGTAATTTTCGCCTTCATGTTAATGTTTTGTAATATTTCTGGAAAATGTGAGCTACAAGCCAAAAGGTTGAGTCTGTCCTCGTCTTTCACGTTTGCTTTTCAGTGCAGGAGGAGGATGTCGCTGTAACATGAGGGATGGAGAGGAATTTGCACCTGGGCCACTTTGAAGCAAGTGCCAGTGACTGTCAGGTCAGAATACTCCAAAATGCTTATGAGGGTGTGATTGACAGCCTCCCAGCCGGACAGGGAGGTGGAGGAAAATTAAGTCTAATTGTTTGTAAAAGGCTGAAGGCAGAAATGATCAAGGCCAAGCTGCTGTGGAGAGACAGCACTTTGAAAAAAAAATCCTGTCTTTTCATTGCACCGGTTTGTTCTTATGGCCTGAATGTTTGATCCCTTCAGGAACAAAGAATCTGAGCAAATGGATTAAACATAAATGAATGAAGGACGGAGCATTTAACTGTCATAATTAACTGTGCTCTGCATCATAGGCTCAGTTGTTCCACGCAAATGCACTGAAAGTGAGAAAATAGAAAAATCATAATTTGTAACCAAAATTTGTGAATTCATGTTAATGCTTGTGATCACGTTTATGCTAAAATTATCAATCTGACAGTTACATGGAAACGCCTGATGTCGCTGAACTGAGATTTGCAGCTGATCTGTATGGGTTCTTCAGTTTGCATAGCGTTAGTCCTTGAAATACTCACGAATATCATTTATGCAAATGAAGACCATCTAGCCTAAATGTATATTAATAGCTGAAAACTAGAGCACTATTCAGCATGTGGAATTCATAAGTTGTGGTAGAAAATGTGAACAATGTCGTTTGAACAACATTGTTCAAACGACATTGTTCACATGAAAACCGACCTGTGGGCACAAAATGATTCACATTTTAAATATCTTTCTTTTCTATTTTAGACCTTTTATAATATTGTTTGATTCGTTGGTTTATTACACACAACTCGGTTCATTATTAGTCGTATATGGTCCGAAATTGCAGGGGAAAATCATTCTGATCTTGAGCTTTATTTAGTTTGTATTTAATTAGAATTGTTGCATAAATTTATGTATGTTCTTGTAAGTGTAAATCTTAATTTTGGGCGGATTACCTCAATAGGAAATAAAGATTTTTTAAACAAAGGTTCATTCATAATTAGACAATAAAAAACAGCTGTATTCTACATAATGTCGATTTAACGTTAAGCTAAATGGGCATTTTTTTGCAGTGTAATTTAGTGGTAGTGGTTAAGTGTTAACTGCAGTGACATTTAAGGAGACTTCGGGGCATTTTACATTTCCATTAACGCTCCTAAGGTCGAGTCTCTCTGGTCGCTCCGCCACAAAAAGACATAAATACAGTAATAAATAAAAAGGACCCCGGCAATAAAAAGTGTCTGATCATCATCAGCCCAAGTTTTAGAGTCATAACTGTAAATATAGTCTTCAGTTAAGTAGGCAGAGAAATAAATCGGCTCTGCGTATCGAGGCAAATGATGCCTGTTAAACGCGTTTTTTTATTTTTTATTTTTTGCATCACTTTCATCTATAACAACTGAGGAGACTCTGAACAAAAGCGAAGACTCGTGCGCAAAGATCGGTTTGCTCAACAGAAGTAGCAGATGTCAAATCACAAGGAAGTCGTGAAGATGGGTTTCTGTTGGATAAAATCAGAATTCCAGTAACTGCAATTCAAAAAAAAAAAAAAAAAAAAAAAAAAATCCAACATCAAAATTCCCAAACTGCGCACCTTGCTCCACGTGCAGAAAAGACTCCTTAAAAAGATGAAAAATAATCTCCACAGAGTTAGTTTTTGTAGAATTATATGGCAGCAATAGGTTACTTGAGCTGAAACCTTCTTAACGTGCGTAATTGATTTAGTAGCTGTAATAGGGTGCAAATAAAATACATATTCTGGGGCAGCCTCCGCTATGAATTACATTTCTTCTCCTGGGAATAACTCACTCAACACGTGGTCTAAAGTCACGGCCTAATTATTGAATACAATGATCACATTTCCCACGTACTGAACGGAAATGATGAAAAAAGTAAAATAACGGGACGCTGGAATGGGGTTCATGTACAACGATGGGGGTGTTTTCATTTCAACGGTCGCAGGTTGAAAGGCACAACAGCCGCGATATGTCCCTCTATATCAGATATCTCCACATGCAGGTATGAGAGGAAGTTATGTGGGACCGTCCACTCCTCAGTATCCTTCTCTGTCCTTTAAGCCTATGAGCAGCCAATGAGGAGCATCATCGCCTCAGGAGATGGCCTCAGGTGGCGTGTATACCTGCATCAAGATCAGATTTTAGGACATATAGGCGCCGTTCTGTTTGCACCATACAGGGTTAAAGAAGATGGGGCTCTGATCAGCCAGAGCCCTGCAGAAGCTCTTGGTGCCCATACGTGCGTAAAAGCGCAGTGCCATTGCGCAGTGCTTCCCGTGCTAAAATACAGTTGTTCCCTGTGGCGTTCACGTAAACGACACTTGTGTTACTTTGGTTTTCTGGTGCGTTCACTGCCCATGTATCAGCGCAAAGCAGACACATCTGGGCTGTAACAATGGCGATTTCTTTGGCATTTGTCTTCTTTTTTGGCCTCATCACCGCGTCGCTGCCAGTCAACTATAATACCTCTTTAATTCCTGATAAACAGCATCCCGCGGACGGTCTCAGTGTCTGCAAGGCATGTAGGTATTTTACAAGGCCAGAGATGGCTGGCTGATGTACTGCATCTCCCTGCTGACCCCGACTTAACAATCAGGCTTAGTGTAGACAGAATAGCAGCTAAAAGTACTCCCGTAATACTTCAACTCCACTATTAGCGCTAAAATTACAAAGACAAGCTTCTAGTATTTTCACGTTTAAAGAAAAAGACAACAAATAAGAACCGTTTTCCTACTTTTACTTCAATTTAGGCGCAGTGACATGGGCCTCCTTAACCCCGCATCCTCCTCTCCGATGCCTCTCCTCGTGTTGACATGCAGCCCTAAAGGAAGCTGTCAGTTTGCCCTGTCCGGGAATCACAGAGCTATTCATCATTGTCTGACAGGTGTTTTTGGTAAGAAAATCATAGCGGCCCATGCAGATCATCATGGGGATGTTTGGGTCTGTATGGACAATGCGCAAGAAAAATATATTAAAAAAAAAAAAAAAAGCTGGTAAACAAAATAAAAGGATGGATAAAATTTCTAGTTACTGCCTATTTAGCCATTCCTGGTTTATTAGGTTTGCGCTCCCAAACCATCTGCTCACTTCAACATGGCAATTAAGGTATCCACAAGCTATTTCACTCTTAATTGTAGGCCAGTTTTAATTCATCCAAACTTTTAGATGCCTTTTGGTTTGAAAAGAAGAGCGCAAAACTGTTTTTATCCGTTTGTACAAGAAAAAACCCTGCTTGTAGCATCTGAGAATTTGAAGTGCTAACTAATATTTAGCGCGTATTTTCTCCTGGCCAACCAGTCACTAATTGTCAAATTAAAGTGACTTTGTAAGCCAGTACATCCTTGAATAGTAAATATGTTGTTAATTCTTATCATTATTAGTCCGATGATATTGAAATAGAAAAATGTCTCGTCCCAATATTACACTTGAAAACTTTTAAATAAAATTGCATCCAAATGATGGGATATGCCTGATATGTTTTAATGTTTTTATCGATCTGAACAATCATTTAACACAAGTAACACATTTACATTTAGAAGTTGGTCTGTCTTAGCCCGCTTCCTGCCACACGATCACTTCCCGGTCAATAACACAAGAAACCGCCTCTTTTCAGTCTGACACTGTTCATGTCCACACTGTTATTATCATTATTTTTTTTACATTGAAATAATGCAACGTATATGTTCAAAAGTGCTGAAATATCTTACCTTTACAAACACAGCAAGAAAAAAAACACAACCTGTAACAAGAGACAGTTATATGAAAAGTCAATGGAATATGCCTATTTCCAATCACTGCAGAGGTAGGAAGGCGCATGTAAAATATAAACCAACATAAGGTGACACTTTCAGTCTGTTTAGGCCGCCGGCTCCCAAAGTGGGGTCCACGGGGCTTCAGAGGTCCTTGAGGGGCTCCCGAGTAAAGAGAGGAATACTTTAATGTTACTACTGTGTCACTCCTCCGAGGTTAACATACTGACATTTTCTAAGGAGGTCCAGTCTCCCCGCTCACCTACAGTTCAGACAGCACTGATTTTGTCATGAGGAATATCTTCTTTAACGTGGCTCCTCTGGACAGACTCTCACTACATGAAAGAACGAGTCGTTTTTAAGCATTTGAGGAAAAATAGGAGCGCAGCGCGATGAGGCAGTTCAATCAGAAACGCTGAGCGGGTGAAACGGTCCCCTCAGGTCTCCTCCTCTCGTCAGAAAAAAATACAGTTAGTTTGATTTCCTGGGAGCAAAATAATAAAACAAAAATGAATAAATACAGTCTCGTTCTCACTGATTCCCCGCACATGCAGAGAGTGTCCATGCGGGGAGGCAGTAGGCGTAGGGGTAATAGTAGGACGGCTGCAGGGAGAGCAGCGGGGGCCGCAGGATCTCTCCCGGGCTGTACTGTCTCTGGTCGTCCCGCACCAAAACTTTCACCGCCACCTTCTTGGCCGCCGGGGTCGACGCCATCAGGTCGGCGGCCATCTGGCGGCGTTTCGTCTTGTACCGGCGGTTCTGGAACCAGATCTTGACCTGAGTCTCTGTGAGCTTCAGGGAGGCCGCCAGGTCCGCCCGCTCCGGCCCGGACAGGTACCGCTGGTGGTTGAAGCGGCGCTCCAGCTCGAAGACCTGCGCGTGAGAGAAGGCGGCCCTGGAGCGCTTTTTCCGCTGCTTAGGCTGGTCCAGGCTCTTCTCGTCCAGGGTGCTGGAGTCTGGGAGAGGGAGACACGCAGATGCAACATGCAAGTCAATTCCTGTATTTGTTTGTTATTTTAGTACAGCTCGAACCACGTGTGCAGATTTCAAGGGAGCTCTGTGCGCGCTTTGGGGTGTGATTCATTCTAATAAAAAGGAGAGATCCAGATTGAGAGCTGTCTGCACACTTATACAGAAGAGTAATCAAATTAACGTGGAAAACATCTGACCATAGCTTTCATTCAGGCTTAACTATCACATAAAGTGAGCAGATCGTTATTTTACAATAGGCTTCGATTAAACGCCTGTTTCTGGTAGTTTCTAACTTATGTCCAAAGATAAATCGTGCCATCTTGAATTAATGAACCCCAAGTCCGGATGAATCCATTATGCCCAATGGCAATTAGTGCTATAATGCAAAGATTTGACTTTGAGCCAGGTTATCCATTGTAATTGTGCGTAAAAGTAGGGCAACTCGTGCGTAAAAGTTAGCAGGATGCGAAGAGATTTCTCCATGAGGCCTGATATCCTACAATAACACAATCACAACACTCGTTATGATTCTGTACCAGCAGAATTAGACTGAAGAGTTAAAAAGGTTCAAAGCACAAGAAAGACTTGTCTGCTCTAAAGCCAGAAGTTTAATTGAGTCGTTATGGTTTTATTCAAATCAGAGTCACACTTTATTTTTGCTTTGTACACAGTTTCATATTGGTCTTTCTGTCATACTCACCCGTAGCATTATTGGGCTCGCTGTCACTCTTTGTGTTTTCCGCAGCTGCGGACTCGTGGTCCGTCTCCTCCTGCAAACTTTCCTCCAGCACATCCGACGCAGGGTCTCCGTCTTTCTCG
The DNA here is from genome assembly GCF_017976325.1 of Chelmon rostratus. Lineage (NCBI taxonomy): Eukaryota > Metazoa > Chordata > Actinopteri > Chaetodontiformes > Chaetodontidae > Chelmon > Chelmon rostratus. The sequence continues at coordinate 20,904,226 of NC_055666.1, forward strand.
GACTTGCACACGGCCGGGGTCTTGCCGTCGTTGTCGTCGCTGAGTCCCGAGTCCGAGTCGTAGCTTTTCTGGTCCGTCGGCTCACAAGCCTCCCCATCATCTCCCCGAGACCCGCCGTTCATCTCCCCAAATATTTTCCAGCACGCCGTCTTGGAGAAGCACATGTCCAAATCTGGCAAGTGTCGGCTGTCGTCCTTTTTGTTCAGGATGGCTTGGATTGAGAAGGGCATCAGCGAGTTGCCACGAACGGCCATTTTTAAACAGAGAAGTTTGCTCGGTTCTTCTTTTTGAGTAATTAACCGGCCCGGATAGTAGAGGAAACGTCAGTTCATCCACATTTTAAGCTACTCCCTCCGCGGAGCACTGCTGTCGCTGAACGTCGTCCCTCCAGTTCTGGCTCCTGGTCGCATCCCCGCGGGAGAAGCCGTGGAAAGTTTCTGCTACATCCGCAGGCGCGATGCTTCTCCTCCGCATAGCTCTGCCATCAGCCCAGACTCGCTCCAGTCTCCGGCCCTTTTCACACAACTTTTTTTTACTATCCACCCTCACCTGTGACTGACAGGCCCTCCTCGTCGCCTACTATTGGCCCGGAGAGGGGGAAAGCCGTTTCACGATTGGCCACTGTAAGCGACGTCATGCTGCTTTCAACCGGGTGGGAAAAAGTTTTTCGCAGGAGACTAAATTGACACGCAAACTGCAGCCACGCAAATTTATTTCAGCTGAAACGTCATTTAAAACAAGAACGCAAACCGTGTCTCTGCATGGTTTCTGATAACGAGGCAGCTTGTTGATTTTGATTAATGATTTAGGATTTATTTGGCTAAAGTGGAGAATATTTTGTGCTGCCAGAGTTCAAAATCCACGCAGCGTGAAAGAGCAAAGTCTCGTGCGTAAAAGTTCGAGATCACAAGAAAGCAGATTTTAGCAGCAACACCAGTCGAAATAAAACGGGACGGTCGTGTCTCCCACTTTCCCTCCATCACATGAATGCAGCACCAGGACAATAAATTCGTAGGATATGTCATATTTTTTAAAACTTAACCCTTCACCGTCCAAACAGCTCTCCGATGCGTAACGCGTAATGTGGCGTTTTTTTCGTTGGTAATATTCTGGGCACCGACCAACATGTGTCAGGTTGTTATCGAATCACTCTGCCTACGTTTTATTTCAACTTTAAAGTCACCCAAGTGCTCATTTTTGTCCCTTCCTTGGCAGCCTGCATCATAAATCGCCATGACCAGGTAGGCCTCAGCTTGTGCGCAAACCACGTTCTTGGTCTGAATAAATATGACTTAATATGAGTGAAAATACACAAGTAACTTCATCTACGATTGACTCTATATAGCCACTGTAAAATGTGTCATCAAACTAGGCAATACGTGTGATAACAGGTTACAGGTTAATTATATATTTGTTTCAGTGACAGTCGTCTTGTGCGTCGTCCCATAAACACGGACGTCTGTTTCTGAAACATTCTGAAACAAGCGACACAGGAAACAGCTGATACGATCTCCTCTTACTAACAGAACATTAGGCTCGTTTTAACAAATGGATTTGTAAGTGAGAATTAATTCCCAGACTGGCACTTTTTGCAGCGTTAAAGGAAAAACTGGTTTCGTTTTCTTTCACCTGATGTTGATCGTCTCTTTGTATAACCACATCCGTCAAAGAAAACGCCTGCATGAGCATTAATATGATCATTTTTAATAACATGAAGCATCTGTCTCAGGGTTTCAGTGAGGAAACATCTGTCTCTGCAGATCCGCACCGTGACCTCTGCCGTCTTTCTCACTGAGCGTTAATTTACCAACCAATAAAACTTAAACTACCCCCTGAGATTATATTCAGATAAATACATGAAGAATTACATTTGCTTTCTTCACGCGCAAGGGGAGATTATGCAGATATTAACTGATAACTCTGTTTCTGTCATTCTGGATGAAAACGATGTGGATGCTTGATTTATGCGCATCTTCACATCACATCCTTCAGGATAGCAAAGTTGTTTAATTTATTCCTTACAATTAGGTGTTTCTGTTGCATTTTTCCATCTGGTTTATCAGTCAATTAGTTAATTTAACTCACCGTAATAATAAAAAAATCTCCAGCCTCTTAATTATTTAATGTATTAAAAACGTGTGAAATGAAATTGTCGGTCTATAATAAACAATATGAATTAAAGGGACCAGATGACTTCAGTGTTGCATCCATAAAAGCGCACGTGCTGTTTAATGAAATGACGCATTAAATAATGAATAAACACAGTCATAAAAATCTAATAACAATAATCACGATGAAGGTGACAGTAATCTCCTGACTGCTGACCTGTTCGCGCCTTGTTTTTTGAAGCTGAAAACGTTGCAGCTGATAACAAAAAAATGATTTTAAAATCGAAAACTCGAGAACAGCTCAAACGCCGTCAGCTCTGAAGATGAATGATGTTGCTGGCCGCAGATCAGCTGCTGAAAACAGGATGCAGGTTTTTAATGAATTCACCATTTTAATTCCCATTAGTCTTTTTTTCTTTTCTTTTCTTTTCTTTTCTTTTCTTTTTTTTTTTTTTTTTTTTGAGTATTTCTCCATTGAACCGTCTGCGGGTGAAGCTGCAGACTGAGCGCGCAGCGGCTGATTCAGAGAGACGGAACGACTCCCGGCCTTTCTCTGAAGCTTTGTCTTTAGTCCCTGTTCCCCGAGGCCTAATTCACGTACCGTTTTCCTGCAAAAGTACATGAAAAGCGGATTAAATCACTGTGGTTTAAATATTAACCCGTAAAATAAAAGATAAATCCTTTCTCTCCTGCGTGTCGCTTGATTTGTGATATTTACGCACAAAGTGTTTAAACCATTAGGATCATTGAGATCTTCGTTAGATCCCGTCACCACTATGAGAACAATAAAGAAAATCATAACATTCTTCTAACCTGGGTGCTGCTGTCACCTTGTGCAAACCGGGTGCATGCATGCATACATTATACCATCTAGTGGCCACTGAAAATACCTCTTCATCTTGACTTTTTGACATCTTGTACCTTTGGGGTCAGCTCAGAAAACACCGTCAGTTCTATCACTCTGCACTATCAATAAGGACCTTATTAGCTATTAGGACATTATTGAAATTATTTACGTGTTATAGTCTGCTTATCAGTGCTTCATCTTGGCTGCAAAGACTGATGCTTCTATTAAAAACTTCTGCAAATCCCCTCAACACTCTGACTCCATTTACCAGCATCGTCCTGCTCGGTGAAAATGAATTATTAAATTATGTGGCATTGTCTCAGGGCTGGATGTGGCCTTGGGCATGAAAGTCTGCATCACCGCAAGCAATGAAAACACAACTGGAAAAGGGGAAAAGCACAAACCACTGACACCGTCTGGATATTTTCACACTCCCTGCCCTTGTTCCTTTAGAAACTACTCATTCCACCCAAGGCCAATACACAAGTGGTACATTACATAGTTTTTTCTCTCTCTTGCATTGTAGAAGTTTTTTCTCTGTGTCCTTCGGGCAGTTTGTTCACGCCATACTGTTGTCTTTTGTCCTAAAACCAGCCTAACTGACCCGTACACAAGGCTTTACCCTGGGAAAAATGCAAAATAAATAAAACTGTCTGCCAATCCTCCGACAAAGTGAGTCAGTGTTCGCCTATCAATGTGATGTCAAGCAGAGCTCCACGGGTTACTCTGTGTTTTGGTAACCACACTGCGAGGAAGAGTAATAAGCAGTAAGTAGCTGTAAGTGGCAGGAAATGTAAACAGCAGCAGGGACGGCAGCTTGGTTTTCATTCAGACAACTGCAGGGGCATTTCGGCCGATACACAGCTGGATTGTTATGAGTCACACTTACAGTACAGTCGATCACCTGAGAGGCTGAAATGCATTTACTTATATATGTATGTATTCAAATACTGTTGAGGAAATACAACTAACTGCATTCATGTGAAAAAACTCCTGCAGCCAGAGAGAAAGGCAATTATTATTGTTCTAAAAGCTCATATGTAACAACTGTAAATAATTAAGAATAAATTAAGAATAGCTTTCATCCAGTGTAGGACCAGCATCACTGAATCCACCGTACATTGAAATGAATGATGAGTAATGATTATTGACATATTCCAGGTTGTCTTTTCCATCTACAGGGGTTCAAAGATGATTCTATAACAATGCCTCACATTTTTAAAACTGATTTTAAAATCTTAATCTGTAAAGTAACTGAATCACGTGCATGTAGTGGAGTAAAAGTAGCATAAGATGGATATACTCAGGTAAAGAGCAAGTACCTCAAAAATGTATCTAAGTAAAGTATTGACTTAGTTACCTTCTGTCATTGCTGGAGACTTTGGTGAATTGGAGATGACATAAAATGCTCTGGCAGTGGTGGAACGTAACTAAGTACATTTACTCAACTACTATTAAAGCACACTTTTAAGGTACTTGCACTTTAAGCAGCTTTATACTTCTACTCCACCACATCTCAGAGGCAAAAATTGGACTTTCTACTCCACCACATTTGTCTGACAGCTTTAGTCACTAGCTACTTTTCAGATTACAATTTTTCGTACCCTGTCCTGAGGATAAATAAAGTATTTAAAACCTTCTTGAATTTGCTGGAAAATGCATCGTCTCAGAAGAAAACACACTGTTTGTTTGAGCTCATGGAAAGTTGACTTTTCAGAGGACAGCAACGCTACAAACACATGATGATCTTATAGAAAATGATGCTTTGCTGCAGATTAAACGATCCAGCAGTATAAAAAGGAGTTAAAATTAGCTCAGTCATAAACATCTACAGCAGTAAAATGCAACCTACACATTACTGCAGCTGTAATATTAATACAAAAACATCACATATAATATTAAAACACTGACAGGAAACATTTGACTGCATAATGAGTCTTTTTATGTAGGTACTTTAAGTACATTTAGCTGATGATGCTCAAATACTTTTACTAAAATCAGGTTTTGAAAGCAGGACTTTTACTTGTCGTGGAGTATTTTCACAGCATCGCTACTTTTACTCAAGTAAGGGATCTGAGTACTTCTTCCACCACTGTATTCTTGATATGGCGCATTTTCATCATCACGAATAGTATCATTAGTCGTAGTAGTGGGAGCAGTAATAGTACTTATAGAAAAAAAATCCTTTTATTAGAGCAAAACACTTTTTTTTTTTACCATTTTTATGTATATATTTATTTAATTGTTTTTATAATTGCATGGCACTGCTGATGAAAACAAGACATGGACATGAAGAAGATCCTTTGTTGTTTATATAAACCCTTTTTGTCCGTTTCCAGTCTACACAAAGCTGAAACTGGTTCTGTTTCTGGACAGGAGGGCTCCCTCTGCCGGTGAGGACGAGAACTTGCTGCCATTGAAAAAGGTGATGTGGAAAGATGAGCTGCTCACTACATAATGGCTGTGCCGGGAAAAGGTTTGTCTCCTTTTTCTATCTGCAGTGACACCATTCCTTAATGCCCCCAGACTCTTTGTCTGCTCTCCTCCAGTTTAACACCGGGCTGAAATTCCCACCACCTTTCCAGTAAAGAAATAAACTTTAATGGCATATTAGCCTATTATGTTTGCCTCCACCCGTCAGCCCCCAAACCCCTTTTCCCTGCCTCTTCTTGTTACTTTAATCTTGAGTTTTAAAGAGAAATCTCGCTTGATGCAGCAACATGCCAGTCGCCGTGGTAACGGCTCTGTTTCCCCTCCTCTCCAGGGTGTGTTTATGACAGGTCCTGAATTTTTTTCCTGCGTGCTGGTATGAAGAAGGAGGCTCACAGCACGCCATACATACATACATACACCCCCCTCCACCCCTTCTTATGTGCGAATAGCTGCCAAATTGTATTCAGATGGAGCAACACATGAGAGGGCACTGCCAAGACTCATTTGCAGTAAATGCTCCTAAAATGCCCTCTAGATTTCTCACCAAATATCAGATCCACCATGATAGCACCCTTAATCAACCTCAACATTGGAAAGTGGAGGAAAGGGAAGGGAAGGGGGGGTTACTGCCAGCTTTAAGTATGCTTTTAGTCTCCTAAGTTACAATTGAACCCTCCTTCCCCAAGAAAAATTATCCTTGCATGCGATGGAGCACTAAATGGAAGAGCCCTTGGGACAGAACACTTAATACAGTAAATGGAACCAAGAGACAAGCGGAGAGAGGTTCCTCCGTCTGCTGGAAGCTATTCAAAACATCCCAGCGATGGCTGCATTACTGCAGACACAGGAGCAGAAGTGGGGGGACAGCCCGCTGTTACAGTCCAATTAATGTGTGTAGATTGTGCAGACGTGATTTATAGTTTATTTTGGGCTTCCATCCGCCTCTGGCACGCAACAGATAATGCATGCAGCTCAAGCACATCATGAAAGGCTTGTGACGGTCTGAAGGGCCTTTCTGCCGCCTGCTCAGGTCTCTGCGAACGGCTCTTTTCTCCCGCGCTCACGCCTAAATAAAGACGTCCGTCAAAGCAGCGGACCCCTTTCACTGGTTTCATGTCACATGTGAAACAGCACTTTTGAACATGCGAGTTGATGTAGTTATGAAAACTTCAAGGACCATTTAGAAATTCTTGAGATATTATGGGCCTTTTCTTTGTAGGAGGTGAAGTGGGTATCAGACTGCAGCTGCAGCTCCGCTTTTTGGATGTTTGCAGGCAACAGATTTACCTCTCTGACAGGTGTTCACACTTAAGAGTCCAGAAGTGAGGCTGCAAGTATCTATTGTTTTTGTTTTCTATCAATCTATGGATTATTGTTTGGATGAGACAATGAAACAATAAAAAAAAAAGAAAGACAACCACAGATTTCAATTCTGATGATATAAAACAGACTGAAACAGAAAATCTGCGCCCTGCTAATGTTTGGGCTTTTTGCTTGATAAATGATTTAAACGATTAGTTGATAATCAAGATTGTTGGTGGTTGCTCTGTTTATTGACTAATTGACTTATTCAAGCAAAGAAGCCTTAAAGAATGAGGCCGACATTAATTGTTTCATTATGTACAAATTGCATGAAAAAAAGAAAAAAAATATGTTAGTCATCCTCTGTCATGCAGTCTGTGGCCTGAAGCACAATCACTGACAACAGACACCGTCAAAGACTACTTACAAATTAGTGAAAAGGTGATGTCACACACTTCTCTGCACCAATCAGATTTCAACATTTGAATCAGAATCTGGTGACAGTTGATTGTCAATCAAATCTGACCAGACCAGCTACAGCAACGGTTACTTTCATTATCAGTTCGTCTGCTGATGTTTCTGCCAAATGATAAAAATTGTTTTTCTTCTCTGAGCTTTAATTTAATTGCTGCTTTAAAATCTAGATATTGAATGTTGTAGATTAAGACTTGAGACTTTCAGGGGCTTCAAATGAAAATGTAGCATCCAGTAAGAAACAACCAAACACTTTGTACATGTTACAACACTTTTCTTTTCTACAGCCAACAATATGTTATTGTAATGCAAAAAATGATGTACTTTACATCCTAAGCTGGAAAAAATGTTTCTGTATTACATAAGACCAAACATATGATGCTTTTTAAACTACACTCAGTCCTGACATGCGGCAGCCACTTAATTTGACCCCAAAATCTTGGTCTGTAAACACATTTCAGAAATATTCCTGCGCTCTGGTGTGTATCTGTTGCAGCCTCAGATGCCAGAAGTCGATCCAAATCTCGACTCAACTGCAGAACTATTTCAATACTGCAAAAGGAGGAAAAAAAACTAAAAACTTAAAGCGTCTAAGCCACCACCCCTCCCTGCCGCCTGTCGCTGGCTATTTCCATGACTCTCGTATGAAACACTTCTGACGTTAAACACCTGTTAACTTTTATGTCTTGTGAGAGGAGTGGCTGAATGGGAGAGCATTATGTTCAGTGCTGGTCGGCCTGGCTAAATCCCCAGTAGAGGAAAGACCACTCCCAGTGCAGAGAGGCAGCAGCGGGAGTGAGAGAGCCCCCTTATCCCCGCAGTCTGCGAGGATCCCCTCAGCTCAAAACCGACAGTTACCTCTATTCCAGCTGACAGCTGCGTGAAACCGCCATCTTTCCACAGCTCTCTGCAGGATAAACTGCACCGCTACCCACCAGCAGACCTGCTTAAGAGGCAAAGTGGGGCGATGTGAGGAGGTTTGAGGCAGCTCATGTTGTTGGTGTCTTGTGTCATAGTCAGTTTTTTCCCCTTCACATTAGATGCCAGTGCAGTTTGTCCTGCCAGGATCCAAATGACCTGCACCACCCACTGTGAAGAGTCTGTACTTCAGACTGTAAATGCAAGATTACCTGAATAGTGCTGTAATTTATTTGTTATAATATGCAATAAAGTACAATTTTGTGGTACTTTATACTTTGCTTGAGTAATTCAATTTTATGCTACTTTATATTGCTACTCTGCCACATTTTGGAGGCCAATATTGTACTAAATTTATCTGGCAGCTTTAGTTGCTTTGCAGATTCTAATTATAATACAAAATAAAATCAATACATTTTAATGTAATATTATAGATACCAGCAGTGTATAAATCAGTCTCAATTAGCCCCACTACCAGCTGCAACGTTAAAGTAATGCTTACACATCAATGCATCCATAGTTATAATCCAATAATGTGAAACATGTGTTCCTGAAATGTGCCACTCTGCTACTTTTGCTACTTTTACTTTTTGAGTATATTCTAAAAACTATTTCTTATGTGCTTATACTGAAGTAAATTGTGAATGCATGACATATTCCATCAGTGGAGCGATCAGTCATGTGACTTATTGATCTCCATCAATATTGAGTTTACAAAACAACGCTACCATCACCTTTTCAGAAGAGTTTTTATAAAATACAAATATACACAAACTCAGTGTTTCATCTGAACTGTGAATCAGCAGGTAAAGAGATACGACTGATGGACTCTTTAAACTTTTTGTAGACTTATTTTTCAAAACAAAACAGTATACTCTTCCGACTCTTAATGTTTATGGATAATCCAAATTTCCAAATCAATCTGCAGGTTGAGACGGCTTTGTATTAAAAAAAAACTGAGACTCTGCCTTTTTACTCAGTGATGGACTAAGATGAAACACTGTGAAACTGCACTGGATAAAGATTGTTGGTTGTAATAAGAAAAGCTGCAACCAATCATTATTTTCATCATCAATTATTCTGTTATAATATCTAATGTAGTATTTTCTCAGTTTGTCAGTGCGTCTGTGCACTGACAAACTGAGAAATGCAAAAAGAAGAATAGAAAAAAAGATTTCCATGATCATATTTGATAAAGAAAAATGTCAAATGTTGCATTTCTGCTTAAAAAATGACTGAAATGAATAATTGATTCTTAAACAAGTTGCTGATTAATGTTCTGAATATCCAGTAACAACTGATTTCAGATCTAGTGGTCATTTATATTTCTCTACCCATTCTGAGTAAATATTAAATTTTTTGAAAACTATCATAAAACATGTTTCTTGAGTAGTTGATCGATAAGTAACACGACTGATCAATCGAATGTATGCTGTGTTAATTCTGTGTAAAACATAAATAAAACAGAAAGCAGTCATTTGCAAACAAACTGTGTTTACTGACAACAGTTTTAACCTTGCTCCATCCTCACTTGTGAACCACTGAGCCTTTCCAGGATGCTTCTTTCATACCCAATCACGATACTATCACCTGTTACCAATCAACCTGTTTACCTGTGGAGTGTTCCAAACAGGTGTTTTTGGAGCGTTCCACAACTTTCCCAGTCTTTTGTTGCTCCTGTCCCAACTTGTTTGAAACATGTTGCTGCATCAAATTTAGAATAAGCAGATATTTACCATATAGATTACATCAGATGAGTCAAAACGAACGAATTCTGACTTGTGATTGAGAGCTGACACCTTCTAACAGTATGTGGAAAAATACTTTCAGGTACAGCAGATTCACCACCTGAAAGCACTTGCACAAGTTTGTGCTGCAGCCTTTAAACCAATAGCTTTAGGGTTATTATCTTGTGTTGCTGCTTTCTCTGTTATTCTAAAATTCTCCTCTTGATGTGAGGTCCCCTGAAAGCGGCCCTCCGTCTCATACATAACACATGTGGCCTATAAATCAGTCTAATGTGCCTCAAACCGTTGATACTCAGCACCAGAAACCTGCTTGGCAAATTCAAAAATCATTTTGGACTACAATGCAAACGACTATAATAAAATGACGTCTCAAGTCGCTCCAATGGCATCGGTGAGTGAAAGGAGCGCTGTTTGTCTGCCAGACCTGGTTGCTAAATGAAAGCTGATCCAAACCCTTAAATGAGAGCTGTTGGGCTAATATTTTAAGGCTTGGATTGTAGCACCAGGAAATACCTGAGAGGTACACCTTTAAGGAATCAAATTTAGCAATCCACAGGAATGGTTGGAAAACTTTAACCAGAGAAGTCGGGCTTTCCGTAACCTCCCTCCGCGCTTTTTTGGATCCCGTAAGTTCAGGTGCAGCGATTAAAGCCTCCTAACGTGTTAATGACGGTGGAATATTTCATTCTGAGTTTGTCAGTTTTATCCCCCATTAGCAGGCAGGAATGTCCTCTCCTGTTCTCCGCTCCCAGGTGATTGGTTAATGTCTCCGGCTATTTACACATTACAGACAGCACATCCATTTAGGAAACACAGAGGAGATAACGCTTGAGACAAAATAGGGGTCAGTTAATAAAAATCTGTATATTCTGCTCTGTGCACGATGTCATAAACAAAGTTTTGAAGAACAGAAACAGCTCAGTGTAGGCTTTTATCAAAAGCTGATTTTTTTTTTTTGGAAAAGTGAAAATCAATAAAAAATATAATTTGCTGCTAGTGTTCAACTACATCTGTTTAAAAAGAACCTGAAGTGATTTATGCAGTGAATAACACAATTCATTGGTTGAAAATTCATTGATTTATACAATGAAAAAGGGAAGCAATATTCAGTATTTTTACATTTATGAAACAGAACTTTACATTTACAGGAAGACAAGATTTCCAGCGGCATTATATTGGTACACAGTTAACGCTAAAACAATGCAACTGACTGGAGTTCCTCCATTTAGACGGTAAGAAACGGTTCTTTGTTTGCAGCGACGGTTGTTATGTTATGTTGTTATAGAGTATGTTCATTTTCCTGTCTGTGACTAATACTGCCATTACTTCAATCAAAAACTACAAAAAAACCCCAAAACCTCCCTTATCTGAATATTAAGTAGAAAAACAAAAACTTAAAATAAGTGGAAAACTCCTCCTGTCATTCACAGAATGAATATTAAACAATAAAATTCCTAATGAACGCCACACACTTCACAGTGATTTCTATGTACAAGTGTTTGGATTTACAAATCAGCAGATAACATTTGAATGTGTGACGGTTTTGTCTTTCGAGGTGAAACAGGAGCTGAGACGCACTCTGGCCTAATTTCAATTCACCCTCTTTATCTCAAAGCGACTCGGCTGCACATTAGGCCCTTGATTGGCCTGAAATACTGTGGTTCACTGGGCATTACTGAATAAACGGAGGAATGATGAAGTCTGATCCAAACCATATGGGCGTAGTGCAGTAGAAGGTATTCTGGGGGGATTCCTGCACAGATCCTCAGGTTTACACTCAGCTATCAGAGGAGAGTGTATAATACTATCCAGAGCTTTTCAATATCTGCAGTCAATGAAGCAGAGGCAGCTTTACGTGCTAACTGACTGCAGAGCCCCCGACAACAACACTGACTTGGATATGGAGAGCAGAGAAAACACTGCTGGGGCAAACCAGTCCACCGCCGTCAGAGATTTTAGCGTTTGGCTCTCTTGGAAGGGGGCTCCTCCGATTTCTGTCCTCCCCGCGTTCGCGCCGCAGGGGGGCTGGCCTCCCGTTTACGGCCCCCCTTCGCCGCCGCCGCTGCCTGGCCCCTCGTCCCACTGCAGGAGGGGAACAAGGAGCAAGTGTCAGTCCGTTTGTCTAAAGTGTCATGTTTAGGTGCTGTGAAAATGTCTCTTTGTTAAGAGTTATTCATGAGAAGTGTTGCAATAACCGGCACTCCTTATTACATACAAGTGCACAGAGTGGAGCTCAGCGTGTCCACATTCCCTGCTGAATAGAGGAAAGACGGATTTCTAACAGACTCCTTTAAGACCTTCGTCATGTTAACGCTGAAATTTAATTTGAGCTCCAAAACAAAATAAAGGAACGTTTATGAAAAAAACCTGCTCGGAAACTAAAAATAGGCTGTATTAAAACACTGTCGTACTGTTCCATTACTGTCGTGATGGAAATTACTCATCTAATCTGTCAATTGATCAGGCATGTTTATTGACGAGGGAGGCCAGTTGGAAAAATAACATTTAACTTTTTCCACTAATGATGGGTTAAATAAACGTATTTCTATATTAATTAATAGCATTTTTGTAAAGAGTTGTATTTGCTAAATATTTTGAAATGCTGTTTTGACTTTATATGTTTTGTATGTATGGTAATTTAAATTTCACTTGGAAATGTCTGTATCCCCTGACACTAAGTGTCAATAAGTCAAAAAGTGTACAGAGTATATATAGTTAATATAAGGAAAGCAGGAAAAGGCAAGAGAGCTTTGGTGAGGGGACAGAAACGTTTTAACTTTGACAGATTGTAGGAGCAAATCTGTTCTGTACACACTGATGAGTGGATAAAGTGCACAAAAGCTTCATGTATAAAGTGAGACTACTTATTAAACATAGTACATTTTGATAGTTTATCTCCGTTTAAATTTTAAAAACTATTAAAAGACTTATGGATACCCTGCATTTGTACTGAAGTCTGACAAAATTACACTAAATCTTTGATCTAAAATGATCTCAAATTGAAAAAAACATTACATTATCATCATTATTCATCACACGCACACGTTTGTTTTTGCATTGTTTTTTTTGGGTTTTTTTTACAGGCAGTGATCCTGTACCTGTAGTATAATTCCAGATGTGTTCATTTAACGTCCTTAAAAACAGCTTAGTATGTGCAAAACGATTCCTTATTTTTATTTTTGGGGTTAATACCTCAAAAACATTGAGAAATTCCGGGAAAACGTTTGGCAAAATGTTCCCTTTCACAGAGCAGCGACCTCGCAGTCAGTTTTGGTCGGATTCCCCTTTAAGCTCGTTCATTCTGCTGAACCTCAATGAGACAAACTCACCGTGTGCCAGCTGCGGTCTCCTCTTTACCGTTCTGTCGACTTGCCCGGGTGGATGGTTTGCTTGGCTTGTTCCTGAGGAGCAGTAAAAACAAATATGAAACAACAGTTGTTGCTTTAGTGCTAAATCTTCCCCTGCTTTAATTTAATAGGATGTGACAGCGATGATGCCCGCTGGGTGCTTCAGAGTGCAAACATTCAGCACTAAAACAATCCGAGGCTCATTCATCAACACTGACAGCGTCCGAACGGTGACTGCACTGAAGAGTGAGCTGGAACATGAATCACTGTCTGGCTGTTTCTGCAGGTGTTCTCATCATACGTGTTGTGACCAACCATGTTTATAATTGATCTTATTAAATTGTAATAACTTACTTTTACTGCAGCTTTTTACCGTAAATTCTCTGAACAAATCATAAAGTTCCAGTTGAGTTTGAATTGTGGGTCCTGATATCAGAGCGATGACTTTTCAACTTAACTTACTCTTATTGTTGATATTTTGGTTCATTTGTGTCCAGGAGCTGTTAACATACCTTTCAGCCTCCAGGCGAGAGGCGGAGCGTGTGGTCGCTCTGGTCGCAGTTCCTTTTTCCTCCTCCTCTTTCTCACCATCCTCCTCGTCCTCCTCCTCCTCTTCATCATTCTGCTCACTTTCTTTTTCTTCTGCCTTTTTGTCCTTTTTATCTGTGGGAAAGATGAAAAAAGGTCGCAGGCATCATGGGTTTGATATCTGAACTCCATCAGATCTGTTTCCCAAAAACACTTAACTGGAACTAGAGAAGTTTTCATTTTAAAACCACAGCAGCATAAAGCTTAAAACATAATAATATTGTTTCCTTGGATCAGCAATCAGTAGTTTCACTAATTTTGCACTGATTTGTCAATTAACTTTTAACTCAAGTTTCGATGCTGACTTCTTTGAAACAACATGTTTCTGGCTTTAAATTTCCTCACCTGGATCCTCTGTGGCTGCCGCTGCCTTCGGCGGCCGTCCCCTCCGACCGGGTCTCTTTGGTGTCGTCTCCAGTTCCTCTTGAGGTTCCTCCTCTTCAACCTGGAGATATAAGAACAAATATTCAAGTCCTTAAGTCTGACGAGAGTTTGAATAAGTGATGTACGGAACCAGAGATTTTTTTAAATGTAATATTTAGATAAAAACGTGTTTTAAGGCCTTACAGAGACAGTACAGCCAATGTAATGGATGCACATGCAATGTTTACAACATACAGAACAACTATGGTTTCTTAATTTCACTGCCAACATACATCCTCTGGTTTCTTCTCGCTGCAGATCTCCTCTTTGACCTCCTCTTGACCCTCTGCCTGACTCACTGAAGGGGAGCCACCTGCAAAAGGGTAAATGTACAACACGGAATGATCAAGGTTTCGTCCTCACTCAGACCACTCTGTGATGTTCTGTCTCGACAGCAAGTATCCAGGACATAATTTGGAGTGTTTAAAAAGTGTTTAAAGTGTGTGTGTGTGTGTGTGTGTGCTGTCTCACCACTGTCTTTTTCTGGTTGTAGCTCGCTCTCTTCCTGTTGACTGTTGTCCGTCTTTACCTCCTCTTCAGCCTGGGTTTCCTGTGGCGACATAATTTGAATACACATCAAGACACATAACCAGAGAGGTGGATACAGATGTAGGACCAGGATGCAGAGAATGTTTTAATCCACAAAGATGACAAATCTCACCTCCACCGATTCCTCTTTTTCCTCTGACCTCTTCCTCTTCACTGCTGGTTTACCTGGAATGGACAAATGACAGTCAAAACTGAGAGAAATGGATCCCGTCACCTCTTTTACATACAGGGACCAGAAAAAATATTTTATAAAGTTTTACTTGAAGTAAAGCTGCCAGCCTTCCCTCGTGTCAACTATCATTGCCAAATTACTCATTCATACTATTTTACAGCTTGTTAACAGTGATGACAGCAAAATAAAACTTGGTTAACTCACAACATCGTGCTATGAAACGCACAAATTAGCTGTTGAGGTTTGGCTCACTTCTTCTCTGAGTTGGTAATGCTCTGGCAGGCATGTAGCCACACCTCTCCATACAGTTCAACTAATGTTAGTCACCATTTATAGTGCTCTTGTACACAAGTGCAGACGCTGGAAATCTTGCACAGTTCTTTCAGTCATTTAAACAAGAAGAAACTGGGGCGGGAAGTGCATTCATTTGACTTGACTCAAAAACAAGCGTACAGGGGTCAGTGGTCTCTTTGGAGTCGCAGCTTCCTGCAGCTGCAGTGTCTTCTGCAAGAGGAGACGGTGGATTCACTTGGATTCCTTGCTGTTCAATTTTCTTTGGCCCACTTTCTTCCTCAGTTCTCTACAGATTGGAAAAATACAGAGAAAAACATTGTAAAAGATAAGATGCATGCACTCACTGCTTATGTCCTCTACAAAATATGCTTCATTGTTGTCTGCTATGTAGTGATGCATGTACAGGAATATCCATCCTTGTAACTACAGTGTAGACCTGGTAATGTCAAATAATGTGGAGACTCTAACGTTTATGATGCATGTTTGTTAACGTACCTCTTCGCTCTCGGCTGGTTTTCTTGATGAGGTTTCATCGGCGCTCTCCTCGTCTTCATTCTCATCCTTCTTCTGAGCATCTGAGGTTAAAATAAAAGAACATCACAGAAAAAGAGTCAAGACTCACCACTCATCAACCTACTAGCTTAGAGAAAGACAACTTTGATGAATTAATTGCAAACTCAAACATGTATACAGTGTTCCTTAACAATTGCTATTTCAAACATTCAATTAATATCTTGACTTCATTTTAATATTTTGGTGAGTGCATAATCCAGCATTCAGGCCTAAAAAAAATCATCCATCTCTGCAACATTTTTCAGACTTCAACAGCATCAGTGTTGGCTCATTTAAAGCGACGGTCCTACCAGCAGCAGCTTCGTTGGCTGCAGCTGCTGAGAGTCTTCCCCCGTGGCTCGGAGTCTCCTCCATGTTCTCCGGTTCTTGAGGTTGGTTCTTCTCTTCCTCCTCGCTGGTTCTGGATGATTGATCCTTGCATGGTGTTCCGACTTCCACAACCGTCTCCTGAACTGCTTCCTGAAGATTACAAAAAAGAAAAAAAAAAAAAAAAAACCCAATGAGCAAATCAAGCACGACCACAGATCATCATGTACCGAAAAAAACTGCTTCTTTTAAGCAGATAACATGATTGTACTTACATTCATACAGGTGATATGAATATTTACCTCAGTAGATTGTTGCTCTTTACATTCCTTTTCATCCCTCTCATCACCTGATTAATTACAAAAACATGGATGAACACATTATTTGATTAAGAAACATAAACATCTGTCAAAACTCATCCCGAGAGGGGAGCTCCTCGGTGGAATCAGTTCACCCATAAATGGTTAACATATGTGTCAAACGTAATTTTAAATCTTCTAAATCTAAATGTCACAAACTTGCAGCAGTGGTAATCTCAGCTACTTTACCAGATTCTTTCGCTTTCTGACTGGACAGCTTTCGTTTACGTCTTCCTCTTCCCTCCGTCTTTTCTTCCTATGCGACAAGAGTGTTTGCTGTATCACCGATCATTTATTGCATACGTAAGAGCTGAATTTCAAACAAGCTGTTTGCTGTTACCTTTTCTGACAGGTCGGATCCCTTCTCCTCGTCCTGGCTGTCTGCGCTGGAGACATTACCTGAACAACACACACAAAGAGCAAAGACTGAGACGAACTGCAAAAGGACCAACGTCTTTAGTGAAGGACGAAAGAAAAAACACGACACGAAGATCAGCGTTCAGTTCCAGCTTCAGCTTCCTGAAGGTGCAGTGAGCTCTTAATGACACACAAAGCACCAAAAATGTATTAAAAATGATAAAAATACACACACCCATAATTGAGTGAAATCATAACACGAGGAGGGATTTTTTTTTTAAGTCACATTACTCACTGATTTGTTTGACCAGTTTGGACTGACTCTCAGCTTCACTTTCTCTGATCTCTTCAGTCTTCTCCAGAGCACCGTGTTCCACCTGAACATCATTCATTAAAGATACACACATCAACAAAAGCAAAAATAAAAATAATAATAACAACATTAAATCACACTGGGTGCAAATGTCTACAGGTCGTTTATATCTGAACAAAGACATAACTGAGGTCGCACACTCACTGTTTGTGGATCACTCTTCTCTGCTGCCACATTTTCCTCCTCCATCATCTTACTCTCGGCTTCACCTAGTGGTGAAAAGAAGTAAGGTTAGAAATGTTTTACTGCCTTTGATGAACTCGTTTAAAATATCCACCAGACACAATAACAGCATTCATAAAGATTGTAATGTCTAAGTTAGATAAGAGGAAAGACTTACTGTTATCTACATCCATCCTGGACTCGCTGTCCTCAGCTACCACCTCCTCTGCCTGTTGGTTAAGAAAGAGGACTCTGAATTTTAGTCTCACATTAAACTTTTAAGACAGAAAACAAATATTGTAAACCATGAACAGTTCCTCACCTTGGGGTTTGTGTTTGTGTGTGCGACGTCAGGCTCAGTTTGCTCTAAAGTAAGAATAAGATGCTATGGTTAAAAATCAGCCAAAAAAAAAAACGCTTTTTCTTTTTCAACACGAGTGTTTTCAAGCACTCACCTTGTTGACTGGACGTTTCTGTGGCTTGTTCAGCGGCAGCAGAAACAACTGCGACTGTGCTTCCCTCAGGGGCTTCTCTGACCTCTTCTTGTTCACACACAACAGCATCAGCAACTGAAATATTGTAGAAAGTAAATAAATAAACTTTACACTGAAAATCATAAGATATCATCGTAGCATAGATCTAAACACACGATTTGAATTTAAGACAAAACAGGGGATTTGCCTGCTGCTGCTGCCGCCATTTTTTCACCTGGCTGTGTTGCAGGAGCAATTTCTGCACCTTCGGCTTCATCTTCATTGAAAGGATTCTGACATTCATTTGAGGTGGTGTCATCCTCCTGTAGACATAGATGATGAATGAGTTTCCACAGCAGAGTAACTTTGGTACTTTTTCTATTTGTTCAAAGGGTATTTTTGATCCAATAGACGCTTAAAGGGAGTAGTGAAACAGGCTAAATAAAAGCCAAAGGTAGGATGTCTTTA
Source organism: Chelmon rostratus (assembly GCF_017976325.1). NCBI lineage: Eukaryota > Metazoa > Chordata > Actinopteri > Chaetodontiformes > Chaetodontidae > Chelmon > Chelmon rostratus. Next base: position 20,922,500 of record NC_055666.1, read on the forward strand.
TGAGTGAACAGGACAAAGGCAACTTAATTTTACAAATGTGTATTCTTTACCTGTGGAGCAACAGATTGAGGAATTTCAACCCCTGCCACATCCGTTTCAGCCTCTGAAGTTTCAGACACATCTATAAGAGAGACATATTTCTATTTTGAAAGACATTCTGACATGTTTAGGAAGCAAATAATACGCCATCACTGTCTTTCATTTACCTGCAGTGTTTGGTTTTTCTACAACAACTTCAACAGTTTGCTGAGATGCAACTGGTGACGGCTCGGGGGCTGTGAGCTCAGGTTCAGCAGCTGTTAGCACGTCCATCGGAGGATGCTGCTCTTCTTGTTCAGCCGTAGCGGTTTCCATTGGTTGATTCACTTCCGCTTCTTCCCTCGTGTCTTGGCAAATTAAGCTGGAGGACACTGTGCTGTCAGGATCCATGGAGAGCAGAGCGAGAGCTGCTTCTTTCATCTTCATATCAGCATCTTGCAGAGTCATGTCAGGCGTCACATCCTCTCGTCTGCTCTCAGGTGGAAGTCTCGCCTCGGCCGACGTACAGACGTCCATGAGAGTCAGGAGAGCGTCGGCCTCGGCCGGCACAGCTGGCATCTCGCTGAGCCGCGACTCCGTCTCGCCCTCGGGCGGCTCTGGGGTGATGTCGCTCAAAGCGTCGCAGGTGTCGTCTGAGAAGGAGGTGGTGACGGTGGTGGTGACGGGGTCGGAGTCGGTGCTCGTGTCCTGGAGAAGAGAGCGCTTCTTCGGCGGCTCCTCTGCGTCCAGACTCAGTGAGGAAACTGAAGACTTTGAGGATTTATCAGACTTTTCCAGTTTGTCTTCTCTGGGTGCTTTCTTCTCTTCTTGGCTATCTTCTCTCTTCTCAGGGACTCTGTCTTTCTTCTCCAGTTTTTTCTTTGCACTCTTGATGTCTGACTTCTCCTGGAGAGGTTCCTCTGAGACTTTCCGCTGCTCCTTTAAGTTCACCTCTTTTTTCTTCTCCTTTGTTGTCTCAGGTTTGCTGACCGGTGCACTTGCTGTACTTTTAACCTCTGAACTCTGAACTTTATTATCGGTCTTTGATAACAATAAAGTCCTTGACTCCTCTTTGGATTTTGATTTAGATTTTTCCACAATTCTTCCTTTTTCTGTTGGCTTCACCCTCTTTGGGTCTTTGTCAGTTTCAGTGCTGGACTTGTTTGATTTCTGGCCGTCTTGATCTGCTTTAGTCTTTTCCTTCTCGCTGTCTTTACTGTCCGTTTTAGATTTGGGTTTGTCTCCTGGCCTGTCCTCAGTGTGGCTCCTTGACCTTTTCAGGCCCTCCTTGGAGTGTTTATCTTTCTTCTTGCTGCTGTCGGACCCGGGCTCCATGTCAGAACGATCCTCAGAAGAGCCGGCAGAATCGGGGCGAAGCAGCTGCTTGAAATCACTTTTAGCTGAAGTTTTCTCTCCTTTGACCTTTTCCTTTTCTTTGCTCTTATCCTTTTCTTTCTCCTTTTCCCTGATTTTGTCCTTCTCTGCTTTGACAGTCTCTGTAAATGGAGCTTTCGCCTTCTTGACAGCAGCATCTTTAGGACCCTCGTCTGCCACGCCCTCTGACACTGGCAGCTTTCCGTCTCTTGTCGTTCCTGCCATTTTCTTCTCACTTTTAATCTTAGGCTTCTTCTCACCTTTGTCTTCAGAGGACGCTTTAACAGCAGCACCTTCCTTCTGCTGAGATTCATCTGCCTGATGTTCGGATTTTTTCTCCTGCCTTTGTTTGAGCTTGGCCCGTTCGTCCGACAAGCTGCGCTCTTTCTCTTTGCGTTCTTTAGAGTGAAATTCTTTACGGGACGACCTGTCAAATTTACCAAACGAACGTTGTTTGAGAGCCTCTTGGGAACCTTGCTCCAGCTCCAGGATGAACGAGTGTGTCCTGCTTTTGTCAGACAGCTTTTTGGCTTCACTGGAGTCTTCTGAGACGCTGCCGCTCATCCTCCTGTGCCTCTCATCAGACGATGCTGATTCTGACAGATTTCGTATCAGTTTCGGCTGGGGAGTCCTGGAGGTTGTAGATTTCACCTCCTGATTTTGAAAGAACAAAACACACATGCTTGTTACAACTCAAACCTGTTACCTATGATGAAATCTGTTTCATTCGTTTCACATACCACTTTCTTGGATCCTTCGGTATCTCCTTTCTTTTTGCTTGAAGCATCTCCCTCTTTCCTGAAGGATGAAAGTGATGCTTTTACAGAGAACGATGCAGCCTTCCCTCACTGATAAATAGTGTGGACAAAAAGTATTTCATCATGCACTTTTGGCTGTTTTGTTCAGCAGCAGCAGCAGTTCAGGTAGCACCTACCTTGAGTCTAGCTTCCGCTTCCTGCTGAGAGCCATCTTTTTCTCCAGAACTTTCTTTTCTTTGCGAGCTTCTTTGGCTCTGGGGCCCTCCAGCCCAGCGGAGTCGCTACTCTTTTGTTTTTTGCGATCTGTGTGGGATATAATGCCTGGTAAACAATGGGGCGGTTCAGAGTTCACTTTTTTATTAAGATGGGAACAATTAGGTTGAGCAGCGTGACTCCACAAACTCAACATTCAGACAAAGTTAAGTAAGAAACATGAATACTCATTGCTCTAGCCTTACACCATGCAACTCAATAATCTTGCAGAAACTCTGGTTATTACGTAAAAAATCAACAGATTTGAAATAACTGACCAAGGTGAGAGAATTTAAAGAATTTAAGCCCACATGATGGATAGAAATACCTAGTTCTTCAGCCTGCACTGCTTTCTGTTTACGCTTCTCTTCCATTCGCTCTCTGTTCTGTTGTCTCTTGAGCAGCCTTTCCTCTTTGTCCTTTGCCTGTGAGAACAGTTAAGTACAGAGATAGACAACGAGAAAGCAGAAGCAATAATTAAAACAAACAACCATAAAAGTCTGTGTACATCTAAAGCCAATGATCGAGTCATTTAAAGCAAAGATGCTCTGTTAATGCTGTGCCTTCAATGTCAACATCAACAGAACTCACCGCAGATCTCCGACGCTCCTCCACAGTGATTTCATCGTCCGAGTCGCTGTAGTAACGGGAGTAGAGGAAGGGCTTGTGAACGTAGGCCTTGCGGCGAGGCTTGCGTTCTTCTTCTCCCGCGTCTCCGCTGCCTTGTTTCCTTTCTGTTCTCTCACTGTCATCTGGTGAAAGAAAAACACACAGCAAAACATTACAATCCAACACAGAGAGTAGAGCTCAAAACTAAATGTCTGTAGTAGCAGCGACCGTATTTAACACTTTATGATACAGTAACTGCTGAAATTTTGTTTGACAGGCAGGAAAAAAAAGGTTGAGACCATCTGCTGGAAGCTCCCCCTCTTCAGAGGACTCAGACAGAGGCTCCTCATCTTCACTTTCTTCTTCGAATGATGACAGGTCGCTGGTGTGGACAGAGCTCACGGTGATGTCGCTCAGGCCCTCTAGGTCTGAGTCCTCCAAAAAGTATTCTGCAAGGCAATGACACATCAGTATTTAAACTTGTTTTTTCATTCTTTAGCTCTATTTACAATTAGCACACACAAACATCAAGTCAGCCTTGTGGTTATTTAAGTATTTATGTCTCTTACACATGTATTCTGTTTCAGATGTGTGTAAAAGATAAACAGTGATTGATATCATCCAGTTTTAAGCCAGCTGCAATTACAATGTAACCAAAGTTTAATGGAAACCTGAATTTATGACAGACGTAAGTATACTGATAATTACAGCATATAAATCCTGTCTGGATAAGATCAGAATCCATGGCAAAAATAACTTTTGGTTGTGCAAAAAACATTGATTTTCATTATCTATTAACCTGTAAGCTGTTTGTTTGATTAACTGTTGAATAGTTTATTCTTTAAAAATGTCTGATGACATGCCCATCACAATGTCCCAAGCTCCCAGGAGCCCACGGTGACTTCTTCAGGTTGCTTCTTTTGTCCAACCAATGGTCCAAAGCCCAAAGATATAAAATGTACTAAGACATAAAAAAGAGAAAAGCAGCACATCTTCACATATTTCAAGCTGGATCCACAGAATTCTGGTCATTTTTGGTTTACAGATGACTTCAGTGATGTGGTAGAAATGTGGTATTATGAGATTGTTTATTTGACCACGGGGTGGCGCTACGGGTATTTAAGGGGACATTTCCTGTCATTGACAGAAAGGGTTTCACCCGAAAGGGCAAACAGGTTTTTGACCGCTGTCTTTGCTGCTGTGCCACGAAATTTGAATGTGTTTTTTGACTGTATTTTCACTGTAGACTTAATAAAGTACTTTTTGCTATAAGAGGAAACGGCATATGGCCATTTTTTAACTTTACACAACGACAGAAGGGTTTATAGGAGGCACAACAGGTAAAGAGCGCGTCAGCCAAGTCTAACTCGGGTTCAAACCCCCTCAGTAGCCAGTATTAGACTGCGCTCCTTTAATACATACAATCATTCATTACATTACCTGGTCTGGGGTCCAATTTTTCACTGTCTGTTTTACCATCCACACCGTTCAGCCATCCTGCTTTATAGTTTCAATTTGCTCACATCTCCCTGCAGATCCTTATAAACACTGCAGCTCAATGCGTCTATTTTCATCCACTCTCTCACATCCGGGTCTGTTATTTTAAAATTTCCAGTGTTCAGCCACTGTCACGAACCCTCTCTAGACCCAGCACACTTAGAGAATTATGGACCGATCTCCAAGCTACGTTTTTTATCCAAAATCCTTAAAAAAAAAAAAAAAACTCCTGAAGCTGGTTGAGTGTCATCAAATTTCAATCCGGCTTTCGTCACGAGCATATTCCTGAAACTGCTATAATAAGAACAACCAATGGTATTCTTATGCACACAGACAAAGGTGAATACTCCACTCTCATCCCACTAGATTTGACGGCTGCCTCTGACACCATTGATTACGCCATTTTACTTGATAAGTTGCATAATTGTGTAGACATTTCTAGTACAGCTTTAAAATGGTACAATTCCCATTTGACAAATAGATATATCAAGAGGGTACAACAGCTCACCTTCCTTTATCCTCTCTCTGGCTTTCTGCTTGGCCTGACTTGTAGATTTCAGCAGATCATCATCCTCCCTCTCCTCTGTGGGTTTTCCAGTTGTCTTGCTGGCAGCTTTATCTTTCTCCTCCTCTGTCAGCTCCTGAGCTCCCAGCTCCTCCTCTTCCATCTTCACCTCCTCTATCAAACCCTCTTTTCCCAGACCCATCTGTTCCTGAGTGTCCTCTGTCTTCACCTCTAACGCCTGGACCTCTGATGCCAGCTCCTCTGCCTCTTCCAGTGTCTTCCCGTCATAGTGGCCGTCTCCCTCCTCAACACCGCTCATGTCCTGCTCTCCCTCCTCCACCAGCTGCATGGACTCATCTGAAGCTTGGCCTTTGCGTCCTTTATCTGTGCCTGAGCTGGCCCTGACGCTGGCCTCCTGGTTGAGGGAGGTTATTGTGTCCAGGATGGACATGGCGTCGCTGGCTGAAGTGGTAACTGGAGCAGAGGATGAGGCTGCAAAAAATACAATGTCAGCGTTAACTATGACAGTGCAAGCCAGAATTTAAGGTATGATTATTATTATTATATTCCTCATTTACTGGTTGCTTGGCTTCGTCTGCACTGCCCTTGTGTTCTGGTTGTGTGATTGATTGTCTATGAACGTTTCTTGTTCTCTCATGAAAAAGATTTTGATTTCATCAGTCTACCCAATTCATTTAATATGTTAAACACAGGGCTTAAGGGGAAGGAAGATTTCTGTGCCTGAAATGTGTTTGGGGCATTGAGCAGACCAATATTCATTTGAGTGGGTGGGTGGGAGGGGGATTAGTACATCCAGATTCGGATGAACATCAGAGCTTATCCGTGTGTCACTAGTTTAGGGTAATGACAATGAATGGAGGGAAGGGGGGTTCATGAAATGATGAATTTAATTAATTGAAGTTAAATTGATGCTAAAAACGTAGCCTAGTGAGCTGTAGCCTACAAGCCAGATGAATGTCAGCTGTGGCACATATCTCCACCTGTTTCAGAAGGACAACAACATCAAATCTAATCATCTCTAAATGATTAACCTGACATTAACCTGAAAACGTCCAAATGGCAGGAAATGCATTATCTACTCACCACCACAGAGCTTCCTCTGGTCAAAATTATTATCACAATCACTGTAAAAAGGCAGTCATGGGTGGTGAAGGGATTAAATGCTGTGCACCTTGCTCAAGAATGCTGCTGTCTGGTTTGGTCTCTGTTGAAGGTGGGGGGGCCGGCGGCTCCTCAGAGCAGCTGCCAGGTGACAGAAATTCACGCACCACCCTCTCCACCTGCGGCCTGAAGATGTGGTTGATTTTGGGATCCACGACCTGGGCCACGATCCTGTCCACTCCCTGCTCCAGCATGCCAGATCTAAGAGAAACACTTTGTTTAACTCTGGGTTCCTGGCACTTGAAACTAGTTATAAAACATCACAAATTACAGAACGCTTTCTGATGCTGAACTATTAGCGCGAGCAGAGATGAAGAACAGAAAGTGGAAAAGAGACATTGCTCCATTCTCACTTACTGGAGGACCAGTTGTCTGATGTTGTTTCTCAGCTGATTCTTGTTCAAATGAGGGCTCCATGTGTGGTTAGAGAGGTGATTAGAGACAAAGTTGTCCACTCTTTGTTTCAGGTTCAGGTAAGCTGGCTGCAAGAGAACAAGCAAGAAAATGCTCAGTCGAGAAGCTATTACCAAGAATTGTTGGACATTCTTACTGATCACTGATTAAGTGGTAAAAAGCTGTAATCAAATCAATAAAATGGCCAATCATTATAATACTAACTAGCATTTTTGCATGTTTACTAAAAACCTCCCACTTAGTACATATGTTTTAAATTCTGTGTGGGGTCAGACATCAGACACAGGTAACATCACTATGGAGGATTACAATTCTTTGTTTGTGAATGGCTGTTAGGCCAACCAAATCAATTACTTGTCAATGCACATATAACATGTAAAGCATGAATATTTCCTTTCTGACGTAATAACAAAGCTTTCTGGTAATTTTTGCATTTTGTCACCTTCATCGAGCCCAGTTTATATGAACGCTGAAGGAGAGAAGGGTCACCATTTCAATACTTTTCCACATTTTGGGTTTTAATAAGGTCACAAACTAATAACACAAGTAACTTTGGTTTAACAACCCTGAAAAAGGCCCTCACAGTGCTTGAATGTCACATGTGATGGATTAACATCATATGTCCATCCTGACCTCGAAGTGAATTGTATATTGGCTCTTAAGTCTTATAAAACTGACCATAACGTTCCTCTAAAGCACGTATGTCAAACTGATTCCATAAAGGGCCGTGTGGCTGCAGGTTTTCGTTCCAACCAAGGAGGAACACACCAGGCCAACCAATCAACATCAAGGGATCATTAGTTATCAGCTGAAGACTGAGATCAACGGATTAATTGATTCCAGCCTGGTGTGCTCCTCCTTGGTTGGAACGAAAACCTGCAGCCACACGGCCCTTTATGGAATCAGTTTGACATGCCTGCTCTAAAGTGTGCGACAGCTAGCTTAAGTTCTGATTAATACTGAGCAACTGCGTTAACACAATGTGTTGTGTTTACAGTGGGATGTAGTTTTGGGAGCCCAATACGGACACCTGCTTCCCTAAAATACATCAAATACTACATTATAAGTTGGCTACACATAATATTGCTAAACGCGTTACGGAGATGTTTTTTTAACCGTTACCTTTGTGTCAACGTCTGCCAGGCAGTCCCTCCTGAACTGGTCGAAGAGACCCTGTGTTTTTAAATGACTGACGATCATTGAGACCAGCTGTGGGTCTCCGGGTGGTAAACCGGCCATGTCTGAATGTTGTTAGCGTTAGCTTTGAGCCGATAAATTAAAATAGTTAATACTGACAATGCATGAGTGAATATCCGACCTGAACGGACCGCGCTTCTGTTATGGTTTATGTGAAGTTCGAAGCGGGTTTGACCCGGAAGAAGTGCTCATCCTATGACCGCTAGCCGCTAACTATGGCTAACTAGTCGACAAAACCGGAAAAGCCTTGAAAACGAGGGTTTCGGTAGCAAAATAAACGTTTGGTATTATATGAAATGTCTGCTGTGTGTGGCAGGATAAAGTGTTCTAACGTAAGACAACCATTAAGATGAAAACCCTTTTTGCGCCAGGTAGTTTTACTAAGTTTAAACGAAGACACAACATAACGTTTCCACAGAAAGATTCCGAATGGAGGAAATAATAACAGCGAGAAACAATATCTAAATTCGATCGGTCTCTAAAAAGTAGAGGTTGGCTGATAATATTTTGTACATCCTCGATGACATTCAATTAAGTTGCCTGAATATTTAAGGAACCTCAGTTTAGCTCAACGTACTTTCATTTAGCGACATCTGGCGACATGAATATAGCATGAAACATCCATCTTTCCTTGGCATGGTATCAATTTGTTTTCGATTAATTTAAGTAGCTACAGAAAACTCAATATATACTCGCTTATATATTAGACGCTATTGGTTTACTTCAGTAAAGTACCTCCTGGTCCTACATTTCTAACTGATCCAATATGAAGTTAAGAAAACGATCCTGGCAGCGGTGGGATTCGAACCCACGCCCCCGAAGAGACTGGAGCCTTAATCCAGCGCCTTAGACCGCTCGGCCACGCTACCTTATGAAGGAGAAGTCGTAAGATAGCTTTATCAATTAAGAATTCTATCCTTAATTCAGTCAGAAGTGAGACTAACAAATTCACCCACACATTACATTTGCTGCAACCACCACCTGCCGGGACTTCACCGTGGATCTTCCTGTTTTGTTAGGTACAACCAGCTAAAACTAATGCTGTAGCCTTGACATAAATCCTGGCTTCATTAGGGCACTAATGATCATTTTTTTTGTTTAAATTTAATATTTGGTCTACCCTCACTGATATAAATGAGGTGGGTAAAATACTAAAAATGCCTCTGCACAAATAATCACAAATGATAGCCTCAAAACGACCATGAAGTTGAATCTTTGTAAAACAAAGACTAAACAATATCTTTGATTAAAATGTTCAGAAGGATTTATTGCAGGGTGCTGTTGTATTAGTTTTAGTTAGGTATACCTAATAAACTGGTGAGTGTATTTGATAACAAAGTTATTAGGTCCAAATCTTATGATATACTGTTCTGGTTGCAACATGGCCACAACCAGTCAGTCAATCAGTAATTAAATGTCCATAAATCATTTCATAACATTTATTAGAAACATAAAATACAGCTTGGGGGAAAATAAAACACTTTCCACCCTGACCCTCAAACAGTGTCTTAAACTATTGGAGACTGAGACTTTGGTGTCAACACCATCAGATATAGAGTTGCAAACAGTTTAAAAAGTTTCAGGAAAGAAATGACAAGAAAAACACAAAAAAACTCTAGGCAACATACTAGACATATATAAAAAAGTGGGTATGCATTTATACCCATGATAAAATGTGCCAGAATAATGGCAGTTTACAGCCCCTAGCAGTGAGACCAAAATATGCTGGCCCAGAGTCTGTTGTGAAGGACAGAAAGCAGCCCTCAGTGGAAGCGAGAAGCAGGCAGGTCAGGTGGGCTCAAGATTTCTTGGCCGGGCAGATGGGGGGTAGGACTCGGCGGGAGTTGGACTGCACCCACGGGTGGTCAATGACACTCTGTAGTGAGAGACGATCAATGGGGTTGTGACGGAGCAGCTTGGAGATCAGGTCCCGTGCACCATCTGAGACGACTTTGGGGAACTTCAAATCCACCTGCAAATAAGATAGCATTGATTCATTAAACCTGAAGAATGCAGATTACATGAAAAAAAATATGACAACTATGACGATCTATTCATAGGGGACACACATTTTAAAACCATTTGACGGATTAATAATTGACTGCACAAAAAAAACAAAACAAAAAAAAACAGTTGCAAAAACAAACTTTCCACTGAAAGAGCTTACATAACACATTCACATTTGTCCACTGGGTTATATTAGACACCAACACCAACCTTCGTAATTCTTTTGTAGGTTTCTGTATGACTGGCAGTTTCAAAAGGTGGGTTGCCGACCAAACATTCGTAACAGAGGACCCCGATGCACCACAGGTCCACCCTCTCGCTGTGAGTGTGGCCTTCGATCATCTCTGGAGGGAGGTAGTCCAGCGTCCCGCACATTGTACGACGTCTGGATAGGTTGAAACCAAAGAGGTGAACAGGGAAAGCAGAGAGAGAGCAAAAAGCAGATTCATGTGACCTGACACAGAAGTATCGAGCAGTTTCTGAAAGAACGCAATGCAGCATTGACATTATGAACCTTAACAGCACAGTGGGTCCTCACCTCAGAGAGGGTGCATGGACAGACCAACCAAAGTCTGCAATTTTCAGCTCTCCGCGATAGCCGAGAAGCAGATTCTCTGGCTTGATGTCACGATGAATCACTTTCTTCTCATGGCAATACATCAGTGCATCAGAGATCTCCTCCATGTACTAGAAATGTTAAGACATGAACACTTAAATTATACAAACTAAACTGAACCATTTTCAGTGGTCAAACTGTTGCGCAAGCACAAGATATCATGAGGCTGAGCACATTACTCTCAAGCAATTTACAAACTAGGTTCACTGACTAAAACTACAACAGTACAATAAAAAATTCTGCCATTTAAAAGCAGCAGCAAGTCTTACTGTGGCAGTACGCTGGTCATCAAATCTTCCACATCTCTGTAGTTCCTTGTACATTTCACCACGTGGGGCGTACTCAAGCACCAAAAACACCCTTTTCCGGTCATGGAAATAATTGTAGAAGCGCAAGATATTTGGGTGCCTGACGAGAAAAGAGATTATATTTTGAGTTAGCCTTCAAACTGAATTTCCAAAACCAAGCAAAATCAATTTTAAGTTCTTATGATCAGAGCATTAGGTCAAAATTCCTATGTGAGCAAGCTGAGCAAATATGAGTAGAATGAATGTGTTAATCTGGTATCCACCTGATAAAATGAAGAAAACATGAACAAATGCAAAAACACAGAACATGTTCATGGAAAATGGACCACCATTAAAATGCTGGTCAGCCTTTAAGAGACAATTAACCAGTCCTAAAAAAAGATAAAAATAAACACCAATTAAAACAACTGAATATTTCCAACTAAAAAAAACATCTCCATTGCAGTCAATGAGAAGTTGTCACAAATAACACAACAAGCTTCATGTCAGGTTACTGAACTCATGCACTCCCACCAGGATGTTGCACAATGCAGGAAGGCCATTATACTGACAACATGAAAATGTTTTTCAGGACACTCACTTGAGATGTGCCTGAATCTCAATCTCCCTCCTGAGTTGATGCTCCACGCCCTCCTTTTCCATCTGTGACTTGAACAACACCTTCAGTGCCACGACGGCTTGCAGCTTCTTCACCCTGGCAAGGTAAACATTACCAAATTTGCCCTTTCCTAGTGGTCGACCGATGTCAAAGTCTTCCAGGGAGATCTTCCTGAGCGAGAGCACAAAGATGTATATTCTCATGCTTACCATTCAAATGGTAGAGGCCATCACTTAGATGTTTGAAAGCATTTCATAAAAACAGAACTACCAAACAATACACAACTCATGGATTACTGGAATATACTTACTTTGAGGCTGAACTGGAGCTAACACACTCTCTCCCAGGGCCTAAAATGAGAATGTAATCAATAAAGGCACTTTTCCTGAGGTGTCTGACTGTCCGTGAGTATGTGAGAAAGGTAATGTTACCTGTGATGGCACTTCTGTCCATCTCTGCCCGTGGCTTCACCTGAACACGCTGTGGGCCTGACACCATGCTAGGAGTTGCAAACTGTCATTCAGAAGCAAACACACAGAAGAAAGGATGTGTTATGTTTTTGTTTATGCCAATGCTAGTGTCCAGTAATTTCATACTCTTAACAGTCAATAATGGCATTCTGATAACAACTGCTGGTAATCCAATGTTGCCTGAAAGCAAATCTACACAACATTTTATACATATTACATCTTACCGGCCGTTGGAAGCCTCTCGGCTCATAATTTTCCTTATTCTGTGAAAAGAAATAAATACAAAGCGAACATTAACTTCCAGGACATTTGAGCTTCTGTGTATTTTCCTGTCAGTCAGACTGATATTCAGCTGTGTGTTGTGTTTAATATTTTAGAATGCACAGCAAGCAGGATGTTAAACTGTATCCCAATTAATCCTGAAAAGACTCCAGACAGCACATGTTAGCTGGCTTTTTTAAAAATTTCCTTCTTTCTCGTTTTGTTTTTTGTTTTTTTTTTTGCATGCAGTATTTTAGCAGCAGTTGCTTTGCTCAAAGTCTGTGCCACCTTAATTAAACCAGAACGATGACCAGAAAGTTCAGTCAGCTGTGTTAGGGCTCATCTTGTCTTCCAATGTACTGTTGTCTTGCATAGCCAGACCTACCTCCACAGCACTGTGCTGGAGAAAGGTCTAGCAGCATCCATCATTATGCTGGAAATAAGCAGCCAATGACAGGCTTATAACCACAGTCTACATCTGGTGAGTCAAGACTACATTATTGTGATCTTCACTTGAATGTGCCAGTAGTGGCTTGTAATTACAGTTGTTGTTTACCAGAGAAGCCATTTTGGGTGTCTTTGGTACCTCATTCATTTTTCTGATATTTTGCCCACCTTGGACGAAATGGTCGAAGAAACACCTTTCAGAACTATACAGTCCACAACAATCCCACACAAGTGCTTCCAAAAAGACTAATGAATTAAATAGACATAGAAATAAATCAACACCTGAGATCCCATAAAAATGCATGCGATCTGCACTGTTGTAATGGATTACGTTTGACTGTACGAGTCTTCCTTCTGGCTTATTTCAATGCACACTTTCAGCACCATGTTGTGAACAGATCTACTTTGTATGGTATTAATGGAAAACATGGGGTTTGCAACCTTAAAACGTTGCCCTCTAAACTATCTTACAGCCTAAGTCAACGAAATTATCGGCCATTGTTTCGGGATGCTAACGTTGGCAAGTTATCCTTGCCTCATGTTGGCTGTAGCTAACGTTAATACAGGGACTGTCTACTATTCCACGGGTGAATTTAGTTTTTAAAATAACACCGGTTCATGCATATCATTTGCTGTGTACGTATCTTAAGTACTGCTAACTATTTTAATGCAGGATAGCGTGGCGTTATGCTAAGTCCGCTCAGGAAGGTAAGTTAGCTAGCAGACGTAACGTTAACTTTAGCTAGTTAGCTCAAATCTGTATCAACTTAAGCAATGTGTCCTTCAATGAATAGTTCGTTGTACTCATCTATTGCTCAGTCTTATTACCCCATCAAACATTCAGAAACAAAAATTACCTGCATCGCAAAGAACAACTGTAGTATCGAGTTTTACCGAGTCCAGTCTCAATATTTTGAACTTCCGCGGCCGCCAACGTTTTAAGCTGTCTTTCACGAAACCGATTGGTTGACACAGAAGGCTCCCATTGGCCAGAATTGTTGCAAGAGTAAGCGTGTGATTGGTGTACACCAATGCACGTCAAACGTCGACCATCATGCTTCGGCCCGCCCTCTCTTCCCGACACTTTGGTTCTTCACGTGAAGGTGGTTCTTTGTTGTTGTTTTCTTTGTGAGCCTCAACACATCAACCGAATCCCATTTCTATTATGTGTATACCTGTGATGTTATTAACTATCTTGTTACTTTTTTTAAGTTAATTAATGTTTTCCTGAGGCCTCTTCATTGCTCACTTTTGAGAAGCTGGAACCAAAGAAAGTATGGTGTGTTTCCTTGTTGAAAAATCACAGAAACGATTCATTTGTTTCAAAAGGTGAAACTTTTTGTTTTTTAACAACGACGATTAATTTTCTACTGACAAACTATTTGATCCATCATCTAATTGTTTCAGTGCAGACTATATCCTTTTGTTGAAGATCAGATGTGTGAATAAAATAGATTAAAATGAGGCTGATCATTGTTAACTATATGACTTTTCCCCATTCAGAAGTATCAATGCTGTGTTTTAATTTTTGATGAGTGAAGTTGATGTTTGATCGTGTATGATTTGTTTGTAAAAAAAATACAAAGGCTGAGCAAATTACTCTTAAGCAATTTACAAATGATTAAGATTTATTTGTTCAAAATATGTTTATTCAAAGCAACTGCTCATTTCTAATTTTAAATAAGGTCATTTCAAAGACACAGATCCTCTGTGTATTTTCTCAATCATACAATAAACAGACATTTACCAATTCTTTTTTAGTAAGTTCTGAAAAAAAGTAACAGACAATAATGACTTGATAAAGATTTGTTCAAATATATGATATGCTGTTCTTCTGTAACAACAAACCCAAACACCTGCTTGTGACAGATATATTTTCTGAATGTACACATTCTTGAAGGAACAGGATACAGGTGGCTCATTGCCATTCGTGAGAGGTGAGACTGAGAAGTTTGACTTCTAAATGCACCTTCACACTACATTTGCTGCAACTAAAGCACAAACAATTGATGATAGCCAGTAATAATTCACCATGGATCCTGGTCACTTATATAAGAACTATGTCATACTTCAGAGTTCACCCAGTTGCCTGTTTTGCCCAGTCCCCCCTGCTTTGCTGCAGAAGGGACTGGTGCACTTTACAAAATAGATAGCACCATGAGGAAGGAAAATTTCTGCATATATCGAAGCGATAACTCATAATGTCAGCCAGGAGATGGAACTTGGTTGCAAACGGTCTTTGAAATCAACAGTGAGCCAAAGCATACTGCCAAAGTTGTGGCAAAATGGCTCAAGGACAACAAAGTCAAAGTATAGGTGTGGCCATCACAAAGCAATGACCTCAATTCAACTGAACTTTTGTGGGCAGAACTGAAAAACCTGACTCAGTTAGGCCAGTTCTGTCTGAAGGAACAGGCTAAAATTCCCGCAGGTTATTGTGAGATGCTCGTGGAAGGCTAGCCAAAACGTTTGACCTAAGTTAAACAATTTAAAGGCAATGCTACCAAGTGTGTGTATTTAAACTCATGACACAGGGGATACAATCAAAGAAATAAAAGATGAAATTAATCACTCTCTCTAATATTCTAAATAAAAGTAGTGATTCTAACTGACCGAAAAACACAGAATGTTTACAACGATTAAATGTTAGAAATTGTGAAAAACAGAGTTTAAATGTCTTAGGCTAAAGTGCATGTAAGCTTCCAACTTCAACTTTAGCTGTCCACAAATCATTTTATAGCATTTTTTAGAAATTTAAACTACATCTTGGGGGAAGATGAAACACTTTCCACCCCAACCCTCCAACACTGTCCACAATTATTGCAGAATGAGACTTGTAAATGTCAAAACTGTAAATTATAGAGATGAACATTTCAAAAGTTTCAGAAAAACAATATAAACACAAAACATCTTAAGCAACACACTGACATCACACTGTACAAGGGATACCCCGATCATGTTTTTTCCCAGCTGATACCGATTGTCTATTGTTTTTTGTTATGTTAGCTGGTCTAGCAGTACACTTAGACTGCTTTTGGTTGTGTATTGAGATCTCCACCAGGTGGCAGTGTAACCAAGGCTATAAATGCTGTGCGACTGTACAGTACAAAGTAGAAAAAAACAAAAACACTAAAAGTCAATCTTTTAGTGCGGAAGCCGCGGAATTAGTTTCTTATTCTGTCAACAACATGCTTTTACTCAGCCTGTTCAATCAACAGGGCAGTACAAAGAACTCTCAAGGAGCAATGCAACAAGTAAGTCTAAAGTAAGTCCAGAAGAGAACTGCCATAGACAGTGGAATCTCTCTCCATTCGCAGGAGTGGCAATTCAGTTCTAGTGAGGTATTAACAAATCAGAGTCCCTTTGGATCACCTAGAAAACACACGTAGGAAAGTCGAGTAGTCAGTGATTTGCTAGTCACTGATAACCAACCCCCCTGCCTCTGCACGATCGTTGACATGGGAGTTTTAATCATGATCTCTCAATTGCATATTTTTTACTTAAAATTGGCCGATAACGATTCGGGGCAGATGAAAAAAGTGGGTATGCATTTATACCCATGATAAAATGTGCCAGAGTAATGGCAGTTTGAAGCCCCTAGCAGTGAGACCAAAATATGCTGGCCCAGAGTCTGTTGTGAAGGACAGATAAAGCAGCCCTCAGTGGAAGCAAGAAGCAGGCAGGTCAGGTGGGCTCAAGACTTCTTGGCCGGGCAGATGGGGGGTAGGACTCGGCGGGAGTTGGACCGCACCCACGGGTGGTCAATGACACTCTGTAGTGAGAGACGATCAATGGGGTTGTGACGGAGCAGCTTGGAGATCAGGTCCCGTGCACCATCTGAGACCACTTTGGGGAACTTCAAATCCACCTGCAAATAAGAAGATAGCATTTATTCATTAAACCTGAAGAATGCAGATTACATGAAAAAAAAATATGACAATTATGACGATCTATTCATAGGGGACACACAACCAAGTTTCTTTACATTTTAAAACCATTTGACGGATTAATAATTGACTGCACAGAAAAAAAACAGTTGCAAAAACAAACTTTCCACTGAAAGAGCTTACATAACATATTCACATTTGTCCACTGGGTTATATTAGACACCAACACCAACCTTCGTAATTCTTTTGTAGGTTTCTGTATGACTGGCAGTTTCAAAAGGTGGGTTGCCGACCAAACATTCGTAACAGAGGACCCCGATGCACCACAGGTCCACCCTCTCGCTGTGAGTGTGGCCTTCGATCATCTCTGGAGGGAGGTAGTCCAGCGTCCCGCACATTGTACGACGTCTGGATAGGTTGAAACCAAAGAGGTGAACAGGGAAAGCAGAGAGAGCGCAAAAAGCGGATTCATGTTACCTGACACAGAAGTATCGAGCAGTTTCTGAAAGAACGCAATGCAGCATTGACATTATGAACCTTAACAGCACAGTGGGTCCTCACCTCAGAGAGGGTGCATGGACAGACCAACCAAAGTCTGCAATTTTCAGCTCTCCGCGATAGCCGAGAAGCAGATTCTCTGGCTTGATGTCACGATGAATCACTTTCTTCTCATGGCAATACATCAGGGCATCAGAGATCTCCTCCATGTACTAGAAATGTTTAGATATTGCATTGGATCACAAGACATGAACACTTAAATTATACAAACTAAACTAAACCATTTTCAGTGGTCAAACTGTTGCGCAAGCACAAGATATCATGAGGCTGAGCAAATTACTCTCAAGCAATTTACAAACTACAACAGTACAATAAAAAATTCTGCCATTTAAAAGCAGCAGCAAGTCTTACTGTGGCAGTACGCTGGTCATCAAATCTTCCACATCTCTGTAGTTCCTTGTACATTTCACCACGTGGGGCGTACTCAAGCACCAAAAACACTCTTTTCCGGTCATGGAAATAATTGTAGAAGCGCAAGATGTTTGGGTGCCTGATGAGAAAAGAGATTATGTTTTTAAAAACAAGAACAAATGCAAAAACACAGAACATGTTCATGGAAAATGGACCACCATTAAAATGCTGGTCAGCCTTTAAGAGACAATTAACCAGTCCTAAAAAAAGATAAAAATAAACACCAATTAAAACAACTGAATATTTCCAACTAAAACAAACATCTCCATTGCAGTCAATGAGAAGTTGTCACAAATAACACAACAAGCTTCATGTCAGGTTACTGAACTCATGCACTCCCACCAGGATGTTGCACAATGCAGGAAGGCCATTATACTGACAACATGAAAATGTTTTTCAGGACACTCACTTGAGATGTGCCTGAATCTCAATCTCCCTCCTGAGTTGATGCTCCACGCCCTCCTTTTCCATCTGTGACTTGAACAACACCTTCAGTGCCACGACGGCTTGCAGCTTCTTCACCCTGGCAAGGTAAACATTACCAAATTTGCCCTTTCCTAGTGGTCGACCGATGTCAAAGTCTTCCAGGGAGATCTTCCTGAGCGAGAGCACAAAGATGTATATTCTCATGCTTACCATTCAAATGGTAGAGGCCATCACTTAGATGTTTGAAAGCATTTCATAAAAACAGAACTACCAAACAATACACAACTCAAGGATTACTGGAATATACTTACTTTGAGGCTGAACTGGAGCTAACACACTCTCTCCCAGGGCCTAAAATGAGAATGTAATCAATAAAGGCACTTTTCCTGAGGTGTCTGACTGTCCGTGAGTATGTGAGAAAGGTAATGTTACCTGTGATGGCACTTCTGTCCATCTCTGCCCGTGACTTCACCTGAGCATGCTGTGGACCTGACACCATGCTTCTCGGCTCATAATTTTCCTTATTCTGTGAAGAAATAAATATGCAGCTAACATTAACCTAAAGTGCATTCGAGCTGTGTATTTTCTTGTCCGCCAGACTTATTTTTAGCTTTAAGCTGTGTTTGTCATTTTAGACAATTTTTTTTAGAACGCACAGTAAGCAGGATGTTGAAGTGTATACCTATTGATCCTGAAAAGAGGATGAGCCTAAAGTCGAGTCAATAAGCCAAGAAAGAAGCCCTGTTAAAGGGTTATGCATCCTATTATCCTAGAACTGGTGCTACATCCAAGTAACTACTATTTATTTTTCTGATTTTGCCCACCTTGGACGAAATGAAGAAACACATTTCAGTATAATACAGTCTACAACAATGCCACAAACCAACTCACAGCTTCCAAAAAGACTACTGAATTAAGGACATATAGAATTAACATAAAATCAATACTTCCAAGTCCCAAAAATGCATATGATCTGCACTGAATTGCACTGATCTGTACAAGCTGTCTCTCTGGTTTGGTATTTCATGCAGGAAGTACCTACTACTCCACAGGTGAATTTGGTTTAAAATGCTTATCATTTGTTGTGTACATATCTTGTATTCTGTAATGTGACGTTATGCTACGTTCGCTCACGAGGGTAAGTTAGCTAACGTTAGTATGCAAAAATCTGTCAATTTACGCAATATAGTAAGCGCTTCGATGTACTCATCTATCGCCCAGTCTTATTTCACTATCAAACATGTAAAAACTATACTTACCTGCATCGTAATCGTAATATGATTTTTTTTAACGAGTCCAGTCTTGCTATTTTGAACTTCCGCGGCTGCCAACGGTTTAAAGATACCCTTCACGAACCCGATTGGCTGACACAGAAGGCTCACATCAACAAGTCTGGCTCCCATTGGTCAGAATTGTTGCAAGACAAAGCGTGTGATTGGTGTACACCAACACTAGTCATTCGTCGACCCGCCTTCTCCTCCAAGCGCCTTAGTGCTGTCATAAACGTACTTCACTGTGTTCTGAGCCTCGCCACATCAGTTGAAGCCCATTGTCACGTCCATTCCCTTAACAATACTGAATAAACATGCTTATTCCTGTGACGTTATTAACTACCTTTAAAGTCTGCAACTACCAGTTATAATTATGGAATATAAGGCGATTATGTTTATGATAACTCAATCGTCTATTCAATGACGATTCAATGTCAGAAATAGTTAAAAAAAAAAAAAAAATGCTCAAAACTATTTTTCAGAGCCCAAGGGGACGTCTTCAAATTGCTGGTTTTGTTTAATTAAAAGTCAAAAACGCAAGTATACTCAATAATACAAACATATCAAGTAAAGAAAAGCAGAAAATCCTCACTTCAGAGAAACTGGAACGAGACGAAGCATGTTTTTCCCTGAATCTTTTTGATTAATTCGTCATCCTTATTGGAGGCAATTAAGTTTCTATTGATCAGCTATTTTAATGAATTGACTAATTCTTTGAGTGTGGATTACATCGTTGCGTTGCACAGCAGATGTGTGAACTAAAATAATAGATAAATACATCACTTTTCCCCATGCAGAAGCAGCACATACTGTTATTCTCTTTTTTTCAAGTTGTTTGATACAGTATGTTTTTTTGTGTGTGCCTTTTCAAAGTTTGCATGTATGTTACTTGAAAAACTGTAATGCTGTAATGCTAATATCTTGGCCAAGGCTTGCTAGAAAAAAGAGATTTTGTGATCTCAATGGGAGCTCCCGCTAAAAAAAATGCAGGCTTGTTGATCATAATTGAGTTTCATAAGAAATCCTTCTGTCAGTTTAACAAAATACAAAGACAAATGATGCTGAAAGATTTATTTGCTCAAAATAGGTTTATTCAAAACAACTGCTCATTTGTCATTTTAAATAAGGTTAAAATGTAATACAATTCATGTCAATGACAAAGATCCTCCATGTTTTTCATTAATACAATAAACAGACATTTACAATGACTATTTCTTATTTGTAAGGTCTAAAAAATCATCAAGGAAAAAACTGGAAAAGTAAGAGGCAACTGGGACTTGATGAAGATTTGTTTAAATATATGTTATGCTGTTCTTGTGTAACAAACCCACACACCTGCTTGTCACAGCTATATTTTCTATATGTTTATATTGTTTAAGGAACAGGAAACAGGTGGCTCATTGGCAGCGGTATGCTTCAGTTCTCTGTCTTAGTGGGTGACACCTGCTTATGTCTTTACAGTCTAGCAGTGACAGGTCCATGTAATGTTTTATATTATGACTGAGTTTAAAACGGCGGCTAAAAATGTGTTAATTTTTGTCTGCATATGCCAGGCCTTATTGGAAGTTTGGAAGTGAGGCTGCCCACTGGCTTACCTTGAAGACAGGGTAAAGCAGTAGGGTTGGACAATATGGTGATATATGCCGTGAGATGATATAAATGTCTACTGTCATAAATTTTCTCAAATGTCTCGGTCTCTGAGGCAATTCTGCAAATCAAGACTGCTTTGTGGCAAGATGACTGTTTTAGAATAATGAAGTGCCTTAATTTGGTATTTTGTCTGGCTAATTTTATTCATAAAAAGTTTCTCATTTGATTTCCATAAAAATGTATGATATCACAATATATAGCTTGATTAAAAGTAAACTTTTATTGAAGTTTGAAGGAAAATGGTTTGAAAATATCCTTTCAAAACCAAAATTAAAGACATATATGCAATTTTTTTTTTTTTTAAAAAAGTATGGCACTGAACCATACATAACATTTCACTCATCTAGAAGCCAAAGATTTTTAGTTGTGCAGTAGAGAACTGGTATTTTTCCTCTAGATGCGGAACCAAAAATATTCAGGAGGAAAACAGTCTCAAAAGCTTGGAAAAGAAGAAGACTATTTAATTACATTTCTGATTTCTCCAGTATCATACAGTTAATGTTTGGTCAGCAATTCTTAAATTCTGTTGATATGAAGGTCACAAAATCCTATTGTGAAAATATATTGATTGTTTTTTCTTTATTTTTGGACTAGCGTGTTTGAAAATGTGTATGTGGCATTGTGGAGCTGAATTTTCAATATCCTGTAAGTCCATGTGGGGTGGGCACAATTATATGCATGACACAGTGTTAAAATGTAAGTAATTCATTGCATCCATTGTGCTATATAAAATTATTTATGCCTGTGTGAAATAATTTTATCCAGATTGGCCACTTGTGTACAGCACTAGAAGAGAGCTCATTTAGTCTGCATTGATCTGAACAGAGCAGTTGGTGAAAACCAGCGTGCAGGATGGCAGCAGGACAGCCAGTGAGCGACGCAAACTTGGAATAGGATCATTCATGTCTATCGTCTTGTTCTCATCATTGCTGTTATCGCCACCTTCAGCTTCCTCATTGTCCTGCTCTCCTTCACCATCACCCTCCCCCTCCACCACTGGTGGACACTGCCGAGGCTGGAAGATCACGTCCAAAAACTCCAGCCGGCGGAGCCCACGCAGCATCCTGCAGCTCCGCACTATCTGCATCTCGCTGAGCGTACAGGCCCACAGGCACAAACACTTCAGGTCCTTCAGACGGCTGGCACAGAGCAAACCCGGCCCCACCTCCTTACCACCCAGACGAAGCTCTTCCAGTCCGAGCCATCCTGCCCCAAGACCGAGGGAGGCCATCTGCAACTGGTAACCTTGCCGCCCAGTAATACCTATTTCCAGAAACTTGAGCCTGGAAAGCCCTTCCACACCACAGATGCCATCCTTGGCTGCACAGCTCCGCAGCCCGTTAGCTGTCACACGAAAGGTGTCGCGCAGCTCCAATCGACTGAGCCTCTCCCATGATGTCAGACTCAGCAGATGCTGGTCTGTGAAAGAGGGCACGTTGTTCAGTACTAACCTTTCAATACCAACCCCTGATGGAGAGCCAAGGCCTTTTCCTTTCTGATCCTTTCTTTGCTGTTGAGCACCAACACTTGATGTGGCTTCTGCTCTTTCTTGGGAACAAGCAGGTGAAGTAGAAGTCTGGTTGAAAAATTCGCGAGGTAGCTCACAGCCACGCAGCTCCAGCACCTGCAAAGACTGAGGTAGGATCTGGCAACTGGGCAGGCCTCTCAGGTCAGCATGCAGAAGATAGAGCTTACTCAGTCGAGGGCACTTTGTGGACAAAGCTCTGAGCCAAGACTCAGAGAGGAAGGTGCCCCCTCGGGCAGAAAGTAGTAAACCACGTAACCGTAAGCACCTTAATCCACAACCCAGGTACTGACGCAACAGGAGCCAAAGTATACGGGATGTCACCTAACACACAATGGACAGTCCATGACATGTGTGTGTTGAGGGTGGGGGGTGGAAGGCAAAAGAGACATAGTTCCTGTCAATAATTGTACACAAACAAGCCATATGTAATAGCATTTACTTCATCAGAGGCTTATGGCAAGAACACATTTCAAACACAAAGGCAATTCAAACTGCTTCACATAAATTTATTAAAAACACTAAAAAGAAATACAGCATAGTGGGTAGTGATGAGTGCTAATGGTTCAGTCAGGGGTGGTAAAGAGCATAAAACCTGTCCTGGATTTCTAAGCAGTCAAAGTCAGGACAAGATGTCTCTTAACTAAATGTTGCTTCTCCATGTTTAGTTTGGACTGGTACCAGATGACCTGAGAGGCTAGAGTGTTCATAAGATAGTCAAAGATGTATTTCATGTGTCCGTACTTTTTTCTACGTACAATAATTTTCAATCAAATGGTTCCACAGAAACCTGAAATATTCTAGTGTATGGGTGATCAATTCGAGATCGATTCAATTTTGATGCCTTTGCTTACTCTTTATCAAAAACCTGGTGTTTAATAAAAATCTGAAATAAGACCTGCTGGAAATGACATTTTTCTAAGCCATGCCTGTTCAAGAATCCTCTGATATCTTCTGTGTTTTTTTTAAGATGATTGATGTGACTGACAAAGTTTAACACTGAGCTCCTGATTACACCAAGATTACAGGTTTGGTTTTCGGTTTTCAAAGACAGAGTTGAGTGCTGGCGCTCAGCCCTTCCATTTCATCAGCAAAGAAAGTGGTAAACTTATAGCTACTGGAACAAGTATTTTTGGCACATATGATTTGCATTTTTTAGCAACTGTATGTTGTACGGACATTTTACGAGATTGTATAGATTTATTGTGGATGAAATCACACTACATTGTATGAAAAGACAGAAAAAGGGTAAAAGACACAATGCCAGCAATATTCTTACCCCTTTCCATGCAGTCAGATCGACAAGTCTCCACAGTCTTTGGTCTTTAACAAGGCGCTTCCATCTCTTACACACTCTAAAAAACACCGTGAAATACAACAAATAACTTAATAATGTGACATGAGTGATAACAAAGGCAGAGCTGGCACTGACTTTTGTTTCACAAGACGAATAACTGGTAAAATACAGTCACCAAAGTTACATTTCCCTTACCTTCCGGCTCTGACAAGCTCCCGCACGCTCAAAAAAGACAACACATCAATTAAAATGTTTTCAGGAAAGTAGTCCAGATTACAGGCTTTAAATTCATCCATTTTGTAAACAAAACTCTTTAAACCTTAGACACGGACTACTATCCCGACGCACACAGGTTGCGCTCACACCAGCAATCCCCAGGAAACAGCTGACCACCGACTGTCGTACCTAGCGGCGAGTAGCCTATTAAATCAAATATGCTCCGTTATACTCAACATGGCGTGTGTCGGTTAAACGCAGTCTAGATTTCTGTAAACAACTGACAAATTTAAGACAGTAATATGCGGTAGAGCTGATCTGAAAAAACCCTTCTGGAACCATAGACCGCACAAAACATGGACGTAAGTGCGTGACATCATCCAGGATGAGCGTCACGTGAACCACGTGACCATGTGGTCCACCTTTCTATTCGACTCCTATGCTGCCACCTAACGGTCGTTAGGGGAACAGCCCAGTGCGCCTGCGCGATCTACCGGACAAGATGGCGACCAGCAATGGTGGAGGAATGGAAGTGGATGGGGCAGGTGAGTATTTCTCTGTTATCTCAGAATTTCTGCCTGATATCAACATGCGCCTGTGTGCAGATTGTAGCGTGTGTTGTACGTTCGCGTTATGGTGGCCGTAAGTGGTGACTTTATGGTGTTTAAGGTGGTCGGTAGCGTGCTTGCTGACACAGGCGGGTTAACGTACAAGGCTCTGCTGTTAAGCTGTCAACCAGTTAATGTTTGAGTCAATCTCACCCTCTTCTCTTTTGCTGGAGTTTGCATCACGGATGTAAACTCAAGTCTATAAGCAGTAGCAGGGTTAAGGAAAACCCCACTGACTACCCATAATAACAACACAATCTCAAATTCGGGCTGGTCATGGACGTACGCTGTCCATTAGACGAACCGACACATCGGCCTATCTCTATCTCTAAATTCATATGTTCTTGTAAGATTGTGCTGAAAATTGCTCTAGGGATACATTTCCCCAGCAGTATGTCAGTGACTGACTGATATATAGCAATATATTGCAGGTAAGGGGAATCATGTCATTAGTATTGGTATTGTAAGTAATAATAATAATAAGATATATGCCCCACTTGGCATGTCATCAAATGTTTGTGGTTGTAAATGAAACTGGATTTTTGAGGCCAGTGTGTTTGACAGTTTAAAAACTTTTGATAACATTATCTGTATGTATATGTAGTTGCATAACATACCTTTTTTTATATCAGTACTATATATGTAATAAGATAATACTGGGTCTGCCAGTCTATTGGTCTGGCCCTATTGGTATTTTCGATTTTCGTTCATTTTGGTTCTGTTTATTATTGATAAATCTGATTAGTTTTCCTGAGTAATTGATTAGTCTGCGATGAAATGTCAGGAAATAGTGAACATTTTCTTTCAAAGTTTAAAAGTCCAAATGCCAAAGTTATTCAATTTTACAATTATCTAAAACAGAAAGGCTGATTAAAAGTAAAGCATCACTACTTGTCTCAGTACTATTGTAGTCTCTGCAGTATTTAAGCGCCTCTTGTTTGTGTCTCTGCATGACTGCAGCCAGCCCCAGTGTTATGGCCTCAGGGGTCACCGGCAGCGTCTCTGTGGCCTTACACCCTCTGGTTATCCTCAACATATCCGACCACTGGATACGCATCCGATCACAAGAGGGACGACCAATGCAGGGTATGTACGACGACAACACTGCAAGAAAGGTGGCATGTAAGCAGTAACATAATGTACAGTTGTAACTGGATGTAACAAAACAGGTTATTATTGTATTGTTTTTCTCCTGCTCAGTGATTGGAGCCCTGATCGGGAAGCAGGAGGGGAGAAACATCGAGGTGATGAACTCCTTTGAGCTGTTGTCTCACACCATAGATGACCGGGTGCATATTGACAAGGAGTACTACTATGCCAAGGAGGAACAATGTAAGTGTTTTGTAAGTGTGACGGATAGAGAATACAGCTCTTTTAATGCTTTTCCTTTTATGGCTAATTTTCAGGAAATGTAGTACAGACAGTGATTCCCTCTGAGGGCTATGTTGGTGTAAGAATACAGAAAAGTTAATTGCCTTCTGCGTCCTGCTTGTGTTTCAGGGAGTGACTTAATTAAGGCTACTGGCCAAACCAACATCTGTGAGATCAATTCCTGAAATACGTTTTCACAGATCAGCTTTTCCTGAATGTGTTTCTGGTTACTGTAATGAATAAAACATGTGATGGTAGTTGTCCAAGTCAGGATTGAGATAACAAAGCTGTTCTCACCCACTAAATCCTTTTAAAGAAACATCAGTGTTGTGTTGCTCCGCCCGGGAAGAGCAACATTAGATTCAGTTATTAATAAAAGATTTTTCATTAGTTAGAGGTGGTTAATACACAAAGTCGGTTGCTTGCTGTAGTTTTTTGGTAATACTTTGTTTTGTCTCTCAGTCAAACAGGTCTTCAAAGACATGGAGTTCTTAGGCTGGTACACCACAGGCGGCCCCCCTGACCAATCAGATATCCATATTCACAAGCAGGTATGCAAAAGCTAGGTGTAATGTGTGCGCTAAGATGAACATCCTTAACCTCTTAGGCATCCATGCACAGCTAGTTTAAAACTGAGAGCAGCGCTCTCCTGCTGCAGAATTGACCTTGAACAGCAGCGTTAGTGTTGCAGAGATTCATGTATGGTTTGTTATGATTCAATGTTCAGGCGATGCAGAAATTCTGTTTACTGAATTCCAACATGATATATAACGTCAACTTAAAAAAAAAAACACTGCATGTGGTGCCATCGTTATATTACAAGCAGATGATTTAGACTTTTCTTTTGTTGTTGGTAATAAAAGTGAACGCCTGATAGTTACTTCTGATACATTTTCGTACTGTTATTATTTCCCTCTTCTCTGGCAGGTGTGTGAGATTATCGAGAGCCCTCTCTTCCTCAAGCTCAACCCAATGACCAAACACACCGATGTGAGTTCCTCTGCATTGTCGCTTCAACAATGAGATCATACCATGGTGGTGTATTTAGATACAGCTGCTTTAAACAATGTGCCACTTTCCCCTTCAGCTTCCTGTTACTGTTTATGAATCTGTGATTGACATCATCAACGGCGAGGTACTCCTTTTATTGTATTATCTACACATCCTTTCCTGCAGCAGTGAGCCAGTTTCCCCTGAAGAAGTCTTAACTTTTCAGCTGATATGTTTTTTTTACCTTTTCTTATCTAGGCTACCATGTTGTTTGCTGAGCTAACGTACACTCTGGCCACAGAGGAGGCAGAGAGAATCGGTGTTGACCACGTCGCTCGAATGACAGCCACCGGCACTGGAGAAAACTCAACAGGTAAGAGAGGCTGTCGCTGACTTTCTCTCCTTTGAACACACACAGTGAGTTTGGTTCTGTTCGCAATGTAAACCATTTGTACTCATATTTTTTTTAAGGTTGCTTTTATAAACATTATTTAATGGTAATCCATGAAAGCTCTTATCTGACACTCCTGATAAATCCAAATGGAATGGCTATTACAGCTAGTACTAACTAAAACACAGTCAGTCTTCTGACTACTTCTATTTGTGAGTGGAATATTCATTCAAAGTTAAAGATGAAAAAGGCAGCAGCAGCACATTAGTGCAAGCTCTCGGCTAATGGACTGTCTTCTTTCCAGAATGTACTTGTTCACAGAAGCCTCTGTACACAAAGGCTTATTTCTGCTGTTTTTAAGGATACAATTATAAATGACTTTCTCTCTGGAGGGGAAGTGTAGGAGATTCTGACATATCTTACCTGTGGTTATATGAAGCCTTATTCTTCACTGCATAGTGAATTGTCTGCCACACTGGTGTCAGTTCTTTATACTATGCAGATATTAGGTGGACCAAAGTAAAACCCCCTAAGGGGTAAGAAGGAAGACTTTTATGCTAATTCGTAGTTTTGAAGCAGGTTACAGGCTCTCTTATCAATCTCACATTAAATATTATTAATAAATTACAGATGTTGTAATTGCTGCCTCATATTAACTTTAAATTTTTTATAGAGATGTCTCATATAAAAGCAGTTCAGCTCTTTACTAATAAGAGAGCAATAAAACAGTGTAAAATAAACAACAGGATACAAACAGCGTGCATACACACACACATAAGACATGGGGAATAAACGATCAATGCTCAACTGAACCAAAAGTCTTAAAGGAAGATGGTGCAGGTTGAATTCTCCGTCACCAGATTTTGAATGAACTCTGTGGCTGTCCTGTGAGCTGCCGAACATTAGACACTCACATTAAAAATGAATTCTGTCTGAAAGTGTTCCTACTCCAATCCTCTGTCTGTGTCCTCTGCCAGTCGCTGAACACCTTATAGCCCAGCACAGTGCGATAAAGATGCTCCACAGCCGGGTGAAGATCATTCTAGAGTACGTCAAAGCCGTGGAAGCAGGTGAGAGGATAATGAGGCTGTGAGAGCAAAGAATGTGGAGATCCAGAAAACAGCTGTTCCTCAATGAGATGCTTCCTGCCCTCACTTTTACATTAAGGGAGGCCCCTCGACAACACCTCCATAATTACAAGCCCCTGTTTGATACTGGCTTGACAGCATCATCTTACCTCACTGTTTTGGAGCTTTAACTGTTTTGTTTCTTCCCCTCCTCTTTCCTGTCTGTCTTTGCGTACCGCAGGAGAGGTGCCGTTTAACCACGAGATCCTTCGAGAAGCGAACGCCCTGTGCCACAGACTGCCGGTCCTCAGCACCACAAAATTCAAAACTGACTTCTATGATGTAAGCAAGCTTTCGCAGACAAAATGTTTTTATACCCTGAACGCATGTTGATGTTTTTTTTTTTATCAAAATGGCAGTTGAAGGATGTCCCATGAAAAGGCTAAAACCAACAAATTGTTAGTCCACCTCTCAATACTTTGACTTCCCCAGCCGGCCTCAAAACGTTACAAATCTTATTCTAAAGATTCTGATTGCTGTTTTTTGATATACCAATACTGAACAAAATCCTAACAACACACAGGCATGAGGATGGCAGTACAGTGATGTGTGTACAGTTATTGATAACGGTGGTCTGTACAATGTCTGAGTTTAATTATTCTGACATTCAGCTCTTATTTAAGCATAATTCAGAAAGGTACCTGAGCTTCTATACGTATATTTTTTTTTACAAAAGGCTCTGTGTTTTCCTAAACACCTGGCCACTAGTTTTTAGCAAACGTTATTCAAACAGGTAGTGACTATGGATACTGTATGTGGGGTTGACTCAAACTAAACTACAGTGGCCGTGTTCATGGTAATGTAGAAGCAAGTCACCCAGCGATCCAGCGTGGCTCAGCGGTCTTTGATCGTGTTTGGAGAACAGTTGAGGCCTGTGGCACAGAGGACTAAGATTCGGTGATCAGGCTTTGGATACACAGACAGCATTTGTTAGTGGGATGAATTCATTGTTGGTTTTGGTCTTTTCATGAATGTATTGACAGAAAAAAACAGAAATCATGTTCAGTGTTTAAATTAGCTGGAAACACTGCTACACTGTAATCCAGAAGATAAACCCTTAACCTCTGCTTGGTGTGCATTCCTCAATAACATATATTGAAAGATTTGTTTGCACTTCAGCTAGAAACTTTAGAAGATTAGATGGTTTTGATCACAGCTTTTAGCTCACACAGTCTCTCTCTGTGTTGTATTGCCAAGCGAGTGCTTTCTATGACCGTGCCTCCTTTTTTCCCCCCTTTCTCCCTGTAGCAATGTAACGACGTTGGCCTCATGGCCTACTTAGGCACCATCACCAAGACCTGCAACAGTATGAACCAGTTCATCAACAAGTTCAACGTCCTGTACGACAGACAGGGCATCGGCCGGAGGATGAGAGGACTCTTCTTTTGAGCTGGCGATTAGCCGAAGCAGAGAGACAAACGAGCACTGCAGTTTTTTTTTTTCTCTGTTTTGTTCTTTTTTTGGTTTGTTTATATTTGGGTCAGCTAAACCGAATTCAGTAGCTTTTCAAACCAGTTTACCATTGTCAACCACAGGTGTGTCTAAAAGCTCTCAATTACACCAATCAGTAAGAGGTCTGTACAAAAGCACTCAGCTAGTTCTTGGGTATGCACAGAAGTGTGCATCGTTATATTATTTTACCTTGTTTGTTTTATGTTTCTGTGTGTAATAAATGATTTTTTTTTCATGGGACTTCGACTCTTCTTTCTAAGCTTGCATGATTATAATAGGCTAGACATTATAGTAACTATACGCAACTCACAGCTCATAAAAATGTCAGACCTGCACTTGGAAATGAGCCCCTGAAAGTCAGCTACGTGGAGCTGGCGTAGCTGCAGGTTTATTGTCAGGAGTGTTTGCAGTTAGCTCGTCTTTTGAAGTCGTGTTCCTGCTGTTCGAGGTTTAAACAGACGGGCAGGAAAGATGGGGGCGAGGGGGGGGGGGGTCTCACAGGAGTCAGCACTTTTATAGGTATTAAATGCACAGCGGAACTAAACATAATGACCCCCAGCCTGCAAGTTGGCGCGTCTGCTTTACTTGTCTGCTGCTACCTGCCATGTGGCACTGGGAGGAGCAAACATCTCTCCTTTCTGTCCTCTTGCACATTTTTAAAAGTAAATTCAAAGCCAAAATACGAAAACTGTTTTGAGAGACTTTATTATCTAGACAGTGATGGTAAATATGTTAACTGATGTCAATAAGGTTGTAAACAAATGCTGCCATTTTTCAATGCTTTAGTACAGGTCGTACTCCATGACACTACATTTGCAAGATGTAAAAATTTCTCAAAATATGAAAATGTTCACCTTAGTTTCCAATCAAAGTCTGTTTCAGTGAAAGTAAAAATACCTTTCTTTCAGCACATTCTGGATGTTTTACTGACTGTCCTCTGCAGGCTCATCAGCAGAGGCTGCAGGCTGTGGGTACTGGAAGCGGATCGGGTCGTACAGGTCATCCCTGGGGTCGTAGGGCTTTGGGTAGTAGTAAGGGTAAGGGAAGAGGGCCACTTTCTTCTCAATGGGAGCAGGTGGCGCCGGCTCCTCCACTGGCTCCTCTTTCTTTTCCTCCTCCACAGGAGGAGGCGGCGGCGGCGGTGGGGGCACCACAACCTTCCCCTTAATGGGCCTGGGTGGGTGGTCAATCAGGCAGTCGGGGTCCCAGTAGGGATCGCAGTCGTACTCCATGCCTTTGAAGGTGCGGATGGGGACTGGGGGAGACTTTTTGACGAGAACTGGTGGAGGTGGAGGTGGGGCAGACTTTTTTGGTGGAGGGGGAGGAGGTTGGGGCACTACGACTGGTTCTGGAGGGGCTTTCTGAGGGGTGCAGTGGGGATGGTAGCGGGGGTCGCAGAGCACAGGCACGGCGCCGGCGGGCAGGTAGACGATGTGGGGCTTGCAGAGGGGGTCCTTCTTGTTGCACAGGTAGAGGACGTCAGCCTGGGAGATGGCTGGTGGAGGAGGAGGAGGAGGAGGAGGCTCTGTGGGCTTGGGGACCCCTTTCATCGGAGGTGGAGGTGGAGGTGGGGGAGCGGCTTTGCACTTCTTGTCTGTAGCTGGGTCACACATGATCACTGGCACTCCCAGTTTGCTCTGGAAATAGGAGGCGTTGGGGCCGTAAGTGTGCTCCAGGTACCTCATCTGCTGGTAGAGCATCCGCAGCTTGTCGATCTCATAGAGCTGAGAGGAAAACAGAGAGAAATGTTAAAGGGAAAACATATTCCCCTGCAGAGGTCTTTAATAAGGATGAATCAATGTGGGACATAAATTTCAATTTGTGGGAAAGAAAATGCAAAATAAAGATCAAACTCGGGACAGTGCAATGGTTTTGAGTTAAAACCTGTGGAATCAGAGCATCATTGATTTGAGTCCAACAGCTCCCCTTCAACCCTCTCCCCTCATTTCCTGCAAGCTTCCTACTGTCCACTGTCTAAACAAAGAAAGAATGCCTCCACCCTGCACCCCAGAAGTACTGAAGGTGGTGGAAAATCTCACCTTCCAGGCAGCGTCAGCCTAGTCAACTGTTAAAAAAAACTCACAATTTTCTTTTACTATCTGATTTTGGACAAAACTTGACCTAAAATGTTCAATGAGTAATTTACTGTGAAACGGGAATGTTTTTTGCTTCACAGCAGACATCCTATCATTAAAAAAAACTTTACTGTGCAGAATCACTGGATTAATACGTAAATGTAAATTCAGTCTTAGGATAAATGTCTGCTTTTATGATTCTTATGGACGTCACTACCAGAATAAGGTCTTTTGTTTTCACTGAAGTCTCCCAGAATAAGAACGTGAACACATATCCCATATCCTTAGACATATATAGATTTAGAATATAGCGCGTTACCCCCTCAGTGTGTCCGATGCTGCTGTAGTAGCGGTAGTAAGCCTGGAAGTCTGGGTTCCCTCTGTACCACCTTGGGTCTACATTGCGCTTCGGTCTGGAGTGACTCAGGAAGCCGTTTGCCACCTCCGAGTCAAGACTAACATGACTGACGGGGACCATCTCTGTGAAAAGAGGAGATGAAGCTCAGTCCTTTAAATGATAAAGTACCTCTAAAGTTTATGCTCAGGTTATTTCAGATCTGCAGTTACCTTCCTGCTTGATAGCGTTCAGCAAAGATTTGGCCTCCAGCAGGCCTGGAAGAAAAGACAAATCGTGTGATGGGTGTTCCTGAGTACATTTCTGACACATTTTTTTAAAAAAGCAGTTGTACATTTAAAGAATCAGAACTGACCTGGGAGCAACATCAGACAGCACAGCGCCCCCGCCATCCATAACGAGGAAATCATGTTGAACCACTGCAACCCACAGAGAAGTGCTTCATGGCAAGTTTGAAGAAATATCTTTTTATTTTTTTTAAACAAATTTCATTCACGTACATTCATTCATGTCTACTCACAAAGAAAACACGTTTTAAAAGGATATGAAGGTGACTTCTTGGTACTTTTTAGATTTTCTGGCTGAAATAGAGGCTTTTTCCCCACTATTTAGTTATATAATGGATTATGAAAAAAAGCAAAGTAAACCTGCTGTCCTGCTGTGCACCAATCAGTACGAAATATAACACAAAGCAACAGCAGGCGATGAAGTGACAACATTTATCTAAATTAAATGCAGTTTTGAGCTAAATAAAGCAGCACCGTCAAACAGCCACTGACCAAAATCATCCAATGTTTTACTCACCTGGCTCAGGAAGCTGTCTTCACTGCCCGAACAGGACTGAGTGGGTTAAATACCCGTCTCTCTGTCAGACCCCCTGAAACATTATCTTCTGGCCAATAGGACTCCACCAACATTGAGACCAAAATCTTGTCTCCACCCCTCTTTTAATACTGTTTAATATAGGGCCTTTGGCGCCAATTAGGAATAAAAAGCTCCTGCACTTTTAGCAGCAAGGCCATAAAGAGAACAGACTTCAAATGGAAACTCCCCATTAAGTCTGGAAGGAAAGCATCACCTGCTGGGACAACTGCAACTGTGGGGAAAATGCTGCAGACTAACACAATATCTCAGCCAAGAATACAGTAAAAATGATAGATGACAACCTGCACAGCCTTAAATTTTAGAGATTTCAAAACCACTGTCAACTCCAAAAAGTGGCAGTTTTTACACAGAACACCTGCTTTTCCAGGTTATCAACTCACTAAGCAACAAAGGGGCTTCTTCTGTGTCTTGGCATGTTCACGATTACATCTGAAGCGCTTAAAATTAGACCAAGGCTGCATTCCTATTGGACGGCGTCATGCCAACATACGAGCAACATGCCATAAACTTAATGCATGTTTTTGAGTTAAGTCATGTTCATCCACAACAGCCTGAGTTCCCAACCAAACTTTTTCACCCATGACAAAAAAAAACAGGAAGTGTCAATGGTATTCTACACTACAAATGACAAATACAGTAAATGGGTATACAAGAAACAGCTACAGTAAACCATTGATTTTTTTTTTTTAGTCATAAAGGAATCATCTGCTGATGAATTAGTCATTTATCAAGCACAAGTTACAAACACTACAATGTTCAAGCATCTTAATAGTGAAAACTTTTATGTGATGGCAAACCAAATGTCTTTGGATTTTAGGCTGTTAAGTCAGATAAGCCATTTGAATCCAGTGCTCTTAAATCATTGAACCAATGTCTGACTTTTTTTGGGGGGGACTAAATGATAATCAGGAAACAAACTCTAGTTTAAACAATAATGAAAATAAGAATTTAAGTCATAAACTGATAATTCATATTTGAAGACATAGCCCTGGGCATCCAGGAAATTATAGACATTTTATAGACCAAATAATGAAAATAATCACACGTTGCAAGCCTTTATGTTAGTGTGCTTTACGAGCAAGACGTGTTCCTGAACGCAGCAATTATGTCAACAAGGCTGCTCCAGCAACAAACCAGGTGTTCAGGGCTGAGTGTGGCACACTTCAGTGTTCTTTATCCCATTTCATGTCCACCTGAGTCTGAATAAACCACATATAGCACAATATTGAACCATGAATTTATTTTTACTGCCACAAAACAAGACTCAATGTTAATTTACCTTGTCTTCGTTAGTTGCAATTCAGCGTATAAAATATACAGAAAAGCTCTGTGTCAAAGAAGCTGGAAGCTTTAAGCTCTAAACTGCAAATGCTACACAACTCCAAGTTCTGACATACATATTTACAAGCGACTTTACTTCTTTACATAAAAAGCTACGGGTCTCCAACAGCACAATTCTTGCAAATTGTCATGCTTAAAAAATGTTCACTTTCTGCTTGACTTGTGTCAAAATGCTGAAGGAGGAAAAATGAAGAGCCAAAAACGAGTCTGTAGAAAGCCCACAACAAAGTCTTCCCCTCGTGAATATGTGCCCCAGGTTCTTCAGACAAAGGTGATGCGGGTGCGGGCCTGGTTGACCTGCCACACGTTCAGCTCCTCGTACTCCTCCAAGGCCTCCTGGAACTGGGCGGGGGTGAAACCACGAGACACGCAACGCTGCTCCGCTTCAGCCATGCGAACCACCCCACCGGCTCCACCGCGGCCCGCCACGCCCTCCGTGGAGAGCTCACGCACCAGTGAGAAGATGACATCAGCCGGGCGCTGAGCCCTGAACGGAAAGAAGAGTTGATTTGAGTTGACTGTCATTTTTTACAGTTTGACATAACATGTTAGTTAGTGAACTTCTGACATATTTGTAGGTGGATTTTGTGACCTTTGGCCAGAGCAAGGATAGCCATTTCCACAATTTCTGTCTTTATGCTATGCTAACCATTGTCTGCTTCAATCTTGATTCTCAACATAAGGACACGAGTGTCATATCAATCTTTTTATTCAAATTTCAGCACGAAAGCAAATAAGCATTACTTTGTATAACTATTCCTTTAATGAAAAAAAAAACTGACATAACATTTTATTTGCTTCCGATGTTTGCACTTTTATGATCTGATGTTTTAAATACAGAAACATAGTTCCTCTCTCACTGCCATTGTTACAAAAAGCCTTCTGAGGATTTTAAAGCCCTGACTGGAGAAAAGTATACAGGGTTAGGGCCGTGAACACGTCGCCAGACTGCCTCAGTGAACACGCTGCCGTGTGAACACAGCTCCATAAAAACCAAGAGAAGTTTTACAGCTTCCTCCAGGACATGCAGCTACTCTTACAGGTATACGAGAAACCCATAAAGGGGGGGTCTGCCGACATCCAGTCACTCATGTTACATGAAGGTGGAGCTGACGAACGGCACCCGGTATTAAAACTAACCTTGTGGTGCTGGACTTGTCAGCTTGAAGAGAATCCTTGGACATCTCCATCAGTCTCATTGCCTCGTTAACATCCTCTTTCTCCACAGTCTCCATCATGCGGAGGCGAGCCTGCATAAAGTCAACAAAAAGAGATAATGGAGTTTGGGGTTTGAGAATGGAATAAGGTTAAGTGAATGTGTATCAAAGTGGAACTTTTGTTCTGTCTTGATTATGAAGGCTGCGCTGTGCCGGCACTGTCAGACCGAGACAAGTGCAATGCCCTCTGGGAAGGCCGGCAATTGCCCAAGTCTCCGCCTCTCAACACCAGCTAGTCTCTCTACAGGTTGACATGAAAACAAAGAAAAATGCTGTAAGAAAACCCAAATATGATATTCATGCAGAACTTCTGATGACAGTTCCGGCCATGGTCAGCTTTGCATGGGTTTGCACAGCGGCTCCTAACGCACACAGGCTGACTGCCCACCCTGCAAAGCTGGCCAGGATCAGACAAAGCTTTTTCCGCTGCTCACCCATATGGTTATACAGATAAAAATGTGTATCAACTGAACCCATGCAGAGTCCAGTTGATGTGCAGATGCGGTGCAAATAATACAGTTTATAAACCATCAGAACTGCAACTAGAGCAGTTTCTTTCACACAGGGATTGTTGCAGTTTGCCCCCTTGTGGTGTGGACATCTGAGTGCAGCTCACAGTCTTCCTGGAGTGCTGGTTTTGCCTTCCCGTCTGCCTGAAGTGCTGGTTTTGCAGTAGGTGGATGAGTGCTACCTGCACAAACAGCACTTTTGACAGCCAGAGGCTGAGATGACAGCAGACCCTAAAACACTCAATTCAGGAAATATTAACCTTTTTTTTTTTTTAGAAAGGCAAGAACAAAATATATTACAAATACACATGTCTGTCCAACATTCTATTTGCAGAGTCATGCTGAGGAATGATAACTGTGTCTGCAGTGTTCTGGAGATCTTCTGTCCAGCGTGGGAAAAAAAGTGCTCACACTGCGGTAGGCCAGGTTATCATCACTACCTGCACTGTAAGCACTTTATCACACACAGGACAACTAACGAAGCCACACAAGGATGGCCATCATACTTAAACTCCATTGACAACTTCAACCTGTTGGACCCCATAACCATTATTTGGCAACAGTAAGGACTCCGCAATGTTTAGAAACAAACTAAGAATCAGAATAATCCAGTTCTTACATTTGACAAGTCACAGACCTGTAACAGTTTTTATTATTGTTATTTGTCTGAAAGTTCCCAGCCTCCCACAGCTCACTAGAGTTGAGGTGTAGTTCTCACCAGGGCAGTGGACAGACGGAGGATGGAGAGGAGGGTACGGGCAGAGGTGAAGGTGGTGTCTTTGCTGACGCGGGCCTCTTTCCTCATCTCTACATAGGCAGCAGTGATGTAGTCAGCCAGTGCCTCAGGCACCACAGGCTGCCGCTTCTTACAAACAGCGATGTAACGCCTGATGGGACATTTCAGATTTTTGTTAAGGCAATATTTCCTAGTATGTAGCTGGTAGGTTTCATTGTTTAACCTACACACTCAATAATCTGAACTATGTAGGATAATGGTCTGCTCCAACATGTTAGAAAGATGCTGATATACAGTTAATTTGTACCTCATCAGCTTCATGTCGATGGGTGTGAAGTGCGTGGGCGGCTGGCGGCTGTGCTGGTGGACGTAGGTGATGTGCTGGGCGAGACGCAGGTCAGCATCGGCGTCCGGCTTGTCCTGGATCAGCCAGAGCAGGTCGAAACGGGAAAGCAGAGCGGCTGGCAGCTGAATGTTCTGCTCAATGCTCTTCCGGGGATTGTAGCGGCCATAGGCAGGGTTGGCTGCTGCTAGAATAGAGCAGCGGGCATTGAGGGAGGTCATGATGCCAGCCTGAAGAGGAGGGAAAACATTATTGGAAATGTGACACAGGCATTAAATTTGAAAATAATTAGCCTGATTTAGCCATCAATTGGGAATAATTAAAAAGTGCAGTTGTCTTTACCTTAGCGATGGAGATGGTCTGCTGTTCCATCACCTCATGGATGGCTGTGCGGTCAGCGTCTGCCATCTTATCAAACTCATCGATGCAGCAGATGCCCTGATCAGCCAGCACCAAGGCTCCACCTTCCAGGGTCATTTCTCCGGTCAGGGGGTCACGCATCACTGCTGCAGTCAGGCCGACACCAGACGAACCGCGACCTGTTGTATACTGGCCTGAAGACCAGACAGGGGACAGAAGAAAGTGATCAAATCATGCATTTTGTTGGCTGTAGGCTGTCAAGCACAGTGGACATTAGTCTTTCTTGCTTTGTTGTTTTATCATTCTAGTGTCTATAACTTGGAATTAAAAAATCTGTGATAATGCCTTACTGGATAAAATATTAAACCAGACACAGGACTTTTACTCCCACAGACAGGACTGTACTCACTTCGAGGAGCCAGACGGTCAATGTAGGACAGCAGCTGGGACTTGGCAACTCCTGGGTCTCCCATCAGGCAGATGTTTATGTTGCCTTAAGGGAGAAAAGCCAAAACAGGAAGAGAGTTGCAGAGATTTCATGAAAGCAGATGCTTTGTTTTTGAGAAATGCTCCACAGATATTGGACGAGACAGGAGTTGGTGATATGCACAACGATAGTTATGTGGTGTAAAGATTGAATTGAAAAAACAGAATTGTGAAGCCTGTCAGAAATGTAGTTAATCTTAAACTTTAGTGCTTGCTGTAATTGTCTTTTTTATTCAATTAAGTTTATTCAATTCCAAGATTAAACAAATTTACATCATGACATCCATGTTGCATGCAGGAAGAAAAATGTACTTAGAAACCACTTAAACAGGGACAGGTTCAGCTTAAAGATTATAGTAAACAAATATTACTTTTAGTATATATACAATGAAGTATTTTGGTGTGAAAACACACATTTTAAATTTAACCAAGTACCCTGTATCATAAATCTGTCTGTAATTTGTGATTAAAGAAACTGCTTGAAAATCAATTAAATCATGTCACTCAATTTTCTAATTATGAACGGACCTCCTGTCACAAACTGCCCTGTTACAATATGGCGACCATTTCCTAGGAATTGTGGGAACTTGTGTTGGATATATAGACTACGCAGTCATGAGTTTTAACTGCATGATAGTCTAAAACCACAATAGCAATGTGCCACTGATACACCTCAATCACAAACAAGAGGCTCTCTCTCACACGGGTGCTACTGCAGTAACTTCATTCATTGCAGTTTTTCTTAGCATTGTACAACAGTCAGTATGTCGCACTGTACAGTCATGAACACAGAGAGAAAGCATAGCAAGGAGGGACTGAGCCAATCAGTGAACTGCACATAGCTCTGCAACGCAATAAGGTTTTGTTCATTTTAAAATAAATATTAAAAAAAAAAACAAATTCATTTATATCGTGGTGGGTCATCACAAATAAATCAATGTATGGGAAACAATGTATCATTAAGTGGACAGAACTTGAAAGAACACATTTATTGGTAAACTGGGTATATTCCAACAGATGCAATCAATAGCATTGCCTCTTTCTGTATCACTGTGTTCCAACTCCAGATAAACACAATCCCTAATTGACTGTCTATAAGTTAGTAGCAGATAAAAAAAGAGACTGTAGTCAGTGCTCACCTCTGATTTTCATGCCTTTAGGTGCCTGTTGCACTCCTCCAACCAGCAGCAGGAGCAGAGCCTTTTTGACATCTTCATGTCCATATATCTCGGGTGCTATTGAGCCAGCTAGTTTCTCATAAAATCCTTCATCTGTAACACAAAATAGAATCACTTCAGCAGCTAAAAGAAAAAACAAAAACAGTGTTCGGTTTTCAGACCAGTTAATAAAGCTTCATGTTATTCAAGTCCAGACACCAACCTGTGATGCCACGCAGCTCCTCATCAGTCAGCTCCTCGTTGCCGAGCTCATCGTCCTCCGTCTTGTTCATGAGTGTGATGCTGTGGGCTTCCAGGTACGTTTCTGACAGCAGACCCTGAAATGACCAAATAAGGACAGGATAAAGATACACATATCTCACATACCAACACTGAATGAGTTAAAACAGACAAATCCTTAATTCAGGTCAGAAGTCACACACCTGAACTGCCTGTTTGAAGCCTGTGCGGAGAAGAGGGAGGAAGACTCCGGTGATGGCCACATGGTCTCCTGGCTGGGCGAGGCGTGTGTTTTCTCCACGGGCGTACACAGACATGCTCCTTGGAATATTTCCGACTGGCACTTGGTCACTCTGTAGGACAACAGAAGGAAATTGTCAGAAAAATCACAAGAGCATAATACAATGTATGGCAAAAGCGAGTGAGCATTTTCTTGGTTACAGTTCCTCACATGTTCCTGAATACGCAGCTCCTGAAACTTGATAAATTTGGAGCCTCTGGTCTGCAGGTAGAGTCGACCTCCAGATTTGTTGGTGACGCACTCTTGGCTGGGACACATGACGAGGGGCATGAAGGACGGAGACTGGATCTGAAGGACAAAAAAAACATCATGAGGGACTGCTGATTACTGTATGTGTTGTCACTAGCACTGTGCTGAATCGTTTTTTCCCCTTAAACATTAAGGTCGAAGTTTCCTTTGGGGGGTTTTCAATGAGTCTTTGAATGTCCGTCCTTTTATGACACCATCACCCAATCTTTAATGGTATCTATCAAAAGTAAGATAGAGATTAAGTTGCAGAAACATAATCTTATGATCTAATGATTTCTGTCGGCATCCAGACCACAGCATATCAATCTATTTGGCCCTATTTAATATTTTATAGTTATCACCAATCATCCTGGACTCCTGACCAGGAATAAAAAATCAGATGCGGACTGCTGGGTGATGAATTTGAGAACTCTCAAATCTGTCAAATGTTGACTTGAAATTCACATGTCAACATTATGATTGAAGCTTGAATTATTCGGTACAGCCCTTATTGCAATGAAAATTTCATTGACATGCGCAATGACAATAAAGACTCTTGAATCTTGATACAGGACTAAAACCTACTGGTTGATATGTCTCTGCACCACACTGGTCACATGTGTACGTAGCGACAGCCATCATTGGTTTGACCTCAGTGGCGCGGGTCACTATTCCTCGAACCGTCACCAGATTACCGATGCTGTCCGCTCGTACATCACGCACCACTTTGGGTTTGGTGGTGGTTGGAGGCTTGAAGTACAGCTCACTGTGGATGGAGGATGAAATTTGTGAGACATAGCCAAAGTGCTGTTATCAAATAACTGAAATACCTTAATAAAACTCAACCTGGAATCTGATTCAACTTACAATCTCCTCATGAGTTCAGGCGGGTACTGGTTACGGGGGTCTCGAGTGTCTGCAGGGTCGCGGCCCCTCTGTTCCATCATCAGCCGGTGCTCAATGTACACATCCAAAGAATCTTTGGCCACAACCTGGACACAAACAAAGTATTTTTGCATTTTAATATGTAATGGATGCATTACTGCTGGAGGTGAACCACATTACATATAATTGTAATGTGGAGGAAAAAGCTTGTACACCTTGATTATGTAACGCTTTATTACAGCTGATATTCTAATCAAAAAGCTTTTTTTAAAAACTGCACATGATCAACTGAGCAAATAAACATACATCTCTTTCTTTGTACTCTGGCAGCAGCTCGTGCACAGCATCAGCAAACAGGCCCGTGTAACGCTTTGCATTCTCACAAATGCTCTCAACCAGCTCGGGGTCTTCTTCAGCCACGTCGTCCAGTTCCACAAAGACAGACACCTGCTCCCTATGGGCCAGCGCCACCTGTATACACACACAAGTAATTACACAAGCCAGTTCATTACACCACCAGATACTGCTCAATAACAAAACAAAGACACCACTAAACTTTCACAAACTTAGGCAGCTGTGATGCTGCATCCAGATACAAGTTTATTATGTGGTCCTGTATTACATTTATTTTAATAACACAGATGCAATCATTAGCTTTGCAGTTACGCTAGACTTAATAACTCTAGTTATTAGTTTTGTGAACCAGCAATCATCAAGATGTTAATTTTTCAAATGATTTTTTTTCTGCCATTCTATGCATTTATTAGACAGTGATAGTGAAAGATGACAGCAAAAGATTGAGAGAGGTGCACCAAAGACACTGGAGTTCTTGTAATCCTGGTATGGTAGTCCAAAGGTAGCTTCTTAGCCCTTAAGATACAGGGGTGCACCAAGTTTTGCTCCAGTCCAAAAATACAAAAAGTGTCTAAAACTCTTATCAAAGAGGACCAAAGATAACTGATTTAATTGCCATCAATATTCTGCTATTCAACACTTCCACCTGATTTATTCAGTTTTCTGTGATAATGTCAATATCACCCATCAGTCAGCAATATTCCTAATCAAGGCCACAACAGCCAACTCAGAAAGCTAAGTCCATTTGCTATTTGTTTACTACACTTACAAGTTGAGCTCCATATTTGAACACCTTCTTCCCATTGTCATCCTCCGAGTAAAACTCCTGCAGGAACCTTTTGCATTTGTCTGCAAAACAAACAAAAACACATTCAGGACAGCTTCACAGCAGAAAACACAGGCCACATGCAGCAGACACTGGGTGGTGATGTTTTGTTAGCTATATATACACACAGACAAAGGACTTTTTGCTTACTGATGCTACGTTTCCATTTGTTCAAATACAAAAGGTAAATTTAAAAGCTAAAAATGTTGATTAGTACCACCACCAGTGGGCCTAGAAACTGGGAGCTAATTTGTTGTCCTGCGACGACCCCCTTTGTTGAGTAACATGGCATCCTGTAATCTCGATGAGTCACTATTGCCTACAGTAGAGCACAAACTGCCACTGATGTGTTACACGAACCAAATTCCACTCGAGTCTACATACTATTACAGCTTCAGAGGGAAATAACTGGCGTTACGCAGCAGATAGCTTCGGGGTAAGAATGTAAATACAACAACAGTCGCGCTCAGTTCAGTGTCCATTTTTTTTTGTAGAGAAAATATCCCTCACTTCTCGAAAGAGCCACAACTACTAAGAATATTTAATTCCACGTTACTAGAAACGAAACTAGCGCTAGCGCGGTAATTAAAATACTCCACTTACTTTGACGCTGTGGCAGAAAAACTGCAGCTGTGGTTAATTATTTCTGTGTTCGAGGATGTTATTGTAAACAAAGCAGCACATGGCTTTTGTGCCTCGTCACTCGGATATCCCTCCGCGACCCATCCGCTCTTAAAAATAGTCCTGGCTGTTGTTTTCAAACCGTGGCCAGCCATCTTACAACGCTAGCTTAGATAAGTTGTGTGGAACATAACACAGCTCCATTAATATAAACTTAGCTACTCCTTTAAACGTAATCACAAGTGAAGCTATGAAAGGTTCCCACTGACTTCCCACTAAAACTTCTAACTAAACAATTCGCAGATTGGAAAAGGGCTCAGGTGATAAGTTTCAGGTCAAGTTTCGGTTTTAAGCAAAAGGTAAAATTAATATCCAAATGATCTCTTACGGAGCCATATTGCTTAAGCAACTGAAATGGAAAGGTAAAATAGTCAGCAGTTTGTAATATTAAATTAGCAATTCACGTTGACGTGTCTGTATTACAGGTAATACTAATACTAAATACTTATGGACACCCAGCTTGTTTATTTGCACAAATTCGAAATAAGGTTTGCGTCCCAAATGGCGTGTGGTCAAACCCTGACATAAACCAGCCTTGTGAAGTACCCTTCAGCAAGGCACAGGACCACAAGCAGACTTAACAGACAGGCTTAACCAGCCTGTGTTAAAACCGTACAAAATGGTGCGTTAACTTGTGTAACTGACAGTCAGCTTTTGGAGCCGTTTGGCTAACTGGCCAGCATGCTAACGTTACGTTAAAGTAGGTTGGGGCAGCTAACAGCAGTCAGTGGATGTGTAACGTTAGCAGGAGACTAGCTTGGCTTCAGGAACAACCTGAAGTGCTTAACATTGTGGATAAGTTATAAGATAAAACGCACCAATTTCATTTATTAACGTTTTTGTCTGAAAAACAGTGCAACTTAAATGTCTGGTCGCGCAATACATCAAGGGAATCGCGTAACGTTGCCATTAAAAAGGATACAATCTTTCATGTGCGAATGTCATACTTCGTTAGCTAACGTGAAATTATATCCGTATAACGTTGTTTGAGTAACTTTACAAACGTGTGTTTGTGAACGCATCAAACAATACCTGACGTTGTACTATCCTCACAATTGCTTAAGTGTAACGTCCGTTGTGAGTTAAAATGGTTACACATTAACATTACACATTAAAGAACAAAAAGAGCATGCAATACCAACTATCTAACAGTACTATATTGTTGATAAGAAATTCCGTTCTGCCTTCATTAATTTAAGTCACTACATTTAAGTTGTTGTTGGACATGTGCTTGCACAGTGGCGCCTGCTCCTTTGTTTAAGCGGATCCATCCGGGTCACTATAGTCACAGGCTCACAGACAATGCTTCATTACTTCCTTAGAAGTTAGCTAGCGGTCAAAAAAGTTAGTGCTACTTCAAGGTATAATATGGTCTATTCTGCAGCACATACAATAGACCATACTGACATACACTGCTCCCAGTGTTGTGCTGTCAAGGAAGTAACGTTAATGCAGAGGGAAAAATGAGGTAACGTCAACGTTATCAGAAGAATGACTGAATAACTACTTCAAGGTGCACAAACACAATGAAATGAGATTGCTTAACGTTAACTTAGCTGGCTTCATACCCAGGGCACTCCATGATATGCATTCACTAATTAACGCTTCAAAGGAGAGAGAAAGAGAACACATGAAGTTAAAAGTTCAGTCATTTAGGCCAACCTGTTGCTGCCATGCCGTTATTGTGAAAGTTGACCTATTACCTTTCTCTGCCGCATAATCCTTACGAGCCATGGCTGCACACGTCGACCCTCAGGTGAGATAACTTGATTCCAAAATCCTTAGGACCAGCGAACCAACAAAACAGTTTAAATTCACGGTTTAGTTACTTCACAATCACCGGAGACTACTATTCATTCACTTGCAGCTTGCTGTTCTCTGTAGTCGCGATGCAAGAAGTGGCGCGAGTCTGACGTCTGCAGTAGCCAATCGTGTCGCTCCTTTCGGTAGGGAGAGGCGGGCTTTCGTGGTGGCGC
This sequence comes from Chelmon rostratus, assembly GCF_017976325.1. NCBI lineage: Eukaryota > Metazoa > Chordata > Actinopteri > Chaetodontiformes > Chaetodontidae > Chelmon > Chelmon rostratus. The sequence continues at coordinate 20,967,148 of NC_055666.1, forward strand.
GAAAGTTGTGGGCGATTGTACGTCACGTGACTCGGCAAACTTCCGCCCTGTTAGTCAGGAATGGCGCGAAAGGCGATCATTGGATTTCATACAACTGAGTGAACCCAGCGTGAACTCAGTTTATACAAATAATATAAACACGAAATCAGCGCCAAAACTGACATATTACAACTCCTTTTCGTCGTTATAGTGATACTTACTGATGGAATGGTCGGCATCATGTTCACGTTGGTAGTTTCCTCACAAATACCTCATTACAATTAAGACAAAGGAGGAGTACTCGAACTTGTACACAACTTTTATCCTGTGAAACTCTAAAAACTGTGCCTCATCTTTTTGCCCATTGTAACTATGCTACACTGTGGCAAGATACAGTATTTCCAAGTTCATTATTGAAAATGTAATGGCTTATTTGCCTTATTTTTTAGGAATATGCTCCATTGAAAACAAGATTAAAAGAAGGATTTCTTAGATAGGTTTCATTAATGTACATTCACCAACAAAAAGCCTTTCTTCTACAATGAATGTGAGCAGTATTTGAAGGCCCTTGCAATAAAAAAATGTATGTAATGAGTGCATTGCATTTAATTTCTTACCATAATTGCCATAATTTTTACCAGCTTTTTTCAACATTTATTTTAATTCCCCTCTGTACTGTACTCTGCCATTTACTAACCCCCCGGTAAACTGTTTTCATTCTGTACTAAAACATTGAAGAGAATTACTGAAAAGTATACTAAGAGCATAAACTATATTGTAACCAGCTTTTTCTGCTCATACTTATTTACTCATATCATACAGTATGTGTACATTCTCTACATGGAACTGAGCCTGTTTTTTTATATAATTTAAATAATTTATGTGCATCATACTGTCATGCGCATCACATTTTTGGTGCCTTTATCAAAGACAGATTTCAGTGTTACTTTGTTTAATCAAGCATCTTTTAATAAACACAAACTTAACATGTGTTCAAAATGAGATCTGTCAACAACAGTGCAAGATATAATGTAATATATATATAACACAGAAAGAGAGACTTTCGTCTTGCTGCCAGTCTCAGACATTTGGTGTATTTTGTGTTCAAACCATAAACATTCCTAATATAACGAATGGTAACCGCTTTGATAACTGTCATAATCATCATTTTGCTTTTGTCTTTACCTCTAACAAAATGAATGACAGAAATAGATCTAATAGGTGAACTCAGTGAGCGGTCCTTTAGAAGAACAAATTGTCCTAATACTTAATACACTAAACTGTACTTAAGCCACTGAAAGTGGAGTGGTGCTGAAGAGATGTATTAATCATAAAGAACTGTTGTTCCCAGGACAGTCCAGGTCTCTGCCCTCATTCAAAGAGCTCGTCCAGGACACTGGCTGAGGTGTGACGTGTGGAGGGCTGCAAAGCAAAAACACGATGAAAAAAGTTTGAGCTTGTCTTGAATGTAGTACTGAATCTTTAATTACTTGTTTGTAAACAAAACAAAAATGATATATACTTATATGCATGTGTGTGTCAAGCAGTTTCTTGATCAGAAAGGGCTGTCTAATGGCAAGGTTAAGCAGTAAAAATACATTTATTATCTAATATATAATTTTAAGCTGACTCATTAATCACAGGTACAGGAAACCTGATGTAAATTAGTGTGTCATTTCTAATAAAGTGGTATGACCAAAAATGTTTTACCAGTGTAAAAATAGATTCATGTTCAGAATCACTTTCGTTATCTTCAACCTCAGGCTCTTCTCTTTCTTCATTGTTGTCCTCAATCAGTGACGGTCTGGTGAGAAATCACAATAGCTATCATGAATTGAGACAAACATTCACGTTCTCTAAATTAAAAAAAAATGCTGTGAAACTGTTTGTATTCTCTTCTAAGATCAGTCTTAACAAGGGGAGGTGGGAGCTCAGGCCTTGCTGATCCAAAGTGGAGCTGGTCTTGCTGGACAAGGGCTGGCGGCGTTTGGTGGGCTTCACCTTTCGCATCTGGGTCCTGGTGAACAGCAGCAGGTAAATTTTGCCAGCCATGAAGTCTTTGTTTCATGCTTACAAGTTCTAGCTGGGTGCTAAAATAGTCAAAGCACTCCTTCTTCCCACCTACATAAAGCATCTATCTAGTAATTAACTGTATACAACTATTCTGACAACAAAAAAATATTGTTAGCAGGACCTTCAGTCACTAAGTCACAAAGGTTTCTGCAGCTGCAACATGAGCTCAGAGGAATAAGCCTTTGCTTCGAATGACCACAGTGTCTGGTTGAGTCAGAAACTGAGCAGCCTTTTGCCCAGTTACACTGCACAAACTGTTCATTTAGAACAGATCAGACCTGGCTGATTTTTGGCTGATAGAAACTGACTGCCTCTTGGCAATTTTCAGCATTTGGCAGGTGTCTGGCAGTAATATCCGAAACACTGAAATAGAGATAGTAGATACAGCAAAAGTGTTGATGATAATAACTCAGCTCACCCTGAGGAGAATTCATCCTCAGACTCTGGCTCAGTTAAGCCGCTGCCAATATCATACTTTGTGGCTCTGGGTGTCCTGGAGGCTGGCTGCTTGGCTTGTTCTCTCAGGACAGTGGAGGTGAGCACTGGGGTCTGCAGGCTGCTGAGCATACTGCTGCTATCCAACCAGGAATCTTTGACTGTGCTGGACACTGGACCTGGACGAGACAGAAGTTCATGATAGGCATTTTTTGTGTTTGTTTGTTTTTACTATTTTCCTGTACCATTAATTGAAGACAGAAAAATAGAAAAGATTCATCAATAATGAAAACAATCAGTCAATAATCAGTTGAAACCTTCCTTCAATTTCAATTAGGGCCCCATGTCCACACAGTTTTTTTTTCTGGAATAAGAAAGCACCGGCAGGCTTCTTGGATGAAGTGCTCTTTGTTGTGAAAGAAAAAGAAAAACAAAAAAGAAAAACACTGCACATTAGTTTTGATTAACATTAGCTAAGAGGCTAGCGTCATTCCTCATTGGAAATTATCAAAAAAAGACATGAGCGCTCAGAAGAAAAAATCCTACATGGGCAGGGTCCCTTAACTCCGACAACAGATGCTCACCTCTGGCACAGCAGTTCAGGAGGCGAATCAAAGACATACTATTCCTACATAGTTCCAACATCATTCATGTAGCAACTTTTTAAGTATTACTGTCAACATGTGCTGTGTATCCATACACACGTGTGGCCATCTCACCCTGAGCAGTGGTCTTCTTGCGTTTAGCTACAGGGGTTTCATGTGAGGGGGCAGCACTGCCCTCCTCCTGCTCTCTGAGTTTAGAAGAGGAGTGGGCCTCTAAGGATCGCTGATACAGTCTGACTGATGGCCAGGAGAGGGCAGCATGGGGACACTGTGATTTCAGAAATGCAGTCCTGGGTGGGGATGACAGAGGGGCAGAGAGATGAGGACAAAGACTGAGAAACCTTTGTTAATATTTAGTGGTTCAGTTTCTTAAGGTTACTGTAAAGTTATGATGAATTTAATCAATTTCAACATAATGACTAATACATTAACCAAAGTCACCTCCACGGTACTTACAATGAATAAGTTCCAGTATAATATTTGTATCAAATGATGTCAAACTTGCTTTTTTTTCCTCTTTGTGGGGAATTGTTTTGCTTTGCTGTGATCCTGGAATGATGCCAGCAAATGTACTGAAATGTAACATGTAGCAATGAAATCCTCTGAAAAACTGGATTCAGGTAAGTGAGATGGTGTGACCATTGTTATGAGCATATAATGCTCTAGTTTGTATTACAGTATTGAGATTGACTGAAAGACTGACAAAAAAGCACATGGTCATATTTGAGTGAAAATGTTTGCGTGAATGTGGACAAGTTTGTGGGTTTTAGCATCTCACAGCTGGGCGCGGTCCGGCTGCAGCAGCTTAAAACTGAACTCGCTGAGGATCTCAAAGAAGGCCAGATTCAGGTGAGGCTCTTCTCCCTCCTGTGGGTCCCGAAATGCAAAACGTATACCGTCCCTGAGAGCAATCAAAACACACAGAATAGTTCTAACGTAAAGGCCAAATGCATCGCATAGAATGGGCAGCTGTACTGTAAAAAGTACTCATACTACGTTTAATTTACAACTTTCAAGTGTGAGGGTTTATTACCAATTCTGATTCGAAAGTAATGTAAGAGGTTAAGTATTTGTTTCTTTTACATTCACTGAGCTGTGATTGCCTCTAAAAGCTGAAAAACTGTACTCACAGCTGTAAGACAATACTATCAAAATTAAATAAACTGAGTGATAACCTGACGGTGCTGGTGTGTATGTGTTTGTCAGAGACGCGTGTGTTACTTGCATGTGCAGGGCCACCATTGGTTTGCGGACACGATGAAGATCGATGCCAAAGCTCATTGCAAGCCTCTTGGCCAAGTCTCTAATCTCACCGAGATCCTGCCTGCTGCGGTCCTCCATAAGCATCTCTGAGAACAGCTGAACACACACAAACATGACATCACATAAACATAGGAATGCCATTCAAACAGTTCTATAGATATACACGATGAATACCAATTCCACATGTTTGCTGGTTGGCTAAAGTGAAAAAATACTTTCAAGCAATTCAAGAGCTTGTTTTAATTGACTTGTTGAACCACATCAGAGACATTTGCCACATCAAACACTGAATTGACTAAACAATTACAGAAAATTAATCCAAGTTTCTGGCATTTATATGTTTTTTAATATTTTTTGTCTGACATTTGTCAGACACAGTCCAAATGGTGGTGATATAGTAAAGCTATTGTAAACACACAGATTCTCTTTTACAGACATTTCAGGATGCACTTGTACGTATCTCTGGAACTTCGGCTTAATACCCACCATTTCCTGTTTCCCGAGAAATATAATAACAGGAAAAACGTTTTCATTTAGAGCATGATGGTATATATTTTGCAAATAATATAGAAAATATGTAGGCCTATAGTTTACTTTCCTAAAATGTATACAACAGCTGTGTGTGTGTGTGTGTGTGCCAGCTGAGCCAACTGAAAGCTTACTAATAAACACATAATAAACACAGCCGCGCCTATCTCAGAGTTGCACTGAAGAAAGATAATAATCTCCCAAAGAATCCATCTGTGAGTGAGAGCTTTGCTTTATAACTTTGAGTCACCAACAACCTCTAAACGCGGAACATGGAATCCATCTCATCCCGTCCAGCTTCATAGAATGACTTTTAAAACGCTAAATTTCTTGCTTTAACAAATTTCGTTTCTTCATACAATGAAGAAAATCACTTTCATGAGGTTTTTCTCAGCAGACAGATCACAGGAAATGAAGTTGGCATTTCATATTCCTCACAGCTAAAGCCAGGTTCAAGCTCCACGCAAAGTTTACATGTTCATTCTCATGCTGATTGACATAAATGGTGTTCTTTTGCTGTAATAATTACTAATACCAGAAAATATTACACTAAAGCGGTTAGGCTGGGAACATACAGGTTTAGTCATGTTTCTCTTTGATGCATTTAGTCATGTTTGAAATATGACCAATGCATTTTGACTGAAGCGGAAGTTATACCTTAAAAACAAGCACAGCACCTGGAATAGTGTGCATCTGTTTCCAGGACAGAAAATGTCTCATTTACAGGGAAAAATATTAAACCCTATCTGGGACACTGTCACAATGTAATGATATGATGCTTATATGAGGACATTTTCAGCATATAGATATAAAGCAGAACAACTCAAACAGTAAAACTGCTTCTTTAGAAGTTAGTTTGTATCTAACTCTGATCCATTTAGATGCAGCCACGTGTTGCTAAACATCTGCCAGTTCTGGGTGGTCAAAAGCTTGACTGAGCTACTAACTATTTTCACAAAATTCAGCACTAGAATCATCATCATCCTAATGAATGACATTTTCAAACTGTAATGTCAATTTATTTGAACCTTGCGTGTCATCTACTGTGCATTCATTCCTTTTTAATCTGACTGAATGTTTTACATCGGAGGAGGCAACCGCCTTGTGTGCCTTCATATCATTTAACCTTGGACAAAGTTTCTTCCCACCGCTTTGTGTTAAAAAACTGAAAGTGACATTCAAACAAGACAGGATAAAATACCAATCTTGAACCTTGTTCAGGGTCAGACCACTAATATCCAACTCTGGTGTATGAGCTCTGTCCTTTCAGCTGAAACTTGGTTAGCACTGTCTCCCTGATGTAAACCTCTTCTTATTCATTATTAAATAATACAAAGACAAGTTTGTCCCATCATCTATTATAGAAAGGTTTCTCAGAGGAAATCAGAGAATTTTTTGCACACAAACTACAAATTCAAGGTATTTCATGTACTCAATAAAAGTTAATTGTCATCAAGCTACACAGTAAGAATTTCAGTCGGAAATAATGAGAGGCTGATTATTGACATGACAATACAAACCTGCTGCAGACTCAGACAGACAGTCTTGGCGCTCTGAACCGGACTGATGAGCTTGCTCTTACTTACAGTCTCTTTAATGATATCGCCAAAGTCTTTAAAGTACTGGAGAAACCAGAAAAGAAAAAAAAAATGCTTCAGTTATGATCAATAGTCTGTTTAATTAATGACACTGTCTAAATATGTAAAAATAATCCAGTCTTTTCTAGTCATCTGTGCTTCTTTTAACCACCGGTCCCTATGACTCATTCTTGGCACCTCGCTGGGTCTAAAACGGATTTTCTCTCCCTCCTCCACTCTCTTACACATCCTCCCCATTATCAATTTTTTATGAACATGTTTCCTGTATTTCTATCCCATTTCTCTAAAAAATTATGGACTATTAATTTAACAATTTCTAGACTCACTAATTTAACTATGAACCAATTTTTGCATACATGTGACACCGACACAAGCAGTTGATTAATATGTGAACTTACAATGTAAATACTATATAATATGCAAGGCTAATACAACTTAATTATCCCTGTAAGGCCTTATCTCCCTATCAACCTTGTTGTAGTACTTGAAGACATCAGTGGCAGCGCTGAGGTCCAGCACCCCATAGATGACCAGCTTACAGTAGCCGGCCAGTTGGTTGCGCCTCCTCTGGAGAAGCGTTATCTTCATCTCCTCCTCAGCCTCAGCTACAGAGGAAAGCCAGGATAAGGACAGCATGGCAGGCAATAATAGACCAATAGTTAACATGAAAGACAGGAGAGGCATGGAGAAAGCTTTTAGGTGTTGATAAGACACAAGCAAAACAGAATGTATGATGAAAGACTGGTATTTGGCTTGAAAATTGGCAGCACATTGTGAAATACAGGGGAAAAGGATTTGTTATAGCAGCAGATTCTCAAAACAAGACATCAAAAACTGTGTCTGCAGGCATAAATGATGGTACGGTCCACTGGGAGAACTTTGGCAGTGTTGAAATTTAGCAGTTAGTTTCCAAAACACTACACATCCACGAGGAAAACAAAATCTTTTTGTGAACACCATCATTCAGTAGTCTAAAAAATGGAGAGGATGGCATCTTTACCAGAAATCACTTTGTCAAGAAAGACTGAAAAAAGTACTACAGTTTAGACAAACATTTACTAAAAGTCAGTGCTGATCATACCATTGAGTTCAGCATCATCAGTGTCAGAGAAGATGTAGTCCAGGACGAAAGCAGCCATCTCAGAACGCAGGGAATCAGATGGGAGGTGGACCAACGTTTGGAGGGCAGTTTCAGAGTGTGCTGAACTCGCACAGAACAAGAGCAGCAGGTCACAGAGCAGCTCGAACGCCTGTGGATGGAAGGATGCAAACTTTAGCAGAACTCACCAGCTCCCTAAACTTAAATTCAGATAAGTACACAGACGTAATATTGAGTTTGTCAGCATGTGAAGCTTTGCTAACAATTCTGTATTCTGTTAAAAGAGGTAACAAGTCTCAAGAAAGGGAACTTCTAAATGTGAGCAAATGAAAGGAAAAATAACCTTTTTTACCAATAAGAAGCCACTAACATAAAACTGATAGTTCACAGTTAGTTCACAATCGGATGATGCTAATTAACACAGTTCTCACCTGATTTCTGATCTCAGTCTGGTTCAGAGACAGACAGTTCTGACAAACCCTGCAAAACAAATGCACCTTCTTCTTCAGCTGCTTCAGTTCCGCCTGGAAGACGTGGCGATGGAGAGACAAAAAGGACAGGTAGGCAGATCAGGAACAAGGAAGGTTACTGTCATTAGGAGGATACTAGAACCCGAAGTGCACATAACTGGTACACAGGTACACAAACCAGACATGCGCAATGTCAGTTGTATCCAAACAAAAACAGCAATTCAGCAGCTACTTTGGCATTTGGCCACCTACAAAGAAATGTCAACCCAGACCCGAGCAGAAGAAAAGACTTTTCTCTGAGAAGTGGCTCCAACGTGTGTCACAGCTTGAAACTAATGTTGTTTGTATAAACAATTAGCAGACAAAACAGGTGCATTTTATACGGGCTGAAAGAGTTTCGATCTTCCATTATTTGTCAAACACAAAAGAGTTTGGAGAACGTGAACGCCAATACAAGAGATGCAAATAACTGAACACAAGTAAGGGAATTGTGTGCCGTTTCTTTGGAACGCTGGTATGTGTGTGTGAAAGAGTCGTGAAGAGCGTGAAGATAGAATGAGACAGAACAAACACGTAAAGAGAAACCTAACTATCAGAAACAGTACAATAAAGTGTAAACCAGTGGGAAACTTAATGTCTGAGAGTCATCATGGAGTTAGATACACACAGAAAAACATAACAGATTGTTGTGTTAATTGCCTGCTGTCTGCGCTGCTGGCAAACTGTTGAACAACATGGATGACAAGAACTCTACAAATACACAGGAAGGCCACCAACATGGCCACCATGGGTTGCCTGCAATTTGACAAACAAGTATTTATCACGCAGGTCGTGTCATCTTGTGCAAGATGGCAGGAGTGAGTTTGTGTGTGATGTCTCTTGGTATGTGTCAGACTGAAAGAAGGTTAAACTATTTCTAAACATCCAATAAATAATGCCAGAAGAGCACCTCAGCTGGTGTAGAGTTGATCGCGTTCACTTTAGCCCACATCAGGTGAAAGGCTGCACACTTCAGAGCTGACACCATGAGCTGAAATCACACAAAAGGAAAGTTAAAATCAGCCTTTTTAGAGATTTCAGTGCAATGGCCAAAAAAATTCCACTTCCTTTTTCGAACAGATCCAGATCTACATCAAACTAAATAGACGCGGTGAAATGTCCACTTAAACACTTAATTTAGTCCAAACAACTGTTCTTATTTCAGTTCAGCAAATTCAGAGGTGGTATAAACGCACATCACAACGCAACACTCCTCCTCCATCAAAATGTGTGACTTTATCACAGACCTCCTCGTCGAGCTCTCTGGATTCTGTCCTGCGCTTCAGAAGCTCGAGACAGGAGTCGAGCAGCTTCCAGCCTGTCGGGTCCTTTGCACTGGAGAACACAGACACACACACACACACACACACTCTTCTGTGTAAGCTATACTCTGTACAACTGCCATGGGCATCATAAAAAAAACACACTTACCTGCTCAAGGACGCAATCCTTTTCAAGGCAGTGGCTGCACTGTATACGTCATCATCGTCTGCGTTACCCTGTGTAGTGTACATGTACACACAAGCACAAACACGCACGTACACACAAGCACGCCACGCAACCAATTAATTTAAAAGATGTGCTTAAATTTAACACCATGACAGTTGAGATTTATATTTTTTTTGCCTTCTTTTGGTGTTCCAGAGCACAATTGTGTGTTTTGTAATTCAATTACATACAGTTATGCTATGCTATTAGTAATATGGTAGATATGGTACTCTGGAGACTGATATGTATTAAATACTATATCCCAGACTGAGTAGTTGGTATTGCTAATGAAGGATAGATACATAAACTGAGACCTCCACAGCTCCCAGCACTGTACAAATAGACACTCAGTCACCAGTTTATTAGGTAAACCTAGCTAAAACTAATGCATTTTAATACAACAATGCTCTAGTAAATCATACCTTTTTGGAGGCTGCAGTTAATGTTGTTGAATTTGCATTTTACAAGAGAGATGTTTTTGCTATCCAGGGTTCCCTCATTGTTACAAATAGGGTGGACAAAAAGTATTTTATCATGAACTCCATAACATGCCATATTTGCCTGTATGCAAGCCTCACTGACACGCTCTCCTACCTGCAGTATGTCACTTAAGTAGGTGTTGAAGCACTCGGTCAGGCCATCCAGCAGCTGGCTGAATGCCAGGTGTGCGCGGGAGGAGAAGGTGTAGCAGTCGGAACAAAGGGTGCTGGCCAGGTGGGCGAAAGCTTCCAACACTGTGACCTCTGTATGCTTCGACACAATACCACATATCTCACACAGCAGCAGGTCCAGGTGCTGACAAAGAGAGAGGACAGTTACGGAGGAAAGGTCCACATGGAAGTAGAACAGGTAAAGTAGAATACGTACAGTATGTACTGCCTTGGACAGTTTGTTGGTCTGCTCACCTCACTCAAGATCACTGACTTCAGTAAACAAGCGGGGGCAGATAGCATTCATTATGATGACAGCATCGAAAAGTATTAATGATTTTTTAGAGACACTTAATTAAATGTTCAAGACAGGGCAAGCACAGCCAGTGGGTAAATCTTTAAAGGGGTACACCTTTTGTGTGACATTATTTTACCCAATGACCTGAATACCACTAAGTCACTTACATTTTGTCTAAATGTCTCATGTGGTGATAAATTTCGCTTTATGACAGAATTAATTGCCTCCCTACTTTATCTTATTCACACCCCTGCTGATTGTCCATTATGTGCCTTATCTATCACCACTGTTTCAGTGTCTGCTGGCTGAGGCAATCTGCCACAGGTGAGCTCATTAAATCAAGCCTCACAGTTTGCCCGAGTAGCAGGTTGGTCATTGGTCACCTTTGTACGTGTTGACAGACTTTAATTTCCTTATTTCTGTTCTGTTTATTTTTCCTTAATATTTGGCTTGAATAACCATTTTTCATTTATTGTTCCTTTGTTAATAATTTGAACATGCCAGGTCATTAACTGTGAAGCCTAAATAGGACTGAAATCATTAAAAAAATGTCTCTCTGAGCAGTAGCAGCTAAATTCCTTCTTTCATTTCTCTTACAGACATCTCAGAAATACACTTTAGAATAATATCATGCTGAAGCCGGTACAGGGGGAAAATTTTGGAGTGGGGTAATTATTCAGAGGGAACAAGATGTAATTTCGATTCAGGGATAATAAATTATGTTGGTCATGCTCCTACCTTCTCCAGCCGTGGAGCGCTGTTGTACATCTCCAGGTCAAAGTAGAGCGGAGCTTTGAAAAGAAGGCTCACTTTCCCTGCATCCGCTGAGTACTGCAGGTCAGTGAGGACAAAAACACAGGTGCACAAAAATACTGTATATGTATACTTCCCCTTCATTCTCACTGTAATATGAGGTAGCAATATATGGTAAAAGTAATACTGTATGATTCTTTGGCGCAGATTTTAAGGTAGCAGTGTTTCTGATGCTTCAACAACAGTTAACAGTTTCAACCCTTTGTGCACAATAAATCAAATTTAACGGTATGTAATATCAGTCTTATAAAGTATGTTACGTGACTCTGGGCTGTGTACCTTGGCGAGCAGCTGTGGCAGCAGAGGGATGAAGTGTGCAGTGATACGTCTCCTGTCTTGTTCCTGGACCTTCTTATCCTTCATATTGAGCGTCTAATCCCACATGTATGTTCAGGGAGTAGTCACGGGACAGCAGGTCAACCATGTAGACGTGCATGTGTAAGGATTAAAGGCATTCAGATATCATGACAGAGAGTGTTTCCTATGTGTTAAAAGTAATGTGCAAAAGCAAATATTTCTCTCGCCCACAAGCTCCACAGTTCCATAACACAAACGACACAGAATTATCATCTATTTGTTTGTCACCACCTTCTTGCCCTGAGTTCTCCCAACAGGTGGGGTTGCCTGTGCTGCCTGTCTGATGGCGCACATCATCAGCTCTATGAGAGCACCCTCCTCCTCATACATCAGACCTGACAACACAGAGGGACAGACAGGTGCAGAACTGAGTGGGTGGTGGTTGGGACGACACAATGCAGAGACAGCGAGGGATCAACACGAGAGTTCTATGAATTATTATGGTATACTGGTGTTAAACTGAGTGCTATGCACCGATGCAGCTAAGACTGCTTGAGGTTTGCTGACAGTCACATCTTGTTCCTCACCAGAGTCCTGTAGCAGGAGTCCTGTCATAGTCTCCCAGTCCCTCAGCTCAGATCCTGCCACACCCCACAGACTATCCACCAGGTACGCCCCATGCTCATGGAACTGTCAAGAGAGTGAATGACTTGCTTTAGACTTGCTTTGTTTCTGAACTGCTATCACCATCATTTATGTTACTAATGACATAATGCATGGTTTACAGTTGAAACTCTGTATTAATGTTAGACACAAAAAATCCAAATCATGATCTCCATCATTCAGAGTTTCAGTATACAGAATTTAAAGTGCGGACGAGGAGACTGGAGACTTGAGGACTTCACTTGAACTCATGTACTGAGACTTGTCTGAGACTTAAACTGAAACTTGATACAGTAGACCATAAATATTGAAAAATGCCATTTTGTTCTTAGTTTTTTAGAAAACTCTTAACCAGATTACAGAAATTAGCCTTACTTTCTAAATGTAATTATATTACGATGTATAGAATTAGTTAAGTCTACACACATAAAAGAGGAGCTTCATAGTTTTCCCTGCTTTTTTAGCATATATTTTAAGCACATAAGTTTAAAATTAGTTTTTTGCTTTAGTTGTGCACATTACATTACATTACACTGTGAAAACATTTATAAACTGTCAAAAATAGAAAGCTATTTCAACATAAAAATATTAGTGACCACTGCCTTCAGTTAACTGAGTTACTGAATAGTTTGCAAAATGTCAACAGAATGATAAAAACATACTTAAAATGAAGTCAACAAATGTCGAATTATACTGACACAAGCTGGAAGTGAAGCCTAATTTCCTGTAAATCACACTTAGGATTAGCACTGGTCCAGGTTTTAAAGGTGAGGTGAGCCATTCTGGAGAAGGACTGCTGATATTGTCATCTCTACTACTGCATAATGCAATTACACGTTAGCATGCCAGCTTTACTGTCCCTCCCACATTTCCCCTTCCCTTGTCCTGTGCAATGAGCATGGACGCAAAAGCACAAATGTTGCTGATTGGTTGAAATTTTGTTGCGTGGCTCCGTACAAACCACTTTGTTTCCCACTTACAGAGCCTGTCACAGAAATTAGATCTTTTCCAGCGCGTACACAAAACGCATAGCTAAAAGTCCATTTTGCACATTTGCACCATCATTGTCAGTGTTTGCTTTGAACTACAGTATATGACGCATAAAATGTTTTGATTAATTGCAATAGGACATTAAATGGCCGGTTACCATCAAAAAAGAAAGAGTTGGTGACAATTTGGTCATTGTGATTTTCATACTAAGATGGATGCTTCATAAGGAACTTAAAAATATTTATCATGGTTATTCTACCTTTAATAATGAAATCATAATGGCAAAAAAATAATCAAATTGTCTACAAGCAAAATGTATGAAAACTTTGGAAGCAAATATTTCAGATCAGTAGCTGAAATAGAACAGCAGGTGATGAATATTAGAAAAAGAATTAAAGAAAATTATACATATACATTTTATGGCATTGAGGAGGACAAACAGATTACAGTAGAGGGGATATGGAGGGAGACACTACCTCGCTCTGTATGTAGAAGGAGATGAAAATTTGAAAGAAGACTGTGTTGTCACTTTTATTTCTTTCCTGGTTCTCACTGGCAATCACACCTTTCAGTCTGACGCACAGACACACACATAAACAAAAAAAAACAACAATTTTCATATTATATGAACCACAAATAAAGAAATGAAAATAACTGAATACATAAATAACGGCATGGAGAAAGAAAGGAAGGATTAAAATTTACTTGTTGTAGAGGAAGCTGCCGGCTGCAGACGCCAGGCCTCTGTGTGAAGCATAAACCAGGGGATAGATGTGGCTGCACTCCTCTTCTCTCAGGCCTTCCTCTGTGTTCCTTCACACACGCACACATAAAAACAGTTGAAAGTTAAAACAGTTACACTAAAAGCACAACATGAAAACTTTGTTGTCAAGCACTGCACCTACTAAGAAAGACTCTTGCAGCAATTTATGTGCGATTTTCAAATTGTATTAATGTTTTTTTATACAATTTAAGAAACCTTTAATAACCATCAGCTGAAGTTTTTAAATGTCACCACAGCATTTAATCTCTCTTGTTAATTAATCCTAAAAACATCTCATTTACATCTGATTTGAATCAGTGGTGCGAGATGTGGGCCAGCGTGAGAGATCGTGACTCACTCTGTGAATCATCAGTATACATGACAAAGAGTGTTATCACAGTTATGAGTAACCATTTTATTTCAAGTGTTGAGAAACTGGACTTGAAATCATTTGTGGACAACTAGGATATATTTACAATATTTGGTTATTTACACCATTTACATTTCAGGTGAGAATTCTGCTCTGTCACTTTTTCAGGGACAAAATGTTTTATTCAGGGGTCTTAAAGCATTTATCACTCAGGGATTTGACCTTCAAACCAACACCGCCCATGTGAAGCAACTTGGTACAAAGACCAAAAACTGAATAGAATTATTGAACAGCATTATTGCTAATGCTCTGAACTATATTTGAATAAAACTTTTTTGTGCAAAAAAAAAAAAGAACACTCACTTGTATAAGTCAAATTTACCATATTTGGTATGTTTTGATCTACTCAAATGAAATTCCTGTACTGTATGTTGCAGATAAAGCAAAGAGAGCCACCAGAGACAGAGAAACCCCTCACTGTTGGATCAGCAGTAACAGATTGACCGCTTCCACTGCCACGTCTGGGTTCTTGTCCAGCACCATGCTGAGCATCCTCTCCTAACACAAACACAGAGACATGCAGATATAAAGTGGCACACGCGTGCACAAGGACAAATGCGCAACCATGCCAGCAGACAGACACACATAAAAAGAGACACGCACAGATATGCAAAAATGCACCCAGTCTCACAGACATAGATGTACACACATACACACACCCTAACAGCTAAGCCAAAACCATTTATCTGCTGCAGCACATGTGGCTTAGGAGGGTTTTTTGTGTTTGAGAAGAGCTTATTAAAAATCAGTAATTGGCAGCAATTAACGCACCCAGACACATGCCCAGACAAAAGAGACTTAAAAAAACAAAAAAACAAAACAGGAATTGGGGGGAGTGTCACTGAAATGGCAAAAAATGAGGGGGGGGGCACAAAAAGTCAGTGAAGAGACACAGAGGCAGGCAACAAAATAGAAACAAAGCTAAGCCGAAACAATAGATTAAAGAGAGATGTTGAGGCAGACAGACAGAAAGACAGACAGAGAGGAGGGAACAAGGAGGGAGAAAAGAGACATTAAATGAGGTGTGAGTCCAATCCAGAGGGAAGCCTCACTTTAAATCTGCTGGTGAAAAGCTCCAGGCGGCCAATGAGTTCCTTCTCCTGGTACAGACCCTGCAGGGCACGCACACACTGCAGACGCACTGGACCTTGCTGAGGGAAAGAAGAAAAGAGTACAGTAACACACCCTCTACAGCCCGCATGCAGACTGATGTCTGCTCATAGTGGACATTTCTCTTTGTGTGCGTGTGTATATGCGATCCTTTCTGTGTCTGTCTGCACATATTGTACAGTTGTTTCTGGTGTGACAGGCTGCCAAAGCCTATAAGCATGAATATGAAATAAAAAGCTGCTTTATTTGGAAAACACATTCCCTGAATGCCGCAGTCCCTGTCACTGCTATCTCCAGTGCTGGCCTGCTCAGGGCGGCGACTTACAGCTGCTACCTCTGTGACACACGGTGTTGCCAGCAGTGAGTAGTGAAATGACATTAAAGTAGCACTTCATTCTGTCATGTTCTGTCTACTGTCTAGTCATGTGTATATGTTTACTTTATCATGCAGCGTCCACCCCAGGTATTTAAGACATCCATCATTCAGGAAGTCTTCAGGGTCCATTTTCAGCCACATGCCCAACTCCTCAATACAAGCCGCACGGATCTCATGTAGCCGGTCCCGGTAACGGTGCACAAACACACCCCGGAATGTGCTGTTCATCATGGAGGCAACTTCCTCTCGCTTCTCACACAGCTGCAACACACACATTTGAAATACATGCGTATAAATGTACACAACCAAGATGTGAGCAAATCAGTGGCCCAGTCACTTGGACTCCTGTTCATGTGCTTAACCTCACGGCTAAAAATGTTACTCAAATCTCCCCTTTTCCAGCATTTTTATTTACAAAGGATTACATTTCACAATTTCTCCATTAGTCTTCCTCATTGTAGTGACTGATATCTATCGGTGAGGGTAGGAGTGTTTGTTTTTGTGACATCGACATCATAGACTCAAAACCATCCTGCAAAAGTAATCCTTGTTTTACTCCTAATGCTACTTCACCAACATTAACAATAACACTAGGCACGAGTACTATTTGCTGTCCTTGATTATAGGACCTATCTTTCAATCTCTGAATTTCTGTATCTTTTTATGCATTCTGTTTGAAACTTCTCTACTCTATTAGCCAAGCTCTGGCTAGCAAAACATCCTCTTCTGACTTATTTTATTTGAAAAATCTATTTGGTTGGTAAAAAATTACCATTTCAAAACCAGTTACAAATGAACAACTTTTATGGAGCATTGAAAGCGTTGTATTGTTACCAAGGACCTGCTAAAACCTGCTTAAAGGGTTTACATACTAAATAGTGCAGTTTCAGTTTTATCGAGACGTCCTGAGTATCCTTAAAGATTGTCTATAAAGACAATGTCACCTCATGTCCTGTCATTCTTATTAGGTGAAAGTGTCTGTGTGTCTGCACTCAAGCCAGTGTTTATGTGAATGTGTCACCTCACTGATGGTGGTCTGCAGCTCCTCCAGTCTGTCAGAGGCTCTGTCATGCGCCCTCTTGCTGTTCTCCATGTTGTATCGCCGCTGGGTGGTCTGCAGCTGAACAGACACTGTAAGAGCTACTTCCACCAGCCCAGTCATCAACTTCATGGCTAATAGAGGAAAAACATGCAGATCGACAAGACTAGATAATACTGACATACAAACAGGCATCAATCTAAGAGAGAAAGACAGGATACTCTTTTGCTTTCACTGAATATGCTATTCATTTTTTTTCATTAGATTTTATTATCATAATGCATAAGATGTTGCACATGATAGGTACCATCACTGTTCTTATTTACACAGTGGATTATATACGATATACTATGGAAATCCTCAACAGCTTGCATCTAAAAGCAAATCCTTGCCACTAATGTACAGTACTTAACAGCCACATTAAGGATAAGCTGTTGGATTTTATTTTGTGGTTTGGTCTAACAGGAAGAAATGGGTCAACAGAAATTTTGGAAAAAAACAAAAAAAGAGAAAACCATGAGAATCAACAAAAGACAGCTATACAGGGGAGCACATTCTGAGAAACAAAAGATCTTCTCTAGCAACTAAAACAGATGTCAGCTGAATGGAGCAGTTTGTTCTGCCTCCCACAAAAGCAGAAGAAAAACCTAAGGTATCACAGGCAGGGAGTGCAGGTTTTCACCCCTATCAAATCTAAAGCGAGTGGAAAAAAATTCTCCTTATGAAATCAGTTTTGAGTGTGTGTATACTTTTCTTTTTTATGTGCCTGTATTGTACCAATGTGCTTACCAAGCAGGGTACTGGTGTGTCTGAAGGCTCGGACTTGGGAGTCAGACAGACCAGTGAGCAGGGCCAGCAGGGAGGGGAAAAGGTGCTCGTCATAGATGAAGCTATTCTGACAGGAGCGCACAAGAACCCGAGCAAACTCGAACAGGCCAGCTTTGAAACGCTTCAGCTGGGGGCCTGGGGTGCACAAAGGGTAGTTCACGGAGTCCTGGAGGATGGAAGGAAACAAAAGAAATGGAAGAAACATCTTACACTGTGCTCAGTATAGCTTTGAGGCAGAGATTTGAGGCAGAAGCCTGTGGTTGGCCCTGCTAATGACAATTACAACAGTAGCCAAACAAAGTAATTAACTCATTAATATGTCCATTTATCAGCATTAGATTTTAATTAGTGTGCTCCATCAAACTGTACCACCTCTTTCGGATCATAATATCCTTGGCTATGGAGTCTGTGTGACTTTCTCTGCCAATTCCATGAGAATTATCAGAAGTGAGAAGATGATTCAAAGACTATGAACTAGCTTCACATTTGCAGATCTGCAAAGTAATAATCTTTACTTTAAGGATTTATTTAAACAAATATCAACTATGTCTCTGAACTATTTTTTTCCTTTTCCCACCTCATTGAACTCTTTGGTTAATGTGCTGATGATCTCAGCGTTCTGCATGGTGTCAAACATCTCTCTGCTAACCACACCTGGACAAACGAATGAAACGGTCATGCAATGCCCCATATTAGGAATTCAAGCAAAATAAACACCTGAACATAGATATGTATATCATTTGACACAAAAATTAAAACACTTGTTATGATTTCTTCACATTATCATTCCACTCTTCATAAAATACTGATATGGTGTATTGCCAAGAGGATTAACACAACACCTAGACATTGCATTGTTACCATGCAGGGAGATCAATAGTTGACTGCTGATCATTGCCTAGCAGAAATTGGAAAGATAATCTCTTGAACTATGACCCCCACCCCTCATCTCGGGGCTTCCTCTTGACCACTGACCTTTGCATCCGCAGGACTGAACAATGAAGTTGATGAGCACCAGCAGCCCTGCTTCTCGGCTTCGCTTGTAGCTGTCCAGCCACTCGTCCACCACCGTCTAAGGATTGACAGGGAGAGGGCAGCCAATGAGAATCCTGTGCTCAGATGAAAGGGCAGATGGATATAATAACAGTACATCATTTAAATAACATTATGGATTCAAGCTTTAGCCTTACCAGCGGTCTTTTATGTTTTTTCTCAGTAACATATGTGAGTGTGTATGCCTGAACTTTCTCCCCTGCTTATATTTTCTGTCCCATTTTAAATCCCAGTTTGATTCACTATCACCTTTGCATAATCATTTTTGGCAACCATGGCACTATTGCACATAAAAAAGACACAATTTTAAAACATCTGTTGTGTTGATACTAACAACATATGTGTTTGTTGCATACAAACTGGAAATGTAGTAGAAGCATAATGTAAAATTTAGCCTAGAACTGAGAAACCTTTATGCAGCAGAGCAAAATTTCATGAACTGCAGTTTGCCAGATTTGCTGAATGTGCTGTACAAAAGTGGGCCTTCACCCAGAATCACCGTCTGTATTGTGTTGCTGCCCTTTACTGTAGTGACAGACTCTTTTTATTGTTGCTCACTGGATTTTTTTTTCTCTTTCTATTGTTATGTGGTCCTTCTTTTCTAGTCTTTAACCAGAAGAGACTAGGCACAGCACAACAATGGATGGGATGGACGCATGCTGTCAATCATTGACTACACAACCGAGTGAAAACACTTTTTCCTCTTGACCTATCAAAGGCAATTCTGTAGGGTCACATCAGTCAGCCTCTGACAGCAGATGATAATCTCTCTCATTGTTGCCTCTTAGAGCCTTGTTTCTCTTCTCATTATACATGCCTCCTTCAGCACCTCCCTCCCTTCATGTGTTTATTTCTACACCCCCTTCCCCCTGTGTTCTTCGGCTCAGGGTTTCCTCACCACCATGGCAGTCTTTCCAGAGTAGACAGCATCATAGATATCCCTGACCTGGTTCCCCTCGTTCACTCTAGTCACAGGTCTAGGGGAGGCCTGCCTGTGTGCGTCCAGGGAGTGCTGCTGCTGCAGGGAGGGGTCTGGAGGAGTGGGGATGGGGCTACCACTGGGGCTAGACATCACCCTCACTGCTGTTTTACGCCTGGGTCTCTTGGATGGCTTGAGATCAAAGGCAGATGGGAGCAAATTTAAAGTGAACTGATGCAGTCAACTGACTTAGTGATAGCCATAACAAGATAAGCTGCAGGTTTAAATCAAACATCTACCACAGTGTTGCAGTTATTATGACTCACATTTAGCCTTTTGGTCTTCTGTAAAGAATCAAAAGATGATCAACAGCATAATACTAAACTTAGACAAGGTCATAGCCTTGATCTTCTCCCTTATGAATAATCTAAATGAATAATAGATAAATGAACGTTAACTATTAAGAAAATTTACCCGAGGTTCAAGGGCAGTCTGTTGTCTCCGTTTTGTGGCTTTCATCGTGGCCTCATAGTCACTGCCAGACTCTGAGAAGTCATCAAACTCCTCAAGACTAATAGACAAGTAAAAAAACTGAATCAAGACAAATCTCAGCATCAACAAAGAATAATTACTAAGACTAACAAGACTACAGAGTTGGGCATGTGTTGTGATAGTCATTTTGATCATTTGAGCAACTAAGTTTGTACCCCTCAAGTTATTGTTGCGTTCATCTGCCCACCAGTCAGCTGTTAGTGAGATCCCCCAGTGTCCCTCAAATTATTATCGCTGTTGTATTTATTCCATTTGTCCTCGTCCTTTCAACCCTCTTTTTCAGTTTTAGCTGTATATTAGATGCTGTTTCAACTCTCTTAGCTAGCTAGTTTTGACAGCTATAAGTGCACACATGCTACTAATCTTTTGCAAGTAAACTGCACAAAGTATGTGGTCATTGTGAACAATGATCTCACTGAGCCACTTGGCTCTAACACAGTTTTATTTTTAATTCGGACGGAGATATGTAGATATATATATTTGGAGTTTGGGCTATTAACCAGAACATTCTGCCCTCTTTGACATCTCTTCTTCATTTTTAAATTTCAGAGGATAGCACGTTTCTTTATTGATTTGTGTGCAAAATTTTAAATGAGCAAAATATGTGCCTGCCAGGCTCGATACCCAAATCTAAGTTTTACTTTGACTTTGTGACATGAGTCCTTATAACTGACTTTAGCTAAAAGACATTCACTGCCAATTGAAGATTGGCTGTGCTTGGTTAATTTTACCTGTCCAAATCTGGGTCTCCATTTGCCATTTTCACTCACAGAGGTACCATCAAGTTTTTGAACGGCAGGTTTGAGGGTGTTTACTTCTCAGCAGAAAGACCGACTGCGTGGGAGAGAAGACAAAATTAGCTAAAGCCCAAACCATGCTAGCTAGCTCCTTCGATAACCTTAGCATTAGCTAGTTATGACCTTAACCTCACAGAGATTTATTTCAAACCTCTATCCTCAGACTTAAAACCATTATTCAAACAGACTGACTGCTAATTCTTTGCCGGCCAACAGCAACCTAAAAATCTGACCGACAGACAACTTAGTGAGATATATGAGCAAGGGGTAGGAACTCTCTCGGATTTTAGAGAGTTAACGTCAGGTATCTCATGACTTGCAAACAGGCAAGACCACTTAGCTGTCTATCCACAGAATACAGAAAACAGTAGCCAGCTAACAACTACTGCAAAAGTTAACTAAGAATCACCATTAGGGAAGCAATGAATAAATTGTTTTACCACCTGATAATGTAGTTACCTATCAGTACGTTCCCTACTTGAGACGGTTTACCGTGTTTTTTCTCTCTCTTCATGATCTACACAGACTGAACGGCGCGCAACTGCACAGTGATTCTTGATGCCGATTGGCCAGCGCTTATTCACCTCAGAAGATGATTGGGCCTTCCAAAGGTCACTTGATGATCATAGGTTATTCCCAATACCTATCATACAACCGTTCTGCTTAGTAACTAGCGAAATGTCATTGCAACTATAGTCAATTTTGAACAATAGAATGACTCCAAACTATGAGGCTAAATATTGCTGAAAAATAAAGATTTGTAGTTAATATGTTTTTAGAAAGAATTAGATTAAGAATATTTTATGGACACTTCTATAAAATTCTGTATTTGCTGCCATTTGTAATATCGTATCTGTAAACTTTTGGTGTGTCTGCTATGTGTCTGCCCAGTTTTTAGGACCCTGAGGTGGTTGGCTCAGCAGCTCCCCGCCCCGCCACCGCAGGCTCCTCACCCGTCTCTCCCCTGTTGGTCTTCCAGTACACGGTCCATTGTTCTGCGTGTGATAGTCTATGTCCACAGTCAAATACCGAGGGTGACACACACAACTTCTGGTCCAAACCTTCAAAATAAAACTCATATTGCCAGAACTTCACAATGTTGATTGAAAATGCTGCAAATAAATACCAAACTAAACCCTAATAACATATAAAATATGTATCATTTTATAAAGTTACTATTTCCATTCTCCCCCCGTATAATCATTATGCAAACTGTAAGATAAAGAATAAGTGCCATAAACTTTTCACACTAAGGCAGTCATCCAGGAAAATCTTATGTTTGCAATTGCTGCAGATTATCAAACCCAGCCCCATAACCTAGTTCACAACCAGTGGTGCTACCATGTTTAGACCCTCAACAAACATCTTAACAACCAGGCCTCCTCTGTACCACATCGGCTCTCAATCTGAGATCGATTTGTCTGATCTAACACTTCTCACCTCAAGTGCAAAATAGCAGCATAGGCTGTTATTGTAAGTACTGGGTTACAATATTTGAACTAAATTGTGGTACATAGTGTTGGCAACAGCTATTACTAAAATGCAAAGAAACCTGAAGATGATTGTGGAACATATTGTTGCATTATCTTTTTAAGATAAAACTTTATCCCCAGCTGGGGAAATTTGAGCATTACAGCAGAATGTAATAGCAGTTGGAAAGAAAAATAGCAAGAGAGAGAGAAATTCAAAAAACAAAATAAAAAGTTGACTATAATTATAGCAAATTATACAAGCAAAATGAAATTTTGACAATATAAATTAATTTTACTTTTAAAACATGTTCATACGAGTCTTCTTATATTGACTTGTTTCGTGTTTCTTGTACATCTCGTCTCCATGCCCTTTTATGGCTCTCAAAAAGCGCTTTGACGCGCTTGTATCTACGAACTTGTCTTTGCTTTTATTTTGAAAACAAACTTTTCCGGTATTCTCCTGTTGGCTCCAGTACGCTTTACGCAGTGTGGCTGTTAGACGAGGCTGAGGGACGGGAGTGCCCCATTCACACTCCCTCACATTTACGTAGAAGAGCGGATCTCCCAGGAAGGACAAATTAACCGGACGCGGTCGATGGAGACATATGTGTGATGTAAAAAGAAAAAAAAAAACCCAGCCCGGATGCGTCTATTCATTGCACTTAACGGGGAAAATTATGACTGTTTTAAACGACTGACGATTTGGGATACTGTTGCACTTTTTACTTTTGCGTGCATCTAAACCGGTCATTCATTTAAAAAAAGAAAAAAAAAGTGCTGCACCCTTAGTCTGGTTTTATGTAAACCCGCCCTCTCCGCTGCTGTCGTTTTGAGTCCTACGGTGAGGATGGATACCCGGCAATCTTTCCCCAGATACCCGCTGCTGGTGC
The DNA here is from genome assembly GCF_017976325.1 of Chelmon rostratus. NCBI lineage: Eukaryota > Metazoa > Chordata > Actinopteri > Chaetodontiformes > Chaetodontidae > Chelmon > Chelmon rostratus. Next base: position 20,990,665 of record NC_055666.1, read on the forward strand.
TGCTCTGCACGGTCTGTGCACTATCGGGGACCCGGAGCCCCGTGGCTGCTGCTGGGAAGAGCTGCGCCGACACCCGGCAGGTGTACGCGGAGAAGGGGTACAGCACAGGCACCGCACCGCTGACTCAAATCTCCGGTAAGTCTCGGCAATTAACCTGCCGTGGAGAAAATTTCCAGTTTTTTGGACTCAAGCAGGACAGTCATAGGTGCCTAATTCAAGCTAAGAACAAAATTAAAGATGCATGTCGCAGCAGACATATAGGTGCGTCAGTGCGCTCTAGTTCGTCTCAACCGGGATAAAAAAAAGAAAACACCATTCTGCACATTAAGGCCTCTATAAACTCGCTGGTCACCACCACAGGCACACCACGAGTCATTATGGAAGCATTAGAAACACTCTAGCAGGAAAAACACCTTTAAATAACAAACGAAATACAAGCCCCGGCTGGAAAGTGATACCTAAAAGTGCAAGGTAGCTGGAAACTCTCCAATAAGCACCAGAGATACAATGTAGAACTATCATGGCGAATTTCCCTCAAGAGAAATAATGCAGGGTGGTTTAAAACAAATTACACCCGCCTCCTCCTCCCCTCTGCTGTTCTAAATAGGATGATTAAGGGGATGAGCAAATTGCCAACACCGGTGCAACAAAGAACCTCGCCCCTAATTAGTCTTTGCCTACTGGCCCACTGTTAAATCCCTGCATATACCCACAGGCTCTGTTCACTGGTGATAATCTTATCTGCTGAATGAAAACATAGCATGTGGATTTCTAGCAGTTTTGGACAATGTGAAGTTTTGGTGAGATGGTGGGATGGAGAGGAGGAGACAGGGGAGCAGGTGGAAATGTGTGGAGATGTGAATGTCCGACAAAGTGAGGGAGCAAATGATGGAGATCTGGAGTATCTGAACATGTAGCCAACTGCATAGAAGTGTGTGTGTGTGTGTGTGTGTGTGTGTGTGTATTATTCCCAGACAGACCTGAAGTGTTCACTAAAAACAGTAAAAATGTATGAGTGAAATATATGTTTGTGAAATCGCAGCCCTCGCAGATCTCTTGTGTGTGAGGACTTATTTCATGGCAATTCAGCTCTGTGTGTGAGTCACTGAGAGACAACTGCAATATTGATTGATTTTGTGTGTGTGTGTGTGTGTGTGTGTGTGTTGGGCTATCACTGCCTGAGTCTTTGCTCACTGTCCCGTGGGCCAGGGGAGCAGATGGCCGGGAGAGCGAAGGATGCAGAGAGGCAGTTTAGAAATGGAAATAGAGGGATGAGAGCGGGCTAATAGTGAGACACACAGAGAGAACAAAAGAGGCAGAGAGGAACATCAGCGAGGGTGGAGTTGGGAATGACACTTTCGACTGTATTAACAGCAGTAATATTCATGTTAGATGTGAAATTCTGGAAACAAAGAGTTCAAACCTTTTGCTCATTCACAGTGCTGTGGGTTTTTTTTTCCCTATCTCTGTCCCCTGGCTGTCGTTTGCATATCATTACCTCTGACATATCAAAGACCCAACCTGAGCTGACAAAGAAAGACAGATTGACGCTGAATAATTCATGCAGGGAAATTATAATTTTCTATCACAGCCTTATCTTTGATAAGATTTCCCCTCAGTAATTGAACAGACCAATGACTGCAGGAATTAACTTTCTCACTAAAAACATCTGCTTTCACCTGATAATAGACCACCGGATGTTATTGAGAATTGGCCTTTTTTTGTTGATGTATTAACAATAACTTTATTTTCATGAAGAAATGCAACCCTCACAAAATCGCTGATTCATAGCAAAAGCAAATTATTATACATTATCTAATGATTATACAATAATTTCCCAATTAAAGTTTCTAAACCTGTGACGGAGCCTTTCTTTCTCTCTCGGTCTCTGGTCTTCCAGGTGAGCACCTGCGGCTCTGCCCTCAGGACTACACCTGCTGCTCCAGTCAGATGGAGGAGACGCTGGCCCTCCAGAGCGAGAGGGACTTCCTCAAAGCTGTGGAAGAGAACAGCCAGTTCCTTCTGACTACTTTCACCCAGAGGCACCGCAGGTTTGATGGTGAGACTCAGAAGCTTGTACAGTTACTAATCACGTTTGATGGGAACATTTTCTGGTCTTGAAATTGGTTAAAAAACATTCTTCTTCTTGAAGCCCCAGTGGGTGCATTTGAGGGAAAAAACTGCACTCTGCGTCGTCTCCTCGTCTTACCCTCCCTGTCTACCGAGTGAGTGCCGCTGAGTGACAGCTGATTAAAAACTTATTTAGGATCGCCGCCCGCACAGTTCCTCTCAGATGGTCAGATATCTGAGCCGCAAAATTGACTTTGGAAGCTTAAAGGGCAGCGATGCATACATATTGCAGAGATCTTAGCATCATTCTTATTTATGTTTAATCAACACTCAAGAGCTACTGGAAAAGAGGCACTCTAACAATTTTTAGTTTGCACTTATTGCACTCATAATGTTGGGAGACTCATAAAGGAAGCAGCAGAGGTCAAGATGTCCTGACTTTTAGTCCCTAGTATGAGTTAAACTCCAGAAAAACTGGATCCTACTGGATTTCCCACAATGCAACTCAATATAATCTTTTACTGGACGCTTTAAGCCTGGTAAATGCCCACATTTCTGAACTTCACGCCTCCATTTAATAACACACGCTTTCAGTGATAAATTTGTCACCAAGCCTAGCTGATGTGACCCTGATGACATCACTATGACGTCATCGGTGTTATCTTCTTTTGATCGTCCACTCCAGAGCGACAGAAGACATTATAAAAACTGGCTGACGGGGACTAAACACAGCCAGTAAAGTGGCCTTCACATGTAAAATCGATGGAGTTTCCCTTTAAACGAATGGTCAGTGTGGGAAACCTACCTAGACGGCTTTAGTGACTGTATTTCAGAGAATTCAGCCCACGCCGTCTCAGATTTTGTATGTATGGCTGCAGGTTTGTAGCAATCACAGCTTCGAGCTGAATTTACACTTTTTCCTCCTACCTGCTGTGGACTGCTATCACCTTTTTTTCCCCTCCTCATCCTTTTATATAACGTACGTGATGAATCATTTAAACACGCTGAAGAGTGGGAGACTGCATATGAGTCCTAAAGTCGTAAATAGAGTACATGTTGTTAGACTCATTTCCCAGTGTGCAGGTTCTGATGTAACTGTCCCTGTGAGCTGTTAATCTTGAAGAAGGGGTGACTGAGCGCCTACGAGCGGAGAAACCTGGCTCAGATATGAGAGGAAAAGAAGGTGGGTGACAGATTAATATCTAGTCTCTGCTTTCCCTGTCTCTCTGCAGAGTTCTTCAGAGAGCTTATAGACTTATCAGAGAAGTCTATGAACCAGATGTTTACCAAGACCTACGGCCGGCTCTTCACCCAGAATGCACTCGTCTTCCAGGAGCTGTTTGTGGAGCTGCGCAGATATTATTCGGGTTAGTTTAATCACTTTATCCACCTTGCCTCAATCTTATGTATTCAGATCTCTGCAAAGCATTAGAATTGGGTCAAATTTGCCAAATCAGGGGCATACCGGTGCGTTACGTGGTATAAGAGGCCTCCATGTAATGGCAACATCCTCAATTTTGGCTGCTGACTTTTTTTGCATGCCTCCTGCTCTGTCCACAGTCTGTCTCTGCTCCCAACTTTTCAGCTAACAACCAAATTTCGGGAGTGTGGTTGAAGATGGTGACGAAAGAAATGCGATGATTCCTTGTTGCACTGGCAGCCGAGTGTACTTTTATTAGCCCACGTCCCTGTTGTGGTAAATCCACAGTCGCAGCATTGTCTTAGAGTTGGAGAAGAGAGAGAGAGAATTGGAATCCCACGGATGACTGTTTCTATTTCTGTTCCGCTGCGCTCCGTTTTGGCATGACAGCCGCTCGCTGGCGAGTCTGTCTGCAGGCTGTTGCTGCTTAGTCAACCTGTCTTTCTCTGCCAAACAGCATGTATGGCTAATTTGAGGCTGAATAGTAGACTGCAGATTGGAGAGTCGCATATTCGGAATCTGTCCGCCAGTTGACTAATGCACAGAGACGGACGAGCAACCACATTTAAAGGAAGAAATGAACGAGGAAAAATAGTGCTCTGAAAACAATATTGACGTCAATGGAGCAAAAAACATTGTTTCTGTTATGGTGGCTTAGCTTAATGAAAAGTGTCAATATATTTTCACTTTATTTGATTACAATATTCTGTGGCAGCTTGCACCTAAGAGGATGTTGCTACTGTGCACGAGGTACAATGACTTCTTATTCATAAAGACAGAGTTCAGCCAAAAACAAAAATTCGCCCATGATTGGTACCTTACTATGTTAATCAAAATGTGTAGGACTGTGAGACAGAACATCTCTTTTCACCGCATCAACAAGGCCTTTACTGGAATACCCAAAAAAACCTGTATTTCATTTTTTGACAAGCCTTGAAATTGCATGTCGTAGTGGCTGACGAACAGTGTGTTTAGTGGTTTTACAAGCATCAGTTGACATGGCAGTGACCACATAATGTCTGACTTCTTAGTTTGGGGGCGACCTGGCCCAGTGAGCATCATAGTTTCACACCGCTTACGCCTTCAGGCCAACGGGACACATACATCCACTCTGCTGAAATGCCCCAAAAGACGAAGCTCTTTGTTTCCGAATTCTCTCCGGGAGCACGATTTTTGTCAGATCAGAGATTCGCTGTGTGCTTACAGTTGCTCTGGTGTCCACAGGGGGCAGTGTAAGTCTGTCAGAGGTTCTGTCAGACTTCTGGTCCAGACTGGTGGAGCGAGTCTTCTCTCTGGTTAACCCCCAGTACCAGTTTAGTGAGGACTACCTGGAGTGTGTCAGCAAACACGCCGAGCAGCTGCAGCCGTTTGGGGATGTGCCGCGCAAACTGCGTGTTCAAGTACGTATCTTGCGATAAAATACAAAAACATGGGCAAAATAAATGGCTTTGACACTGAATAACTTACTGGCATTTATTCAGATTGATTATAACGAGTGAATTTATTGTATTCTCCTTCCTTTTAAAATTCAGGTGTCGAGGGCTTTCATTGCCGCCCGAGCACTGTCTCAGGGCTTGGCCACTGGTCGGGATATTGTTAACAAAGCAACAAAGGTGAGTTGTTTCTTGTTATCTCGATTTTTATGTAAAGAGTTGTACCCTTCGCAGCCTAAATCTAAATCCTATATTTTTACCTATATTTTATTATTTTATTCTGTGGCTTTATAGACTGTCTTTATTTTTATTTTTATCCATATTCTGTCTTACTTTTACTTTTCTCTAAAGTAATTAATGTAAACCCTGTATTTATTCCTCTTGCCCTAACTCATCATCCGGCTGCTTTGTTTTCCAGTTGACTGCAGACTCAGAGTGCGTGCGTGGGCTGATGCGTCAGTGGTACTGCCCTCTGTGTCGAGGCATGCCCGCCCTGCGGCCCTGCCACTCCCTGTGCCTTAACGTGATGAAGGGCTGCTTAGCCAATCAGGCCGACCTGGACACCGAATGGAACAATTTCATTGGTGGGTGGGGGTACGATGAGGGAGCCACACTACCTTTTGTATTCAGGGATATTAGATACTAAAGAAAAGGTGTCATGGCCCAGATGACATTTAGAAGCATTTTGAATTTTTATCATTATTAGATTGAGCCTCCTCCTTTTATTCCCCTCCGTCACCCCTTTACCTTCACTCCTTTCCTCTAATGAATTCCTCCTCCATTAATCATTCATGCTTCTCTGCTCCTTCACAATTGATCTGTCCTCCTATGTTTCCTTTCTGCTTTCATCAAACCCATACGTTCCTTCCTTCTTTTTTTTCTTTTCATGTGCTCTGCTTCCTCTTACCTTTCATCACTCAAACTGCAGTCAAACTCATTTTACCCTTCTGTCCAACCACCATTGTCCTCCCTATTTTTCACTCCTTTTTATATGACGTTGACTTGCCTCCTAATCTTACTGACCTGTAACCTCATACACCGATGTTAATCAAATCTTTTTAGCTGGTTAGCCCGTGAGAGACTCCAGACACATGGAGCCATTGTCTTGTTGTTTATCAGGGTCTTCTATAGGCCACCGCTTTGCGTATAATGCCAGACAATGAGAGCTTGGGTGAATGTAGTCATAGCAAACTTTATCACCCCGACATCTCTATTTCTGTACCTCCTTCTGTCCTCTATCAGATGCCCTGTACCAGGTTTCAGAGAAGTTGGAGGGGCCGTTCAACATGGAGCTTGCAGCCGACTCCATCTCTGTGAAAGTGTCGGAAGCCATCATGCACATGCAAGAAAACAGTGTCAGCATCTCCACTAAGGCAAGGACGAGGGAACAAGCAGATGACGAGGACATTAAATTGACACTGATGTTGTCGTTTTTTTTTGTTGTTTTTTTTTAGATTAGCTCTTGTTCTGTAATCTTGATTATTGTTTAAATTAAATTTTAATCTTCTTAATGAGACAGCATGCAGTAAAAAATGACAAGAATTATACAGAGAGAGCATGACAGCCTCACAGTATGATTAAAAGATGGCAGGCATCCCAGCAGCTAATCCACCAGAGAGACACCCACGTCTCGTTAGAAGCAGAAAAGCTCACGGTTTGTGATAGCTTTAAGGAACAGGAAGCTCTTTGCTTTACAGCTCAGCTTTATGCTGCCTTTCCCTAACAGAGTGCGATTGTGTAGGTTACGGAGGACCGTTTCAACAATGTTATATTGCAAGTTTCCATTCCAGTTGCAACATTTTCGGTTGTGGACTCGGTTTTTCTTTGCTACCTTATGATTCAGAAACCCCACTGAGTCCATTCCTCAGCTTTGATTTTCCACAATAACACCAAGGTTAGCTTTAAAAAAAAAACAGCTTTGAACTTCTGGACCCTTTCCACTGTTTTTTGGTATCATAGAGAGCACAGCTAACTAACATTAAGATTAAAACATTTCTCATTTGGACTTCTTTGTAGACCCGTTCTTTGAGGTCTTCAGAGAAATTTAAAATGTCATGTTTTTTCAAGGGATTATTTTTTTGTTCTTTAGAGATTTTGACATTAGAGAGACGAGATGAGGAAATGAGGAGAGAGGGAACGATGGGGCATTAAATGCAACAAAGGGTCCCCAGCTGGACTAGAGTCAGAGACAAGGCGAGACGTTACGGTTCATGGTAATCGCCTTAACCCCTAAACCACACTGGAGCCCCAAATTACATCTGAATGAAGTAGAAGGTTACAAGGCAGGTTGAAGTGACTGCAATAAAACGGTTAATTTACAACACATAATCTCAAACTGTTTCCTCGAGACCAGAGAATATAAAGCATATCTGAAGTTCCTTAAAGGATCACAATGGAAAACCTGTCATGAACATATGAATCTTATAAGAATATTAAAATGATGAAACTGCCTTGTGCATAGCTGTTGTACATACCTGTGCTTTGTTGCTATCTACCTCAGGTGTTCCAAGGTTGTGGAAACCCCAGGCCAACTCCAGGACGGTCCAAACGCTCACCCAAAGAGTCAGGGGGCAACAGGAGGCCCTTCCGCACCTACAGCCCTGAGGAGAAGCCCACCACTGCTGCAGGCACTAACCTGGACCGACTGGTGAGCAGTAAACATGACCTGTGTGAACCGGGTGCAGTAGCTACTCAGCTGTTGAGATTTCTGTAACGTAGTGCATCAAAAACAGTTAAAATCTGCATTGATGATTGTTTTTGGGATGACAGCGCATCAAGCTCCAAACACAACATCGATGTATTATCTTTTAAAGTTCTTCTTTTAGCAAAGATGGCATTAATCTAAAATCATGTGTCTGGCCAGTTCGACTCTCTTTTTTAAGGCAGTATATGCTTCCATCAAAATGAGGCAAATATTTGTCTCCATTATATTCACCAGCTGGTTGCTAACTGTGTGTGTCTGCCTGCCATTTGGTGCTGGACATGTAGGGCACAGCAGGTTTTTGAAACTTTCTCACAGAAAAACAACACTAATGAGAGCAGTGAGGGTGAACCAAAACATTAAAGTTGCATGCCAGAAAGCCAAAAGGATGAGCTCAAAGATGCTGAATCTCTCCGTAAAGCTGAGGGAAGCTGCAGTCGGGTGATCATTATCTGTGGGTACTCAACAATACAATATGTTATGTTGCAAAGGCAGTTAAGAATGTCAAAAATGTTTGCATGGTGTATGCGTCAGGATTCATACAGCAACTGAGCAGAAAGCAAAGCCAGGATGAACAACACAACCAGACTAAGCTTATTACAAGAAACTAATAAAGAGTGCAGCAGTCAGAGCCCCGACAATACTCCTGTGACCACAGAGTGCTCCTGCAGACAAGATGGAAGTGCTGGAAAATAAATGAAACCAAGAGCAGAGGAGCGCAGGAGAGGATAGTAGATTTCTATTTATAAAACATGAAAGACATGTGGTTTAAGAACTGACCCAGAAACCGTGTCATGTCACTTTCTGACTTCGCCCAACGTCAGCACCACAGCCTCAATATGCTTCCTCCAGCCAGCCATACCAAACAAGGATACTTTTAAACCACGTCTGAGTCATAACCAATTTCTTTCCGCCTCCGTGCAGGTTACCGAGCTGAAGGAGCGACTGAGGCCCATGCGTGGCTTCTGGGTGTCCCTCCCACACACCATCTGCAACGATGAGAAGATGGCTGCCGACGTCACTAATGAGGACCGCTGCTGGAACGGGCAGACCCGGGGGAGGTGAGCGGGATCAGAGTGGAGGGGTGGAGGGAGGGGCTCCGTAGAGGTGGAGGAGGAGTGAGTGAGCGATGGTGCAGAGGTGGGGAGGATGCAACAGATGGAAGTGAGTTTATTTAATTTTGCCACCACCAGTCACCCACATGCTCTCTGTGTGGGTCTGCTTGCTTTCATGCACACAGCCTAACATCATGTATCTGGGCTGATTTAGAGACACTGTGCAAGTGTGTGTCTGTGTGTGTGTGTGTGTGTGTGAGAGAGAGAGAGAGAGAGAGGAAAAACTTGTCTGCATAATGGATGATTTTGTGTCTATGATGTTCCAGATGCATTAGGCAAGAGTTTTATGCAAAAATACACCTACCTTAGCAGGTTTGATCACAAACGGACAAGTGCCAGTATAAAAATTTATACTACCATAATTACCTTGGCCAAAATAACATACACATTACAGTGAATCAATACTAAAGTGAGGACTAGTTAATTATTATGAGGAGTGGTTTATATGATAAAACGTGGGTGAATATGTATTTGGAACACTCCAGCATGTAGTTTTACTAAAATATGGTACAACATTGTCTGTGCAGCCCTTCAGCAACAAACCAAAATGGCTCTACAGCCATGTGACCAGTTCTGTGAGGCTGTGCACACCAGCGTCTGATCTAAATGCTAACGTCAGCATGCTAACACAGGAAAATGATAACATGCTGATGCTAATAGTAATATAGTTTTGTGTGCTAGCATTTAATATTTGCTAATTAGCACTAAATATACAGAACAGCCAAGGCTGATGGGACTGTCATTAGTTTTACTGGTATTCTACCATGAAACAAAGTAATTGAAAAATTTACATTTTGACCCGATGATGCCGCTAGATGAAAAGTTAATGCATCACCCAGGTAGCCACAGTTCATCCAGAGGGCGGCGTGAATGTCACCATGCTGTTAGCATAGCAGAAAATAACATGAAGTACTGGAAATCCCTATTTTGTTCACAACACAAAAAGCTAGCATGTGCTTAAAGCTAAAAGGTCCAGTCTGTAGGATTTAGGGGCACCTAGTGGTGAGGTTGCAGACTGCAACCAACTCGATACCCTGTGCTTCACCCCTCCCTTTCCAAGCATGTAGGAGACCCTAAACGTGGCACATGCAAAAAATGCGAAAAGCACTCTCTGGAGCAAATGTTTGGTTTGTCCGTTCTGGGCTACTCTAGAAACATGGCGGTGCAACATGGCGGTGCAACATGGCGGACTCCGTGGAAAGTAGATATAAAGAGCTCATTCTAAGGTAACAAAAACACAGTTCTTATTATCTTATCAGGTGATTATACACAAATGAAAGCACACTTTTGAAAACTTGGTGCCAATAGATCCACCTAAATCGTACATACTGGACCTTTACGTAAGTCATGGATGCTTTCACTGCTACAGTTAAATGGCAGAGAGTGAGTTGCTCTCCTGTCGTGAACGCAGCCAATTATTGCAGTGAAAATGGTTATTGCAAAAAAATCCTGCGTACACCTGTGGCGATCTGAGACTCATTAATCTTGTTTCTGAGTTAAACCTCGCTGCACTGTGTGAGGCTGGCTAGTGCTGCACTTTGAAAAGATCTGTGCTTCTGTGCATCCATGTCTGTGTTTTGTATATGTATGCCCTCTGTGTGTGCACATTCAGGTACCTCCCGGATGTGACTGGCGATGGGCTGGTCAGCCAGATCAACAACCCTGAGGTGGAAGTGGACATTGCCAGGCCAGATGTGAGGACCAGACAGCTGATCATGGAGCTGAGGGTGGTAACCAACAAGCTGAGAAACGCTCAGAGCGGACAGGACATGGACTTCATGGACAGTGAGTGTTCCTGACAGGAAGTGATCACTGTTTGTGTGATTTGCAGGACTTGAAACGGCATCTTATCTTATCTTACAAAATTTTTAAGCATTAGCAGCTTTTTATTTCTATTCATCAGTGAGAAATCTGTTTTTCTTTGTTCCAGGTGAGGAGGGCAGTGGCTCAGGGGGTGCGTATCACGGTGAAAGGTACAATGATGATTGGCCAGGTTATGGGCCTTACTCTCCCCCTTACAACAAACCCCCTCGTAACCCCGCCACCAGCCCCGCAAAGCCGCCTCGAGTCAGAGAAAGAAACGGGTCCAAGTGGAACAGGAACAACAGCCACGGCCGGGTCCGATCTGCAGCCAGCCAGCTGGCTTTCTCCCTGCTTCCTTTGTTGTCTTTGCCTTTCATGGCCACTGTTGCCCCCATGTGGAGATAGCTGGTTATTACAGTCTGGAGGTGGAGGTTTTCTGTCATGCTGGAGTTTCAAGCACATAACAAAAAAAGTCATTCCATTTGGTTGCACCAGCAGAAAAAAAAACACAAAACAGGCTAATTTTAGCAATAATCAAAAACCTGTTTACAGCACAAAATGAATAAGTTAAAGTGAATATTTTTCCTACTGCCCAAGCCACAAAAGAGGCATTACCAGGCATTGATGATGAAACAATACGATACTTAATAAGTACTGCCATTTTTTAGTGCCATTCATGAGATGTTTGACCGATTGGAGTCTTGATGCTGAATGCAGTGCAGTGCTGGATCGTATCAGTCTTGGGTGTGAAAGAGAAAGAACAGCAAATGAATTGGCAGCGTGTTTGGCTGACGGAGCTCGTGGTCTCATGGTTTGGTGGCCTGTGAGATGTAGATTAGTCGAGTCACTTAATTACTGTGTAGTTTCAGTGAGCAGCTGATTCGGGCTGAGGGACTTTAGTTTGCTGCCTTTCTCACAAAATTAAGTTCATTAATTTAATTGATCTTGGTTTCGGTCTGGCTGTGGTTGATTTTGTTTTTCCCATCTTGTGGAAGTAGTAAGATTTTAATTTACTCGCTTAAATCTCCGTATTTTGGCTTGGAGATGAAAAAAGTCAGTAATATGACTCTTGAAACCAAACAAGGAGCTTATTTTGAATGTACCTAAAAGCTCGAAATTAATTTGCAGTTAATTGTGATGACAAAGGGTTATTTTATGTAATATATTGATGTTTTTTATTTATTTGTAATATAATATTTAATTGTTCTTATTCTGGCTTTCAAGGCAACGGTTGAGTGTTTTTATCTTTTAAAGGAAGTCTTTAACTTTCTCTGGTATAAAAAGGAAAAAATCAAGTTGTATTTATTGACACTTTTCATAAACCAATCATTTAAAACTATTGCTATTAAACTGATCACAACACAACACTGGGCCACAAGACCAGCTGTAGTGTTGTCTGGTGTTTTTAGCCTGAACCAGAGATTGTTAAGCAGCGTGTGTGTGAATGTGTGTGTGTATGATGGTTTTATATAGTTTGTTGTATGTTCTGGTTTCAGGGTTCTGCGTTTATGTTAAGAAGTTGTTGGGATGTTTTTAGTACGACGCTTTTCTACTTATTTTTCCTAAAAAGCAACAAAAGATGGTGAAAAGAGTGAGTGAGCTCATGCTATGATGTGAAACTGGATTGAAACGTTGACGGAAAGACAAACGCCGTCAAGAAGTGGCAGACGATGGCTCTTAATTTTCATCTGCTGAACGTGAAGATAAAACTGAAGAACATTCAAGACGGAAAAACAAAACTTGTGAGGAGTGGAGAGAGGAAGAGGAAGAGAGCGAACTAAAAGGATTAGTTTGACATTTTAGGAAATCTGCTTTTTCACTTTCTACAGCTGCTTAGCTCAGTTTAGCTCAGCATTAAGTGTGGAAATAAGGAGAAACAGCTTCCCTGGCTCTATTCTTCTTAAAGCTCACTAATTTAGACATTGTGTTTTGTTTTTGCAGTATAAAAACAGCAAATTATGGTTTTACTTGGTCATGTGCTGGTTTATTTTTTAACTGGGGGCAGTTGCCAAATAACCGGCCGGTCTTAAAGTAATGAAATAATCTATTTTATACTTTTTGCACGGTTTAAAACAAGCAAGATATAAGGTGCTGGTGCTGCTTTTGTTACCTTTGGACAGAGCTACGCTATCTGTTTCCCCCTGTTTCCAGTTTTTATGCTAAGCTAATCTAATCAGCTATTAACTCCAGCTCTTGGCAAGAAGTCGTATTTCTCAAAATGTTGAACGATGTGTCGAAGAGGATGAAAGTCGATTGACAGGATCCCAAAAGAGAAGTGTGGTACAGACTGGGGATATAAAAAGAATGTATAGATGCTGTGAAAGGTCACTTTTCTGTTGAATGAGGAAATGTGAGCACACTTGTAGCCAGATGGGCTATTGCACCTGTACAATACACAAAAATGGCAAGAGGAGGGTTTCGGTCTAAAATTTTGGCACATAATTACTACTTTTAATGAATTAATCACTCTGCATGTGACAAAGATGATTTTAGCTGTAGAGCAGCGCTGCTTTCTGAAGAGAGATGAAGTTTGGTGTTAGTACTGGTGAGTGATTCATGCCAGTAATCGAATTGTTGTGGTTTTTATGTCAAATTTAATTTTGGAGTGAAACCCTTCAAAGTTAGTCGAGGCCATGTTCAAGACTTCACAAACACAGGATTATGTTGCACAACTACAAATGAAAAAACAGCGTTTCACAGTATTTCTACAGGTAACAGTATTGTAATCATGTGCTTTTGATGATCAGCAGTCAGACTGGGATGTGGTGGCTGCAATATTTCCATTGAATTCTTCAGTACAGCCTCTCATCCATTCCCACCACTGGCACATTCCTTTATGGTGAAAATATAGCACAACTTTTCTCATGTTGTTGTAACTGTTTTTGGTATCAAACAAGTGATATTTTCTGCTTCATTAAAAAAACTCAAGAAAAAGCATGTTTCTTTTTTCTTTTATTAATTTTACCACATAATAAAAAGTTATGCATTAAGAGATTCCAACAAATCATGTCTTTTCATGTAATTCTGTACTAGCAGCAGATAGCATTTGAGCCAGAGAGGCATCCTGTATTTATGCCTCATAGCATTGAGGAACAGTTCAGTGTTTTCTCCTTTTAGCCTTTAAAGTGAGCGTTTTTTTGTGTAATGTGAGCACTTCATGTTCTGAGTGAGGCAGCTGATGCATCCACGCTGGAAAGGATAGGAAATAAAATCAATACAAAACATTCACAGACCATGTTCACTGTGTGTTGACAGATGGCTCAAGACGCTGTCAATTTATGATACTTATATTAAATCTGCATCTTTATCTGTACACCATCATCTAATAGAGCGATCAATGTATTTAACATTTTGTATGTCTGGATTTAGGACATCAACTATGCTGCATTAGAGCGAAAGGCAAATTTATCATCCTGCAAAGCTGAAAACTGCAGTTACCTCAAACTCTGAAGAAACTGTAAATATGAAGCTCATTCATTAAAATTAAGTACTTTGAAACAGACTGATGCGTCACTTCAACGCCTTGTAACATTATGACTGCATGGATGCAGAAATGACAAAATCATGACAGAACAATTAGCTGCTGGGTCAATGAAATGGAAGAACTTATGTTTAGTATTTGGAACACATGAAATATTATCTTATTACTCCACAGCAAGTTCACTAGAGAACAAAAACAAACGCTATGATGGATTGATTTTATTTGTTACCTTCCACAACAAGAAGCCAAAAACCAGCAGCAGGAGCAATGCGATGAGTGTCAGGAAGATGATCCACCAGGCAGCTTTGGTGAAATATCTGACCTTTTTCTCCAGGAAGACTGTCAGTTTTACCTGTGGACAATGATGTCATTCGAGTGGGATTATTGAGGCACACCAACAGGTGAGTAATTTACAAACCCAGAATCACCAGTATGTTGTTGAGATATATAGATTTCAGTGGGCTGTTTGTCATCTTAATTACATCAGTTTGATTTCAATGACTGCATGCTGGGAATTTAAACGATTATCCAAACCCAAAGGGTAAATATGTCCTCTAACACGCCTAGCATGAAAATTACTTGTTAGTAACTAGTAATTTGACATAATCTTATTTTTTTTTAAACATTTATGGCTTTACCTTTGCCGCAGGCCTCTCCGGTTTGTTAAACTGAGAGTAGCATCAACAACAATGTTCAGGTAGTTCAAAGAGCTGTAATCCTACATGGGACATGAAAAACAAATGAGTGGGCGGTGACGCACTTTCTAGTTTTGGGTAATGTTGTTACACAGGCTTGCATCTGTTTTAGCCGATTCATTTCAAACAGATGAAAGGAAGGTACTTCACAGAAATCAAACACCTCTGTAAAAGTGGTGTTCCAGAGGCGTGAATGCAGAACCATTGCTGCAGTACTGTCCAGTCCCAGCAGAGGGCAGCGTATCTCCATACACTTCAGTCCATCTGAGCAGGTCTGACAGGGAGGGTAACAGGCCGGATACATTTGACATGTAACAGATTCATAGACTTTCTAAATATAAGCAAACAGCAACAATAAACATGAGCTTCAGAATGATGATAATAATAAAGATTTCTTACCAAGGTTTTGTATTTTCTTCTTGTTGGAAGAAATGAGAAAGCATCAGTAGAGAACGCTTCATGTTCAGCTTCACGTCTTTTCCTGGAAGGGTCATGCCAACCCTTGATACCAAACATCATCAGGTTAGAGGTGTTCAGTGCAAACACAGCTTACATTTTGAACAATAAAAACAAAAGGTATTTATTACCTTTATATCTTTGAGTGGATTGACCTCGCTTTGCAGGTGAGCAGGTGACAGACTGTACACCTTTACTGCTGATCTGAGTCAAGTACAGAAGCCACTTGCCCACAGAGTTCTCCTTTGGCCAGTAGATGTTTAGCGATACATTGGTGAAAGATTTCAGTGGTCTGCCCAGATTTGTTATCTGTTAGGTCAAACTATTTGTGTGTCTTATTTCTCTGTTAGTGTGAAAAAATGCAATCAAGCAATTACAGCAAGCTAACAACAAATGATGGCTGACCCTAAATTCATACTGAACCGGAGCTCCAATTTCATCCACTGATTTTATGGCACTCTCGCCCCTCCAGTTTTCCCCGGGTGGCACTTGAGAAGGCCGGGCTAGTCTGACAACCAAAGATAACCCTTGATGTTATACTCTAAATGAATTCCAAAGCATTTTAAAACAATTTTTAACCCTATCTATGCTGAAATGACAATAATTTTAAAAATGAAAACAAGAATCAGCACCTACCCATACACTTGCAGCTCCAGCTCAAAAAACACTTTGGCGAGAGCCTCAACTGGCTGTATGGTCTGCACACTTGTCCTACATCACAGGAGCATGTTGGTACATTACTGCGTACAGCACACTGATCAATAACTGATGCCAGTTTCCCCTCTTTTCAGTCCACTTACGTTTTCAGCTGCAGAGTGACATTGACGGTCTTTGTGCTCAGCGAGACGCCGGATGTTGTGAGTATGACATAAAAAGTGACCTGAAGTGAACAGGAAAAAAAAGCAGCCATGATAGAACAGATGCAGATGCTAAAGCGCACATGACATTGTCATAGAGTGACGAAAAAAATAATAGAGCATGAACAGGGATTTGTATTATAGCATTTAAAATTTTGCTAGCAACATCTAGTGGGCCAAATTGAACCTTATGGTGGGCCAGCTTTGACCCGTAGGCCCCACTTTGTGCAGCCCTGGTCTAGTCTATGTTAAGTTGTTAACCAAGAACCTAAAAAACACCACTGTAGGCTCTACATCTAAAAATAATAGGTGGAAAAAACTTTTTTTAGTGTGAGGAATACTGAAGTGACTATAAGTAAACTTACTCAGTTTAGGGTTGAATGATGCTGGATGTGTAGGTGAAGCATGCCTGAGCTGCAAAATAACTGTGCAGAGGTTTGTGCAAGGTTACTTTGGATCAAAAGCCAATGAGTTTGCAGCTGGTTCCTGTTGGCATTTGTGTCTTTGTGCATCTTACCATGTTCGTTTATCACATTGTTCCTTTGCGATGTCTATTTCATGTGGCGTTATCTTCAGAGAGCTGCTGACAGTGACCACAGGCCGTGCTCTGTGACAGAGAAAAAATGCCAATAACACTTCAAAAGCATAAAAAATCATAAACACATACATAAACATATAAACACTCGTTTTGTGCTGTAGCTGTAAAAGTACCTGTAAACAAAGACAGAATCAGACAGTGATCCCACTGCCAAATCAGGGTACTGATTGTTGTCCACGTCCAAGTTGCCAGACAGAGAATATCCAAACAGAGTAACTTTGTTTGATCCCGATGAGAGTACCTGAAGAAAAAATATGAGAACATCATTTCAAGGTCTGTTTTGGCTGTCAAAATATTGTTTTTACCACAGATTCGAATTGGTGACCTTTTCATAACAAACCCCACAACCTCACCTGAGCTGGCTTTTTGCTGACGCCTGGTGACCCATAGTAAAAGTACACTCGACCAGAACCATCATACGGTGCCCCAACGGCAATATCTGTCAACAGTTAAGACACAGTGGGGTGACAACTGGAGTCAGAAATACGGATGTGCTTTTCTATACTACTGTTTATTTTGCTTGTGTGTGTTCTGCCCTTCCCTTATAAGTGACATTACTATGGATATGGATATTCTTATTATATTAAATACATAACAACTGCTAAATAATTTAACCCACATAGTGAATGCAATAACTGCAGAAAGTTTGAGGAAATTCTGGGATTTGGATGAATTTTGCGCAAAACATTTTCTGTGAATATTGCAACAGGGGCGAGTTTCCCTTGTGACTTTTATACGATGTACAATTTTTTAACAATCATATATAATTCATAGGCTTCTTTTTTGTCAAATTCATGCTTGGCCATTTTTCCGGTAGCTCTATAGGTTGTTTTAACTGCATAATTTTCTAATGCAGGACTAGGCTGCTTATTAGAGATTGAACGCATCCCTGTAAGCTCGTGTTTGGGTCTTCTTATATCTTAAATAATAATCTAAACTTTAAAAAACAAATTTCATCTAGTTTTCTTTACAAAAATCAATGAAATGCTGAGATGTATGCTAACTGCATATTTTTGAAACAGATTTCTCACCCCTTAAAATCAAGAAGGCCTCAAGAAAGTCTGTACTTTGGTGACCAGTTTGGGAACCAGAGGCCGAGCCAACAGTTTGCAAGGCTGGGGTAGAAATGCAGACGCAAAAAAAAAAAAAAAGCTGACATTTCTGGTTGGAAGGAGAAACACGCCTACTCTTAAACGTTATGAAAGCCTTGGATATTAACAGGTTTTCCGGATATGTGTAAATATTGCAACACTGACCTTTTCAAGTTTGAACGAATTAAAGAGCTGTTATTAAGGGAACGCAAAAAAACAAAAAACAAAACAAACATTAATATAAAGCTTACACCTAAGATAAAAAAAACCCTGACAAATGCACTATTTACTCCTGTTTGAGTCACATTTTTTAAAAACTAACCCAGTTTTCTTTTTTTGTAATCTTCTTTAGCCTTTTCAAAATGAAAGAATATATTTGTGACCCATTTTAAAAATATAAATCATAGGGGCCAGCCTTATCCTCCAAGGTTTATTGTTGAAAAGTGCAATTATACAAAAATAAAAACAGATTTTAAACCTTAATTCTGTCAGTGTTTCTTAAAATGCAATAAAAGATGAAGAAATATATAAAATGAAGCTCATTTCCAATCAGTCTGTCATTACTACACCTAGGTGCTGCTTTAGTGTTATTTTACCTTTCCACTGGTACGCTCCTGGCGCTCCAAATAACATTGAGATTTATTGTCCTTTGCGAAAGATGCTCTGTGACCCTGTTGGCAGTACGCAAACTACTCATGGTCCTTTTGATGTTCATTTAGGTGTTCAGAGTCACAAACTACCCTCTTCCACGTTCTCTCTTCCTTCCCGACCTGCAGGTCATCCCCAAGAGGAAACACTGACCCGTCACCAAGTGAGGGACATGATGGCTGGGACTCGGGCTCCACTGCTGGTACCAATGAGCACACGTCTACAAGGGAAGGATAAGAAGTGACTGTTGACTGATTGTCCTATTCTTTAATTGTGGAGTGTTTTCCTTACCATTTTTACCAGGACCTTGGCTCCCCACTCTAACTCCCATCCATTGGTTGTTTATGCCTTTACTATCGAGGAACTCTGAAAAACATAAACAAGTTGAGCTCACTGTGCGACTGCACTGTCAGTATGATCACATTGTGCAGAGGAAGTACTCAGACCTATTAAGAAAAAGGACAATGCAAAAATACTCCACTACAAGTAAAAGTCCTGCATTAAAAATGCTAAAAATGTACTTTTCTTTGGACTTTTCTCTAATCTTTTTGTGAAATATTGGATAATTTGAACTCTTTAGGCCTCAAGCATTTATTTAAATGAAGCCTTGTAAGAAATGTAGAGAGGAAATCATTCTTTATTGAATAGACACACAGCAGACACAGGTTTTTTTGTAAGGAGTCACAAGCCAGAAAGGTTGGGAACCACTGGTTTATTCATCAACACAGCATTTTATTTTATAGGTCTGTTTCTAATATAAAATCTTAAAGGATAACTTTCGTTTTTTACAACCTGGACCTTATTTGTAGCATTAAATACGGCCATTTACTCACCCAGACAACTTTGGTGGCATTTGGAGTCGTTTTGAAGAAATTAGCCCCAGAGGAGCGGCGCGTATATCCGTATAATGCGAGTAATCGGGGCATCCATGCGCAGCCTCTATATAACGCATTATCTGTGGCGAAACTCGTTCATATTCCAATATTTTGTTATGATATGCTGGTGCTATTCCCCTCTGAGCCGGCGGTCGGCTAGTTTAGCTGTAGTTCGGCACAGCTATGGTTCGTTATTGCGTATTCGTAGCCGACCACCGCAGAGTCAGCCGTGTTGTGGCTGGCTGCTCGCAGCGCGCAGCGTTCGGTAATGACATCATCCACGTCAGAGGTGGTTGTCTAGAGACGCCGGATGTTGATAACATGCCACCACGGGCTCAGAGGGGATTAGCACCAGCATATCATAACAAAATATTGAAATATGAACGAGTTTCGCCGCAATTATGCGTTTATAGAGGCTGCGCATGGATGTCCCGAGTACTCGCGTTATACAGATATACGCGCCGCTCCTCTGGGGCTAATTTCTTCAAAACGACTCCAAATGCCACCAAAGTTGTCTGGGTGAGTACATGGTCGTATTTAATCCTACAAATAAGGTCCAGGTTGTAAAAAACGAAAGTTATCCTTTAATATGAAAAGTAACCAGTAACTCCAGCTTTCAAACAAATATAGTGGAGTTCAGTATTTCCCTCTGAATTGTAGTGGAGTAAGATCATAAAGTTGCATAAAACTAATCTACTCATGTAAAGTACATGCACCACAAAATTGTACTTAAGTCCACGTTCCACCACTGATAACATTGCATTAAATATACAAAGATGACTCATCTAATCTCAGATAAAACAAACCTTCATTATCAAACTCAATGGGCTGACAGCGATCAGATGTTGTTGTAAGATCACACTTGTAGACAACACCTGTAACATTCACTTGGTTCTTACGCTTTGATCGTGGAGCTCCTACCAGCAATCTGGGGACAAGCACCTCGAGTGGTCAGACACAGAGCTGGGTTCGATTTACCGAAACCTGAGCAACTATAATTCTAACTCACAGGTTCTTTCTGGCAGGTTTCAGCTGCTGGTGGAAGGCAACAGAAAATCCAAACAGGCTCCCTGGATCTCCATTTCTCTGCAGGACATTCTTGGTGTCCATATTGAAAGCTGCCACCAAAACTGTTGGAGGTGCCAGACGCTCCACAGATACGCCATGAGCCAATGCTGTGCCATGAGTTTGTTGATTAAAAAGTGCGATCTGACTTTTGTGAGACACACCCTCTGAGCAAAAGTCTCCTGCAAATCAAATGAGATTATGCTGTCACTTTCACTGGCTCTGCAATGCCAAACATGCACAGTGATGAACACACCAATTATTTGTTCTCCTTATTTACACCTTTGGTCTTTAAGACTTATGGGAGCTCATGACCTCTTCGACAGGAACACCCTGCGACTCATTCACAGCTGAGACCTGCCACGTGAAAGCATTCTTCTCTCATAGAATACAAAACCGTCACTTTCTCCAACTGGCTCAAACATTTACATTTCCTCCCCTGTCAAAGCTAAATCTGTCCTTATTATTCTATTACTTTTTTTAAAGTGTTGTAGTCTATTGTAAGCACTGTTAAACATTGGATGTAGCCTCCATGATGTCACCCAGAGGTGAGGAAAGAGCCACTGTGAAGCTCAATGGCAGTGGCTTCGGCCACATATATGTATACATAAATAAATACATACATACGCATGTGTATACATATATAGAAATGAAAAGATGAGATGATAGAAGTTACAGTAACAATGAATGTTTTCCCACATGATTTGAATTTATGAGTTGAATACAAGAGTATTGCATATAACATGTGGATTTTTACAGACAAGTACTGGGATGTTGCTGTAGGCTTCAGGAAATTAAAAGCATATATTGTTTCACTAGGTGGCACCAAAGTATTTGGTGGTGTTGGTTGGCGTTCAAGTATGTCAGGCCTACAGATCCGCACAACTGCAGTGCAACGGCAACAAAATTATTCGACGCTGCTGTGGCTGATATTGTATTTATAATGAAACTATGCTTTAGTGTTTAGGCTGGAGAGACTTCAGAGGAGTTGGTGGGCTAAGACTCATGAGGCACGCTAACACACTGGTGTGAATTTGGCTCATACTTTCTGCAGCATCACGTCCACTCTCTGTTCGACTTCCTGTCTCCTTGTAATGTACGTTTAATATTAACAAAGAGCAGAATGAACTGAAATAACAGAGTGGCATACTGTTACTGATCTGCAGAGTTTTGCCATCTATATTGTTGCTCTGACATGCACAGTGACAAACAAACAATGACACATGGAAAATTCAGCAGCGGAGTGGTTGTGTGGTGAGGATGAGGTGTCAGTACACATCGTCTTAGCTTAGTTTGGCTTTTAGACTCAGTAGAGGAGGCTAAGATGTTTTAAAACCTTTTCTAACAAGGCAAGGGGAATTAAACTGTTTTTTGACAACAGCAGCTTGCAGAACTTGGACACACGCTCACACCTGGGCGGTATACCACAGTTACTGTGTGTGCTGAGTGTTTCCACTGCAGTAGTTGGGGGATGTGGTTCCTCTTCAGCTGCAGAGAGGTGCAGGTGCAGTAGGCTGACGCTGCTGACCGTCTGCTCTCACGCCTTTTTCTCTCACCTGTATGTTCACCTTTATTCAACCATCTGCTTTTAGTCTACAAAAAATTGTCCTGCAAGTTTTGTTATAATACAATGTTATCAGTTATACTACTTATTACTAGTATTACTTGCATTGATAATATGAACAAGTTAAAGTCATAGTTTGACAGTTTGGGAAAATGCTTATTTGTGGTCTTGCAGAGAGTTTTATAAGAATATTGTTTCATGTCTGTAATGTAAATATGAAGCTACAGCCAGCAGCTGGTTAGCTTAGCTTAGCACAGACTAGAAACCAGGGGTAAAAGCAAGCCTTGTCACAACCCAAAGAAGTTCATTTTAACCAAATGTCTGCTTTGATTGGTTTGAAGTTGTTTTTTTTTTGCACCCCACACACAAACCTTTACTCAGCCTGGTTAGAAGCATCAGTGGTCTTGACCCATTCTTTATCTGCTTTAACACACACAAGACAAACATCTGGTGGTCTGCAAACCTGATGCTGACTTAGACAATGAATATTATCGTTTTGACTCTCAGTGAGATGAAGTTCAGTTGTTGATACAGTATCATCACGTGAAATGTTGGTGAAACAGTGATGTCTGATGTCAGGGAAAAAAAAACCCCAACCGTGACATGATATACAATCTACTATTTAAAACAATTGTGGTTGCATGGGCTTGAGCGAACTAAACTAGTGCACATCCAGAAAGCAGAACTGTCTGCTAAGTTTTGCTTCCAGTGGCTTATTGTACCACAGCTACATATCCTGTTGATGCCCGCAATCATGTACATTTTGAGTAAACAAGCTTGGTGGTCTGTCAAAAGCAGAGAAATGGACCACCGCAGTCTACTGAGCTCTCAGCTCAGACGCTGTATGTGGCTTTGCTTGTTGCTTCACAGGCACTGATGCGCAAACACCTCAGTGCTGCGAAACTGAAGAGGTGAACGGCCTTTTTTCTGGGGCTGCTACACACGACTTATTGTTAGCGTTTCTGAACAGAAACTATTTCAAAGGCTTGCTTGTTTCCATCTGAAAATAAACACGTAAATGCGTCGCTTCAGCCCAGCTGTACTTATGTAACACGTAGGGAGTGTCTCACCTCTCTCTTTGTTTATGAGGTGAGAAGACGACATATCTGCTCTGAAGTGGTAAAGCCCACCAACTGACATGTTTACACCGAGCTTTTATAATCAAAGCACAGTTATCTGAGCTTTTAGGTGCGAGAGGACGAACGTCCATCACAAGTTTGTGTTCATTTCACTCCCTCTCTTTCAAACGGAAACATTTAATCTTAAAATGTTAAACATGATTTTGTTTACTGTCCTCTGGTGCAATGTGACTGATTCAAATTTGATGCAGCATTTAAAAATCTTTAATATTGATACAGAAAGATTGTCTGTGACATAGTTCCCAGCACAGTAGTAATTAATAACTATTACTGTGACTGACTTCCAGTGTCCCTGCGTTATGTTTTATGTTTAATTTTTGGTACCTCCCAGCTGGTCGTGCGTTGCATTATTACAGTTGTTTGTGGATGGGAAGCCAGTGAGGGATCATGTTTTTGTCACTGAACATACAACTCCTTCAGGTTGGTCTGAGTACATGCACGGAGGGGGATGAAGTCTAGGGTGTTGAGGCACATTATGTCTTTCCCGTGAAGGGACTGATTATGCAGTGTAGTGCAAATCAATGCCAGTGGCTCTGTGAGACTGTACTGAGTTATGGTGATGCTTTGAGCTAAATGCTAACATCAGTAAGATAACATTTTCACAGTGACAATGCTAATAAATTGTTTAGCAGACTATTACTATCTTGGTCTGCCATATTGACATGCTAACATTTTGCAATTAGCACTATACACAAAATCCAACTGAAGCTGACAGGAATCTCATTAGTTTAAGACAAATGATTGATTATTTCAATTTGACCTGACAGTGCTGCTAGATGACCAATCAAGGAAGGCCAGAATCACATTTCATGGCATGCCATCCTATAGTTGAGCTATTTCACTCAAAGCAACAAATGTCAACCTTGTGGTGGTGCTAGATGAAAAGTCATGGAATCAACATTCAGTCATTTTATGGGAACTATGAATGTCTGTACAAAACTTTGGGTCAATCCATCCTGCAGATGTTCAGATATTTCACTTTGAAAGTGGAAAATTTTGACCTGCTGGTGGCACAAGGGGGAAAAGTTGATGCTGGTCATTGCCAAAGCTGGTAGATGTCATCCTGCTGGGACCATGAATGTCTGTCCTAAATGTAAAGGCAATCTGTCCAATAGCTGTCGAGATATTTCAGTCCAGACCAAAGTGGTGGACCAACTGACTGACAGACAGACCGACATTGCCATCCCTGCAGCATGCAGGTAACATAGCTACATACTGGCCCAGGCTGACACTGTCAACTTAGTATACTGAAATGTGTATATGTGGATGGGCAAATGATGCATCTACAGCAGGTACCCTCTGTGCACCTGTGGCCTATTTTTTTTTTCTTTTTACCTCTCCACCACAATTTTTCACCTCTCAGAGAACTGTGTAACCACTTGTGGTTTCTTCTGCCGATGGCCTTTACAGTAAATGCTTGAGTGCAAATGACTAGTCAGAAAAAACACGTTAACTGTTGGTCAGAGATTGTGTGGGAATCAAAAGAATAAGGAGTTTGTCAAAAACTTTGGCTGTGGTGATGCTTTGGATCTCTGCATTGCTCAAAGGAGGGGGTGGAAGGTTAGCTTGCTGTCCTGCGTAAGTGTCCCTGCACAAATGCTGTGTGTTGTTCTCACTGCAGATGAGTACTGCCACCTTGGAGGAAAGATGGCAAAATACTGTCTTACTCCTAAATTTCACCGGCCACAGCTGCTCTGCGTTGCGGCTGCAACATGGCCACCAGCGTAAAAAGTAAAAGGCTCCTGTCAGTGCTATACTGTATTATTTGATCATTACAATGGACATATTGCACCATTACAAATGTCTTGTTGGTAAAATTGTAATCTAATAAGACAAAATGTAGTGGAGTAAAAAGTACGATATTTCTTACTGAAATGTAGTGGAGAAGAGGTATAAAGTGGCAAAGAATCTTCTGACTCCACTGGAGCAGCTAAAGACTAAAGGTTCAGAGGCTGTTTGAGGAAGAGCACAGCAGTACACTAAATGTTCTTCCAGGCGGCTCTGTGCTTCTTTGCACCAAACTCTTCAAGCTCCATCACGTCGCATTTGACCCAGTGTCCACTACACGACTTAATATAACACTCAGGTGAAATTATTATGACTACAATAAAAATCCTGAATCCTTAATCTGCCTTTAACTTCACATGTATCTCTTTGCTGTCTCTGCTTTTAAACATCATAACGAAACTAAAACATACTTTTAAAGTACAGTTCTGACTGTATTTATGTGTCATTGTAAACCTATATTACTATATTATTACTACATATAAAATCATACATATAATTCAGTTTTTCAGTCATGATTATGTTGTTAAAATATTAATTTAGAATCAGTAGTTAGTCTTTCAGCAAACTGTGCAGCTTAGATCGACTGAAAATGGGTCTGCAAAATTAAACAGGAAGTGCATTTTCTGTGTTTCAGCCAATCAGTTTGATTTCTACCGACAAAATCTTCCATTTGAGTGGGAAGGCATCAGTTGTGCAAGAGAAGGTCGCTAAACCACGATGATCGGAAGACTGGCTGCTTTCATTCTTCTCAGTACATTGTGCTTGTGTAAGTGCATTTCTTGTTTACTTTAAAATGAGCACAGCAGAAATAAAAGGTCATATAACAAATTAGATAAATAATTTATAGAGACCACAAACAGGCTTTCTGCTACACATTTAAATCGTTTTTTTCCTGTTGCTTGCTAACTCTGATATTGTTTATGTCTTCTTTTCAGCTCAAACTACAAACGTTCCTCACCAGATCGCTTTGACTGTGGCTGAACTGGGTGATAATTTGACTCTGACATGTCCGGTCCCTAATGATAACAGTGGGTTCTTTTACTGGTATAAGCTGAAGTTTGGATATATGGTCCAAACTGTTGCAGGAGGAACTCTTCCTAAAATATCGCTTCAAGGACAATTTAACAACGCGAGATTCACACTGACAAAGATGAACGATATGTATGTTCTTAACATCCTAAATGTTAGCAAAGGAGACGAAGCGACATACTTCTGTCAAGGAGGAACAGTATATGTACTGGAATTTATGAACGGCACCGTTTTGGCTGTGAATGGTAACGTATGTTCATTTCAGTGTCAGTGTTTGCTATGTCTGTGTCAATACTCAAACAATCCTCAGCTAATTCCTGCCTTTTTCTGAGTCACACAGATCATAAAAATCAGCAGAAGTCGGTCTACGTGAAGCAAAGTCCGGAGACCGAGTCGGTCCAGCCGGGCGGCTCAATGACTCTCCAGTGTTCAGTTCTCTCCAGGGACAAAGAAAACAGAGTCCAGTGTCCAGGTGAACACAGCGTGTACTGGTTCAGATCTGCATCAGGAGAATCTCAGCCAAGCATCATTTACACTCACAGCAGCGATGAAGAGGAGGAGAGGAGCTGCGTCTACAGTCTGTCCCAAACTGTACGAGACTCCTCTGATACTGGGACTTACTACTGTGCTGTGGTCACATGTGGACGGATCCTGTTTGGTGAAGGAACTAAAGTGGACACAAGTACGTCTTAAAATCTTATTTAACTCATAATGCATCTTTATTATTACTCTGTTGCTTTTGTTGATAAAAGCAAAGAGAACAAACATTTTCTTCTGCTGTAAATGATGTTTGTTTTCAGGATATTTATCTTTGCCTTCTTTCTTGTAAAGCACTGAAAGGTTGTACCTCACCTGACCTCGAAAAATGATTCAAATTAGATGTGTTTGAAGTGTTCAGTTAGAAATAGTGTATGTAAGCTTTGATGTGGGGCGGTGAGTTATCTTCGTGTTTCAAAAGCAAGAAGCCACAAAGGCTGGGAACCCCTGAATTAGTTTATACAGTTTAGAAGCTATATGAGGTGGACGTAATGTAAACCAATGCAATGCATTTGTAGTGCAGTCCTGGGGTTTGACTGCGCCACTCTGCCTCCTCTCTTCATTTTTTTTTGTGTGTGTGTGTGTGTTTCTCACCATTTCCTGTGGTGCTTTCTGTCCTATCGAAGGCCGTTTCTCTCTGCCCTCTGTGTTCTCTTGTACAGTTTATATGATCATTTTTGCTCATAGCAGGAACACCTACAAAGCAACAGGCATGCAAGCTAATATAAAATTACCACAAACTATAGCCTAAAAATAACTATAGCACTAAATCACACATCCTTTGACACATCCTCAGTGAAACCTGATAAGCATTGCAAAGCTCCTCTGTAATAGATTGCTTGAAATTGTCCAAGTATTGCTGTTTTGACCCCACCCCTGTGGTGATCATAAAGGGTACACACGGGTGAAATGTGGGTAGTTTTAGTGCCTGAACTCCGTGTAGGTCAAACCCAACTGCCTGTCTTAAAAAAACATAAACCACATAATCTAAATGGAAACAGAAACTAAACAAGAGTATGAGTCCAGCCATGCTAGCAGCGAGTGAGGCTGTACACACAATGATGCTTTGAGCTAAATGCAGCATGCTCACAATGAGTAGCATGCAGATGTTTAGCAGGTATAATGTTTACCATGTTCACCATCTTAATTTAGCATGTCATTGGTTTTGTTTAGATTTCTGCGTAAAATATAGTTTGGCACAAATTAAAACTTTGACTTGATGATGGTGCTAAATAAAAACTAAATAAAAATAAAAACTTGGATCACCAAAGTTAATACAATTCAACACCAGGGTGGCATAAACAGATCTACCAAATTTCAAGGCAATCCTTCCAATTGTTGTCAAGACATTTCACTCAGAACCAAAAATGTCAATCTCATGGTGGCGCTGGAGGAAAAGTCAGGTGATTAATTCATTAGTAAATGGATTTCATTTCGGTTTTATTACCTTAGCGGAAGAAGTGCTTTGCAATTCACCAATCAACGTTCATGAACATAACATCTGACAACTGGACAATAACTCACTCGTACTGTAGAACAACTGGTCAGCAACATGGTTTTGTTTTCAGTTTCATGCAAACAAATCGTCACACCTGAAAGATAAAATAGGCACAGTTAATGAGTCGTGTCTGTATGAAACTTTCAGTCATTAGTTAAATGTCTCTGTGGGATTTTTTTTTCTCATTCCAGGACAAGAGCTGTGCCCACTTGCCATTGTTTTTGGGACCCTGCTGGCCTGCTGCGTGATTGTGATTGTTGCTCTAATGACAAATCAAAAGCCAATTTGTGGACATTGCAGAGGTAGGTTCATTTTGTGTGTGTGTTTTATTTAATAGTTTTATCTTTATTGACATAAACTTCTTGCTTTCATTGAAAGGAGAACACGCTGAACGTGACAGATCGGCTGAGGATCAACCAAATAACCTGGTAAATAGAATGTAGTATCATCTAAAGCATGGCCAGATCTGAATCACAAAACATTGTTATTCCACACTGGATAAATCAATGGATGAATGGTAAGTTTTTTTAAGATAAAACCACACAAATCAAGGCAAACCGGGCATCTCCCATTCATTTTGTGTGAAAAGTGGGAAATCCCTGGAGAGGAGCATGATGGGATAGCTTCTGGTGAGAGACGGGCACATAGTGCAGAGGGCAAAGTATAAATAAATGACCTCCATCCAACAAGTCCTAGAATTAAATTCTACAATACATCATCAGAATGAGATGTATTTTCTGATCTACAGGACAACATTACAGTGTCAGAAAAAGCACCTTTTCTGATTGTACGCAGCTGAGGTTAAAGTGACAGTTCACCCCAAAATCAAAAATACATAAACACGTGGACAAAATTGTTGGCACCCCTTAATCAATGAAAGAAAAACCCCACAATGGTCACAGAAATAATGTGTATCTGACAAAAGTAATAAAAAATTAAAATTCTATCAAAATTAACCAATGAAAATCAGACAACTGTAGTCATAGAAACATCAAGCTGCTTGGAGATGGTCTTATTTCTCCTCTTACCTGTAGTGCTATTTATCCTTTTAGATGGTTTTGGTGTGACTGCAGCCTCTCTCAGCCTCTTGTCCATGAGTAGATGCTTCCTTCTGCGCAGTGATGCGGTTGTTGGGTTGCAGTCGGGAGGAAAGAAAATAGTTCCCAGATGAAACTGCTCACAATGAGATCTGTGGGTTGTCCTGAGTAGCCAGGTTATGACTTCTGGAAAGAGACATTGCTGTTGAGTTTTTCTAATGCATCTTTTTGGTTATTATATTTGAGAGAAAACACCTCAACTCAGCAGCTCACACCAGAACAATGTAAATGGATAATAGCACTACAAGTACAAGGAAAAATATCTCTCTTTGGGGTAAACTGTCCCTTTAAGGTTTGGTCAGATTTAGGCACTAAAACAAGGTTTGGTATGAAATAAACACTTTGTTAAAGCAACAATGTGCATGTATTTTACCTTACAATAGCAGCTTCAGGATCAGTTTGTTGGCACACTGACTTGTATAAGGGAGAATGGCGCCTCTTCCCGCCCTCGGCACTATGAGTGTGGGAGGAGTTGGCCCTTCATAGCAGCCACGTTCTGTCTGTTTTTATCCTCCTTCAACAAGTATACAACAGAAATCTTTGGATCCTTTGTAGCACATCTGATATCATAGAATTTAATTTATTTGCAGTAAAACAATTCATTATTAATTAAATGCAGTATTACATCTCTGACATCTAACAGCCCCTGTAACATTTCCAGGATGGTGAAGAAGCACTGAACTATGTAGCGCTGGATTTCTCACGAAAGCGAGAGAGATGGATGAATAGCAGGGAGTTACCACAGGAGTGCACGTACTCTGGCATGAGAGACGGTCAATGACGTGCTGTCCCCAAGAAGAATGAACATCTAATGTGTACAGATACTTCTCATGCAGCTGTGATTCCTGTTTGAAATGAGATGTCGATGATGATTCTTTAGTAATGTTACTGTTAATAGCGTTATCAGAAATATTAGGAGAGAGGAAGCACTTGTTTTGAGATGGTGACTGGTTGAGCGAAGAATAGATATTTATATTTATTATTTTTAATATTGTTTTATCATTATCATTCCCTGTCAAATTGATCTTGAATAATCACTCTGAATTTCTGAATGAAATATGAATGTAAGACAAATGTTCTTTATATTGTGATTTACATCATTACATGTACATTTCTTCCAGTTTTGCAGTGTGTGTGGTTTAAAGTTGGACAGTCAGACAGTCTATTAAATAATTACTTAAAGGAAACACAGTCACAGGTGACAGTTCACACTTCAGGCCAAGGAAAACCTGCAACCATTCAGGGTCCAAACCAATTTATTTTTGGTTGAAATGCTGCGAATGGTTCAGGTGATCACAAAAATAAATATAAATGGATGAATAAATAAGAAGTCATGAAATAAACTACTATTTATGGTGGATTGTGGAGGATGAGTTGAGGAGTCTGTAGTCTGGTGCTATGGCAGTGGATACTTCTGTATTGCTTGCCAAACAGCAGCAGGGTATGCTGGTCCATGAAAAGTATTAAAATGTCTTAAATTGAAATGTACAAATCTTATTAATTGGTCAGTAGGTTCGAATATGAAACCCTGATATATCATTTCCAGAGAAACATTTAATCTGTTTCATGTTTTGAATGTTTGGTCAACCCTGATCTGAACATACATCAAGATCATGATGATTTTTCATTCTGCAGCATATATATCATTGCAGTCTGTGTGCTAATATAATCCAAAATACATTAAAATGAAGGCATGAAGGCATGTGAGCAGTTTAATTTAAGAACATTTTTCAATTTCAGATTCAGTTAATGAGCATTTCTTATACAGTCGATTTTATGTCAACACTGTTAAAAACCTGAGATGCAATTACACGGTATGCGAGTCCTGGAAAATGGAAAGTGGAAATTTTCTATTCTATTCTATTTCTATTTTACTATTTGGATTAAATACTGTATATGAAGAGACTGAGTTCAAAGAGCTACACAAAGGAACAACAAGTACTATAGAGGCTAAAACATAAGTTCCTGCTATTGTGCGTCAGCTCAACAATAAGCACAATGAAAGATGAACAGAAACTAATACCAGTTTTCACTTTAGCTCCATTTCTAAATAATTTCTCCCCACATGTGGCCACAGCACAGTAGTGAGTCCCAGCATCAGAGGAGCTGATGTTCATAGAAGAACGATAAAAACAGCCCTCTTGTCACATTCGTCGTGTCTCTTTGTATCAGTGTAGATGATGTTGCATGAGGACGCCCCCTCATACACATGTCACACATGAACATTTGACATTCACAAGGAATTTGAGCCACAATTTTCTTTACAAACCAAATCTCTGGATTCCAAATAAAGACAATGAATATTTTGAACTAAGAAAAAGCAGAGAAATTTGACAGATGCATGCTTTAATAGAGTGTATATTATTTAAACAACAGCTTGGGTTAATATTTCTAAGATAAGAGAATGAACACTTACAAATAATGGTAAAGGATGGAACAAAAAGAACATCTCTGAATGCTATTATATCGGCTTTTATCATGCAACACCGCTCTCTCATCAAAGTCAGGAGGAAATCCACAATATTCCCAATGTCACCTGGGGTCACCTGTCAGAGGTCACATCATAGTCGCCAAACCACATTTTTTACACACATTCAAACTCGGCATTTAACCTGAGCGTACAGGCTTTCTTCAGCCTCCGGCTCTCTCCTCTTCTCTCTGCTTGCTCTCCTTCCAGACAAATGCAGCGCAGCGTAGTTCAGATCATCTCCACCTTCAGTCTGTGCAGCAAACAAAAGGGTCATTGGGTTGGGAATTATGTTAACGGCATAAAAACAACTAATGTCATTACTTACAATATCATCTACTGGTTGTCTTAAGCTGTCATGTCTTGCTTGCAAAGGGGCACTTTTTGTTCCTAATGTTGAATGAAAACAGAAATATCAAGTACTTGATCAGCAAGGATAAACTGATTTAACAACACAATCAGAAATTATCATTAATTATTGACATTGTATACTGTACATGGAACAAACAGCAATATGGAGACTTGAACTGTGCTTCAAATTGGTTGTCAATACATAAAAAATAAGAGACTATTATTTTATGCACACTTACCTTTAGATTCACATCTTGGTCTTGGAGTTCGGTAACAGATCAAAACAATATTTCCAATCAAAGAAATGACCAAGCAGGCGATTACTATCACCAGGACAATAAACACAGAGCTTGCTGTTTGCTCTAGACAACAAAGAGAAAAACTTATCAATGGTGATGTTGTTAATGTGTTATGAATATCACCTCCAGTATTGAACACAGAATCATACCGATTGTCAGTTTGGTTCCATCTCCAAATAATATCTCCCCACATGTGGCCACAGCACAGTAGTAAGTCCCAGCATCAGAGGAGCTGATGTTCTTAGAGAGGCGATAAACACAACTCTTCTGAGCGCCAGATCTCCTGTCACATTCATTCTTTCCATGAGCGTAGACAACGTTTGGATGAGATTTGTTCGATCCGACTCTGAACCAGAACACATGGTGATCTCCTGGACGCGTCATGTCGTGAGAGAAGACCGAACACTGCAGAGTCACTGAGTCTCCTTCACGGACTGGATGAGCTCCTGTCCACCACTGAACAACACTTAGGTTTGATGTCCTCTGAGTGTTTCCTGCACAGTGCAAAACTATGTGAAGAGGAAGGGACTTCCAAGCACATGGTGAAAGTCTAGAAGAATTCAAGTTTATCTAAAATGTGACTTTAACAGTTTGGCATGATTGTACACTGAGCTGAAACCAGCAACACTTTAAAAAATGGTTCAAAGATTATTTTCTCAAATAATTAAGACAACAGTCAGTCTGTGGCTATGATAATTGCATACATTTTGAAATAATTACAGTAGATTTGTGTCTAAAATGTACATTTAATTGGACTGAAATTGAACATTTTTTACTTCTAATAACAGGCTTGCAATGCTTAAAGGTTTTTTTTTCTTAAACATTAACACAGTGTAGCTTTGAGTTGAATGAAAATAGATCATAAGATTACCTTTTAGTAACAAATATGTCCCACTCCATACCGTCGCCGCAGTCCACTCCGTTACTTCACAGTGATACATTCCCTCATCTTCTTGGATTGTCCTCAGAATGGTCAAGTTGCTAAAATTGTTTTCATAGTTTACCTTCAATCTTGATTCAGAAAAACCTGGTGCGTACTGAGTCGAGGCAGGTTTCTTCAGTGTCACAATTACTTTCAGAGTGTCTCCTGCACTCTGCTTGTACCAGTGGAGTTTTCTATGGCTGACCTGAGTATTAGGCAGAGGGCATGTGAAGGTTACAGGTTCACCAAGTTGAACTGTGGTCACTGGAACATGTGCATCTACATGAAATGAAAACATACAATACACGAAACAGTAAGTACCAACTAGTGTACAATGAAAATGTAAAAAGATAATATAGGGAACTCCACACACCTAGTTGGCATTCCTAACTGAGTATTTGCACAGAATTAGATAGTACTTACGTCCTCGATGAAGAGCAAGCAGTGTAACCCACAACAGGATCATCTTGACATTGTCTCTTCTTAGGAAAAATGTTGGTACTTGAGTGAGGAGAAAACGTGATGTGATGTGGCCACTGTATGTCACACTGTCAAATGCACTTGATTGGTTGCAGAGCAAGTTCAAGAAGTCACTTCCTGTCACATTGTCCTCACACTGGTCTTTGTGAAACCCCGTTCTTATCCATTCCCTCCACACCATTCAGTCATTTTACTGGTAATGTCAAAGACCTTTGTTTTGATGAATTTTGGGAGTTCTTCAGCATTTCATTATGGAATGCTTTTCATCTTTGTAAGGCAATGCCCATCGTCTGCCCTCACTGTGCATGCGGTGCACAGCTATACAGCAAGCACACTTCAAAGAAAGGTTAAACAAAGCGGGCTGTCTCAGCAGTTTTTAGGACAGTACCAGAGAACAAATTGAATGACTACAAATCATTAAATGAGATCATAAAGATAAGATGAGATGAGATAGGATAAGATAAAACTTTATTTATTTATTTGGGCATTACAGCAGCATACGATAGCAGTGGGAAGTAAAATAGCAGCAGAGGTAGAGAACATAAAGAAAAAAATATATATAAAAAATATGTAAAAAGTATGTACTGCCCCAATACTGTGGAAAAAGAACAATTTAAGCTGCCTTCAGATTAAAAATAATAGTGTTACTAATATTGCACAGAAGAATAAAATATACAGTAAATTATATGTAATATTGCACAAAATGTAAAAGGAAATATGTAATATTGCACAAAATGTATGGATATGAGCGTCATTTGTCAAACAACAGCAACACAGTCTTATGTTAAGTGATGCTGGAGTTGAATAATCTGACAGCTGATGGGATGAAGGACCTGCGGTAGCGTTCCTTCTTACACACTGGATACAACAGTGTGCAAGAAGGAGCTGCTAGGGGCCCCCACTGTGTCATGCAGGGGGTGGGAGGGGTTGGCAGAAAGTGATCATTTGCTGAGCCTTTTTGACAAATAATCAATTGAAAACACTACAAAGACAAAATATTAAGTGTTTTTACCTTGATTGATTGGTAACAGGTGATAGCATCATGATTGGGTATGAAAGGGGCATCCTGGAAAGGCTCAGTCGTTCACAAGTGAGGATGGAGCGAGGTTCACCACTTTGTGAACACATGATTGGATAAAGGATGTTACTACATATACAGTTCATTTGCAAATGACTCAGGTTTTATTTATGTTTTGGAATCAGAGTTGTATAAAGGGGTTTTGTGGGGGGTTTTACAGTTAGAAGGAAACTGGATTCACATAATCATACACTAGCTGTCAAATTAGTTACACTGTGCTTCATGTCAGGAAACAAAAGAAAGATCAATATTAATATGATCAATACGTGTACAGCACAGTAGTAAATCTAGGACACATAGGCCTACATGTAGAGTTCTCAAAAGGTAAAGGAGGAAAGAGTTAAAGAGGATATACAGGATTCTCCTGTATTTTACCCTTTTCTCCCATTAGTGTTGGCTGTAACAGGGAATAGAACTGCCTACTTGATGTGTTTGCTACATTCCCCTCCCGTACAGCAGATGGCAGTATGTAGAACATTTTCTGTAGCATCTAGTGATGAGAAGTCATTCACTCAAATAGCACCCATGGATATAAAAAGAGGAAGAAGAAGGAGAAGAGGAGGAAGAAGAATGAACTTGAGAAATAATGCAGGGATGTTCACAGCATTTTCACTTTCAACTATTTATCTGATTCTGACCACCTAATTGTGGTCCTTTAATGTGTGAGCTAGTTAACACAATCCATGTTGCTCTGATATTTTACATTTTAAAGATAAATATATTACTTAAATACATTATAGAGCAACTTTTTGTTCCATTTTGGGGTTTTTGGAGGGTACTGTATAGTGGATACAATTCGAACACTCAAATAAAAATGCATTGAATATAGTGCACAAAAAGTAAATAGGGAGTGACATTGGTTATTGTTCTTTTCTATTTGACCTATTCTGCCGAGGACCTGTGCAGACCAACTCTGTGAGGTCCTCTGCCACCTCTTTAACCTGAGTCCTGTGAAGACCTCCTGTCTGATCCCGGTTCCTAAAACAACACACACCAAGGAACCGGCCCACTACAGACCTGTCGCCCTGACCTCCCACCTCATGAAAACCATGAGCCACCTCCGCTCCGTGGTGAGCTCCACCCTGGACCCGCTGCAGTTTGCCTACAGGCCCAACATCGGGGTAGAGGACGCCGTCATCTACCTGCTGCAACGGGCACTCATCCATCTGGAGACCGCAGGCTGCGCTGTGAGGGTTATGTTCTTAGACTTCTCCAGTGCTTTCAACACCATAAGACCAGCGCTGCTGAGGGGGAAGCTGGAGGACGCTGGAGTGGATGGACATCTTGCTGCCTGGACTACCTCACTGACCGTCCACAGTATGTGCGACTGCGCAGCTGTGAGTCAGAGGTGGTAGTCTGCAGCACAGGTGCACCCCAGGGCACCGTCCTCTCACCTTTCCTCTTCACCATCTACACCTCGGACTTCACCTACAACACAGACAGCTGCGATCTTCAGAAGTTCTCTGATGACAACAACTTTCACCAACTGCACTGGACTGTAGAGGAGCTGAGCAGCTCCTTCAGTAGCCGACTGAGACACCCTCAGTGCAGGAAGGAGCACTACCGCAGGTCATTCATTCCCACCGCTGGCAGACTGTACCAGCGGTGGGAATGAATGACCTCCTGTCTGATCCCGGTTAGGAACCAGTCTGGACCAAACTGGTGGACTGTCTGGCCGAAAAGACTGACAGACAGGCTGCACGCAAAGAGCAATGCTGCCAGCAAGGCTTAAAATAGTGAAAATCATACATGACCCTATATAGCAAATTAGGAGCAGGCAAAAGTTAGTTTTTTGACCTTTGGAGTGCCACAAGGTTCAATTCTGGGTTCACTGCTTTTAAGCCTCAGACAGTGCTGTACCGTGGAAAAACAGCTTGTGTGTCAACCTTGTCCATTCCTCTGTGTGTGATGTGTTGCAACAGTCTTACACTGATGTCTATGTTGCAGAGCAGCACTGCATCAAAAGTTCACATCTGTTGACCTTTGACCTGAGTTGGCCTGTCCATTGTAAGCAAAGCCAAAGTATACTGCAGTGCTTGAACTGGGTCGGTATTACCCGCTGTGGAGTACTGACACATCTGAAGAGTATATATGTAGTTCTCATCATGTACAAGTCAATAAGCACAAACTAAACAATGGTGAAAATATCCATGTTGAAATAGATGCAAAACACCAAAAGAAAACAAACGTAAAAAAGCTCCCCGAAGCCTAACATCGAAATACAGTAAATCACGAGCCTAACTTCTGGCCCCACTTCAGGGCTAGTTTCAGTTTCTCTTCCATCTGTATCTAGTTGTCGTGGTGAGATTTTTTTTTTTTTTGCAATATGAGTAAAAACTAAGAAAGTGGTGCAATTTATCAGTATTTGAGTCAACTGAGCTGTTACTTTCATAACTGTTTCTGCTGTTTCACACTCATTCATCAAACAAGTGATTCAGTCAGTGAAGCACACTGAAAAATAGTGCAGGAGAGGTTAAATTATTTATTATTAACACATCTACAAAACCATGAAAACCTAGAGGTACAATACCTTTCCATAGCATTGACACATATGTAGATGTGGGTCATGGAGGAAGCTCATTAACACACTGGAAAATTCCTGATATACAAAGGAACAGACAGGAAAATCTTCACAGCTTTAATGAAGACTCACAGTGAAACAAACATTTATAGATATAGAATCCCTGCAGCATATTTGTAGTGCCAGAAGCTCAACTATTAAATAATGATCTATTATTTTTATGTCATGAAGATTACATCAGCATCAAGTAGCAGATCCAGTGTTTAGACTGTGATGTCTAGCCCTGACATCAGCATAGATACTCTCTTCCTTCTCCAGTTTTGCATCCCTTGTCTTTGCTTTCCTACCGCTGAAGGTTGGTGCTGAATAAACCAATGAGTCCTCATCTGTCTGAGGAAATATACAGAGAAATGTTATCAGACGGCAGATGACAACATTTACACAATTTGATAGAAAAACAAGCTGATAACTTCCCCGGCTGCATCTTTTCTGTATATAAATTACCTGCTGACTTTGGTGATCAACTGTTGCAGCATCTGTCGCCAGAGCAACAGCAGCTATATCATAAAACAAAACCTCAGCATTAACCTAAATCCAGTTTTGCAAAATACTATTTGATCGATTGATGTAGGAGTGATTTTGCTTACCGTAGCAACAATCGCAAGATTTTGTCTTGAGTTTCTTGATTGAATAAACGAGATAGGCTATAACAATTAGACTTATGGCCAAAGCAGCACATAGCACAGAGAGAAGTGGAGTGTCCCACATGTTCACTGCTGACACAAGATGAAAGTGAGCAAATAATTAAAGTTAACAATAACACACAAATATGGTGATTTCCTTGTTACACAGAAATACGATGGGGTTACCTCCATTGTCGGGTTTTGATCTGTTTCCACAAAATATCTCCTCACACGTAGTCCCAGCAAAGTAATAAGTCCCAGCATCAGAGGAGCTGCCGTTCTTGAAGAAGCTGAAGGTACATTTCTTCTCTGGCAGTCCTTCTGGGTTCGTTTCATGCTCTTCAACACTGTTTCCTGGAGTGCAAGTAAAAGTTGGGTGAGACTGATTTGATCCAGATCCAACACAGCACACAGTTTGCTCTCTTGGACGGGTTTTGGTCTCAGGGTCAGAGAGGACTGGATGATGAGGAGACACTGAGTCTCGTGGAGTGACTGGATCAGATAAAGGGTCTGCGGTCGTATCAGGTTCGGTTCCTGTTAGGAAAATAAAATCATATCATTCATTTTCATTTGAGAGACAAAAGACAGACTTTTTCATCGTGCCAACTTTATATGATCAAGGAAGGAAATCACAATGAACATTTGAAGAAATCTGAAAAATCTGTCGTTTCATATTTACCTTTAACTCTCAGGTCTACTCCTTTCAAAAATGTCAGGTCTTGTTGTATTTTCATACAGTAGTAAACTGCAGTATCACTTAGCTGTGCTTCTTTAATACGCAGAACAAATCCTTCCGGCTCTTCTTTGGCTGTAAAGTGAGGATCGACACCAGCAGAGCTAAAGCTTCGTCGTAAGAATACAGGAAGTTCTCCAGAAACAAGTCTGATCCAAAACAAGCCTCCCAAATTCTTGTGGGTACATGTCAGCTTCACATGAGATCCAACAACCGCAGTCTTTGTCTCAAAGATCTGATCTGTGCATCCTGCAATTTAAATTAAAATCAGAGAAAGAAGCATGAATGATCTCTCCTAAATTACGGAAAGAGGATGACAACACTTTCAATGTATATCTGGAGTAAATGTTTTACATGTACTTACGGCCGATTCCGAGCATCAGCAGTGAATAAAATAAAATCAGCATTTTCTGGCTATTCTACTTGTGACTGCTCTTATTCAGACTGCACATGATCTTAATATAAATATATCAAGTAGGAGGGAACAATTTCAGAGCAATCTGATTGGCCTCTCGTTATGTTGGCGTTTCATGAGATTACCACAGGGGAAATAATTTCAATCGTGTTTCCAACCAAAACACATGAAACAACACGAACAGCAGCAGCTTTTGTGCTTTTGTTTCATGTTTCATGGTAGGTTTCTATTACTGACACTTTGAGTAAACACAAGACAACATTCAACAACACTGACTAAATGGGGCTTTTCAGGTGATACTCACTAACACGGTTCAGCTGTTTCGGACACACACAGATATCACTGTAAGTGGCATGTCATTTATCCTGCGAGGTCGGTGTAGTAGGAGAAAATAACGAGGGGGAGGAAGAAGAGATTAGATGACACATTTTTGCATTGTACATCTTCATTGTTTTGCTTCCATTCGCTGCTGTGCCACCATATTTATTGGTATTTTAGCCTGATTTCAAAAAATCCTAAAATAGATGGCAGGTGCTAATATTTGGGTGATTCATGGTGTAGTATTGTCCCAACTTGGACGTCAATTAATTGGGAAATCCCAAGATTATACGATTGATTTTTATAGCATGCCTAAGGCGTGATGGAGATTAAGGAACTAAAACTACTTGGTTTATGTTAGACGATGGTAAAGATCAAATAAACACTGATTACTTGCTACACTATTGTCACACCACTACTCCCTTGGCATTAAACATTGGATTGAGATGAGCGCAGGCGAGGGTGAACCAAATCAGTAAAGTTTACTGGCTGTAAACTCTAAAACGCTGAGTGGAAAAGATGCTAAAAGCCTCTGTAGAGCAGAGGGGAACTGCAGGATGTTGATTCTCTGCGGTTTTGTTTTTACATGACCTTTCTCACACACAGGTGGTTTTCATCACATCAGTTGTTGATGTAAAATTATTGGTTAAAGCAGCTTTAAACAGGAATTTAAATGACTGGTGTACATTTAAGGAATCCAAGTATTTGTGACAGCGATGCAGAAAGATAGAAGAGCAACCTTGCAGTATAATGTGAGCAAGCCCATCCTTCAGTGGACTGAGTTGGGGAGGGCTGGAACATAATCTGCCCACTTTACCTGCTAAATTTCTAGTCAGGGGGTGAAAGACAGGAAAGGCATTCTGCCACATGGCTATTTCAGAAAATTAGAGAGTTTTAGAGATTTAGTTTCTGTTTCAACAGAGCTGCTGTGTTGATGTGGAGGAGGGAGTGTATGAAAGTGGTTTGTGCAGAGCTGAAAATAGATAGACAGACCTGCGTGCTGTGGTTTGTGGCCCTCAGCAGAGTCAACGTATTGATGACCACAAGCCGAAACATGTTGCTATGTCAATGACAAATAAAATAACACTAAAAGTAACGAACTAAAAACTGCTTGAGGTTTGACACTTACCATATCTTACCATACATTTAAACCAGTCATTCCCCGACGCAACGCTGTGTCCAGCCTCTGTACACATAACACACATACACAGTTAAATATAGAGCAGGGTGGGCAGAGGAAAAAGCAACAAGTGTACAATGCAAAGTCTTGTACACCACTTTCATGTACTTGGCTTTGTGCTTTCACACACAGACAGACGCACACATGCATTCACAGTCACCCCTGACAAACAAGAGGTGAATGGAAACTTAAGCATTGTCGTGGTTGGGTGTGAAGTGTGAAGGCAAAGGGGCTTTTCTCTCTCACTCTCTGTTTTAGCCTCCGGAAGCTGACTGCTGGTACACAGGAGTTATAAAAGGGTTCAGTCAGAAAAGGTTTGAGAGCCTTGCTGAAGTGTCTTCCAGCAGCTTCTGTGGCGGTTCAAGAGGTAGAGCAGTCGTCCACTTATCAGAAGGCCGGGGGTTCGATCCCTGGCCTTGACAGCCTATGTGTTGAAGTATCCTTGGCCGAGATACTGAACCCCAAATTGCTCCCGATGCTGTGTGTTAATGCGCATAATGGCCTAGCTACCATTGTGAATGCAGGCTTGTATTGCAAAAGTGCATTGAGTGGTCATCCGACTAGAAAAGTGCAATATAAATAAAGTCCATTTAATATTTTCCTGTCCAAATTTATGAGTGAATAAATTTGCATGAGAACAAAACATGAACTAACATGCATCTGTGATATTTCGAGATCAGTAATGCATAAGTTTGTAGATGCATTTGGGTGCACACATTAGCTGATCTTTGAATGGGCACATTAACCTGATTTCAGTTTGCTCAAGTAAAAATAGCTGCTGAGACCTCTTGTACCTTGTCTCTCCTTGCAAACACTACCCTAGCTACATATCCTGTCAAAGCAAGTTATCATTTCTGTTCTGAGTAAGCAGCCTTGATGGTTGGTCAAAGGGTGGAGAAATGGCCCACCACAGCCTTTGTCAGTCAGTGTAGTTTGTTGCATGTGGCTTTGCTTGTTGTTCTCAGCGTAGACATGCAGAAGGCCTTTACAAAGTAATAGGAGACCAGAAAGATGGAGGGTTTATTTATTTGAGCAGGTGTCTGCTAATTTTTTTTTTACACATATTATACAGTACAAGGAATTTCTTGTGCCTTAAGAAATATTAACAGCCCCTAAAAAATTGTAAATAGGCTGTATTTATACAGTGCTTTTCTGGTCTTGCTGACCACTCAAAGCGCTTTTACAACACAAGCCAGCATTCACCCATTCACACACACATTCATGCACTGGTGGCAAGGTGCCATCTGCTCATCATGAGCCATAGCCACTCACATGGCACAGCATCGGGAGCACTTTGTGAGCAACTTGGGGTTCAGGATCTTGCCCAAGGATATTTCCACATGTGGACTGCAGGGGCCAGGGACTGAACCAGTGACCTTCTGATGAGTGTATATCCGGAGCCACAGAGATCAATAACCTGCTTTTAGTGTGTCCATGTTAACAGAAACCAAGTTTTCTCCTCAGCTTTTAGAATTAAGAATTAAACAGTTAACATATTTCTGAATTACTTTGCCGTGTTAAAAAAAAGTGCATTTTTAGGGCGTTTTTATGACTTTAGTAGTGAGATGACAGGAAATGAGGGAGGAAGAGATACAATAAAGGTCACCAAACAGAAGTTGCAGTTCCTGTTTGGCATCTTAAAGTAATAACTTTGAAGATTTTGATTGAAATAAATGTCTGTTAGGTCAGTTTTACAAGCTGAGTGTCTCAACGTGTGATGTAAAAATGCTATACTAAGCTACTGTTAATGCAAACTGAACATTTCCTCCTGCTGCAGCTTCATATTAAAAGCACTTAACTGGTCAAAAGCAAGTTGACTTTTATTATGAAGTAGTCACAGGAAATGTGTTGAGTGAGATCATATAATCAAAAACATATCTACAAAACAGGACAATGGTCATTTTGGGTATTTTTTGAGAGTAGATCAATTTGAAATATTGCAGGGAGCAATGGAACAAAAAGGAGATGCTGTTTCTATGAGGAGCTGCAGGCAGCAGCTTCTCAGTGAGGTAAACCTTTTTCTGTGCCATACTGTCTGCATGGCTCATTCTATGTGAAGCATAAAACCAGGTCACGGTTGCTCACAGAAAAAGG
The DNA here is from genome assembly GCF_017976325.1 of Chelmon rostratus. Classification (NCBI taxonomy): domain Eukaryota; kingdom Metazoa; phylum Chordata; class Actinopteri; order Chaetodontiformes; family Chaetodontidae; genus Chelmon; species Chelmon rostratus. Next base: position 21,033,166 of record NC_055666.1, read on the forward strand.
TCAATTATTACCTGACTTTCTTATTATTATAACAGTAGTTTGCTTTGCTGTTCCCAGAATTCTGGGACCTGCAGTATGAAACTGCACTTGTTGTTACCACCAGTAACCACATGTGTCGCCAAATCACCAAGGACTGAAACCTTCAGCATTACAGCTGCAACTACAAAGAAAGCCCTGCCACGTATTTCTTAACTTCTTAAGTGTGCCAAATTTCATTGTAATCCATTTAGCAGACATTTCCCACCAAAAACAAAAAAAAAATCAACCTGTCAATAGTGCTGATGAACTATTACAGGATTAAACAAGCACGTAATTTTGTTCTTTGTTGTAATTCTCTGTATCTAACCATAACAGTCACACACAAACCAAACAACACACCTCAGACACCAACTTCACAGAAATAATGTCACTAACCCACTATCAATCACTACCAACATCTCTGTCATTCACCATAACTCAATATCACCTTTCCACAGCAACCCTGAAGGCTACAACATATCTGAATTAATAGGTTACATCACAGTCATAGAATATTTGCACTGACTGTACAAAACAGCACAAAATTAATCATACTGACTTGATTTGCAGAATTAATTTAGACTGTTTTATTAGGAGTGCTTGACATAATCTTGCCCGATGATTGAAACAAATAAGAATAACCAATATTTTTCAATCTAACATTAAGATCTCAAGTTAATTTAGGGTTTGACACAGAGTGCGTCACATTGTGTTTCACTTGCAGGCAATATTACAAATGCATACGGCCCCCATGAGGTTCTAATTTGCCTTTTGTTTTTTGGCATTTTGACATTCAGTTTTTATTTGTGCATATTCTGTTCATTGTTTGCTTTCTTCTACAGGAGCAAATGTGAGTAAAATGCTTCACTCTCAAGACTTCAAAACAAAGAAAATAGAATCTGGAGTACATTAAGACAAATAGACATAACTGTGACACATCAGCATTAAAAAAAATTTAAATAAGGAAGAAAATAAAACAAAATAAAAAATATTTTGCGAATTGAGCCTTTAGTTTGTTGTGTCTTAAAAATTAAACAAGATCATTCAGTCTCAGTTGCTTGTCGAGGTTGCATCCAGCAATGATTAAACTTTAATTTGAATTATTTTTAAAATAAATAAACCATGATTATCGCATTGAACATGAAACAAACAATGAAGCCGTGATGAGAAGCACAGAAACTGAAAATTGTGCATATTACAATCAAGTAAACAGGTTTTTAGTTTTATATTGAATTTAATTATAAACTTGGTATCCTTTTTTTACAATCTAAGATTGCCTTTTAAGAACCAAAGCAACACATGTACACAAACAATTTCATTTACTGCTATTATTAACATACTATGCTATTACTGCAATTATTTTTGCATTGCATTGATACATTGATATAGACGTTAAGATCCTTAAAATTGCACATCAGACAAAAGAGACGGATCAGAAACCGCTTTCGAGTTCAATCTTTCAAAGAGTCTGTTTGAGTCGCAGCATGAAAAAGACTTGAAGCACAAAATGCACAAAAATAAATGAGGCCTTAATAGACAAGAGATACACGATGTTGTAGGAAATCACCAAAAGCTGTTGAAACTATTAAATGTGGATATTTTTCCCATCACTATAATCGAGTTTTACAAAATCACAGGATAAAACAAATTTGCAAATTATATAATATGCTAAATCCTACACTTCTAGGAGTTGTATTAGCTTTAATTGGCAAATCGATGGTTATTCCTGACACCAGAGTAGACTGTCTCTTGCTCTGTTGTTTTTACGATCCGTCTCTCTGCTTTGTGAGCTCTCTTCTGGGTGAACGTTGGTGCAGCATAAACCAACGAGTCGTTATCTCTCTGAGTAAATATACAGAAAAAATGTGATGAGATGGCAGATCTTAACAATTAAGAATGCCAGTACCTCCTTTCTTTATGAACCTTACCTGCTCACTTCGCTGAGGTCCGCTGGAGGTTGCAGCATTTGTTTCCAGAACGACGGCCGCTGTGGGTTAAATCAAACAAATCAATAATATTTTAATATTATTGGCGACTGGGCTATATAAATGCAATTGACTTGACTTAAGGTGAAGTATATTTTTGTTTGATAGGTTGACATATGAGAAACTTCTATTACCGTTGCAACAACCACAAGATTTTCTCTTGATGGTGTAAATCAGGAAGAAAATGACAGTCAGACTTAAAGCCAAAGCAGCATATAAGAGAAACAGAACTCCACTGTCTTGCGAATCTGAAAAAATACGAAACGGAACAAAAGTTAACAAATACTTTGATGCAACAATGGATGAGGAACAAATGTCTTGTGGTCCATCTTCACAGATTATGTGATATTCAAAACTAATAATTATTACTGATTTATATGTAAATCAATTAGCAGTTACCTTCAACGTCCAGTTTTGTTCCATTTCCAAATAACATCTGTCCACATGTGGCCACAGCACAGTAATAAGTCCCAGCATCAGAGGAGCTGATGTCGTCCTTGAAGAAGTTGTAGACACATTTGTGTGGAGAGCGAGCCTCAGGACTCTCCTCACATTCATCACCACTGTTTCCAGGAGCGTAAATGACACTGGGATGAGATTCATGGGATCCGGCTCTGAACCAGTACACGCCGAGTCCTCCTGGACATGTTTTCTTCTCAGAGTCAGAGAGGACTGAACACTGCAGAGTCACTGGGTCTCCTGGACGGACCCGATCAGATGGAGGGACTTGAACGACGGCGATGGTATCAGGTTCTGGTCCTGGGAAAAACAAACAGGAAAATAAGCAAGTTTTACTCACTTTCATGAAAGTAAAAGAGGTGAAACCTGTTAATTTCCACACCTTACTGTAGATTATGGAAATGTACTATATTTATTTAGAGGAAAATGGAACCATGTGAACTGGTGTTAGAAAGGCTGCTTACCTTTGATTCTTAGAAATGTTCCCTTCAGAACTGTCATGTCAACTTGTTTTACTTTTACACAGAAGTAAACTCCAGTATCACTTAGCTTTGCTTGACTGATATGCAGAATAAATGTTCCAGGCCCTTGTTTGGATGTAATGTGACCAGTCGTCGTCACACCATTAAAGTCAATGGTAACTGTTCCTCCCAAGAATTCAGGCAAGTTTCCAGAAATGAGCCTCATCCAAAATAATTGTGTTGAAGTCCAAGATGTCTGCCGGTCACAGGTCAGAGTCACATTTTGTCCAAAATCAACAGTCATTGTCTCAAACATCTGATCGTCTGTGCAACCTGCAAAAAATAAAATGAAGAAACACAGATTAGCGATTAACAGCAGAGAAAGAATCACGAATGCCCTCTGCTGAATTACTGCAAGAACATGGACACACTTTAAACATGAATCTGAAGTTAATCTGAAGCTTTTACATCTACTTACGCCCCACTCCGAGCATCAGCACTGAATAAAATACCAGCAGCATTTTCTGGGTGATCCACTCGAGTCCACAGTCGAATCAGATGGTATTAAACGATTCACCTTAATGTAAGCATCTCTAGTGGGAGGGAACGATTTCACAGCAATCTGATTGGCCTCTCGTTATGTTGGTATTTCAGAGCGCCACCGCAGTGGAAATCATCTCGACCATCTTTCAAACCTAAAAACATGAAACACACCAACAGCAGGCTTTTGTTTCATGTTTCATGGTGGGTTTCTATAACTGACACTGAGAGGAAACACAAGAGACGAGTTGTTTGATCTTAATGTGAACTATGTGATCCAGAACAATCAGGTTAACATCATTTTCCTTTGTAATTTCACAATATTCACTCAACGTTTCAGCTGATACTCACCAGGAGTCAAGCTGTTTAGGACACACACACACAGACTCTCACACGCACACACCTACACACACACACACACGCACACATACACATTACTCATCATCATTCTGTGGGGGTCAGGGTAAAACATCAGGTAAAAGGGGGACTCCAGCAGTTTAGTATTGCACTCAAGTCGCAGGACCTGAGACAGATTTGAACAAGAAGAGTCAAGAGTGAAGCAGCAAAGGGCTCAGATGTCCTGATTTTAACACTGGATTCTACATTTCCTATGATATCCCCAGTTTGCAAAACAGGCTGAACTACTCCCACTTTCTCTATGTTTAAGAGTTTACATTTAAGGATTGAAGGATTTATGTGTCAACAGAGAAAGTGACATTTCCTCAGATCCTGTCTCTGCGTGGCTAAAGATTCCCGGTGTGAAACCCACACAAAACAAGTGATGAAATAATTCAACAAACACAAGATGAGGTTAACAATGAGCGTTTTAACAGCTAAATATTCATTCAAAAATGATTCTGGTACCACAAGCCTTCAAATATAAATGCATCACAGATAGTTGATCGGTAAATATATATTATAGGCCTCTGTCTTTATGTCCAAGACAAAATCTGAAAAAACATGAATGAAGTGATCTGTTTGATTTGTGTGCATGTGAAAAAGATGTTTCCAGCCATTTACCACAGTGATAAACAATAATCCTCAATATTCAGGTGCTCCACGTTACCACAGTTGACCCGCCCACTCTGCCTGTCAATCATAGTGCACAGTACGGTGCAAACACTCACTTCCCTCCTTTTCACAGGGCTGGTGAGAGGCAGCAGCAGAGCAACACTCGCAGTACAAGTGTGGACGCCAGAAAAGCAACAAGTGTTTGAAATGTCATTTCAAGCAGAAGCTCTTAGTGTTCACACCCAGACACAAACATGCATTCACAGCCACCACTCACAGACACGTGATGCATGGACGGTTGAGCCTCGCTGTGGTTTGGCTTTCAACTAAAGTGTGATGAAGGCACAGAAACTAAAGATTTCTTTGCGTTATGTTTTTATGCTTGGTCCTGATTTGCTGCCAAGTCTGTTTCACACTGCTGGTATTGAAGCTTTACAACACTGAATAGAAAATACAGTCATGGAAAAAATTATTAGACCACCCTTGTTTTCTTCGATTTCTTGTTCATTCTAATATCTGGTACCACTAAACGTATAATACAATGAACACAACAAAAAATGCAGCTGGTCACATAATACTTTATGTCCTATTTGACATTCTTAAGCTTAATTGATTCCCAGGGTATATAAGAGGCCATTTCATGTCACAAGCAGCACTGCACATGAAAAGGCCTAGAGTGGTTTCCTGCTTACATTCAAGCCGTAGCACAACTCAGAAGTTGTCAGCTCTCACATAATGCCTAAAACAAAAGAATTATGTGAAGCCACAAAGGCAGCCATCTTGGCACTGCTGGAAATTGGCATGAGTGAGAGACAGGTAGCGAAAAAACTGAAGATCTCCAAGACAGCCGTTCATTACAACAACAAAAAAAAACAAGCTGAACATGGCACTACCAAATTGCTACCTGGCCGTGGCAGGAAACGTCTTTCTACCCCACGAGATGACCGTGCACTCATCCGTTCCTGTGTCAGGAATCGTCATCAGACTTCCAGGGACCTTAAAAATGAGTGGGCACTGTCAAGAAATGTGACTTGTTCGGCAAGGACAGTTTGAAACCGACTTGTTGAAGCTGGTTTGAAGTAACACAGAGCACGCAAGAAGCCCTTCATCAATGACAGGCAGAGGAAGGCCCGGTTACTCAGTCTGTTAGTTGTCAACCGCTGATGATATTTGATCAATAAATTTCTTTCAACTTTGATTTAAGCTACAGTGATCGGCCCATTTTGTGTGCAAGAAGAGTCAAATGATGCACTGAGCGCCTCTTTTTCAAGGGAATGTGCACAGAGCCTGATGAAGAAAACCTGGGCTATCAAAGAAAGTTGACAACCACCATCGTGATGCTCATAATCTCTGATAGAGGTTTTAGGATCTGTTCAGCTGGCTCATGCAAAGAAAGCCTGACTATGTCGAACTGGTTTCATAATATACCTTCCTGGTCTCTGCAAAGGGCCTCAGCTGAGTTAGGAAGTGTTCACATGTAACACTGTATTCCTATCTGACACCCCATAGTGACAGCCAATAGTTGTGCATCGTTCAAAATGTGTACCTTTTATTAAAAACTGTGATGACTCTGTTTGTTTTGTGGGAGAACTCCGGCTTCTCAGTGCCTTTGCTAATGAACAGGCACAGCACATGTGGCAGTATTTCTGTAAGGTGACATGTTGTCAACACGTCTGTGGACCTGTGTTTGCTTCTGGTGTTTTGTTGACATGAAGCTGGATGTCATTGTTGTCTTCTCATAAGACACAACTTCCTCTTCAGACGTCACAAATACCGCAAGAGCTGTACACACAGCATGTGTGTGACTGCCCTGTGAAGCGGAGGAGGTCAGACACTTGATGGGTGATATTTGTTGTCACATTCAAATATCAGATGATTAAAGTGAATAAAATCAGGAGAAAAACAACATTTGTTTCACACACTAACAGATCATGTCAGCAGTTTGGAACTAGAAAGCACAGTGCGCTTTATTTGTTTGACACTGTTTTGTGACATATCATACCATATATAACAACAACAACAACCAGAAAACAAAACAAAACCAAAACCAGATACTGGGTCTAATACAGGGTGACTGGCTGCTGATCCAGTCCTGATCCAAAATCAGTGTTCTATTTCTCTATATTTAACATCCGTAAACCTCTCTGACATCTGATCCAGCTCATATATGAGATATATAAGAGAATTCTATAGAAATATATAAGAGGACTGGTGCCATAGCATCGCTTTTTGGTGATGGGAAAAAAAGGTGGGATACAAATGAAATTGAATGTCTTCAGTTGCTCTCACTTACAGAAATAACCTGATTTGAGTACATCGATGTTAATGGAAAGTTCCTTTCCTCAGGTTGAAACATTCAGATTAACTGATCTGACAGACAGACTCAGGACAAACCTGATTTTTATTTTTAACAGTTTATTTGGAATAGGATTTTTTGCCTTTCTTCAATGGCAACAGTACGGAGATGACAGGAGATGAATGGAGAGATGACAACACGCTGCTGACAACATGAACGAAACACAATCTGTTCTGGGTAGAATTCGCACAGTGTTCCACCGACAGTCCAAAGACAATTTTTCCATCGGCGTGAACATTGGTATATATACAAGGGATGGACAATTTCAACCACACATGTAATTAGTTTGCATCAATCGATTTCACTCCAACTTGTTTCAAATGCCAAACTTTCATACATACAATATGTGGATCACTACCTAATAGCCACTGTATTACAAACTGTTTGGCTCTAAGCAGACTAACATTAACTAGATCAGACAGTAGCACCTGATGACAAACAGACCTGTTAACTCATGAATACCACCCAAAAGCCTTGACAGCAGCGTAGATCTCCTCGTCCTCTGCTGCTTTTGCACCTGTTGGTGCACCACAGCCAGTTTTCATCATGGGTAAGATGACCAACGAGTAAATGCACACGCTCCAATCTCTCTGAGAAAATACATGAGAGGACAAAGTCACAGAAAGCCTTCACGACTGTCTTAATAAGCTTAATCCTACATTTAAAATCCTCACCTGTGGACCACCACTGGTTTTTTGCACGGCAACAGCAGCTGCATAATGACATAGAAAATGTAAAGATTAGAATAAATAATAATGGAGCAGCTTTGATTAAACGTCATCGCACGGAGAACTGTGAGTAACTTCTATTACCATTGGAACAGTCAGACGTTATGGCGTAAATGAGCAGGGCTATGACAACCAGACTTACTACCAAGACAGCACACAGCAGAAAAATAACTGCCTTGGCTGTCTGTGGCCAGATAAAGGACCCTGAAACAACATAAAAATAAACAATGAGAACAGCCGACGAGTAAAAGAAAATGATGTTTGATATCACCTCCTGGGCCTGATTTTATTTGACTGTGTAATCCAACACTTTTTTTTTTTTTGATTTTCTAATTAATAGAACAACAATACGGCTACCTTCAACGTCCAGTTTTGTTCCATTTCCAAATAACACCTGTCCACATGTGGCCACAGCACAGTAATAAGTCCCAGCATCAGAGGGGCTGATGTCGTCCATGAAGAAGTTGTAGACACATTTGTGTGGAGAGCGAGCCTCAGGACTCTCCTCACATTCATCACCACTGTTTCCATGAGCGTAAATGACACTGGGATGAGATTCATGGGATCCGGCTCTGAACCAGTACACGCCGAGTCCTCCTGGACATGTTTTCTTCTCAGAGTCAGAGAGGACTGAACACTGCAGAGTCGCTGAGCCTCCTGGAGGGACCCGATCAGATGGAGGGACTTGAACGACGGCGATGGTATCAGGTTCTGGTCCTGGGAAAAACAAACAGGAAAATAAGCAAGTTTTACTCACTTTCATGAAAGTAAAAGAGGTGAAACCTGTTAATTTCCACACCTTACTGTAGATTATGGAAATGTACTATATTTATTTAGAGGAAAATGGAACCATGTGAACTGGTGTTAGAAAGGCTGCTTACCTTTGATTCTTAGAAATGTTCCCTTCAGAACTGTCATGTCAACTTGTTTTACTTTTACACAGAAGTAAACTCCAGTATCACTTAGCTTTGCTTGACTGATATGCAGAATAAATGTTCCAGGCCCTTGTTTGGATGTAATGTGACCAGTCGTCGTCACACCATTAAAGTCAATGGTAACTGTTCCTCCCAAGAATTCAGGCAAGTTTCCAGAAACGAGCCTCATCCAAAATAATTGTGTTGAAGTCCAAGATGTCTGCCGGTCACAGGTCAGAGTCACATCTTGTCCAAAATCAACAGTCATTGTCTCAAACATCTGATCGTCTGTGCAACCTGCAAAAAATAAAATGAAGAAACACAGATTAGTGATTAACAGCAGAGAAAGAATCACGAATGCCCTCTGCTGAATTACTGCAAGAACATGGACACACTTTAAACATGAATCTGAAGTTAATCTGAAGCTTTTACATCTACTTACGCCCCACTCCGAGCATCAGCACTGAATAAAATACCAGCAGCATTTTCTGGGTGATCCACTCGAGTCTACAGTCGAATCAGATGGTATTAAACGATTCACCTTAATGTAAGCATCTCTAGTGGGAGGGAACGATTTCACAGCAATCTGATTGGCCTCTCGTTATGTTGGTATTTCAGAGCGCCACCGCAGTGGAAATCATCTCGACCATCTTTCAAACCTAAAAACATGAAACACACCAACAGCAGGCTTTTGTTTCATGTTTCATGGTGGGTTTCTATAACTGACACTGAGAGGAAACACAAGAGACGAGTTGTTTGATCTTAATGTGAACTATGTGATCCAGAAAAATCAGGTTAACACCATTTTCCTTTGTAATTTCACAATATTCACTCAACGTTTCAGCTGATACTCACCAGGAGTCAAGCTGTTTAGGACACACACACACAGACTCTCACACACACACACACACACGCACACATACACATTACTCATCATCATTCTGTGGGGGTCAGGGTAAAACATCAGGTAAAAGGGGGACTCCAGCAGTTTAGTATTGCACTCAAGTCGCAGGACCTGAGACAGATTTGAACAAGAAGAGTCAAGAGTGAAGCAGCAAAGGGCTCAGATGTCCTGATTTTAACACTGGATTCTACATTTCCTATGATATCCCCAGTTTGCAAAACAGGCTGAACTACTCCCACTTTCTCTATGTTTAAGAGTTTACATTTAAGGATTGAAGGATTTATGTGTCAACAGAGAAAGTGACATTTCCTCAGATCCTGTCTCTGCGTGGCTAAAGATTCCCGGTGTGAAACCCACACAAAACAAGTGATGAAATAATTCAACAAACAGAAGATGAGGTTAACAATGAGCGTTTTAACAGCAAAATATTCATTCAAAAATGATTCTGGTACCACAAGCCTTCAAATATAAATGCATCACAGATAGTTGATTGGTAAATATATATTATAGGCCTCTGTCTTTATGTCCAAGACAAAATCTGAAAAAAACATGAACTGATCTGCTTAATTTGTGCGCATGTAAAAAAAAGATGCTTCCAGCGATTTACCACAGTGCTAAACAATAATCTTCAATATTCAGGTGCTCCACGTTACCACAGTTGACCCGCCCACTCTGCCTGTCAATCATATCGCAGTACACAGCACGATGCAAGCGCTCACTTCCGAGCAACACTCGCAGTACAAGTGTGGACGCCAGAAAAGCAACAAGTGTTTGAAATGTCATTTCAAACAGAAGCTCTTAGTGTTCACACCCAGACACAAACACGCATTCACAGCCACCACTCACAGACACATGATGCATGCACAGTTGAGCCTCGCTGTGGTTTGGCTTTCAACTAAACTGTTAGTATAACAGTGCTTTTCTAGCTTTCGCACTCTGTTTCAGCCTCAGGAAGCTGAGCTTGTCTGCTGTTTCACGTGGAATAACACTACAGAATATCATTTTGATTAATATTATTAATATCACAACCACTTAAAGGAGTAATTAAAGCATGCAGGATGGTTGGACACACCCACCACCCACCCAGTCAGGCTATGTCATGATGGTTTTTAATGCACTTTTCTGCAGTTTGGTCATTTTGATTGGTGGTTGCTGTCGGAGGAGGGAGGTGCTACTCTTCACTGATCTGCTTTGCAAGAGCAGGAGTTTGAACAGTGATGTTAAGCTCTGCTGGTTAGCCACTAACAGGTTTCACATGCTTGCTAAAGTCTGCCCCACTTTGTGCATCACGTTGTGCAGTGATGGACTGCAGCCTGTTAAAAAAATGGTGAATGAATCAATACATTTACATTAAAGTGAAAAGAAAACATAAACTGGTATAAAGATTGTATATTTTAAGATTGCTGATGCCTTTAAAACCTCATTTGTACTTGAATGCACATTAACAAAAATCAATGAAAATCATTTCAATGTGTTCAACTAAAATTAGCCTGTGAAGACCACATGTAGCTCTTCCTTCACTATATTTCCTGTTGAAGCACCTAATCAGGTCTGTTCTGAGTAAACACCACACCCTTTACCACAGCCTTTATCTGTCAGTGTACTTCTTGTTGCAAACCTTGCTTTGTCTCAACTCAAGAGCCTCTTCACTTCCTGTTCTGGTCAAGTCAAACCTATCCGGTCGCCAATTCATTGTAGAATGACATGCATCTCACACTGGCGTGGGGGTTATACTCTCTCAGCGCTCAGGTCCAGGTCAAAAGCTCCATCCCTGTCCCTTTTCCTCCCAAAAGCTGTCACCAGGATAAACGAAGTCTGGAACCAAGAATTGTTGGAGGTAAAACTGGCATTTGAGGAAGGGGCACAATGGTTGGACGGTACTGAACAGCCTTTTGTATTATGGGCTGATCACAAAAACCAAGCTTACATTCAGTCAGCTAAAATGCTGAACTCCCACTGGTCCATGCTTTTCAGTCGCTTTAACTTTTCCTTAACTTCCCAGGTTCGCAAAATGTTAAACTAGATGCCCGGCAGCACACCTATGAAGAACTCCCTTCGTGTCCAGACGCCATTCTTCCCTCAACCTGTGTGGATGCAGCAGGGACTTGGCAAATCGAGTCCGAGGTGAGAGACCCAATAGTCTCACCACAATCCAGGTAATGGCCCTCCTGTCTCTTTGTTTCTGATTTGGTTCGTTCACAGGTTCTACGATGGGCTCACATATGCCATTTCACCTGTCACCCTGGAATCAACCACACCCGAAGTCAGTTGAAGAGATACTTTTGGTGGCCTGCTATGGAGGTTGACAACATGTCTCTGCTTGCTTCATCTGCGCCCAGGGTAAGATGTCACATCGCCCTCCAGATGGTCTGTTGCATCTGTTGTTCATCCCCAGTCGTCCTTAGTTTCACACATTGCACTCGACTTCATCACGGGCCTCACTATACTTATCCTCACTTCAGCGGACCACTTCTTCAAGGTGGTTCACAATGTAGCTCTTCCCAAGATCTTCCCAGCCAGAGAGACGGCTAATCTCCCAGTAAAATGTGGAATCAGACTCCATGATAATCCCACAGATGTAGTCAAACCTGTAAATCCTTCTTCCTGGAGGTCCCATTTGTCCTGGATTGAGTATGCCCCCAGCTCTCTCTCACTAGTTCTGCTGCAGGTCTGCCTCTATTTGAGTCACCTCTGAGTTACCAGCCCTCCCTGTTTCCCAGACGGAGAGATTGCTGTCCCCTCCGTCCAGATGCACCACTGCCAAAAAGTCTGGAGGCAGACTCGAGCTGCTCTCAGGACTGCTGATGCTAGCAATCGATCGCCACCGGATCCCAGCACAGAACAATCTCTCTCTTAAGATTGACTCTATGAAACTCTCACCTAGCTTTACGGCCATTTTTGGTGGAGAGTGTGATTAACCTCCAGGATGTGTTTAGCCTAGCTTAGCACAAACACAGAAGGCAACAACTGGACACTAAAAGAGGAAATAGGCTACAGCCTTTAGCAACTCCAATAGTGTTTAATTTACGTGTTGTGTCTTCTAGCAAACTACCCACTAAACAATGATAATAATAATAATAATAATAATAATAATTTAGGTTTTGTTCACAGATACACAGATAAATAGTGTGAGGGCAGCAAAGTGACCGAGAAGAGGACCTCTGAGAGGCTGAGTGCAGCTGCTGGGCCCAGTGTTGCTGTCAGTTAAAAGCTCCAGCGCTACTCATTAAGGCACTGAGGTTTTTTTTTTTTTTGGTTGTAAGTGGTGAACTTTATTGTTAAATTTAAAAAAAGTTATGCTTATTGAAACTGCATTGTGTGTTTTATTGAGAGATTATTTCCTCAAAACATTTGAAACACCATTAAAAAAAAATAACTGTTTGCAGCTGCGTTTGCTAGCTTGCAGTGGTCTTCTCACTGCTTGCTATGTCTCATGGCATGTTACTGCCACCAACTGTTGACCAGCAGAGCAGTGTGAAACCATTGGCATAAATTGTGTATTGTTCATACACACGTGTGTCCCCAGCTGTATGCTAGCAGAACACAATATACAAACAAAGGGATAAAAATAAACCCTCTGTATCGTGACCTGAAAATACACAGTGTGTCAGAGGAGAGCCTTCTGTGTTTTCGGTGCTTAACTAAGCCCAAAACACAAAAAGCGGATGATCAAAACACAAAAAGTGGTTGTAACAGAAATAAGAAATTCAGTCATGTTAGAAAAAAGACGCTGCCATGTACATAAAACAAAAGTACATGTGGATTTCTTATCAAATGAAAATGGGTCACAGGCTTGCTTAATGTGTAAGGGGAGGTCATTTCTACATTGCAGCCAATCATGATGATTCCTACGTTGCACCTTGGTGATCTTGTGACTAAACTGACATTTGGCAGAGAGGGCGTCAGTTGAGCAAGACAAGGGTGCTGTGCCAGAATGATCGCAGGACTGTCTGCTTTGATTCTTCTTAGAACTGTGTGTAAGTGCTAATTTTAACTAGTGTGAGAAAAACCAACGAATGCAAAATACTGTATTTACGACATTTTTAAACATTTTTATCGGAATTAGACAGGATGCAGCGATAATCTTTGCAAAGGCAAATGATTAATATTTTAACCTGATTTTGTCCTCTTGTGTTGAATCTCTGTTGTTTGTCTCTTTTCTTCAGGCCTGATTCAAAGTGCAGACACTCCTCAGCAGGTGTCTTTGACTGTGGCTGAACTTGGCGGGAATGCTATTTTGCAGTTTCATGTTTCTGACAAGAATGAAGAATTCTTTCAGTTGTATAAGCAGCCTCTTGGATATTTGGCCCAACTAGTAGCTGCTGCATATTTTGGCAAATTAACTGTTAGTGAACAATTTCATGACTCGCGTTTTGCAATCAGGGAAAAGGATTCTCGGTATTTTCTTACCATCAGAAATGTCAGCAGAGAGGATGAAGCAACGTACCTCTGTCAGAGTGGAACGGTGTATTCACAGAGTTTCGTTTATGGCATCTTCCTGGCTGTTAATGGTAAAATATCTTTCAGTGTTTGTGCCTGTGTAAAAGATCATTATGCATTTATGTGAAACAGCTAATTTCTAGAATTAATTTCTCTTTTTTTTTTCTGACTGAACGACAGACCATAGTCAGCAGAAATCTGTCAACGTGAGGCAAAGTCCACAGGCAGCATCAGTGCAGCCGGGCGGCTCAATGACTCTCCGGTGTTCACTTCTCTCCAAGAACAAAGACGACAGAGTCCACTGTCCAGGTGAACACAGAGTCTACTGGTTCAGATCTGGACCAGGAAAATCTCATCCAGCCATCATTTACACTCACAGGAACAGAAGTTGTGAACAAAAGGAAAGAAGCTGCGTCTACAGCCTGTCCACAACGATAAGAGACTCCTCTGATGCTGGGATTTACTACTGTGCTGTGGTCACATGTGGACGGATCCTGTTTGGTGAAGGAACTAAAGTGGACACAAGTACGTCTTTACAGTTTATTATCTTGTATGCCTGGTTAAAGTTTATCTGAGTTTGGCAGATTAGATTATTAGTCTGTTGCTTTCTTCTTGTTCTCAATAAAATTATTCTATGTAGCCCTTAAATATTTAACAGGAACGAGTTCATTTATAACAATTACTTTATGCTGACATCGATTTTGGCTCCATTTCAAGTTGCGTTCATAAATCACACAGTGTTAACTCGCACATTATTATCTGTTGATTCTTTGTCCAAGATTTGAAATAAAAGGAGACTTTTGACTAAACATCATAATCAACCTTGAGTTATCAATTGCTCACACATTCACTAATTAAATAATGTTTAATGTCTGACTAGGAAATGTTTCTGATCCAGGATCAGAAGTGGACCCAGTTGTCCTTGTGCTCGGTGTACTGCTGGCCTGCTGTTTCACTGTGATTGTCGTCCTTATTTTACGCTTAAATCGAAGGAAAGTTTGCGAACATTGCAAAGGTGGGTTTCATCATATTTTACTCTTCACTGCATTTAAGCTCTTTGAGACGCCAGCATTATTTGGAAAGTCCATCCATATGTCTTCTTTGGGACATTTGTGCTTCTGTTCAACAGTGGACTAAATACTCTGAATGTAGATATATTGCATGTAAAAGAACAGGACAGGAAGTGTCTTCTGGGCCTCTTTTTGTGGTTATATGTTGGTTTTTCTCGTCTTGTATAATGTTGTGTTATTGTCAACCTGAGGTCACTATACTTTATGCTTAAATGTAAAATATTACTTTGTTATGAGGGAATACAATATTTCCCATCTAAGTTATGTCCAACCACAATATATTATTGCGGTGGGAAATATTATAAATGTTACTTCAGATGCTACAGCCAATACATGTCATTACAAGCTATCATCAAGCTGCTCTTGAGCAAAGCACCTCAACCCATGACTTTATCTGTGGCCATTAATGAGAGGGTGAGAAAAATCACACTGCAGCGACAGCAGTAACCATCTTCCTCATTCTGAAAGCTTTGATCTGCTGTTTTTAAACAGGAGCAATGAGTGCCTCCCATCATTTCGGACATGACAAGTCAGCTGCGGATCAATCAGATCATCTGGTAAATACTGTACGCTCCTGATAAATAAGCTTCTTTAGTTTGCAGTGGTGTGTTGAAGATTCTTTTTATTCTTCAGATCTGATGGACAGGACATGTGTAATAAACTGTGGCTGCAACATAATGGCTGTTATTAAATACACTGATGACGGAGAAATATCAGGAATATTTTAAAATGTCAGTGATGTTAGAAAGGAAAGTGTATTAAATTTACCGTAAAGTTGCTGGAAATCAGTCCTACCAGTGTTTTAACTCTTTCCTCCAGACTTGAGCTTCATTTAACTTGTCTTACTGTGAATCTCCGAAATATTTGTCAGCATGATATTATATTTTTTTTGCAGGACGATGACGCAAAGTCAGAGAACTACGCGGCTCTGGATTTCACCACGAGGAAAGTGAAAAGAGAGACGAAGAAGAGCGAGTCGCCACAAGAGTGTGTGTACGCTGCTGTGAGAGTAGCTTACCACAACCAGCAGCTCCCCTCTCTACGGACACAGCACGGCCTCTGAACTGCTCCCCAGGTCTCTGCAGAGGGCCTCAGCTTAGCTACACCTTTCACATGCAACACTTTATGTATTTTATTCCCCTCTGATGCCAGAGAGTGACAGGAAGACAGCTGATTATGTAGGGGAGCTCTGTGGATGCTCCTGGTGTTCTGTTGACATTAAAGCAGATATGGAGTAACTGCATCTACAGTCATTCTTTTACTTGATAAACTCTTATTTTGTTTCCATGTCTTATGTAATTCTGGCACATTTTTGCACAGTGACAGATCATGACAGTACCAATACTATGGTACGGTTTCTCTTTTGACATAATTTGATGTAGTTCTTGATTCAAGTTCACAGAAGCTGTCATGTCTTTGGGTCATAGACATCAGTATATTCATAGGAATAATAAGTTAGTGAAAAAGATTTTAAATAAGTTCATAGATGGAAATAAATAAGTTAAAAATGTATGATAAAAATGGTTAAAAGCTAAGGTTAAAAGTTACAAAGTGAGACATCTCCATAAAAGATCGTTTTGGTCACAGCAGAGTGAGTGCTCCTCCCGCTATAGACAAGCTATGTGTGTTTTTCCTCTCAGTGAAAACATCATATGTGTACAAAGCACTTATAGAGGTCACAATGTTTCTGAAAAGACATTTGATATAAGTTAGTTAAATCAATCATGTTTGTACTAGCAGTTACATGTGTATTAGCTAACTGCTTGTGTCCCATGCACTTTAGTATTGTAATTGCAGTTTTTGTATGTTGCAGTTACCACATTCAAACATGTTGCAAGAGCTCCATAAAGCAAGAAAAGAAAGCCTTTTCTTGTTTGGTTCGCTGGCTGTCTAGCAGCATACAGAGGCACGTGTTGTGCGGACAGCACAGAAGCTTTGCAAATAAGAAAAACAATAAAGAAAAAGCAGCATGAATACATTCTGAAGACAGTTAGAGCTTTACTGCCATATGGTTAGTGTCTGCCAATAAACTTTAAAACATCCTCTCATCTGACTTTTGTTTCTCTTTCTCTTCCTGATACCAGTTCCAACTAGCTGATACAGAGTACGCTTTTTTCCCCCTGTAATATAAAATGTGTAAATGTCTCTCATATTTGGTCCACCTGTACCGATCCAGTGGTTTGGATCTGTGTATCCCAAAAAACAATTCTAGGTGGGGCACGAATTAAAAGGCATATTCACAATCATCAACTAATCAATAATGGCAATGACCTGATTTCATCATTGTTCAAGTCCTTTGTGTCCCTCAAGGACAAGGCACTTTGTTTTTATGTCTTTAAGAATTATGGGACTTTTTTAATTATTTAATTTTTTCAACCTTTATTGCTGACATGAGAGAGATGACAGGAAATGAAGGAGAGAGAGATGCAAGAAAAGTCTGACGCCAAACGTGTTCGATCCAACTTCTTTTAAACATATGGACAAAGCACATTAAAATAACTTGCTGATCACCTGACTTATCAAAATGCCACAATCATGATTTGTGTAGGATGCACATGAGAACTGGTTTTCGGTATCACATTGGTGATGAGGATTTTCATGTGTTCTCATTTTATTTGTATATTCACAGACGGACAGAATATCAGGAAACTGATTGCATTGAGAAGTGCTGATGAAAAAGGTTAACTGGCACTGATTTGAGGAAATTGGGTTCGTGTTCACATGTTTTGTAAAATGAATAAGAAATAAAAAGTAAAGAAGGTAAAACTCATGATGTTTGAACCTCCTGAGTAATTGCTTGTTGACGTTTGTACTGTGTTGCAAACATTTATCAAGATGTTCAATCAATCACTCACACTTTTTTCACTGGATGCTTACAAAAGGTCGATTTTCGCAGATGCATCATGAGCAGATATATTGGAAAACTTTAATAATAAAATGCTAACAGGACAAAACAGTATTTAAAGGATGGGATGCCCAATGCTTCAGGCTGTTAACAATATTTAATTATTAAATGTGGTGATTAATTTCCTTTTCTCAAGAAGACTCAAAGAAGATTTAGAACATATGTGGAATATTATGTCGTCTGAAAAGTCACATACAGTATCACTTGAAATCCAGTGTTTAGATTATGGATCCATCACAAAAGCCCTGACTTCAGCGTAGATCGTCTCCTCCTTTCTTGCACTTCTTCTCCCTGATTTGCCGGCTTTCCTCCTGGTAAAGTCTGGTGCAGAATAAACCAAAGAATCCTCATTTCTCTGAGGAAATAAAGTGTAAAATTCAAAATAAGACAGAGTTGAGTTTAAAACAAACTGATAACTTCTTCCAGCTACATCTCTGAATTCTTCACCTGCTGACTTTGCTGATCACCACTGGCTGCTGCAGCATTTGTTTGCAGAGTCACAGCAGCTGTATTATTAAAAAAAGACAACAGATAGTAAAATATTCTGGATTTTACTGTGTTGAAATGATTCTGCAGGTTTTAATCACACACTGCACAAACCTGAATCAAGTGATGTTGGCTGTTGGGAAATACAGTTTAATTGATTGTATGAGTAAACGTCTCTTACCGTTACAACAATCACAGGATTTTTTCCTGATGGCATAAAGAAGGAAGGCTACAAGAACCAGACTTAAAGCCAAAGCAGCACACACCAGATACAGAACTGTGTCACCTTTCTGTGAATCACACGTGCTGCCAACTGAAACATGAAAGAAACAAATCATTTAAAAAATAATTATAGATAATTGACTTGATAAGACGCTGATAATTAAACCATTATATAGAACAGTTGAGCAGTTACCTTCAACGTCCAGTTTTGTTCCATTTCCAAATAACATCTGTCCACATGTGGCCACAGCACAGTAATAAGTCCCAGCATCAGAGGAGCTGATGTCGTCCTTGAAGAAGTTGTAGACACATTTGTGTGGAGAGCGAGCCTCAGGACTCTCCTCACACTCATCACCACTGTTTCCATGAGCGTAAATGACACTGGGATGAGATTCATGTGATCCAGCTCTGAACCAGTACACGCCGAGTCCTCCTGGACATGTTTTCCTCTCAGAGTCAGAGAGGACTGAACACTGCAGAGTCACTGGATCTCCTGGACGGACCCGATCAGATGGAGGGACTTGAATGACAGTGATATCAGGTTCTGGTGCTGGGAAATGAGGACAACCGTATGTCAGCATTATTGATATAAAATGCATTACAAATTACTGTAGAATTTGAAATAACAATTTTTTTTATTATTTACATTTATATGTTATCGTACTAAATGCAGAAATACATTGCTCAAAACTGAAGTTGAAAATTTACCTTTGACTTGCAGAAATGTTTTATTCAGAAATGTTGTTTGTAGTTCAACCAGTTGTTCACAATAGTAAAATGCAGTGTCACTCAGCTCTGTTTTGGTGATATGAAGAAGAAATGTTCCAGGCTCTTTTTTTGCTGTAACGTGAGGAGTCATATTACCGGTAATTCTGCCACTATCAAAAGTATATGTGGCTGCTAAGACTTCAGGAAAGTTTCCAACAACAAGTTTGATCCAAAATAACGACCCTGTCAATCCAGAGTGGCGGCTACATGTTAGAGTCACATCTTGTCCAAGAGAAACAGTCTTTTCTACAAAGCATTGGTCATCTGTGCATCCTGGAAAAGAATTCACACACATCAGTGATGAACAATAGAAAGATAATCAAACTGTAACATCATGAACATACGTTAAATATGAATCTGGAGTATCTTTTACATTTACTTACGCCCCACTCCGAGCATCAGCACTGAATAAAATACCATCAACATTTTCTGGGTGATCCACTCGAGTCTACAGTTAAATCAGATGGTATTAGAAGAAGATTCATCTTAATGTAACCAATATCAAGTGGGAGGGAACTATATCACAGCAATCTGATTGGCCTCTCGTTACGCTGGCGTTTTGCGAGATACCACAGCGGAAATCATCTCAACCATCTCTCCAACGTGAACACATGAAACACACCAACAGCAGGCTTTTGTTTCATGTTTCATGGTGCGTTTCTATAACTGACACTGAGCGTAAACACCAAAGAGAACATTTGATCTTAATGTAGCTTCTCAGCCGATACTCATATGATGAAGCTGAAGCTGAAGCTCAGGAAACACGTACATTATTCTACATGACATGTCATTTTACCTTTGTGGGGGTCATGAGGAGAATGTTAACACAAGGGGGAGGAAGACCAGACAACATGACTCAATACAGTATATTTTTGTGCTTTATATCTTCAGTAGTTTGTTGTCATTCACTGTTGTTTTACCATATTTATTGGGGCTGCAGCCTGATGTCCAGAAATCTAAAATAGACAGCAATAATTTGTGGGAATTGTCTCTGTCCAACGTGATCCACTAATATCATTGTTTGCTCTATAAAACCAATTAAAGGGAGGGCAACCATTAAAAAGGAAAAAAATCTGGTGTCTCTGGCTGTCACAGGCTTGTAATAAGCCCGTCCAATCTTTTCATTCGACCTACCAGCGCACTCTGTCCGTGCACTCATTTGACAGGACCAACGTCTTCCACAAGGTGAGGCTAGTTGCTAAAGCCACAGCGGGTCAGTTGCACAAGACTGGTAGAGAAAGTGCAGCCAAACTTTCCAGTTCCAGCTCTACCTACAACCACTTGTGCTGCTAAATGCTAGAGAGGGGTCGGATACACAACGATGGCGAGAACTGAGGGAGTTGAAGAGCCTGAAAAGTGACGCATGTTGCTGTATTTCTGTTGGACAGGTTATTATCTGGTTTGTTCTTACTTTGGGGAACTTGTCAAGCAAAATCAGTGGTGATCATTTCAAACGTTCAATGCCATTTGAGCAGCCTGTTAAGGTGTGTCACCTGGCATTAATACGTATTTTGGATGATTGGTGACCAACTTGGGTGACCAGGTGTGAACATAGCTGAAAAGAACTCAGCACTGACGGCAAATTAACTGTGGTTCAGCCCCTTCTCCACCCAAAGTCCACCCACACAGGTGTTCACCGTCTGTTGTTTAACTTGACCTTTTTTCTGAACTCTGTGGCAGTTTACAAACTGCACTTGATTGACATGTCCTCACTCTTATGTGGCTTTTGTTGCACCTGTTAGCACAATACAACATAGGCCTTTATCTTGCTTAATAGAATGTTGTGTTTGATGATGTCATGTAATTCCCAGTGTACACCCAACTTCCATCTCACTAAAGGCCTAATCAGACAGGGTGGGAGTGCAGGACCTTTGAAGTCAAGTCTGTATTTGAGACGACCTGGTTCGATCCCACCTGGGATCTTTCTGTGTGGAGTTTGCATGTTCTCCCACAGTCCAAAAAACATGCTGAGGTTCACTGATGAATGAGTGGTGTGCATGGTTGTCTGTCTCTATGGTAGGCTGGCGACCTGCCCAGGGTGTCCCCTGCCTTCGTCCGAGAGACGGCTGGGATAGGCTCCAGCTCCCCCGCGACCCTGCAAAGGATTCAGCGGTGTATAGATAATGGATAATGGATGGATGGATACTAATGGATAATGGATGGATGGATGGATGGATACTATACAAGCAGGACGTACTGGTTCTGATGTACTGATTTGGCAAAAATCGCCAGTTTGCATCGTATCAATCGACCTCGCTCACAGCGTCCCACAGTGCAAAGCAAGCGCTGGAGCAGTCACAACAACCAGCTGGGCCAACAACAGGAATTTTTTTTTTTTTTTTTTTCAAATTCATATATGCTATTTCATCATTAAATCAACTTATGAAACTTTCTGAGGCAAGAAATCAACTGAGTTTAGAAAATTAGCAGTTTTATGAAAATTGATGACAAGTCTAGAAAGTGCAGCAACATTTCGGAGTTGAGAAGCTCCATTAGCGCGTGTGGTGGTGTCTAGCTTGGCAGCCAGTCACACTCACAGACCCCAGTAACCCGACAGTCACACAGACCACTGCAGCCAACAAAGCAGACATCAACAACAATGGCAAAACCATTAGCATTTCATTCAAATGCCACACTGCAGAAAAATCCACGCAATTCCTTTTTTTTAGGGTTGAGCATTGGATTAGATTTGATCAAAACATTATTATCTGTGTATTATTGGTGTTGTCCTTCACTGACTCCCCTGAACACCACAGGATGGTGGCTGTAACGCACAAGCTGGAAGCACAGTGCCCCTCTGAACCACATAGGTGATCATCTCATGTCCCACTCGCTTTTTAACTCGCTGCCTCAGGCTGCAGCTGATAGTGACAAGGTTGGATAACAAGCTAGTCTTGTTGTTCATCACCAGTGCGTTGTGGTTTGCAGCCTTCAGCAGGGTCAACATATTGTTGACCACAAGCCAATTGATGCTGGTTTGACAAGAGAAAACACAGGAGATACAACAAACAGAAGCCTGTAATGTACTTTGTGTCCTGCTCTGTTCATTCACACACAGACTCAGACATTCGAAGTCACCACCTACAAACAAGTGATGTATGGAAACTTAAGCATTGCTGTGGTTGGGCTTCAGTGTAAGGTGTGAATACACAAAGGCGCTTTCTACCTTCCTCAGTTTTTTCAGCCTTGTTGAAGTAACACGCAGTGATGGACTGTCAGCCTGTTCAATCAATCAATAAACTTACATCAAAATTCAAACCAACTATAAAAATTTCATATTTTAAGATGGTAGGAGATACCTTTGGGTGCATCTTTAAAAACATAAGAACCATTTGAGTGAGCACATTAAAAAGCAAGTAAAACTACATAATTTAAATTTGTTCAACTAAAATTAGCCTGCTGAGACCTCATGTAGCTCTTCCCTCACAACACGTCTTTTCTGAGTTAACAGCCTTGATGTTTGGTGAAAGGGCAGAAAAGATAGAGGCTGTGGTGGGCCCACAGCCTCTATCTGTCAGTGTAGCTTGTTGCATGTGGCTTTGCTTGTTCTCAGTGCAGACATGCAGAAGGCCTTTACAAAGTGCTGTGCCATGAGAAAGATGGAGTTTACTCATTAGTAGTATTTGTCCTCTAACATGTTGTTATTCTGTATTTTTAAGCCTTTTTTTTTAACAAACAAAAGATTGCTTGTACAGAATAAAATGCATTTCCTGATCTGTTTCTGTTAGCTGTGCTTCTGTCTACAGTTGTGGGATGTTGTGTTGGACAGAGACCCAGCAGTTCACTGTTTAGGTAGGTAGGTTTTTTATCATCAAAGAAAACACATATACACAGATATAAATTCTGCTGAGTACAGCTGCTTTGCATCACATTGATGTATAGATTAGAGGCTTGGGAGGATGTTAATGGGCTTGTAACTACATAACAGATAGAGTGGAAACATTTAATTAGAGAAATTACAAAAAATTAAACAAAATATAATAGTTATGGGATAAACAATGCAATAGGCTTATTTTCATCATAATGATTAATTTAGTTTTTTGAAGTAACAGGACTCAAAACTTAATGTGTTTGCACAGTTTGGACAAAATATAGAAATATTATCCAAAAAACATTTGAGTTTGTCCAGTCTTTTTTTATTATCTTAACGGTGCGATGCAAGCAAGGAAGGTCTATAAGCATTAATTAGCCTATTCTGTGTTTAGATTATGGATCCATCACAAAAGCCCTGACTTCAGCGTAGATCGTCTCCTCCTTTCTTGCACTTCTTCTCCCTGATTTGCCGGCTTTCCTCCTGGTAAAGTCTGGTGCAGAATAAACCAAAGAATCCTCATTTCTCTGAGGAAATAAAGTGCAAAATTCAAAATGAGGCAGAGCTGATTTTAACACAAGCTGATAACTTCTTCCAGCTGCATCTCTGAATTCTTCACCTGCTGACTTTGCTGATCACCACTGGCTGCTGCAGCATTTGTTTGCAGAGTCACAGCAGCTGTATTATTACAAAAAGACAGAAGAAAGTAAAATATTCTGGATTTTACTGTGTTGAAATGATTCTGCAGGTTCTAATCACACACTGCACAAACCTGAATGGAGTGATGTTGGCTGTTGGGAAATACAGTTTAATTGATTGTATGAGTAAACGTCTCTTACCGTTACAACAATCACAGGATTTTTTCCTGATGGCATAAAGAAGGAAGGCTACAAGAACCAGACTTAAAGCCAAAGCAGCACACACCAGATACAGAACTGTGTCGCCTTTCTGTGAATCACACGTGCTGCCAACTGAAACATGAAAGAAACAAATCATTTAAAAAATAATTATAGATAATTGACTTGATAAGACGCTGATAATTAAACCAATATATAGAACAGTTAAGCAGTTACCTCCAACGTCCAGTTTTGTTCCATTTCCAAATAACATCTGTCCACATGTGGCCACAGCACAGTAATAAGTCTCAGCATCAGAGGAGCTGATGTCGTCCTTGAAGAAGTTGTAGACACATTTGTGTGGAGAGCGAGCCTCAGGACTCTCCTCACACTCATCACCACTGTTTCCATGAGCGTAAATGACACTGGGATGAGGTTCATGTGATCCGGCTCTGAACCAGTACACGCCGAGTCCTCCTGGACATGTTTTCCTCTCAGAGTCAGAGAGGACTGAACACTGCAGAGTCACTGGATCTCCTGGACGGACCCGATCAGATGGAGGGACTTGAATGACAGTGATATCAGGTTCTGGTGCTGGGAAATGAGGACATCCGTATGTCAGCATTATTGATATAAAATGCATTACAAATTACTGTGCGATTTGAAATAACAATTTTTTTTATTATTTACATTTATATGTTATAGTACTAAATGCAGAAATACATTGTTCAAAACTGAAGTTGAAAATTTACCTTTGACTTGCAGAAATGTTTTATTCAGAAATGTTGTTTGTAGTTCAACCACATGTTCACAATAGTAAAATGCAGTGTCACTCAGCTCTGTTTTGGTGATACGAAGAACAAATGTTCCAGGCTCTTTTTTTGCTGTAACCCGAGGAGTTGCATTAATTCTGGCCTTATCAAAAATATACGTGGCTGCTAAGACTTCAGGAAAGTTTCCAACAACAAGTTTGATCCAAAATAACGACCCTGTCAATCCAGAGTGACGGCTACATGTTAGAGTCACTTCTTGTCCAAGAGAAACAGTCTTTTCTACAAAGCATTGGTCATCTGTGCATCCTGGAAAAGAATTCACACACATCAGTGACGAACAACAGAGAGATAATCAAACTGTAACATCATGAACATACGTTAAATATGAATCTGGAGTATCTTTTACATTTACTTACGCCCCACTCCGAGCATCAGCACTAAATAAAATACCATCAACATTTTCTGGGTGATCCACTGGAGTCTACAAATAAAATTAAATCAGATGGTATTAGAAGAAGATTCATCTTAATGTAACCAATATCAAGTGGGAGGGAACTATTTCACAGCAATCTGATTGGCCTCTCGTTACGTTGGCGTTTTGTGAGACTACCACAGCGGAAATCATCTCAACCATCTCTCCAACGTGAACACATGAAACCAACAGCAACAGCAGGCTTTTGTTTCATGTTTCATGGTGCGTTTCTATAACTGACACTGAGCGTAAACACCAAAGAGAACATTTGATCTTAATGTAGCTTCTCAGCTGATACTCTCTAATGTGATGAAGCTGTTCAGGAAACACATACATTATTCTACATGATGAGGAGAATGTTAACACAAAGGGGAGGAAGACCAGACAACATGACTCAATACAGTATATTTTTGTGTTTAATATCTTCGGTATTTTGTTCTCATTCACTGTTGTTTTACCATATTTATTTTTAGTGCAGACATGCAGAAGGCCTTTCAGAAGTTGAGATGGAGGACTTCATTTATTTGTAGTTGTTGTCCCCTATCATGTTGTTATTCTGTATTTTTAACAAAGAAAAGATTGTTTTTACACCATAAAATGCTTCCGATGTGTTTCTGTTAGCTGTGCTTCTGTCTACAGTTGTGGGATGTTGTGTTGGACAGAGACCCAACAGTTCACTGTTTAGGTAGGTAAGTTTTTTATCATCAAAGAAAACACATATACACAGATATAAATTCTGCTGAGTACAGCTGCTTTGCATCACATTGATGTATAGATTAGAGGCTTGGGAGGATGTTAACAGGCTTGTAACTACATAACAGATAGAGTGGAAACCTTTAATGATAGAAAGAAAAAAATTAACAATATAATAGTTATGGGATGAACAATGCAAGAGGCTTATTTTCAACATAATGATTAATTTAGTTTTTTGAAGTAACAGGACTCAAAAATTAATGTGTTTTGCACAGTTTGGACAAAATATAGAAATATTATCCAAAAAACATTTGAGTTTGTCCAATTTTTTTTATTATCTTAAGGGTGTGATGCAAGCAAAAAAGGTCTATTAGCATTAATTAGCCTATTCCATGTTTAGATTATGGATCCATCACAAAAGCGTAGATTGTCTCCTACTTTCTTGCACTTCTTCTCCCTGATTTGCCGGCTTTCCTCCTGGTGAAGTCCGATGCATAATAAACCAAAGAAAACTCATTTCTCTGAGGAAATAAAGTGCAAAATTCAAAATAAGACAGAGATGATTTTAACACAAGCTGATAACTTCTTCCAGCTACATCTCTGAATTCTTCACCTGCTGACTTTGCTGATCACCACTGGCTGCTGCAGCATTTGTTTGCAGAGTCACAGCAGCTGTATTATTAAAAAAAGACAACAGATAGTAAAACAGTCTGGATTTTACTGTGTTGAAATGATTCTGCAGGTTCTAATCACACACAGCACAAACCTGAATCAAGTGATGTTGGCTGTTGGGAAATACAGTTTAACTGATTGTATGAGTAAACGTCTCTTACCGTCACAACAATCACAGGATTTTTTCCTGATGGCATAAAGAAGGAAGGCTACAAGAACCAGACTTAAAGCCAAAGCAGCACACACCAGATACAGAACTGTGTCGCCTTTCTGTGAATCACACGTGCTGCCAACTAAAACATGAAAGAAACTAATCATTTAAGAAATAATTATAGACATATATGAATTAATAAGATGCTGATAATTAAACCATTATATAGAACAGTTAAGCAGTTACCTTCAACGTCCAGTTTTGTTCCATTTCCAAATAACATCTGTCCACATGTGGCCACAGCACAGTAATAAGTCCCAGCATCAGAGGAGCTGATGTCGTCCTTGAAGAAGTTGTAGACACATTTGTGTGGAGAGCGAGCCTCAGGACTCTCCTCACACTCATCACCACTGTTTCCATGAGCGTAAATGACACTGGGATGAGATTCATGTGATCCAGCTCTGAACCAGTACACGCCGAGTCCTCCTGGACATGTTTTCCTCTCAGAGTCAGAGAGGACTGAGCACTGCAGAGTCACTGGGTCTCCTGGACGGACCCGATCAGATGGAGGGACTTGAATGACAGTGATATCAGGTTCTGGTGCTGGGAAATGAGGACAACCGTATGTCAGCATTATTGATGTAGAATTTGAAATAACAATTTTTTTTATTATTTACATTTATATGTTATCGTACTAAATGCAGAAATACATTGCTCAAAACTGAAGTTGAAAATTTACCTTTGACTTGCAGAAATGTTTTATTCAGAAATGTTGTTTGTAGTTCAACCAGTTGTTCACAATAGTAAAATGCAGTGTCACTCAGCTCTGTTTTGGTGATATGAAGAAGAAATGTTCCAGGCTCTTTTTTTGCTGTAACGCGAGGAGTCATATTACCGGTAGTTCTGCCACTATCAAAAGTATATGTGGCTGCTAAGACTTCAGGAAAGTTTCCAACAACAAGTTTGATCCAAAATAACGACCCTGTCAATCCAGAGTGACGGCTACATGTTAGAGTCACATCTTGTCCAAGAGAAACAGTCTTTTCTACAAAGCATTGGTCATCTGTGCATCCTGGAAAAGAATTCACACACATCAGTGATGAACAATAGAAAGATAATCAAACTGTAACATCATGAACATACGTTAAATATGAATCTGGAGTATCTTTTACATTTACTTACGCCCCACTCCGAGCATCAGCACTGAATAAAATACCATCAACATTTTCTGGGTGATCCACTCGAGTCTACAGTTAAATCAGATGGTATTAGAAGAAGATTCATCTTAATGTAACCAATATCAAGTGGGAGGGAACTATTTCACAGCAATCTGATTGGCCTCTCGTTACGCTGGCGTTTTGCGAGACTACCACAGCGGAAATCATCTCAACCATCTCTCCAACGTGAACACATGAAACACACCAACAGCAGGCTTTTGTTTCATGTTTCATGGTGCGTTTCTATAACTGACACTGAGGGTAAACACCAAAGAGAACATTTGATCTTAATGTAGCTTCTCAGCTGATACTCATATGATGAAGCTGAAGCTGAAGCTCAGGAAACACGTACATTATTCTACATGACATGTCATTTTACCTTTGTGGGGGTCATGAGGAGAATGTTAACACAAGGGGGAGGAAGACCAGACAACATGACTCAATACAGTATATTTCTGTGTTTTGTATCTTCAGTAGTTTGTTGTCATTCACTGTTGTTTTACCATATTTATTGGGGCTGCAGCCTGATGTCCAGAAATCTAAAATAGACAGCAATAATTTGTGGGAATTGTCTCTGTCTAATGTGATCCACTAATATCATTGTTTGCTCTATAAAACCAATTAAAGGCAGGGCGACCATTAAAAAGAAAAAAATCTGGTGTCGCAGGCTTGTAATAAGCCCGTCCAATCTTTTCATTCGACCTACCAGCGCACTCTGTCCGTGCACTCATTTGATAGGACCGACGTCTTCCACAAGGTGAGGCTAGTTTGCTAAAGCCACAGCGGGTCAGTTGCACAAGACTGATAGAGAAAGTGCAGCCAGACTTTCCAGTTCCAGCTCTACCTACAACTGCTTGCACTGCTAAACGCTAGAGAGGGGTCGGATACACAACGATGGCGAGAACTGAGGGAGTTGAAGGGCCTGAAAAGTGACGCCATGTTGCTGTATTTCTGTTGGACAGGTTATTATCTGGTTTGTTCTTACTTTGGGGAACTTGTCAAACAAAATCAGTGGTGATCATTTCAAACGTTCAATGCCATTTGAGCAGCCCGTTAAGGTGTGACACCTGGCATTAATACGTATTTTGGATGATTGGTGACCAACTTGGGTGACCAGGTGTGAACAGAGCCTGAACAGAGCAGACCATGGAACGTCTGCTGCTCCATCACTGAAGGCCACAGATCCACCACGCTCTTGACCCTCTGCAGTTTGCTTACTTGCCATCATCTTCCTGCTCCACCGCTCTCTCTCACCTGGACAGAGGCAGTGGTGCTGTGAGGATTACATTCTTGGACTTCTACAGTGCCTTTAACACCATCCAGCCACTGCTCCTCAGGGACAAACTGACAGAGATGGGAGCTGAAACACACCTGGTGGCATGGATTACCAACTACCTGACTTGCAGACCTCAGTATGTGAAGCTGGGGGACTGCAGGTCCAAGACTGTGGCCAGCAGCACAGAAGGGCGCAGGGAACTGTGCTCTCTCCGGTCCTGTTCACCCTGTACACGTCCGACTTTCAGTACAACTCTGAGCTCTGTCAGGTACAGAAGTTCGCGGACGACACAGCCACAGTGGGCTGTATCAGGAGTGGACAAGAGGATGAGTACAGGAAACTGATTCAGGACTTCATCACATGGTGTGACTCCAACTACCTGGTCCTCAACACCACCAAGACCAGGGAGATGGTGGTGGACTTTAGGAGACCCAGGCCGTGCCTGGGAGTGCAGCTGGATGAGAAACTGGATAGGACTGCCAACACTGACGCTCTGTGCAGGAAGGACAGAGAACTGTACTTCTTCAGAAGGCTGGCGTCCTTCAACATCTGCAAAAATCTGCTGCAGATCTTCTACCAGTCTGTGGTAGCGAGTGCCCTCCTGTACGCAGAAGTGTGCTGGGGGAGCAGCTTGAAGAAGAAGGACGCAGCACGCCCAGACAAACTGGTGAGGAAGGCAGGCTCCGTCGTTGGCACAGAGCTGGACAGTCTGACATCTGTGGCAGAGCGCCAAACACTGAACAAGCTCCTGTCCATAATAGACAATCCTGATCATCCACTGCACAGCGCCATCTCCAGGCAGAGGAGCAGCTTCAGTGACAGACTGCTGTCATTGTCCTGCTCTATGGACAGACTGAAAAGATCATTCCTCCCCCATGCCGGACAGCTCTTCAACACCAGGACAATAAAAGCAACGATCAACACAACAACCCCGGACTCACTACACACTCACACCACACACCATGGACACACACACTTTAACACACACACATATATATATTGTGGACTTAAGTGTGTTAGTTTGTATTTTGTATTGTTTTTTTGCCTCATTACTTGAAAGTTGTTCTAATCTGCATGCCCTTGTGTTTCCACCCTATGCTGGACTTAAGTGTGGACAAACTGACTGTTGCACAATGTCATTTTGCACAACTGCACTACTGTGCTCACATTTAACTGCCAGATGTCTATCTTGTATAGCTTAGTTCTGTATTTTTATCTCACTATTATTTCTTATATTGTTAGTGTACATTCTGTATTGTATTTTTGCCTCCTTACTTGAAAGTTGTTCTTTTTTGCATGCCCTTGTGTTTTCCACACTTTGAGCTGCTGGAAATGTAAATTTCTCTTTGGAGATTAATAAAGTATCTATCTATCTATCTCTATCTAAAAGAACTCAGCACTGACGGCAAATTAACTGTGGTTCAGCCCCTTCTCCACCCAAAGTCCACCCACACAGGTTTTCACCGTCTGTTGTTTAACTTGACCTTTTTTCTGAACTCTGTGGCAGCTTACAAACTGCACTTGATTGACATGTCCTCACTCTTATGTCACTTTTGTTGCACCTGTTAGCACAATACAATGTACACCTTTATCATGCTTAATAGGATGTTGTGTTTGATGATGTCATGTAATTCCCAGTGTACACCCAACTTCCACCTCACTAAAGGCCTAATCAGACAGGGTAATTGAAAACACCTGTGTGGGAGTGCAGGGCCTTTGAAGTCAAGTCTGTATTTGAGACGACCTACTATACAAGCAGGACGTACTGATTCTGATGTACTGATGAAAAATATCTGAATGGCGTACTGATTTGGCAAAAATCGCCAGTTTGCATCGTATCAATCGACTTCGCTCACTGCGTCCCACAGTGCAAAGCAAGCGCTGGAGCAGTCACAACAACCAGCTGGGCCAACAACAGGATTTTTTTTTTTTTTTTCAAATTCTTATATGCTATTTCATCATTAAATCAACTTATGAAACTTTCTGAGGCAAGAAATCAACTGAGTTTAGAAAATTAGCAGTTTTATGAAAATTGATGACAAGTCTAGAAAGTGCAGCAACATTTCGGAGTTGAGAAGCTCCATTAGCGCGTGTGGTGGTGTCTAGCTTGGCAGCCAGTCACACTCACAGACCCCAGTAACCCGACAGTCACACAGACCACTGCAGCCAACAAAGCAGACATCAACAACAATGGCAAAACCATTAGCATTTCATTCAAATGCCACACTGCAGAAAAATCCACGTAATTCCTTTTTTTTTAGGGTTGAGCATTGGATTAGATTTGATCAAAACATTATCTGTGTATTATTGGTGTCGTCCTTCACTGACTCCCCTGAACACCACAGGATGGTGGCTGTAACACACAAGCTGCAGGAAGCACACAGCCCCTCTGAACCACACAGGTGATCATCAGCTTTTTAACTCGCTACTTCAGGCTGCAGCTGATAGTGACAAGGTTGGATAACAAGCTAGTCTTGTTGTTCATCACCAGTGCGTTGTGGTTTGCAGCCTTCAGCAGGGTCAACATATTGTTGACCACAAGCCAATTGATGCTGGTTTGACAAGAGAAAACACAGGAGATGTAACAAACAGAATGCCTGTAATATACTTTGTGTCCTGCTGTTCTTTCACACGCAGACTCAAAGAGACATTTGCAGTCACCACCTACAAACAAGTGATGTATGGAAACTTAAGCATTGCTGTGGTTGGGCTTCAGTGTAAGGTGTGAATACACAAAGGCGCTTTCTACCTTCCTCAGTTTTTTCAGCCTTGTTGAAGTAACACGCAGTGATGGACTGTCAGCCTGTTCAATCAATCAATAAACTTACATCAAAATTCAAACCAAGTATAAAAATGTAATATTTTAAGATGGTAGGAGATACCTTTGGGTGCATCTTTAAAAACATAAGCACCATTTGAGTGAGCACATTAAAAGGCAAGTAAAACTATATAATTTGATTTGTTCAACTAAAATTAGCCTGCTGAGACCTCATGTAGCTCTTCCCTCTCTACACATCCTGTTGAAGCCCATAGTCACGTCTTTTCTGAGTTAACAGCCTTGATGTTTGGTGAAAGGGCAGAAAAGATAGAGGCTGTGGTGGGCCCACAGCCTCTATCTGTCAGTGTAGCTTGTTGCATGTGGCTTTGCTTGTTCTCAGTGCAGACATGCAGAAGGCCTTTACAAAGTGCTGTGCCATGAGAAAGATGGATGAGTTTACTCATTTGTAGTACTTGTCCTCTAACGTTGTTATTCTGTATTTTTAAGCTTTCTTTTTAACAAAGAAAAGATTGTTTTTACACCATAAAATGCTCCCGATGTGTTTCTGTTAGCCAGGCTTCTGTCTACAGTGTTGGGATGTTGTGTTGGACAGAGACACAGCAGTTCACTGTTAAAGTAGGTAAGCTTTTTTATCATCAAAGAAAACACATATACACAGATATAAATTCTGCTGAGTGCAGCTGCTTTGCATCATATTGATGTATAGATTCGATTCTTGAGAGGATGTTAACGGGCTTGTAACTACATAACAGATACAGTGGAAACCTTTAATAAGAGAAAGATAAACAAAGCAAGAGGCTTATTTTCAACATAATGATTAATTTAGTTTTTTGAAGTAACAGGACTCAAAAATTAATGTGTTTGCACAACTTGGACAAAATATATAAATATTATACAAAAAACATTTGAGATTGTCCAATTTTTCATATTATCTTAACGGTGTGATGCAAGCACCGGCGCTGCTAAAGCAGTGTTTCACAAGAAAGGTCTATTAGCATTAATTAGCATGTCCAGTGTTTAGATTATGGATCCATCACAAAAGCCCTGACTTCAGCGTAGATCGTCTCCTCCTTTCTTGCACTTCTTCTCCCTGATTTGACGGCTTTCCTCCTGGTAAAGTCTGGTGCAGAATAAACCAAAGAATCCTCATTTCTCTGAGGAAATAAAGTGCAAAATTCAAAATGAGATTTTAACACAAGCTGATAACTTCTTCCAGCTACATCTCTGAATTCTTCACCTGCTGACTTTGCTGATCTCCACTGGCTGATGCAGCATTTGCTTGCAGAGTGACAACAGCTGTATTATTCCAAAAAAAAAAAAAAAAAAACAACAGATAGTAAAACAATCTGGATTTTACTGTGTTGAAATGATTCTGCAGGTTCTAATCACACACTGCACAAACCTGAATGGAGTGATGTTGGCTGTTGGGAAATACAGTTTAACTGATTGTATGAGTAAACGTCTCTTACCGTCACAACAATCACAGGATTTTTTCCTGATGGCATAAAGAAGGAAGGCTACAAGAACCAGACTTAAAGCCAAAGCAGCACACACCAGATACAGAACTGTGTCGGCTTTCTGTGAATCACACGTGCTGCCAACTGAAACATGAAAGAAACAAATCATTTAAGAAATAATTATAGATAATTGACTTGATAAGACGCTGATAATTAAACCATTATTTAGAACAGTTGAGCAGTTACCTTCAACGTCCAGTTTTGTTCCATTTCCAAATAACATCTGTCCACATGTGGCCACAGCACAGTAATAAGTCCCAGCATCAGAGGAGCTGATGTCGTCCTTGAAGAAGTTGTAGACACATTTGTGTGGAGAGCGAGCCTCAGGACTCTTCTCACATTCATCACCACTGTTTCCAGGAGCGTAAATGACACTGGGATGAGATTCATGTGATCCAGCTCTGAACCAGTACACGCCGAGTCCTCCTGGACATGTTTTCCTCTCAGAGTCAGAGAGGACTGAACACTGCAGAGTCACTGGGTCTCCTGGATGGACCGGATCAGATGGAGGGACTTGAACGACGGCTGTGATATCAGGTTCTGGTCCTGGGAAATTGAAAACACAAATATTTACCCACTTTCATGACAGTGATAAATACATAATCACCAAGATGTTTAAGTTGAATGCAAAATTAAATGGCACAAGTTAAATATGTTATATGTTCACATGACACACATACATACTGTGTGTATAATGGTTAAACTCTGTTGCATATTAACATGATCATCATAGTGTTAATGAATTTACAGCCTTTGTTTTTGATATATTTACCTTCAACTCTAAGAAACACTCCTTTTAAAAACGTGATGCTGAAACGTCGTGATTTTAAACAGTAGTAAAATGCAGTATCTGTCAGCCTTGTTTCTGTTATATTGAGAACAAATCTTCCAGGCTCTTGTTTTAAAATCATGTGAGAAATTTCTTTCACATTCTTCTCATCAAAGCTCGATGCTTTCCCCAAAATGTCAGGCAAGTTTCCGGCTACAAGCTTGATCCAGAAAAGGGTTTCAACGTCTTGAGATCTCTGGTGGGTACATGTCAGAGTCGCACTTTGTCCGATAGTCTTTGTCACAAAGTTCTGATCGTCTGAGCATCCTGGAAAATAAAAGAAACACAGATGACAGATTAACAGCAGAGATACATTTAAATACCTCCATATAACTGTCAGAAGATGACTGAGCACATCTGACCTCTCGACATATACTTACGCCCCACTCTGAGCATCAGCAGTAAATAAAATATTATTGCCATTTTCTGTTCGTTCCACATGAGAAACTGCAGTAAATTCAGAGCGCATCATAAGATGATTTGCCTTAATGTAAGCAAATCAAATGGGAGGGTATCACTTTCGAGCAGTCTGATTGGCCTCCGGTTATGTTGGTGTTTCACTGTACTACCACAGTGGAAATTTGTCACAAGCAAAAACTTTCCAACTGTAAGACGTGAAACAATATCAACAGCTCGCTTTTGTCATCTCATGTTGGTGTTTGGTTCTCACGGTGGGTTCCTACAACCGACGCAGTAAATACAGATGGTCTGTTATGTAGATTTAACGAAGAAAATATCTGTTTACCCTATCCTTGATCTGATTTTATGAAATAAACTACAATCTGTGCATGGTAACCAACCACAACTCTTGGCTAGGGTTTGGAAAACTTACTTCTAGTCTGGGATGCTGGCACTGCTTGTTTTTAAAAACGCTCTATTCGGATGTTTAATACTTTTAGTGGTAATTGTACTGCTGCTTTGATTTTGAGCATTGAATTTGCTCAATTTGATTTGTGCACATTTAAAAACGTCTAAGAGATGTTAGTGACTGTGTGGAGTTGCATTTAGGCACAATATTGATTTGGACTTAATGCTAATGTTGGCATGTTCACCATCTTGTTGTGGTTTAGCATATTAGCATGTGAACATTTGCAAATAAGCATTAAACACAAATTTTATCTGAGGCTGACGGAAATGTCATAAACCAAAGTATCTGAGAAACTGAATTTGGTGGTCATGGCAATCAATCTAATAGTTGCTGTGATATTGCAGTTAGGACCAAAGTGGTATGACGCTGCCATCCCTAGAGACATTCTGCTAGCATGGCTAAAAACCTACATGACCATTTGTCAAAGCAAAACACAGAATTAACCAGAGAATCATTCCATAAGGAATGATGAGCTGCCCACTCTGCCTGTCAGTCATCTGTAGTGAAACACATGAGCAGACACATATATTTACAGTCACTGTTTCATTGCTGTTCATCTGGGCAGAGCCACATCCCAACATAACATGCATTAGGTGGAGAGCATCTCTGTACTGCAGGGCTATAACAGAAAGTCATTCACTTAGAGAAAATGTAGAAGTTTATTTATCTTAATGGAAGCTTTTTACTTGCTTTTACGGTAACATAAAGAAATGCTGGGCCACCATATGATGAATCCCTTTCACAATAACGGGCAAAACACCTGACAATCTAATGCAAGACAGTACAACACAAGAAACTATGGCAACAAAACTGGAAGGATGGACACAGAGGAAGTAAGAACTGTAAAATCTAATTCAAAATAAAAGCTCTGTGTTAAGTACTCTTTACTTGTGCACACAGTCTCTTCGCTGAGAAACAAATGATGCACGGAAAGTTAAACATTGTTGTGGTTGGGCTTTGAAAATAAAGGCGTGAGCTCAGTGGGGTCGGTTCTTCCTCTCTCGCCCTCTATTTCAGTCTCAGGAACGTGGGCTTGATCGCTGCTGTTTTAGCATCTCATCAAGTCGAGTGGTGTAACACTATATTATTGTTTCGATTTAAGGCGACAACACCTTACAGGAGTAGTTTGAGCGTGCAGCTGCTCAGTCATCTATGTCAGGACAGCTTTTCATTGCACTTCGGTTGCTTTTCATTGTCTGCTGCTGAAAGAGCAGGGAGTGATGTGCATTCACTGGCCCCACCCACATCTCTGTGGTAGAAGCTGATGTTTTAACTGTCAGAAGAAAGCTTCAGTAGCCTCATTAAGATCGGCTCATGTGAGCATATTAATTGTATCTTGATATGAGAAATATCCTGCAGCTAATTGTAACTGAACTATGTAGAACAATGCACATTTCTTCCACACAAGCCGGCCCTCTTCTTCTCTTGAAGTTAGCCACATTACAAACGAGCAAGAGTTGAACTATTACATTCAGATATGAAATTAAGAATGCTAAACTTTAACACAAACCTAATGTCCTGAGCTAACCTGCCTTAAAGCCTGTACAGTATAGAGAAAATATAAATGTGACTGCTTGTCCTTTAACATTTCCATGTGGTCAATATTACAGAGAAAGAGTAGAAATTTGCTTTGATCTGAAATGTAATCCCTGAAACAATGTCAACAACAGCTGGGGGACAATATTCCCCAAACTCAAACCCAAATGTTATGCCTTGAATATTAAGGCAAGAAAGTCACGGCTGTTGCTTTGAATCGAGACTCCAGACCCTTTTGTGTGAAAAACATTTTGTCTTTGTGCTTGCACTGGTTTCCTCCTACAGTCCAAAGCAGTCAATTCTATAATCTATAGTAAACTATCAATGAATTGAGGTGTCAGAGTGTGACTGTCTATCTGAACTTGCCTGCTTTTCAAGCAACCTCTTAAAATGTTTATGTAATTTTAAAAGGTTTCCAATCGCAAATCAATCAGTAAACATACACGAGCAATCAGGTTAGCTGGTTAAACTAAAACTGGCTTTCTGATGCCTCTTGTAGCTCTTCTGTCCTTGCAACTTTACTCTGACTTCACATCCTGTTGAAGCCCAGAGTCAGGTCTGTTCTGAGCAGACATCTTTGATGGTTGGTGAAAGGGTGGAGAGATGGCCCACCGCAGCCTCTGTCAGTCAGCGTAGCTGTCGCATGTGGCTTTGCTTGTTCTCAATACAGACATGCAAAGGGTTAAGCTTCTACAGAGTTCTGTGAGACTGAAGCGGTTGAGTAAAATCTGAGTCTGAGTGTTCTGCACAATGCCGTCCATGATCTTAGACATGACAAAATCCACTGCAAATGTGGTTTCAATTGATCATGTACAGCATATTCTGCCTTCTCTGCTGAACGCAGCATCTGAGAGAGAGACATACAGAGAAAGTGTGTGAGAGAGAGCAGATTCAGTCCTGTAATCTAAAGCAAAAATACAGGTTGCTATGACCTTTAATATGAATGATGACAAACGTTTTGAAGTAACAAGGGTACTGCCAAAAGGCACCTGAATGGCCTGCGAACTTAAGCTGTAAAACATGAAAAGCAGTCAGAATGGATGCTGCATTTGTCATTAACACATGAATGTTCATACTTTTTGCAGGATGGTGAAGCAAAGGAAGACAACTGTGCAGCACTGGATCTCTCCAAAAGGGAAGTGAATAGACGAAAGAAGAACAGAGTTGCGCTGTGCAGAATGTGTGTACTCTATTGTTAGAGCAGATTACCACAACCAGCAACACCCGGGTCTCTGGGCCTGTGCACAGCTCCCCACATCTCTATAGAGAGCATCAGCTTACCACTAACCTGCCACCACATAGTGACAAGATACAGTTTGTCATGATCTGTTCATGAGTCTGTGGGACGGCTATCGAAGGGGGAATCAACTGACGGATAAGAGATCTACACACAGTGGGCCTGTTGAATCCATATGAAGCGTTCCAGCAGTAACATGAAGGAAAAAGGGATACAAGTTCTTCTTTAATTTACAACCGAGTACAGACAGTATGAAGGTCCACTGCAACATGGACTCATCTCAAACAAAAGTCATGCTTTTAAAATCTGTCTGTGTGGACTGATTGTGATCATTTCTGTATGCGTTTGGAACGTCAGGCTGTAACTACACATTACCTCCGAATGACAAACAAAGCTGTCAAGAACTAACAGTCTTTTTATGCATGAGATACAAAAGTCTTTTCTGAGCTGCTCTTTGATAAACATGTTCAATTAAATCTGAAAAAAGTGATTCAAAGTCTATATTTAAATCTAGTTGTAGAAAAATGACTATTTTTGGTTAGGTGAGGGAATTTAGATCAGAAGTGAGAAGACTTATTGTGAAGGACATGTGTAAGACGTTATCAGAAATAGCCTCATAATGGTCCCTGCACAGCACATTAAAAGTTAACGGTACAGTAACAGTGAGGCTCCTGCTGTGACAAAACTGTCTGAGCAACTACAAAAGGACACCTGACACATAGCGAAATATACTGTCGCTGTACTTTTATGCACCAGCCTTTCATTCTCACTGCGCTCATATTCGCCAATGAATTTCACTAATCATCACTGCAACCATAAATATGAGGAACGGGAAAATGGGACACAAATTTTAGGGATCAGTGGCAACAACGAGATAAGTAAAATAAATCAGAATATTAAGATGAAATGCAATACAATGAAGGAAGATTAAAAGAGAATACAGGAAAATGCTGAATATACATAAAGCCCAGTTGACATTTAACTGTATTTTAATGCTATATAGCATAAATATGTGTTTGAGGAAAAAAAATCAGAAACAAAATATTTATATTTTTGGTGATGGCACCTCGGTGTTTTGCATGAATGCAGCAGAATACCAACAGGTGTGCATCTCAAAGCAGACAGAGATGTTATTTCGACAGAGACGATCAGATGTAAGATCAGTGTTGCTAAAGCCTCCTTATCTAACTTAGACACATGAACACACACCTTGAAGAAAGAGCAAGAGAGCTAATTAGCTGCAGCACATTAAACAGCATGTAAACATGCCTGCAAATGTCAGTTCAGTCCATTTGCATGCTGCTGGGGTGCTCACTCTTCAATACCACTAACAACACGCTGTCTGCCCATGACATGCAGGCGACACCGCAAGTTTGTCCTCTTGTTCCCCCCGAGTAACAGCAACAATGTGGCGGCCAGCTGCTGTCAGTCAAACATGCACGCACGCTGAAACACCAGCATGGAATGATTTGGGAATATAGTGATGACTTAAATGTGATTTCGGGTGGACTTTAAGAGTTTCCATAAATGTTTACATCAAAAGTACACACCATCCTATAAGAAAACTACAAAACACACAGAAGGCCTGTTTGATCCTTGTTAAGATGTCGTTTTTAATTCATTCTGCCAATATTCAGATATAAACAATTATTTTTGCATAGAGTTGCTGACACACGACCCAGAAAACAAAGCTACTTTCTTATTTTTTAACTGTATTTGTTAACTTAGTTTTTAGAGAGACATTACTTTTACATGAGCATAATCAGCATGTTGACAATGTCAAATCAGGTTTACTGATTTTTTTTTTATATAGCTTTTATAGGTTTTTTGTTTGTATAGGACACATTTTTGAGTTGGTTGCTGTTTTTGATTCACAGGTATAAAAAATCTTAACTTAAAAGCTCTGCAAGATTTTGCTGGAACTGACTGAATTGCTAATCAAAACCAAAAGCCTTGAGAGCAGCGCAGATCCTCTCTCTCTCTGCTGCTTTTGCATCCCTCCCTCCACCACTGCCGGTGTTCATCATGGTAAAGACGACAGTGGTTACAGTGCCTGTTGCCAATGAGAAATTTCAAATAAGATATACTGTAAAGAAAGACAATCAAAATGAACAAATATGAGAAAAAACATATTCTGTGGGCTGATTTATACTCAGCACTGATATGAATCCAGTGAAGTTGGCTTACCATTGTGACAACGAGCCTTCATGGTACAAATGAGGAAAGCTATAATAACAGGACTTATAGCCAAAGCTAGCAAACACAAAATTGTATTGGCTCTCTGAGAATCCCACATGTCGACTGCTGAAAGATAAGAAAAAGAATAAATAATGAACATAATTAGTAAAAGCGTAAATAACCTTAATCATTATATTATAATTATTTTTAAGTGCAATTTCGCAGTTTATCTTAATGGATCTGATTTCCAGTCAAACATACAATTATGCTGATTTTACCACTGTGGAGACGTGTTGCAGTTACCTTCTGGTACATTTCTCAAACATATCTCCTCACATGTGGCCTCAGCACAGTAATAAGTCCCAGCATCAGAGGAGCTGCCGTTCTTGAAGAAGCTGAAGGTACATTTCTTCGCTGGCAGTCCTTCTGGGTTCGTTTCATGCTCTTCAACACTGTTTCCTGGAGTGCAACTAAAAGTTGGGTGAGACTGATTTGATCCAGATCCAACACAGCACACAGTTTGCTCTCCTGGATGCGTTTTGGTCTCAGGGTCAGGGAGGACTGGATGATGAGGAGACACTGAGTCTCGTGGACTGACTGGATCAGATAGAGGGTCTGTGGTCATATCAGTTTCTGGTCCTGTTAGAAAAATAAAATCGTATCATTCATTTTCATTTGAGAGACAAAAGACATTTTTTCAGCGTGCCAACTTTATATGATCAAGGAAGGAAATCACAATGAACATTTGAAGAAATCTGAAAAATCTGTCCTTTCATAATCACCTTTAACTCTCAGGTCTACTCCTTTCAAAAATGTCAGGTCTTGTTGTATTTTCATACAGTAGTAAACTGCAGTATCACTTAGCTGTGCTTCTTTAATACGCAGAACAAATCCTTCCGGCTCTTCTTTGGCTGTAAAGTGAGGATCGACACCAGCAGAGCTAAAGCTTCGTCGTAAGAATACAGGAAGTTCTCCAGAAACAAGTCTGATCCAAAACAAGCCTCCCAAATTCTTGTGGGTACATGTCAGCTTCACATGAGATCCAACAACCGCAGTCTTTGTCTCAAAGATCTGATCTGTGCATCCTGCAAAGACATTAATTTAAATTAAAATCAGAGAAAGAAGCATGAATGAGCTCTCCTAAATTACGGTAAGAGGATGACAACACTTTCAATGTATATCTGGAGTAAATTTTTTACATGTACTTACGGCCCACTCCGAGCATCAGCAGTGAATAAAATAAAATCAGCATTTTCTGGTTATTCTACTTGCGACTACTCTTATTCAGACTGCACATGATCTTAATATAAATATATCAAGTAGGAGGGAACAATTTCAGGGCAATCTGATTGGCCTCTCGTTATGTTGCCGTTTTGCGAGACTGCCACAGCGGAAACATGAAACAACACGAACAGCAACAGCTTTTGTTTCATGTTTCATGGCGGGTGTTAATAATATCTCTCCTGTGAACAGCATCAACAACAACAAAAGC
Source organism: Chelmon rostratus (assembly GCF_017976325.1). Taxonomy (NCBI): domain Eukaryota; kingdom Metazoa; phylum Chordata; class Actinopteri; order Chaetodontiformes; family Chaetodontidae; genus Chelmon; species Chelmon rostratus. Next base: position 21,074,770 of record NC_055666.1, read on the forward strand.
AGAATATTTTCACTTACACTCATGTGCACTGATCTCACACACTCAATTCTCCAGTTTCTTTATGTTTCCACAATATTTGGATTTCCTTTTCAGAAATATCTTACCAAGTGGTGTACCTGAAAATGTCCTCCAAGCTATTGAAGGCACACAGAAGTGCCACCATTGATTCAGTTCAGTGCTTTCACAGATTCACAGGATTCTGTAACCTGGTTTCCAGGATTATTAGAATAGCAGGTGTCACTTTTTGCTGTGTTCTTTTGCCTGTTCCACTTATTTTACTAATGTTGTTCCCTCTCAAGATTGGTCAACGTTACCAATAATGAAGCAGACGACACCATATAACATGTTCACAGTGGATTCTGCAAAAGCCCAAATTACATCAACTTTTTTTTTTTAATTCTACACCTGTACAATATTTACACATGGTAACACTGCTCAGGGGTACATGACTAAACACTTGGTGTAGATTTTTAAGTGTGACGGGATGCGAGCTCAAGTCAGTTTTAACCATGATGCATGAACATAACTTCTTGCATTGGCGCCAAACATTTGATGTAAACGGTGTAATTCAGAACAGTCTAATTTGAACATAAGTCCTAGAAACTCTGGGGTCAGTTACCGCACCTTTAAATCCTACGGTGGATTTCAGTGTGTTTCTGATGATTTGATATTTGGGGCTGGTTCAGCTTCAATCAGTCATGGTGCGATTTGTACAAATGACCATGATTGTAGATCATGGACATCCAGGCTGATCCATGAGGAATGTTTATGTGTAAGTATATAAAGTTAGGAATTATAGAATTCATATGTCAAAAAATGGCATTGTTGCCTTTACATTAGCACTGAACATGAAATAATGTCTTTCTTTAGCTCTGCTGCTAAAGCATGAGTATAATGCTGGACAGACAAATGTGTTATTGTTTGACAAGCAGTTGATGCCTGATTAACTGTCTTAAAGAACAACAATCTGCATCTTGGACGGATCTGGAGCATTTCTGGCACGTGAGAAATTTTGGTCGGCTGTCTTGAAGTTGATTTCTTACAGGACAGTTGTCAAAATATGAGCTATAAACTGTGGCTGGCTTGTTTTAATATTTATTGGAGTAGTTTACATGCTGTGACTGTGTTGCAGTGCTAATTAATGCTGCACTGTATTTTTGTTGTACTTTTTGTTGCTATTGTGATTTGCCTTTGTCTGTTATATGCGTTATGCTGCTGAGACTAAGAATAGAATGGATTTGGTTTCCAGTGTGTCACCCATGCAAAACAATTCTGGTTCAAAATACTTACCTTGGATTAAAGCATTAACCATAACAACCTTAAAATGCAGTCGTGTCCCACACTTACTGTCTGTGTGCTGAGATTGTTTTGCACTGGATGCTGGTGCTACGAATCATCTGCTCTCTTTACATCACTGCCATCTGTTGGAGAAAACCAGATGACTCAACAAACAACGATAAAACTTATGACAAATATTTATTGTTAACCAGCTCATGTAATAGATTCTTAAATGTTTGCTTCTCACAATCATTTAAATCCGACAGCCATGTCAGGATAACTGTGATTCTAACTGATCTGATGTGTGAATGAAACAGACTGTCACACTGAGTCACAGAGGAAGCCAGAGAAGCCATCTTAAACGAGCCAGGAGTGGACGATTTTAGGCGCTCCTCATCATCAGTGGCAACCCACCCCACACAGTCATGTGTAGTGAAACAGCAGACGTAGTACAGCACACAGAGTGGGGGAGGGCTATCACACCACCCTTCAACTTTAGACCTTGTTGTGAGGTGAAGAGTTAATCACTGAGAGACAACGACAATAGCTTTGAAAAAATATAGGATTTTATACACGCAGTGTATACACCTCACAATTAAATGCCATCCAGTACAACAACACACCAAACGATTCAAAAATTGCAGACTAGTTCCTTGGTACTATCTGGTCTCAATCCCTCTGTGCAAAATACTGTACAGTTAATATGCAGGTTGTGAATCAACTGCAAAATATAATTCAAAATAAACACCTTAAGACAAATACACTTATACTTTTCTTGGTGAATGTGTGTTTGAACTCACCACACACACATCAATGATTCATGGAAACCATGCTCAACATGCTTGTGGTTGGGCTGCCAAAATAAGGTGTGACTTAAAAGCCTTTTTTACTTCCTGTCATTTTCACCATTTTATTCTTTAGAAGGGGGAGTGGGAGTTTATGACGTTTCTTCAGCAAAGGGTGAGGAATAGCAATAGCTTGATGCAGGGCCTGTAGGTGGGTGTGTGGTTTAGGTTTATGTGGTGTTGCTGTACACCAGCAGAACCCTTGCTCGAGAGCTGTGGGCAGTTGCAGTGTCCAATGGGAGCCCCCTTACATGAGAAAGAGCAAGAGAGACCTACATCCATCTGCTACTTCAGCACCACGGACAGCACCATGGATTTATCAATACAAAGCACAGTTAGGCTGCTGATACTGCAGGACCGGATGGACGCAGCATAAACACATTATCACTGTGTGCGGTGAACTTGGTTGACTCAAAGTCAGCCCTCTTCCTTCTCTTTGCAGTGTGATGCACAGTACATGTAGCAAACAGGGTTAGAATAAAATAAAGTAAAATGTCCAAAATCCATTTGTCATACTGAGTAATGTCAAATTGTTTTGTTTAATCTGGAACTAAAGTCCAAAAATTGTGTGTTGTTGTAAATGTGTTTGTGCATGTTTTTCTGTCTAGAAAAAGAGGCTGATCTGTTAAATAAAACAATTAACAACACTTAAAACCCGATCAATTCTACAGAACTCAGCTGAACATTGGACCACATGTTGTTCCTCCTGCTGTCACACTTCTCCTTAACTTACTTCAGGCTCAGTTGAGCTCACAGAGCCACCAAACAAGACGTCTCTCGTACCGCTTCCCTTCTTGCACCTCTAACCTCACTTCACATCCTGTTAAAGCCCATAGTCAGGTCTTCTGAGTAAACAGCTTCAGTGGTTGGTCAAAGGCAGAGAAATGGGCCGCCACAGCTTTTTTCTGTTGCATGTGGCTTCGCTTGTTGTTTTCAAAGCACGCTGCCTTTACAAAGTGTCCTGTGCCAACAAAGACAGAGGTTCAACCCCCACGACATGTTTTCTCATCCAGTATTTTTCAAACATTCCTTAAGTACACTGGATGTACATACAACATAAAAAGCTCTTTGCTTCATTTGTTATCTTATCTAATTGTGGGACGCTGTATTAGTCATTCAAAACAATGACTGTATATAAAAATACATGACATGACAGCTATAACACCAAAACAGCTGTACATCAGTATAGTATAAATCCCTCTCCCTCCATGTTAGCGGATGAGCCAAACTAAAACAATCAAAGAACACTTTAAACAAAATTTTCTCACAGGTGGTGTCCGTTATTTTAGGTAGCTCTTAGGATGCTTGTTAGGGTGTTAATTTTTTTCTATGGGCGGGACCTCGATACCATGATCACCCGATAACTACTGCACAGACTCTGGGTCCCAATGGCGTCACCTAGGCAAAACGGCAGCGCCCATATCTTTGATACTTTCACTTAATTTTTGACCTGTGGGAGGAAGTGGAGACGTGTCATCCATTATTATTTACAGTCACTTATTCAAAACCACTGCAGGCTTGTCTCCCCTTCTCCTGGATATTCAACATAGTTTTACCCATAATAACAACTACTAACTCTTTTAACTCTAATATTTCAGATAAATGAAAGCCCAGTTCCAACTGCAGTTTCTCTCGGGGACACTTCACAGACAGGATGTGTGATTTTAAACCAGTACGAACCTGCTGTGTCTGTTGCTTTTACAAGAGGGAAACATGAAAATGCCAAATTCTGAAGTCGCTCAATAGCAACAATTACATTTGAGTCTTCTACTGCACTTTACAGTAATACAGTTAAAACCCACTTTGCTGATGGAGACACAGTGTGTAATGCCAGTCAGCAGATCATTAGCAGTAGTAGTCGTAGCATTAGCAAATGTGGACCAGTACAAAGGAAACAAACCACCTCCAGTGACGCTTTTATTTTTGGCTTTGTAGAAGACAGGAAACGAGGGGTGGGAGGGGTATCGCATGCAACTAACAGAACAAGGGGCATGCAGTTATATGGCATCTTAAAATGTCAGCCATCAAGACGTCCAAAAGCCTCATTAATCAGTAATTTAGTAAAATTACACTGATTGCTCACCCCAAAATGTTGGAGCTGTATGTCCCTAATATGTTAAATGCGCTGTCACTGCATAAAATTGAACAAAGTTTGAATGTTAAGACATAAAAACATTTCAACATATTTGCAAAATGTACAATGCCAACACTGATTCTGGTGTTCAGGTTGGCAGACCACTGATACAGCAGGACTCTGCAGCCCCAGGTCACAGTTAACAACATAGTGGCAAAAAGATTTTTAAAAGATGAATTCCTACAGTATCTAGGTATGGAAAAGGTGGGCGTGCAATTCAAACTCTGGTCTCTGGTCATTGAAGTCAGATGTGGTTGAGTCTCTTCTACCAACCCAACCCACATACAGTTACTTACTGACATCTGGCTGACTGTAATCCCATCACTTTACCAACTCCTCATTAGTACTACTAAGAATTACTATTTTACTAATAACTCGTTAGTTTACTTTCTTTGCGTAGTCCAGCTTCATCAACAGCATCTTTAAACAACTCTAATCCCTCACAACATTATGTCGCATATTTCAGAACTAACACATGTAGCAATAGAAATGAGACACAGTGGTTTAACAAGGAGCCGATTATTTTAGCCCTGGTGGCTGCACACACCTCTCCAGAGGTCCTGACCTTAGCTGCACTGTTCATAAAAAAAAGTCCAACTTGCAACAAAACTAAACTGAACTTGCAGCCACGTGTGAAGAAGGCAACAATGGCATTTCAGGCCTTCTTTTTTTCTTCCACAGATCTCAAGCAGCTGCACTGAATCTGTCCACTGAACACACAGAGACCAAACTAATCTCCAATTCTTCACTTCCAAAGCCGTGCTGTTTATTTAAAAACAGACACAAACACACTACATCGAAATTTCACAAAAAAAACAGGGTGTGGGTTTGGTAAAGTTAAGGCTATGTGCATTGCTGGCGTTTCAGCCAATTGCTAATCATCTCTACTCTGTCTACACCTCATGTCTATGTATTTCATTTGAGTGGGAAGACAGTTGCGCAAAAGAAGGTCACTGTACCACGATGATCGGAAGAGTGGCTGCTTTGATTCTTCTCAGTACATTGTGTTTGCGTAAGTGCACTTTTTATCTAAGACTCAGAGTACTGATGTGGTATTAGTATTGGGACACTGTGTAAACGCATGGCAAAAACAGGTCATATGTTTAGAAAAACTATTTGCATTTGTTACTCTTCTGTTGTACATTTTTCTCTGTTTCTGTCCTGTTGTCTTATAACCCTGTTATTGGTCTCTTTTCTTCAGCTCTGATTCAAACTACAAACCCTCCTCACCAGATCGCTTTGACTGTGGCTGAACTTGGTGATAATTCGACTCTGACATGTCCAGTTCCTGATGATGACGCCGGGTTTTTTTACTGGTATAAGCTGAAGTTTGGATATATGGTCCAAACTGTTGCAGGAGGAGCTCTTTCCAAAATATCACTTAAAGGACAATTTAACAACGCGAGATTCACACTGACAAAGATGAACGATGTGTATGTTCTTAACATCCAAAATGTTAGCAAAGGAGACGAAGCGACATACTTCTGTCAAGGAGGAACAGCATATGTACTGGAATTTATGAACGGCACTGTTTTGGCTGTGAATGGTAACGTATGTTCATTTCAGTGTCAGTGTTTGCTATGTCTGTGTCAATACTCAAACAATCCTCAGCTAATTCCTGCCTTTTTATGAGTCACACAGATCATAAAAATCAGCAGAAGTCTGTCTACGTGAAGCAAAGTCCGGAGACCGAGTCGGTCCAGCCGGGCGGCTCAATGACTCTCCAGTGTTCAGTTCTCTCCAGGGACAAAGAAAACAGAGTCCAGTGTCCAGGTGAACACAGCGTGTACTGGTTCAGATCTGCATCAGGAGAATCTCAGCCAAGCATCATTTACACTCACAGCAGCGATGAAGAGGAGGAGAGGAGCTGCGTCTACAGTCTGTCCCAAACTGTACGAGACTCCTCTGATACTGGGACTTACTACTGTGCTGTGGTCACATGTGGACGGATCTTGTTTGGTGAAGGAACTAAAGTGGACACAAGTACGTCTTTACAGTTGTATTAAAATAACTGTATATTTCTATATTGTTCTTGAAAACTCTACATACATTATTCACAAAAAAAAACATAGTTTAGTACTTTAAAGGTCTTATTACACCATTTAATAATTGCAGTTCTATTGATTAGAAAAACTTGGTACTCACCATAGTAACGGCTGAGATATTGGGATGTGATAATGTTATTAAAACCGGTCAAACAGGGCAAGAAACATGGGCAGTCAGCAGGTTGTAAACAAATCCCCAGACTGATAAATATATTAATTAAACATGAATTGTTTGTACAATGGGGAATTATAAGTAGCATTACAGGTGCAGTTTTGTTTTGTTTTTTAACTCCTGTCTAACCCTATTTTTGTTGCGGCTCCGTACTCAGAGATCTTTGCTGTGGTGAGTACAGAGCTATCATAACTGATGAGCAAATGGGCACAAGTACGATAATAAAAACCTTGATTTTTCTTTGATAATTCTGTATTGATTAAAATACATTATCTCACCACCTCTCACTGTACACTGCACATTTATGGCCTGAAAGGTGCAGGATAATATTTACCAAAGCAATTCTTCTTCTTCTTCTTATTATTATTATTATTATTATTATTAGGTCCAACGATTTCATGACTTTCCGATGCTGACTTGTTGAAATGCTATAATAAAAAAATATTTATAAAATCATTTAAAGTCATTACTTTTCAATAAACTAAATCATGCCTTCTGCAGTATGTAAGCTATTTTGTGTTGAGCCTCCTGAAAGTCATGGATGAGGGAAAAGTGTTAAAGAGTTAAAAAGTTTGCTGACATTTTTTTCATTTCAGGACAAGAATGGGATCCAGCTATTATTATCTTTGGGATACTGTTGAGCCTCTGCATGATTGTGATTGCAATCCTTATTTTCTCAAGAGAATGAAGGTAAGTTTAGTAGTTCTGCAAAAATGGAGCATGTAACGTGCTTTTATCTATTTTCATTAAAAAATACAGGACAAGGGTAACATATCTGTTGGTGAGTCACTCTTTTCACATCAATTTGCATTATGAGATAACTGCCTTTTGTTCATTTTGACATTAAAACGCTTTATTTCATTTCTGAAAAATGCTGTAGCCATTTGTGCATTAGCAGTGCTTGAAAAAATCAGATTTGGTGACACATCAGTCTTATACTTTGACTATATTTTAATACATATAAATCTCGAATGCTACTCTTTTATGACTTGTGACTTTTCACGCTCGGGCTTGTTTGTTTTCTTTGGTCATTTGAAACAGGCTTGCAAACTCTGACCAAAACATGGTTTAAAAAAGTGTCAGAAATTTTTATTTTTTGCCTGCGTCTTTTTGAACACCATTATGTAAAGAATTCCCTCTGTGCATTAACTGTGCTCTACAAATAATGTTGCCAAGCCTTGCTATATGTTGGTTCTTTGGAAGACTTGTGGAACTTGTTTGTTCCAGTGAGTCCTGCCTTAATCTAAACTAAATAAACTATACTAAGTAAACTATTTTCAGGATGGTGAACCCAGGGGCATTGAACTACTCTACACTGGATTTTTCTACAATGGAAAGAAAGAAGAGGGAGAAAAAAGAGACAATAGCAGCAATGACTGGACGTTTGTTTGGATAAAATCCACTGATTGTCAAGAAAGGGAGTTATCTGTGTAAGAAAGACATCTCAACATGTGCTGCATGGATAATGTGTGTGTTGATGTTGTTAACTTTACAAGAGATCAGTTGTGCATTATTTACACTTACAGAAAGGGTGGCATTACGTGTTACTGATGATGCTTTATTGAAATAATATTTCTGTTGATGCTCGGTTGACTGAATTTTGAATTATTCCTCAAAGTTTCAATTTAAAAAAGTGCCAGAAATCTTTGCTGTTGAAGTTTTGCACTAATGTGAAAGACGGCTTTGTGCTTGCATCGTACAATCTGAGCAAGTGTGGCTCATCCTTCTGTCTCTGTGCTCACCTGTTTCTGCTATTATCATTTGTCCGTGCGTTCTGATTTGACAAAACTACACGTTGCTACATATCATTTTCTCCTCTTTACATTACTGCCACTTTGAACACTCTGTTTCTACCCTTTGGACAAGGCAAGTAAAATACTGTTATTATTAATTTCACAATGGAAGCTTGCAGGAATACTGTAGAGAAGAGTGCAGGAGAAGCTTTGACACACACTTATTTTTACCATGTGAATACAGACAATAATGGACAGGAGCATTCACGTTTGGGCTTCGTGCCGTTTTCTTTTTAGGGCTTGTTGGTGAGAAAGTGGGAGTGTTACTCAGTCAGTGGTCCCACCCAGATATTTCCCCACATCTGAGAGTTTAGACACACTACTTCCTTTATCTGGTAAATCAGAAGCAAACTTTTTGTACAAGTCTATCTCATCATTCACTGATCTGTTTGTACCATTTTAAACATAATGACAAAACCCAAACTGTCACTTTACAACATTTGAGACATCATGTCACAAACACCCACAAATATTATTATTTTGGAGAAAAACCTCTAATATCTCGTTGGAGTGTGCATATGTTCATGGATCAGTAGTGCAAAGTGCAGACAAAACAATGCATGTGCTAATGCTGAAGATATTTAATTTGGTTAGGTTTGCCTGATTATCTGCAGAAAGGCTTGGTGTCTTAGCTTTGCATAACAGACGGGACACAGCCAGCTGGCCTTTATGCAACGTTAAAGAATCTGCCCACCAGCCACGTTTAAACCTCACCAACGAACACTTTGTCTAATTTGTTTTATCAATACAGACAGAAACATAAAAAATGACAGGTTGTGGTTTCAGAAGTTATGTGCTGTAACATGACAAACAAGAATTTATCCAGCCATCTGCCTTGCATGTGCTCTGTCTTCACTGATTGACTGACAACCTCACAATGACATCAAGAGTCTGAGACATCACAACATCTTTGTTCTTTATCAGAAAAACAGTAAGGGCACGAAACTCTCCCTAAAACCACACATTTCTGTTATACGTTCTAATTAAACAAGATATGTGCTTATTAGTGAGCTATCGGTGTTAGTAGGTGTATTTGTGGAGCTTTGGCGAGAGCCACGCTAGCAGTTTCCCCCTGTTTCCTGCCTTTATGCTAAGCTAAGATGATTGCCTCCTTGTTCTAGTGCTATCAATCTTCTCATCTAACTTTTGGAGATGACTGAATGAGCAAAACATCAAACTATTTCTTTCAGATCTGCTCCAGCGTACATCTCACAGTAAAGTCACATAAATACAACAAAACTGAACATTGCACGATCTAACCATAAGCAAATGGTCGTCTCCTCACAAATATCATTTTTAGAGAGTGGTTTACACTATAAATGAGCACAAACACAGACAACTACAACTCACGCAACCAGGTCCACTGGTTAAACTAAAATTAGCCTCTTGTAGCTGTTCCTTTTTGCACTCTAACCTCACTGCACATCCTGTTGAAGCGCATAGGTAGGTCTCTTCTCAGTAAACAGCTTTGGTGGTAGGTCAAAGACAGAGACCCCCCCCCCCCCCCCCCCCTTTGTTCATCAGTGTAGCTTCTTGTGGCTTTGCATGTAGTTTTCCTGACATGCATGCAAATTGCCTTTATGAAGAAAGCCAAGCAGCATTTTAAATTACTACAAATCCGCCATGTCCAGTTTTACCATGTTGCAAAAGCAGAAACTCTAAATTCAGATGTCCTTTAATTACATTACACATCACTGCAGTGACATAATCTGTGGCAAGTTTTGGTGCTGACGACCTATTGTGTTTAATTTGGCGCTGATGTTATTCAAGGCTTAATTAAGGTACATCCAGGTTTTGTAATCTTAGCATGGGATAGAAGCATAAATCAATAATGAAATTAAAAGCAACAATTCTGCCTCTTAATGGCCATTATAAATATATCATGTAGTCTTTGGCAAAGCGCCTTGTTGAGTATTAAAATCTGGGCTTTGATGATATTTGTGATGTTACAGAATTTCCATCAACCCGATCAAACAATGGCAAGTTAATATTTGACAATGTAAAACCTTAGATTATGTTCAAAGATGACACTTTTGAACATTCAGAGAAAACCGTTTTGAAATGATTTATTCCTATAATTATAATATGTAATGTGGTTAAGAATGGTTAAGATCAGGAAAGCAAAATGTTAAGATTCCTAAAAGGCTTATTTCCACTGTCCAAGAAATGACGTAACACTGGTCGATACTACAACAGCGGAGTGGCACAGCCTACATGTTTCACAATTGCTTAAGAATGCAAATAAGGCTACACGTTACTGAGAAGCGGCTGCTCCCCTTCACACTGGTTCTGACAGATCATTTAGATGCTTATTTAAGGTGCTGGTAAAACAAACCCAGTTTAAAAAGCATTTATTAACATTGACAAAAGGTTTCCAGCACAGTAGCCTCCTATTAGGCAGACAACACGTGACAGGTTGTAAACAAACTTGTTCAAAGGTTAACGTCTGTAGTGCAGGAAAAGACAGAACCTCTGAGGTGGCTACAGCTACAAGCCATTTGTCCTTTTCTTAGTGTTGCTTACATTACACATGCTGTTCTTGAGAAAATGTAGTTCTGTTTAATTCATTAATATTATCAGTACATATCAATTTTGTCATTAACTGCAGTAAACTTGTCATTGTAAAACTGATTTGGAAATATCAACTAGTCTGTCAGTAAAAAAAAACAATAACAAATAATACATGTAGATGAAGAAGTTGTGAAAATTGATCATGAATTTGCTAAATTTAAGAGGAAGTGCATTTTCTGCATTTCAGCCAATCAGGACGATTTCCACATAGTTGACTTTGATGATGTTTGGGTGAGAAGGCATCAGTTGTGCAAGAGAAGGGTGCTGTACCACAATGATTGGAAGACAGGCTGCTTTCATTCTTCTTAGTACAGTGTGTAAGTGGAACTTTAAACAAAATGATTGTTTATATTGAACTGTTAAAGTGTCATAAAGTGTACACCATCTTTCTGATGGTGTATACTTTATGTTTTAGTGTACACCATCAGAAAGTTGGTATACACTTTATGTTTTTCAATGTTTGTGTGTGTTGTCTGGTAAATTTGTTTTTGATTATTTTCTCCAGACCTGATTCAAACAGGTGTTCCTCACCAGATGTCATATGCTGTGGTCGAAGTTGGTGGAAACATAACTTTGCAATGTCCAATTGCAGAGAGGGAAGGAAAATTCTTTCAGTGGTATAAGCTGCCTCTTGGAGATATGGTCCAAACAGTTGCTTCTGGATCTTACACCCAACCAACGCTTGGTGCACAATTTCACAAGTCACGTTTCAAGGTCACAAACGGAGAGAAGCATTATTTGCTTACCATAAGAAATGTAAGCAAAGAGGATGAAGCGACATACTTCTGTCGAAGCGGATCAGCGTATTCACCGAATTCTGTTAACGTCACCTTCTTGGCTGTGAACGGTAAAATGTGTTACTTTCCATGTCTGTGGCCCTGACAGTCACCACTACTTTTTCATGTCATGCAGATAATTTAGACTGAGAGCTGCTTTTGATGTATTTTTCTTACTGAATCATACAGATAGCAAACAGCAGAAGTCTGTCAACGTGAAGCAGAGTCCAGATGCAGCATCAGTGCAGCCGGGCGGCTCAATGACTCTCCAGTGTTCACTTCACTCCAAGAACAAAGACAACAAAACGCAGTGTCCAGGTGAACACAGCGTGTACTGGTTCAGATCTGGATCAGGAGAATCTCATCCAGCCATCATTTACAGGCACACAAGTTATGAACAAAAGGAAAAAAGCTGCGTCTACAGTCTGTCCAAAACTGTACGAGACTCCTCTGATACTGGGATTTACTACTGTGCTGTGGTCACATGTGGACGGATCCTGTTTGGTGAAGGAACTAAAGTGGAGACAAGTATGTTTTTTAATGTCTTTAATGTGGAATTGTCATTTTAATACATCCTAACCAGTAAAACTGATTGGTTTTGATTTAGTCTGATTAAAATGATGCTATTTGATAAAAAAAGACATGTAGTCAATGGGCCTCCTTGATACATCACAAGATAATGTAATTAACTGATTCCATTCAGTTGCTCCAGCTCTTGGCTCTCTGCCACAGATCCATTATTAATCTCATCAGTAACCTACCTGTGTTTGTCCTGTTATATCAAGTTGAAATGTCTGCTGTGAAAGCAAAGCTTGAATTTACAACAAACCATCCTGTCATTTCAATTTTGATGTGTTAAACTTGTTGCAAAAATGTAAAATGAATATCAATACATGAAGGTCACACCTCTAAATTTATTGATGGATAAATGTCTTTTTAAATGTGCATACATCCCTTTCAATGTGCATCATTAATAAATTAAGAATAACACAGCTTTCTGGCATATCTTGCATGTTAGCAAAGAAGTATTTTTTCTTTTAAAATGTTTCTTTTCTTGGATTAGTTCATTCATTCTCAATAGTTTTGAAAATGAGGTACAAGGGAAGAAAATGATGAACTCTTCTCACTATGACTAAAGGAAGGCAGCTACTTTTGACCACATTATGCTTGTTGAGTTACTCTTAACACTGCTCCAGGTAGTCTTTGAAATAAACAAACATGGACGAGCTGTTTTAGTGTCTGGAATGTTTCTAATTGCAGGACCAGAACTGGACCCAGTTGTCCTTGTGCTTGAAGCGCTGTTGGCCTGCTGTGTGACTGTGATTGTTGTCCTAATTTTCTACGTAGTCAAGATTCGAAGGAGAGTTTGTGAACATAACAAAGGTGCGTTCCTCTCATGTACATGCACGTATTATGCAGTGATTTATACTCATGTTTTAACATTGAACATTTTTGCTTTATTTGTTTATTTGTGTGTAACCTACAGTTGAATTTATTTATATGAACAACTGAATAACTTTTACTTGGTACTGGTTGGTAGTAATTAACAGTTTTAGCCTCAACACACACACAACAAAACGGACTCCAAATAATGTAAAATCATATTCTGCAAACTTACTAATTACTACACTTTCCCTTTAAATGCTGAAAAATGGAATACAATATTGTCTGAGATAAATTCTGACATCAAGAGTTATATGGTGGGCGGATGGTGAAAATATCAAGCAATGATAGATCGTTTCATAGTCTATATATATATATATATATATATATATAGTTGTTGATAAATAGGGTGACATTTATTACAATTATTTGTTTTCATCCAACAAATTTTGTCAAATGTGTGTCACACAGGGCTGTTATATTGATTACATTAAATGATCGATTATTAAATTCTAGTCGTGTTAAGTAGTTAGAGCCTGGAAGCAACAAGCAACAAAACTCAACTCATAGATATCTCACCAATTCAAAACCACATAAAACCGACGCATTTTCAAAAAATGTAACACTGAACAAGCAAAAGCAAAAACGTGAGGTCTTGAGAGGTTGACAGAAGTCACACTGATACGACAGCAGTTCCCAGCGAGCTCACACTTTCTGAAGGCTTTGCTTTTATCAGCAGGAACAAAGAGCGACTCCTATAAGCCAGGACACGACAAGTCGACTGTGGAGCAATCAGCTGACCTGGTAAATATGTCAATACAACCACATCAAGATGCAAAAAACATCCTTCTGTTAAACAATATTGACTCTTGACTCCTCTGGCTTCAGCTAACATCTTATGTTGTCAAATAAAGCCACATATTGGAATGACACTAGGCAGCATTTAGTATTTTTAAGACAAAACAGTTAGCTTCCACCCTTGCTACTTATGAATAGTTTAAACAAGAGTGCTGCTTATACTAAATAGCACATCATCAGTGTGTCTGTATCCGCCTGATTATACTGTATATCCGACACTTGGTTGTGATGAATTGTTCAGGATTTCAAGTCTTTATCTATAAAACACATCTCATTAATAAACAACTATTATTTGCAGGATGGTGACACAGAGGCAGTAAACTATGCAGCACTGGAATTCTCTGCAAGAAAAGTGAAGAGAGAGAAGAAAAAGACAGAGTCAACACAAGAGTGTGTGTACTCTGCTGTGAGGGTGGACCACCACACACAGCACCAGCCCTCTCTGTAGGCCGAGCGGAGTCTGCGTGGGAATCGGACTCGGCGTCTCCACATAGAGTTTCGGCTCGGCTCATCTTTGCACGGCCGTCACAACGCATACATGTGCACATAGTGTGGCTGCACTGGGCCTCGCGCCTTTTGTGGCCTCGCAGTCCCGTAAAGTTTTGATGCATTATCGAGCCTATCCAATCAAAAACGACTTTTTAGATATGTTCTGGTTTAAGCTCGGACAAGTCACCCGGCAAGAGTTTGACGAGGTGAATTTAAAAAACTCCAGCCAGAATATGAAAAGAATGTTATCCATTGAAAAGGCTGGTACATCCAAGCTGGACAATGTCCATCATGTTGCTGAGTTTGCTGCTAATAAAATGACTTTCATGCCATTTAATTTATTGTTGTGCATTGTGCTTCAAATGACACTTGTATAAAAGCTGGCATAAAGCTTTAACTTGACCCAGAGTGGCCATGTGTGTTGTGCTGTGATGCGTATGCACGTGTCTGTGATCAGGATCTTGCATATCATCTTCACACAGGACCTTGCACACACCCTGCAATGATTTTTTTGCAGTTTTACACAAACTTTTTTCTAACTGCCATCCCATAATTCCCAAGAAAGGGATAGCAAGTTGCTGCAAATCATTCAGAATGTGTCCATTCAATAAATAGCACCCAGCAGCTTTTGAGACAGAACAGGGGGGAGGCTGGGTTTTATGTTTTCCCACTTCATCGAACTGTAAAAGTTCGGTGGAGAAATTTTCATTTCATGCACATGTTGTGCAGAAAATAGAGTTCGTAGAATGAATCAACAGTAAGAGGAAAGCAGATGCTCACCTAAGTGCTGCTGCCAAGTGAAAATGCTATGTGTGAAAACAGCCACAGCCCTCACTGACACTGAGTCAGAAGCAGACAATAAAACCTTTTCTTTAATACCAGCTCCTCAGAGCACAGTGCTCTTTAGAATGGATTTTTGTGTGTTTGGCTGTTTACACGGTCCTCTGAGATAGATAAAGAGTTATTTATCAAAACTAAAGGGACCTCACACCTACTGTATCTGTAAGGTCACAGCAGAGTTCTCAGTTTTCTCGTGTGAACTTGCTTTTAACACTGCTTTTCGACGACTGACAGGTGCTGTCT
This sequence comes from Chelmon rostratus, assembly GCF_017976325.1. NCBI lineage: Eukaryota > Metazoa > Chordata > Actinopteri > Chaetodontiformes > Chaetodontidae > Chelmon > Chelmon rostratus. The sequence goes on from NC_055666.1 coordinate 21,090,197, forward strand.
GTCAGCCTTTGGGGGTTGAGGTGTTTGCGTGTGAATTGTATCATCCACATATAAACAATTAGTCTATAGAAATATGGTTATATAAAGCATGCAGGCATTGTAAGTAGAGAAAAAAAAAATACATTCGCCATTACTGAAGTAGTTTCTTAAGCTGCCATTTCTTGATAATTCTTTCAAATTCTACTACCCAAATGACAGCAAAAAAACATCATTCTAAAAGTCCTTTACATGCAGGCTATTCTGTTCCTTACGCCAACCACACATTACTGATTTTCTTTCCCCGGATCACATCACTGACTATTACTGTATGCACCAGTATAAATAGTTAGAAAAAAACATATTGCATGCACACGGTTAAATGTGGCTCATACATATGGTGGTGAATGGTGACCACACACCAGCACAGACAGACTGTCACACCACCATCAGCAGTTTGGCACAGGAAATGCACTAACATGGTTTGCTAAAATTCTCAATCATGGTCACACCTTCACAACAGTTTGGTCAAACGTCAACAATAAAGGAAAAAGTGATGTGCTTAAACTTTTAACACCTTCATTATACAAACACACATCCTGAAGGCTTCCTGCCTTGCGGTCACTGTTTCTAGACAGAGATAGCTACAGGATGATGCATCAGGCCTGTAACTGCCTGTTTTTCTTTTTCATTCTGACTGGTTAGCATTTCCTGCCATGCATTTTATTAACTAGCACCACAATTCTGCCTTTTTCTGTTGTAATGTGAAAACAACAGACCTTTCCAGTTAGGATCATATTAAACATGACATTTCACCTACATCATATTTAGAATGACTTATCACGTTTGGTATAACCTTGATTTTAGAAAAGTCCATGTTAAAAGTTTTACTTATTCATTCATTTATATGGGACAGAGCTAAAAACAACTTGAATGACACATAGAGAAAGTGTGTGACAGAAAAGTATCAGTGTTACAGCAGCATAGATGGGTGAAGGGAAGACCCTCACTCATAGCTGTGCTTATATCACTTTTTCACAAAATTCAACATACTTACAAGGAACAAAATACATTGCACAATTCAATCTAACTAGCTTTGACAAAACCTTAAAACACACATCACACATTACATAATAGCCACATGTAATAACAGCTTTCTTCTTCAAAAGAAAAACATCAGCTGTCACTTATGGTGCCAGCTGATGTCAAAGAGTCTGCTAATCCAATCCAAAAGCCTTGACGGCAGCGTAAATCCTTTCTCTGTCTGCAGCTTTTGCATTCCGAGTCCCCGCGCTGTCAGTTTTCATCACCATAAAGACGACAGCAGAATAAATCCATGTGTCTCCGTCCGTCTGAAGAAATGTAGCACAAATTACGTGAGGACACAGATACCAGATACTTTTATTTGCTAAATTGATCTTACCTTAAAAATCCTTTTGGCAACATTTTCTTGGAGAAAAACAGCAGCTAAAATAAAATAAAATGAATAGATTAAAAATAAATAAGGGTTGACTAGTTTACTATCACAGTGATACAACACTAATGACATATGGTAGGCACTAGCTAAATAATGATGTGATGTAGTGAAGTAGCTATTACCTTTATCATTGCAATTATCACACTTGTTTGTCTTGATGGTGTAAATGAGGAAGCCGATAACGACCACACTTACAGCCATGACAGTACACATGAGAAACAGAATAATACTGTCAGCATGTAAAACATCAAAGGACCACAAGCTGGTTCCTGAAACATGAAAAGGAACAAACGATGACTCTTAGCAAATGAAATGTAATTTCACTTTACTTAAATATTCAATTACACTTGATCTGTACTTTTTAACTTCTAATAAAGATTGATTAACAATTAAATATGTGAATTTCCTTATCAGCCTCTTAAACCACACTGACTTGCAGGTGGGTCATTACAAACTTTTGCGATGTGGCCCAACATTGGCCAGTTACGTAACTTTATTATATGTTTATGTTCTATTATATATTGCTCCAATAATTTACGAACAAGATTTTTTTCTCAAATGAGGAGAAATTAGAGCTTTTCTGCAGAGCCGTCATGAGTAGGCTACCTAACGGATTAGCTAGTAAACAATGTCCTGTTTTGTTGTGTACAGAACAGACAAAGTTAACGGTTTCCCTCCTCTTTCATTTGCACTAGTCCCAACAGCATGCAAATATATTCATTTATTTATTTAATTTGGGTAAGCAAGTCTCTCCATATTGATTAAATTAAAATTAAAATGATCTCATTTTGGTTGAAATGAATAAACTTGGATTTACTAAGCAGAGAATAGTTTTAAAATGTGCAACAGAGCTTTGCTTGATCATAAATCAGGATTTATTTTCCATCTTTGAGACCTTAAGAAGGCAATAAAAGGGTAAATAGTTCAACAGAAAAATGACAGTTACCTTCAATGTCCAGTTTTGTTCCATCTCCAAATAATATCTCCCCACACGTGGCCACAGCACAATAATAAGTCCCAGCATCAGAGGAGCTGATGTTCTTGGAAAAGCTATAAACACAGCTCTTTGGAGGAGAATGTGCATCAGGTTTCTTCTCACAGTCATCATGTCTGTTTCCGTCAGAGTAGATGATGTTTGGATGAGATTCATCTGATCTGACTCCAAACCAGAGCACACTGTGTTCACCTGGACATGTTTTCTTCTCAGAGTCAGAGAGGACTGAACACTGCAGAGTCACTGAGTCTCCTGGATGAACTCGGTCAGACACCGTCGGCCACTGAACAACAGCATAGTCTGTCGTCCTCTGAAATTTTCCTACGAAATACGAAAGAGTGGAAACTGTGGAAGGTAGTCTGTATAATAGAATTTAAGAAGCAGAGTTGGAATGTTAACATAGAAGCGTTAACCGGTTGTAACAGATGTTGAGGCACCAAAAAAATCAGATATTTGTGACTCAGCACATGATGATACAGACACATGTATTACCTTTTACAGACAAAAACGTGCCACTCCACTCATCCTTATTCCAGGCAATGATTCCACAGTGATACAGCGCCTCATCCTCTGGAACTGTCTTCAAAATAGTCAGAGTGCTCATGATTGTGGTATGGTTTGCATCAAATCGTGAGGGAGAAAACCCTTGTTCAAATGTAGGACTTTCAGTAGATTTCATCAGTGTAGTAATTAATCTGAGAGTATTGCCAATACTCTGTTTGTACCACTTGACTCGTGCATTGTTGTCTTCCCAATTCCGGAATAAACATGTGAAGGTCACCGGGTCACCAAGTTGAACTGTGGTCACTGAGATCTGTGCATCTGAATTAAAAGACAACAGAGAGCATATAATAGGCATTACATAATCGGATGTATAGTACGATTACGAAATGAAGATATTATTTATTTTTTTACTAAAAAAAACTAATATCAAGTTGGTCAGAATCTGTTGTATTACGCACCATTTGTTAGGAGAAAAAGGGCCATAATTTGCGTAACATATGTAAAAATAACAAAAATAAAAATTAGTTTGACAGAGTTAGATACACTTACATCCTTGATGGAGAAGAAGCAGTGTAATCCATGAGAGGATCATCTTGATGTTGTCTCTTGTTAGGATCTTTGTTGGTTTGATGATATAAGAAGGTGGGGACAGGTCAGACCCCTGATGCTTCCACCTTTGTTATCACAGTAGATCAGTTTCAAAAGTACATTTCCTGTCACACTGTTCTTGTGCAGCTTCAAGACTTTTGAGGTTTTGTGGGCAGTTTGAATAGAAGAGAACAATAAGCAGGTGCAACATCGTTATTTTTTCTAACACTGATGGACAGAGCCCGAACCAAAAGGCCATAAGACAAGTCTGAGGGACTGAAAGATGACGAATGGGGCAGGAACGAAGAAAAAAAGCCCCGTTACACAAATCTGTGTTCATTTTTTGGACTTTGGTGAGAATTTTTCTTTGTTTATGAAATATCTGATATTTTTATGAAAGTATCTGCAAAACTTTAAGGGGAAATGTCTCTGTGGTGAAACTGCTGAAAATTAATGGATATCTGAAATGCGACAAGAAGCGTCAGCTACACGACGCATTTTTGTGAGAGGCCACAAGCCAAAAAAGTTGGAAACCACTGGTTTAATCTTCAAAACTGTGTCATACTTCATAATCTTATACCAGTTCAAATAGATGTTTTTCATGTAAAATCTTAATCTGACAAGTAATTTGCAGTTATAGCTACCAAAGTACAAGTAACTAAAATGTAGAATATTAACTGTCATGGCACAGAGATATAAATTAGCAAGGAAAAAAATGAAAATACTCAAGTATTAGTGATTGAGTAAATGTGCTTGGTTACTTTTTACCACTGCCTACATGAACTGGACCAAAGGGGACCCCTCATCAGTCACTTGTTCAAATGCTTAAAACAACTTGCTCTTTTCTGACAAGCAACCTCTTGTGGCTGTGCGAATCATGACAGCCCTCTCTGAGAGGCAAAGGGAAGGGAAAGCAGGATGTTGTAGTTAAAGCTGTAGCAGATAATATAGTGACCCACTGGGGTGGATGGGTGGAAGTAAGAGCACAGTTTGCATCCTATTTCCTCCCCATATCTGATTCTTTTAACTATAACCACAATCTTTTCTAACCTAAACCAAGGTGCAGTTGGCTAAAACTCAAATCTAACCACAGATGCGGCAGATGAAGAAATGCTCACTGGTGGCACTGACACATGACCCTTTCTGTTTGTTGGGCATGCTGTCCCCATTATGGGACTAGATTTTGAAGGCAATATCGAATGACATGTTTTGCCGTGTAGGTATGAGAACTCATCAAAAGCACCACACCAAACAAGTCTGGTGTGAAAGCCCCCGTGCTTACTTTAGAAGTCTAGTGGCTTTTTCTAGCAGTGGTATTGTGGCTCAGATTTTAAAAAACTCAAAAATAGTGTCACTGGTGTGTCTGGCTTGAAAGGTGGCCCTCAAACACTGTCAATTTCCTCCTGTTCTGCCACTGTCTCAGTCACACGCTGTGGATGTTTATAGCTGTGTTTTTTCTTGTGTGTCAGGTTGAAGCCATGTTTTCTCAATTATAATTCATGGGATCATTTTTATGGTTATACATTAGAAAGTTGTACATACCCAACATTTGTTAGATTACACAATTATTGTAAAACACAATCTATTACTCAAACATTTGAGAAGAAACTGACAAAAATTTGATACTGTGGGTTAAATTTACATGACTTGTTATTCATCCACAAACTTCTCATTCTGCCTTTTCTGCCATTGAAAGCTCAAATTTAACATTTCCAACATGTAGGGAACACGTTTAACACTGACCTTGTGTGTATATGTTGCTGGTCTTATTCCAACACCCTAACATCAGAGTAGAGGCTCCTTCCCTTGATTATATCTGCACCTCTCATTACACACCCTCCAGCTTTCCCTCTGGTCTGGTCTGAGTCTCCTGGACGGACCCGATCAGATGGAGGGAGTGGAATGACGGCTGAGATATCAGGCTCTGGTCCTGGGAAATTAAAAAGTTTCTGTTAGCCGTGCTTTTGTCAACAGTTGTGGGATGTTGTGTTGGACAGAGGCACAGCAGTTCACTTTTTAAATGTGGAAGTTTCTTTATTATCGAAGAAAACAACACATGCACACAGATATAAATTCTGCTGAGTACAATTGTTTTGCATCATACTAATGTGTAGATTAGAGCCTTGGGAGGACGTGAACTTAAAACGACATAACAGATACATACACTGGAAACTTTAATAAGAGAAAGCATAAAGAATGAAACGAAATGTAATAGATATGGGACACGCGATGCAAGAGTAATATTCAGTGTTTGCACAACTTGGACAAAATATATAAATATAATACATAAAACATATGAGTTTATCGAATTTGTTATATTATGTTAACGGTGCAAAATATACAGCTAAAACAAAAGCAGTGTATTTCCACCCAGTGTAGCACAAAAAATATATTTTAGCATTAATTAGTATATCCAGTGTTTAGATTATGGATCCATCACAAAAGCCCTGACTTCAGCGTAGATCGTCTCCTCCTTTCTTGCACTTCTTCTCCCTGATTTGCCGGCTTTCCTCCTGGTAAAGTCTGGTGCAGAATAAACCAAAGAATCCTCATTTCTCTGAGGAAATAAAGTGCAAAATTCAAAATGAGACAGAGCTGATTTTAACACAAGCTGATAACTTCTTCCAGCTGCATCTTTGAATTCTTCACCTGCTGACTTTGCTGATCACCACTGGCTGACGCAGCATTTGCTTGCAGAGTGACAACAGCTGTATTATTACAAAAAAAAAACAACAGATAGTAAAACAATCTGGATTTTACTGTGTTGAAATGATTCTGCAGGTTCTAATCACACACTGCACAAACCTGAATCAAGTGATGTTGGCTGCTGGGAAATACAGTTTAACTGATTGTATGAGTAAACGTCTCTTACCGTCACAACAATCACAGGATTTTTTCCTGATGGCATAAAGAAGGAAGGCTACAAGAACCAGACTTAAAGCCAAAGCAGCACACACCAGATACAGAACTGTGTCGCCTTTCTGTGAATCACACGTGCTGCCAACTGAAACAAATAATTTAAGAAATAATTATAGATAATTGACACTGATAATTAAACCATTATATAGAACAGTTAAGCAGTTACCTTCAACGTCCAGTTTTGTTCCATTTCCAAATAACATCTGTCCACATGTGGCCACAGCACAGTAATAAGTCCCAGCATCAGAGGAGCTGATGTCGTCCTTGAAGAAGTTGTAGACACATTTGTGTGAAGAGCGAGCCTCAGGACTCTTCTCACATTCATCACCACTGTTTCCATGAGCGTAAATGACACTGGGATGAGATTCATGTGATCCAGCTCTGAACCAGTACACGCCGAGTCCTCCTGGACATGTTTTCTTGTCAGAGTCAGAGAGGACTGAACACTGCAGTCACTGGATCTCCTGGACGGACCCGATCAGATGGAGGGACTTGAATGACAGTGATATCAGGTTCTGGTGCTGGGAAATGAGGACATCCGTATGTCAGCATTATTGATATAAAATGCATTACAAATTACTGTGCGATTTGAAATAACATTTTTTATTATTTACATGTATATGTTATAGTACTAAATGCAGCAAGACATTGTTCAAAACTGAAGTTGAAAATTTACCTTTGACTTGCAGAAATGTTTTATTCAGAAATGTTGTTTGTAGTTCAACCACTTCCTCACAATAGTAAAATGCAGTGTCACTCAGCTCTGTTTTGGTGATACGAAGGACAAATGTTCCAGGCTCTGTTTTTGCTGTAACGCGAGGAGTCATATTACCGGTAATTCTGCCATTATCAAAAGTATACGTGGCTGCTAAGACTTCAGGAAAGTTTCCAACAACAAGTTTAATCCAAAATAAGAATCCTGTCAATCCAGAGTGGCGGCTACATGTTAGAGTCACATCTTGTCCAAGAGAAACAGTCTTTTCTACAAAGCATTGGTCCTCTGTGCATCCTGAAAAACAAATCAGGTAAGATACACCCACATTAAAGCTACTGTAAGAAGGTGTCAATAATTAAACCTGACAGAAGTGAAACTGAATATTTACATACTTACGCCCGATTGTAAACACAACAGCTACACAAAATATGATGAGCATTTTCTGGTTAATCCACTTGAGACAGCAGCTAATTTTGTGCTGCAGGATGATTAATCTTAATGTGATTCTATCAAATAGGAAGGAACAGTGAAAAGGGAGGGTACAGTTTCAAAGCAAAATGATTGGCTGTCCATTATGTAGGCTTTTTGGTTTACCACCAAAGTGGAAACGAAACAACCAAATGAAATGGAAAGTCTTTCCAATCACACACGACAGCACCAGCAGTTTGGCTTTGATATGTCACAAATATACATGAATCATTGCTATAATGAACACAATTCCTGTGTGAAAAGAACTAAAGCAATGTTTTTATCTTATGAATGGAATAACATTTTAACTTAAATCCTCTAAAAAAAGTCCTCCACAGAGGCAGACAAATAGTTCAGAGTTGCCTATAGAAGACTGTTTTATGAGCTTCAGTTTAACACAAAAGAAAACATTCACCACTATCCTCTTTCAGAAGCTGGAGAAGTTAATCTGAAACCCAGAGAATGAGCTTTTTATTCGTCACGAGTCAGGCTACATCTTGGAGAGTAGTCATCTTATTGGTCGATTGCACTAAAGGTCAGCCAGAAACAAGGTCAAAGTTCAAACTTAAAACACAGCGACAGGGTGAAAAATCCAAGCGGCCTGCAACATGCAAGATATGTTCAGCATCTTGAATCTCTCCATGGGAAAATAACAGCTCACATTAGAGCAAAGTGATAAATGCGAAGACAAAATCCGACAAGGATTGAAACATTTCTCCATTTGATTCTGTTTATCCAGGGTCAGGTTGCGGTGGCAGCAGCCTAAGCGAGGTAGTCCAAATGTCCCCAAGCCACAGTCTGTAATCCCTCCAGCTTGATCTGGGTCTATTACCAGTTGAATGTGCCTGGCAAACTTCCAAGGGGAGGTGCTAAGGAGGCATCCTGATCAGACGCCGATCCCACCTCAACAGGCTCCTTTCGATGCAAAGGAGCAGTGGCTCTACAGCGAGCTATTAACTATAAACTTGTAGTTTATACTTAATGAGCATGTATTACTCTTTATAATGATGCAAACTGTCTGAGGCTTAGAGAAAGGAGCAAAGAATAATGGCCCAGCCATAATAAAAAAAATTGTTCCTCACATTCTTACTTCTGATTAAAGCAACTTCTTGGGCTATATTTAGTCATTTTGTTTGTTAGTGGTAGTCGCAGGTGTAGCATTACATTCATGTACCATCTTTTATCTCCCATGTTGACTTTTGATGGTTTCTCTCTATCTAATTTGGATATCTGTGAGTCCTTGTTAACACAAGGCTGAGCACAGACAGCCCTTTCCCTCTGTCTCACTCTCTGTGCTCTGCTGCCACCTTCTGGCAGACTGTTTGTTGATTCAGTGAGAATGAAAGAAGGTAACAGCTTTATATACTTGCCAAAATGTAAGGTAAGGTACAGCCGACAGGGAAGAGGACCCATATACTGAGACTAGTCTATTTCGACTAAGTCTATCATATATCAGCTTTCCCTTACTAGATTCGCAACACTGAAAAGAGGTGAAATATTTACATTAAAAAGACAGCTTTCATATGCGCCATTGGTAATAAGGGTGTGTTTTACACAACTGAAACTGTATCAGAGCCTTATTTTTCTCATCATCAGAAAAACAGATCATGTCTGTTTTGAAAAACACAATACTGCTGACCTTAGTTATTAGTGAACGAACACCTCTAGTAAGTTTTTTGGCATCATTTTTTCACTAGTCTGTACGGTCACTAAAAATAAAAACTTCTAAATGGTCAATGACCAATGGTGCTGTGAGCAATTATTCATGACAATTATTAATGATATTGTTTCCAGTGTTATAATTACACGATCAATAAAAGCATGACTGCATTGAAAAACAGACTAAGCAGTAAGATGGATTTTATTTAACAAGAGACTGAAGTACACAGTTACTGCTTGATCAGTTGTCAAGGTGTACAATACCTCGGACATAGTGCACAGGAACACCTTGTTCACATCTGAGTACAATTAGCCTGTTCTGAGTGTTAGTACGGTACTGACAGCGGGGCCGGGTGGTCCCTTTTTTCAGGGTACACACAACAATGCTGAAGGTTCCGCGGCTCCTCATCATCTCACCATCTGGCTCTCCTGCATTCCCACAGACAGATTTGATTTCACTGTCAGTAGCTTTGATGAAGGTATTGGTCTCCTTACACTTGTTGCTGTTAGTTTCGGAGATGTCCCTTTTCTGAATCTCGGTGTCACATCTGACATTCTTTTCCCCAATGATATGCTGCCCTTTAAACTTTTGATAACGGGCAAGGACATCTTCATCTAGCAAGAGCACATTAGCAGAAAGCAGCAGTACACAAGTTAATGGGATCCACATGATTCCCTGGTGATGAGAATGAGAGAAAATTGCAATCTTTAAGCCATCATCATTATTTTTCATAAACAAATATATACATTTCATGAGAATGTGGGTGTAATAACTGAATACTGTGCACATTTTGATCAGCGTGTTGGTTTACAGACATTTTTATAAATAAAACACGATAATAAAAACATCTTTCTGAATGTTGAAGCTAATCATCTCGATCACAATCAAATTATATTTTGCTCAACATTTGAGCTGAAAGAGCTGAAAACAATTACATCTATGTATGTAATTAACAGTTTTAAAATTGTGCACACAACAAATATTCTGAAATATTTAGAAACAGAAAAAATGTGCTAAGAATAAGGAATTATGAATTCAGTTTTTATGTGCTCCAGACCTGCAGATAAATAAAAGTATATTGTACTTAAGGCACTTAAGGTAATCAATGCAGAAAAATTTCATATATTACATTATTACATCACTACTTGTGCACTGCTGTTAAAACAGGATTTGACTGTTGCAGCTGGTTGAGGTCGACCTATTTTTAAAACTCTTCTGTGCAGGACTGCAACTACTGATTATTTTCATAATGAATCAATCTGTTGATTATTTTCTTGACTAACTCCTGTTCATATTCATGAGGCTTTAGCGAGAAAGGTGGGACTGAAAAGAGCATCGCAGCATCGACTGTGGCTGTTTCAGTGTGGAGCTTTACCCAGTTCTGCACGCACGTTTCCTTTAGTCCACAAACTGATATGAACACACACTTTATCATTCCTTCTTTTGCAGTTATTCAAACTGTAACCAAAACACTGAGTGCTTCATTTGCATAGATTGGTCAGCTGTGTGTAAAACGAGAGCTAACCTAAGTGATACATGCACACAAATTGCCCCACACAGCTGTCTCTCTCTCTCTCTTTCTTGTCTGTGACTCCCACAATCCCAAAATCTACATTATGTTTAATATAGATTTTAGTGATACTTGCCTTTGAATGCAGAAGTAATAGCTGCTTAATTCTGCAAACAACGTGGTTTTGTTTTTTCTGCAGTCTTGGCCTTCCAGCTTTGATATCTGTGAATCCTCTCTCTTAATAAAACTCCTGACACAAATGCTGTACTGCCCCTCTCTGTACACTGCTGCCATCTTTTGGTAGGAAACAGACACTTTATGATTTTACAAATGAGGATAAAGCCAACAGGTTCAGATTATAATTTCATTTATTCGGGACCATTAAAGATCATATTAAGCGTACATACTGCCATTTGTTGGATTGTGCAAGATTTAGTTTAAAGCTAAGTTAGATTTTTATTGCTGTTAAGTTATCATTGAACATTTTGTTACTTTCACGTCTTTTATCTTGACCTGAATTTGGATAATTATTCAGCTGTTTGGTTATGTTTTTCATGGTTTTGTGTCTGAATCATTGTTCAGACCCCAGAACAATTAATTGTAGAAAAAATGAATTAATTTTGTTGTTCTGTAAGTGCCCTATATGTTGAGGATACTACCACCAGAGGGTGCTCTCGCACTCTTAGACAAAAATTTGCATCATACATCAACAAAGCGCATGATGAATACAGGCAAAGCAAAAGCTGCAATCATCAGATAAATGGTCAAACTATCAGGTAGCTCTTCTCCATCTCTATCCTCCAAAATAACTACAAGCCATCGGGACACAGATAGTAAATGAAGAATTAGCCCAAAAAGCCTCTGCCTGTCAGCGCAGCTGCTGAATGTGGGTTTGCTGGCTGTTTCCAAGAGAATTGTGCAAATCATCTTTACACAGAGCTGGCCAAGATACACATACCTCTGGTGACTGATGCACAGCAGTCTGAAGTATTGTACAACATTTTGTTCAAATCATTGAAACAATGAATATATCCATGCCATGAGAGCGCTGTTATTATTTGCTTCCATTAGCTATTTTTCCATCTACAAACAACAGATACTGACTGAATAATGGCAGCAGAAATTGTTTGTGAATGTATTTCTCTTCAAATTAAACACAAGGGTGAAATAAAGGATCTGATAAGTACAAGCCCACAAGTCCAAGCTGAGAACTCATCTCTACTCTTTCTGACACATCTCACCTCCAACATCCTGTGGAATACAAGTGAGGTCTGTTCTGAGTAATTAGAAATGCTGTTTGGTCAGAAGACGAGAAATGGCCAGCCACAGCTTGTGTGCATGATTGTAGCTGCTGCATGTGGCTTTGCTTGTTTCCCAGGCCCTCATGCACACTATTTTACAAAGTGCTGTGATACTTGACAGATGAACAACTGATGTTGATCATATTTACATTTCTTTTAAACAATGAATGGTACTGAAAATGCTCTAATGCACGAAATGAAGGGCATTATAACTTGTTTATACATAAACAAGTGCTGCTGAACAGATACCCTCCTTCAAATCTATAAGCTGGATCTGGATCTGGATCTCTAGTAAGTCTAGGATGATCCCTTTGGACACTTTTTATCCTCCACCTCACAGGGCAGAAACACAAGGGAGAAATAAGGGATCTGACAGTTGTGGAGGACACTTAGTAGGTGTCCAAGTTTCTGCCTTGTGAAGTGGAGGATAAATGCCACATGCAGCAACTAAAATCATGCACACAAGCTGTGGCTGGCCATTTCTCACCTACTGACCAAACACCAGCTGAGAACAGACCTCACTTGTATTCCACAGGATGTTGGAGGTGAGACGCGTCAGAAAGAGTAGAGATGAGTTCTCAGCTTGCACTTGTGGGCCAAGTGGTTACAAACGGTGACGCATGAAGCCCCCCATTTTTCCAAAAGAAACGTTAGAAAATCATCAGATCACTCAATCAATACTTCTAGAATCGCACACACATGCCAAGTGTCTATCAGATCCTTTATTTCACCCTTGTGTTTAATTTGAAGAGAAATACATTCACAAACCATTTCTGCTGCCATTATTCAGTCAGCATCAGTTGTTTGTTGATGGAAAAATAGCTAATGGAAGCAAATGACAGCAGGGCTTTCTTATGCTGTAGATATATTCACTGTTATTAAAGATTTGAGCAAAATGTTGTACAATACTTCAGAGAGCTTTGCATCAGTCACCAGAGTTCTATCTTTCTTGGTACAGCACTGTGTAAAGATGATTTCCACAATTATCTTGGAAACAACCAGCAAAGCCACACACAGCATCTATGCTGACAGACAGAGGCTTTTTGATTTTTAAATTCATAGGAAAAACAAAAAGATCTAAAGTTGTTGGGAGTTGTAGTAGTGTCAACAATGTCTCCACCTGTCAACCAGTCTGCCTGACAGAACACAGGCACAACCCCCAAACAGAGTGTATACAAGGTGAACAAACCATAAAACTGCTGTGTGCAACATGAACACCACTGTGTGCTACCTACAGTGTATAACACAACCTGTCTGGGTCTTTAGGATTTCCCAGTGCTGCCAAATTGTTCAACATTGATGTCAAACCCTCTCAGCTTGAGTAGCTTTCTAGATAGATTTGTTTAATGAATTTGAAACACACCCTTAAAAGGTCGTTACAGACCCTTGTGGTGGCTGCATGCTTTCCTGTTTGTTACCACTTCATGCACAACCCGGAAGGTTTAGTATGTGTCAACACGTCAAACCCAGGGGACTGTGTATATTCATGTAGTAAATAATACTCATAGTAATAAAGCAGTTAAATGTAGCAAAACCTCATCAAACTTAGGTGTTTTGGGAGTGGAGAAAATAAAGCTTTGCTAAGGACAACATCTAAACCTTTCTCTATTTTTTTTTCACTGTTAATTCTTGACATTAGAAACAGCAGCTGGCAAATTGTAACCATTATCAATAATAGATCTTATTTCTCATGATATCCAGAACAACTTTGTCGATTATTGTTTGAGGCTTATAAAACAGACACAAATTTGAGCTGTCAAATGCGTTTTATTTCATATAGAAGTGAAGCAGTCATCAGATGTTTGATCAGTAGTCGCAGTGGCCAATGTCTCCATCATAGTGCACAGGAAAGCCGTTTACACATTTGATTATAATTTTCTTGTGGAGTTTATCACCACGGTATTCACAATTGGGATACTTGGCTCTCGGGCTTTTCAGTGTGCAGACAACAATGTCAAAGCACTGACGGCTTTTGGTCATGTTGCCATGTGGCTCTCCCTTGACACAGACAGCTCGCACTGGGTCGATGTCATCAACGATGAAAGTATTGATCTTCTTACACTTATTTTTGTTGGTCTTGGCGATTTTTCTTCCTTGCATCACTTCATCACACTTATTGGCACTCATCTCCTTATTGATATGTTGGCGTTGGAACTTCTTGTAACGACGTCTGATGTCGGCATCCCGAGAGAGCGCAGAGGCAGAGAGCAGCACCAGCAGCAAAGAGATGAACAGGATCCTCATGACTCCCTGGAGACGAAAAGGCAGGAAAAATCGAAAATTAAGGGCAATGGTGGTAGCTAGTGGCATGGCTCTGTGGATGGCAATGGTCCACCCTGAAATATCCTGACAACTATTGGATGGACTGCCATGCAAGTTGTTACAGAGATTCATAACCCCCTCAGAATGGTAAAAAGTTATTTTAAATGTTGAATGTTGTTAGGGCAGTTCTGATTCAACCAATGTTACCAAACGCTGGATTTGACTTAACTGACATTAGTAGATATACAATAACAACAAAAAAAACCCAAAATAACAATAAAAACATTAATAGTGACTTGTAGAGCCACAGCAAAAGATGCATAGACCAAATGCTAAAAACCACAACCACAAGAAACCCTGTGTGAATACTTACCGACGCTGTCATGTTGAAGAGTCAGTTAAAGGGAATAGAAGCCTTCTAACAGCGTGAACGTGGTGGCTCGTTTTTTTCTTCTTTACTTATTTGTACTTTCTGTAAAAAAAAAAAAAACAGAAACGTAGTGATAATTAGTTTTTTTCTCTACTGTAACTCGATAAATGTGTGTAACCTGTAACACAGGTCAGAAGAAGTGTGCTTACCTGTATCACAAGCACTGCTCAGTGACGATGAAGTAGCTGAAAATCGCTGAATCTTTTTATAGTGCTTGGTTTCTTGGCGTGTGAATTCTCCACCCTCAAATGTTCTACACTTTGTCCAATCATACATGACTACAACACTAACCTCATTCAGTCTGCATACACTAATGCTGAGAATCCTTGCTGCTACACCACTACCTGCTTTAAGCAAATTGTGCAAGAAAGCTGTGGGCTAAATACAGTGAAGAATAATGATGACACTCAAGAGTGTGCACCATAATTCCCACTGTTGCATTTGATTACAGCATCAATCCAAATTACTTGTGCTACATTCTGCACATGGGATACATAAAAGAATTATCTCTCCTGGCTCTGCTGCCATCTTATGGTAGGACACCGCTGGTTTTACAAATTACCTGAAGTCACCATGTTAAACCAACCATTAGTTAAGTAGTTCAGATTTCATTAGTCATGCTAGTAGTGTGGCCCTATGGATGGCAACGTCAGCCTGTCAGTCTTCCACTTTGATCCAGACTGAAATATGTCATCAATCATTAATGTTTAATAAATTGCCATGATCATGTCCAGAAGATGACTTTGTGACTTTGGAGATGATCTGACATTTTCTCAAGCACCACCAGCAGGTCACTTCAACTGTAAAATATCTAAACATCTCCTATTGTCTGTGGGGTTGAAGATGCTATGAAAGTGAAGACAGAATTTTTGTAAACAACTGTCAAAAAATAACATGTGAAAAAAGACTTCGAAAAGAAGCGATCATGACTGTGCATCATGTGACAAAACTGAAAATTAGAAAAAACAGATGAACACAAACAAGTAGGTTGACTAGCTGACTAGTCATTTAAAAATTCCTATTCTTACAAGTTTGCCCCCGAAAATACCAGTCAGAAAAACATATTATTTTACTATGTACAATGTACACATTTAAATTACAGGACAATGTATTCATCATGAACAGCAGGCTTTCATTTATCCAGTAATTACTGCTACCTCTTTACCAGAAAACTCTGTTTAAGTCTGACATATTAAAACCTCTCCAAGCATAATGTCTGGTGGAAATAATTTCTGAGGCACATATCAAAATAATCTGGCTCTGCTGTTTCCTCCGCTGCTCTCTCTCTGGCTCCTCTCTCAATTCAGTGAAGTAAGTTTTTATTTCAACCAAACCGGAGTTGGTGGTGATTGTTGGAACAGTGGAAAGATGAACCAAGAAGTTTTTGGTGAGTATTATTTTGTTTCTGCCGAGTTTGAATGAAGTGTTTTACGATGATGAAATTACTGTTTCTGGAAATGGCGTGTGGTGGCTTTGGGGAGAGCAATACAGCAGCTGTTTTTATGAAACAAAAAGGATCTTACTCTTTAACAAAAAGGTCCACCTCTGTTGGGATCATTTCCATAATGATGTCAGACACTTAAAATAACATTCATTTTTTGCCTGTCATTGGAAAAAATAAACACTTTTAGAGGACGTACATTGACAGTGCACAAATAACTGGTCCACCTGGTCCATTGAAGTCTGTTTCACAGCTACCTGCTGCTATCCTCTCATTCAGGACCAATTTCAGAGATTGGTGTCCCCATTAGGCCCCTACACACAAAAACATGGGACAATGGGGTCCATAAATATAGGTAATATTTGATTGGAATTTGTCTGGGACACTGAAGTCTTCCAGGATGTGTGGACCTGCACCGAAAACCCTGATGGACAGTGCAAAATGCTGCACCTTTCAGCAACTTTTACAACTAATGAGTTTAAAACGTCTCTTCTAAGATACACAATGTTTTTTCAGACATTTTAAATTGTGCTCAATTTTGACTGTTTTCTGTGTGTTTACTTACTTTTTAGACTAGTTGACCAGTCTATGTTTAAACTTCTGTTTAATCATCAGAGAAATTAGACGTTAGGAACATCCCTATTCTACATATGTTGCTGTAAAAGTCTCCACTCTTCTCGTTTCAGGTGCCCACAAGATTTTGGAAGCTGGCTCCAGGGATTTGCTGCCATTCATAATAATTTGTGCAGGCACACGCACGCACACACAACATGTAATTAAGATCTCTCACATTTAATTTGCCTCTAGGCACTGAGCAGCTCTCTGTGTGTAGGTCGTTAGCTGCTCTTAATGACTGAGTATGTATCTGGTTCAGGAGCATTTTCACACCTGATGTTGACATCTCAACCTCTGATGTATCAATGCAATCAAAGGTGTTGAGAAAATACAAGATTCAAAACAAACACATGATGCAACCTCCTCGCATTGACTTATGATGCAACCATTGCCACACAGAGAGTTTTGATTTGGTTTACAAGGAATGCCATATTGTTTGAAACATTTGAAAAACCCAGCAAAGTGACTTTCTGAACAATATACAGGCAGACATAAGGCGTGAAATGATCATTCAATTACCAGTACAAGGCTGGATTACTGACAGGCCAAGTGTCCAGGGCCCTCAGAAAACACAGACCCCAAAAACATTCAAAAATAAAATACTTGTATGCAACAGAAAAATGTTGCACTTCCTGTGTTTCAAAACATGTTGCAAGGGAACACCAAAAATAGCCACCATACTTTAATTTACCTTAGAAAAGACAGAATGACAGCTTGCTACCAACAGTTGTTGGGCCGCGGTTACACAAGTAAAACACAACCTCTAACACCACCTGTGTACTGTAGACACTTGTGTTGATTAAACCTGAGATGGACAACTGAAAAAATTAGCTGAAATGTAGACAAAGGATAGGCTAGAGGGATGCTAGAGCAAAGTGCTGTCAGAGCTGTGAGGGGGTCGGGGTCTGGACTTGGAATGCAGTTTCTTGAGTATGTGAATCAGGCATGTTCAAGCTGAAACAGGGTGTCCACTTGCTCTCTGACTGATCGCAATGCTACAACAACTTATAAACTCAGTTCTCACAACTACATTGGTATGGGTGAATTGACCTGCTAAGGGCATAACATGCAAAAATTGTCTCCTGGGCTCCAATAAACCCCCCCCATTCTTTCCACTATGTGAATTTATTCTGTTTGTTTTTTTTCCAATGTTGCAATATTACCTGGTCCCAGGTTTGCTGTAATTTAGAAATATGCAACGACTAAGCACAGTACTGAAATATTGACAGCTTTTAAACTAGACGTTTACATGACCTTATCATGTCAGACATTAAATCTAGGTTTGCATATTCTTGAAGTTTTCGGGGCGCTCCGTTTTATTGAGAGCCCCTCAAAAACCCCTTTTGCAACACCCCCTTTGGCAACTATCACAGCTGCTTTTTTACAGATGGTGTGATGTTCGCTTCCAGAACTTGCTGATATCTAATTGAATCCATGTTCCCCTCTACCAGTGACAGCATGATCAATCCATCCCCGTGGTTAACAGCTAGAGAGGTGTTCATTGAGCAAACATATCTTTGTTTAATCTTTGCCAAAAAGTTCTTTTTCAATTTCATCAGTCATCAGTCCACAGGACTTGAAAAAGTATTTTGCAGTCAAACGAGGGGTTTGATTTGCCTTTCTAGCAATCCTACGAGCAGTTCTCTCTGAAAGCTTTCTTGGTCTTTCAGACCTAAGCTTGACCTGCTCTGTTCCTGTCAACTGCCCATTTCTTAATTACATTACCAAGAGAGGAAACAGCTAATGAAAACGCTGTGCTGTCTTCTTATTGGCTTCTCCTGCTTTGTGGGCATCAGTTAGTTCAATTTGATGCTAGGCAGGTGCTTACAGAAGCCCATGGCTGCTGATTGCTGAGACAAGGTATAAGGAATCACAGTATTTAGAAAGCGTTTCCATTTGCATCACTAGGACATTCCTAACAATGATTGTGATGAAGCCATGGCAAGTTGATAAAGGTCAGAGACCTTGTTAAAAGTTAAGAGTTTTTGTATGGTGCTCCTTTCCCTTTTTAACTCTAAAATTGTACAAAACAAAAATAATACACTGATCTTGCTTAAAATGTTGAAAATACTGTTTCATCTCTAACTTTATTTATAAATTTTGATCATGGGTGTCCAAACTTTTTATACAACTGTATCCTATGAGGCATCTGTGAGAAAATGTGGCATAATTAGCATATAAATTCTTGAGTTAGGGCCAAACATTGGTTGTGTGTGGTCACAGTGACCTTGACCTTTGACCACCAAAATCTAATCAGTTCATTCTTGAGTGCAAGTGAAGGTTTGTGTAGAATTTGAAGAAACTCTCTCAAGGCATTGCTGAAATATCACGAGAATGGGGCAGAGATCGCAGGGACCTTTTATGCGTCTGGCCATAGCTGTGGTCGAAAAACCCTCCAGATGTTCATTTCACCTATAACAGGCCTGCACCATCCAACACTTCAGAGGTCAACAGGTCACTAATGATGTCAAACACATCAACAGAGACACTGAGGTAAAGAATTAAGATAGAGATTGACTGATTATCGGCTGGGCCGATTATCAGCGCCGATATTTGAAGTTTTGATGTATATCTATATCAGCCTTTTTTTAAATCCAACGGGCCGATATCAAGAAATCAATTAAAAACTGGGTTATTTCGGCTCAGATGCAGCCGCCCCTCTCTCCTGCCACTTCTGTCTCCAGCATTGTTCCGCCCACGGCACCATCTGATTGGTTAAGCAAGCCAAACTGAAGCGAAAGCTGTCCTCACACACACAGCAGAGAGGGAGCTCCCCACAGTTTTTCCACACAAAAAGTTTTCCACACAAGCGGCAGCCTTGCTAGCTTGTAGTCCCTCCTGACATGTCTGTGAAGTACTTGAAAAAAGGCTGCTGATAATATCAACAGTCAAATAGTCTGTGATAGTAAAAGCATGTGTGTGATTGAGAGAGAGCGTGTAAAAAACTCAATTCACTTGTTTTATTGTAGGGAAGCACGCTAAGGTGGAGGCTGATTAGTTTTTACCATAACATTAGTTTGCCGGTGTGGCTCTAAACGCTGAGCAGACTATGTATTAGCAATGGGGACAATGTATGTGATGTGGAGAATAGTGCGTTGTTTGCGTCAAAGTCACATGAAAAACTCTACAGCTCACGCCTACGACAATAACGTAACGTTAAGATGCTGAGATGAAGGCTGACTAGCTTTTAGCATAACATTAGCTCGCCGGTCCTGCTCTAAACACTCAGCAGACTCAATGAGAATAATTTCAGTTATATTTAAATGTTGAATGATTTCAGGTAGCTATTTGTTTAAGTTTTTATTCAACTTTATAAGAGATGCTTCTGAGCCTAGGAACTCCATGCACTTCTGGAGCTATTTATTTTCTGTTTGTTTGGTTAAATAAACATGTTTTAGGCATTTAAACAAAGAAAACAAATTGTTTGTATTATTCAACATTTTTACACCAATTTTTACACTTTCACTGCAAATAAATATATATCGGCTCCAGATATCAGTTATTGGCCTCCTTACCTACTAATAATCTGTATGGGTATCGGTCGATCTCTTGAAGTATACAGACAAGGCCACTACAGCAACAACAACAAAAAAAGAAACTAAACGGATACAGGGGATGCAGCCATGCACTGAGAATACAAGGGAAATGTAATTAATATGTACTAGATCAGATATTGCTCAAGTTTCTGTTCTGAAGAAATAAAGGATTCACTACAGATGGTCACCAACTAACGCAATGAAATATTCCAAAACTTCTGTAATTCATCAGGTGAGCTACACAAGGCACGACATTGGCCGGCTTACTGACCCCACCTAAGGAGATGCTGCTGCATCGCTTTGCCATGCATTACAACACAAACCCAAATAATCAATGATAAAATTCATTGGCAACTATTTTTATAACTGATTTTCACATATTTAATCGATTCTCGGTTGCAACCCAAGTATAGTACATTAGGAGTTGGGCCCTTGGCAGGGCTTAGATAAATATGGCTGGGTCAAATTTCAGGCCTTTGTAGCATCCTACTACAAGGTCCCAAAACAGCCAAACCAAGCCCAAAATGAGGGAGGGAAAGGGAAAGGGGAGAGAGAGAGAGAGACAGAGAGAGAGAGAGAGAGAGAGAGAGAGAGAGAGAGAGAGAGAGAGAGAGAGAGAGAGAGAGAGAGAGAGAGAGAGAGAGAATAGGGAGGTCAGTGAGAGGCACGAGAGGAGGTCAGTGGGGAAATGAGAAGATAAATCAGCTGTTTGACCAAGAGTTCTGGTAAGAAAGCTGCCAGAGCTCAGCAGCGTCACATTTTAACCTCCTCTCTCTGATGATGGAGACCCTGGAAGAATCTCAACTCTGCTTCCCACAGCTGCTCAACGCCTCCTGCAGAAAGCCGAAGAGTCCTCAGACAGGAGCTATGCTCTTCTGCTTTCTCTGCTTCATCGCTCTGCTCACTGGAGCTCTCAACCTGCTGGTCATCATCTCCATCTCCCACTTCAGGCAGAGATATGCGCCTCAGCGCCTGTTTTAATTATAAGTGCCTGTTTTAATTATAATCACTGCTCTTATTTCTCAACCACTATAGTTAGTGGCAATACTGTTAGTGTTAATATTCATGAATGATGATATTCTCTCACTCCAGGCAGCTCCACACCACCACCAACCTCGTCCTCCTCTCTCTGGCTGTCTCAGACTTTCTTGTGGGCCTTGTGGTGATGCCGGGTGAAATCATCTTAACAGAGACCTGCTGGTTCTTGGGTGACCTAATGTGTGCCGTGTATTATTTGCTACCCTTCATCATTATCTGTGCCTCAGCAGCAAGCATGGTGCTCATATCAATCGACCGCTATGTGGCCATTTGTTACCCTCTGCAATACCCCACCAAACTCACTCCAAAAACAGTCAGAATCTGTGTTTGTCTGTGTTGGATCTACTCCCTTTTTGTTAGCATTATTCTCTTCTATGACCACCTGAAACAACCAGGCAGGTACAATTCTTGCTATGGAGAATGTGTGGTTAACATTGCAGGAGATGTGGACCTTGTTTTCAATTTCATTATTCCCATATTTATCATTGTAAGTCTGTATTTGAGAGTGTTCATGGTGGCCGTCTCTCAAGCTCGGGCCATGCGCTCACACGTTACAGCTGCCACAGTCCAGCGTTCACAGACTGTAACTGCTAAGAGGTCTGAGCTGAAAGCAGCCAGGAATCTTGGTGTTGTTGTGGCTGTGTTTCTGATGTGTTACTGTCCATATTACTGTGTCTCTCTCGTGGGCGGCAAAATAATGATCGGCTCTTCAGCTGAGGCCTTGATGAGTTTTCTGATGTATTTTAATTCCTGTCTCAACCCTGTGATCTACGCTCTTTTCTACCCCTGGTTTAGAAAAACTATTAAACTCATTGTCACACTTCAGGTAATGCAGCCTGGCTCCTGTGATGCCAACATACTGTAGCGAGACGACAACGTATTTTCTGTGAAGGGGGAAACCACTGAAGTGAAATGAACAGGATTAAGTCTAAGCATACAGCAATGCTGTAGTGACAAAATAATCTCAACTCAAGGTCCCATTACTAGTGTTTTCAAGGACTGCAGTGAGATGTGGTGCAAAAGCCAGGAAAAGAAGTGGACTTTGAGTTTATTTTGTCACATATACTTTTCCTGAGGTCAAGAATGATCTTTAATAATCAAGTAATACTGTTGTGCATGTGTCGTATATGTAATAATGATAAATGAAAACATGTATTAAAAAAGCTGTGTTGCATAAGAGAAGATGTACTTTATTGTCCCTTTGTGTAAACTTCTCTTGAGCTCTATGTCACAAAGCATTCATCTCCTAATGTACTAAGCATTATACATTGAAACAGATAAAAAAGACAAGGCAAGAACAATACAAATGAGTTTTTACATCTGTTAAATTGACCTTTCCATTCATTATTTTCTGAGCCTCTTTGATAACAGACATTTCATATAAAAACTGAAGAGAATGGTGTTTTTTCCTGGCTATATTCTTCATAGTAGTCTGCACAAGACGACTGAGTTTAGAATTACTGTCAGATTATCTGTTAAACTGACTGATAAAAACATAATTCTATCGTCTCTACCTTAAAAAAAAGCTTTACAGTGTATGGTGAGACTTGCGTTTTGTTTTATCAATGTACATTACATTTCATACCAAATGCAAAATATAAATTAAGTAAATGCCACCCCCACCATTGTCTCACACACTCACCGTAGTGCTTATGAGTGAGATCTTACTTTCTGATAATTAAATTGAACTCGTTAGCCAGGATTATGTTATGTAATTATTAATACATTTTGTGAAGTATGGTTGTTCATTACTGGCTGTTCATTACTCTTCTCTGTCACTGCTGCCATCATCTGGTGGATAGCAGATGGTTTGAGGATTTAACATCAGCACAAGAGGTTTTGACTTTTGTATTTTCTTTGTCCACTGATGTATATCATGCAGGCAGTGCAATGACACCTCGATGGGTTCATCTTCATAGGATTGTACCGGGTTAGCTGGCTGAATGTGTGCTATGTGCAAATGTCAGTCAATTATAATAAACAAAATTGTTTCAAGGGAAAAAAAAACAGCTGGTTGATCTTGCACCAGACTATTGTCTGTAAATTTGTCCACCAAAAGTGGCCACAACTATTTGATCTATTCTATCAATTTCTCCCATATTTAAAACAAAAATAGGTACATAATTAATGAGTCGATACTGCTCTGTTAGGTCTATCAGAATATTGTTATATAATTTATCTATAGATTGAAAAGTAGCTAATGAAAGCACATACAAGGTTTATGTTGTATACATATTGTTTCAAAAATGACAAACATCGTTACAAAAAGTGACACTTTGTTTAAGTTTGTTTGTACTTTTAGTGTTGCAGAACTTTATACAGGAGATTTTTACACGTTCCTTGGAAACAACAAGAAAAAGCCAAAGTTACAGCAGCTATACTGGCAGATGCAGGATTAGTTGGTAAACTGTATAGTATTTAACACAACATATAAGTAAGACAACAGACTAATTTTCACATCAACAGGAAACAGTGCATATATCACATATGTATAACATCTTATAATATATAAAAGTACTACAAAGCGTATACTGTGATATAGGTACAGTACTGACTACGCTTCCATGCAAACTAATATTACACTATTATTCCAAATACGACAATATTCAGAATTTTAAACGGGTCATGTACACAGCATATTGCAATTGGGCTTTCTGAATGAGGCCTTATTACGAATGTAGCATTTTCCCATGAAAACGTCTGGGATATGCCGACATTTTGGGGGTTTTAGGAGCATTTAAACACGGCCTCTTGTCTGTTACTGTCAGCCCAGTGCTGGGGTAGAGACGCATGCACACGTTCAAGCATTATGAAAGAGTTGGATATCAACAGGAATGAATGAAAGAAAGCGGCCGGCTGTGTCCAATAATGGCACGGCTGGACACACAAGGGAATATTCGAGGAATACTGATTTTCGTTGACCATGTTAACGTTTAGCAGTGATGTTACCTTTTTCGGAATAAGGGCTAAAAAGCTTAATATTTTGCGCATGAAAGCACCAATGCATGTATCAAATACATGACTTACCAACTCTTATCCACATGCATACAACAGGGCTTAAACTATTCCACTAACTTACTAAAGTTCATGACTCAAGAACACACTGAGCAGGTTGTTAACAAATCACAGACAACAGGTGACTGAACGGGCAGTAAATGCAACAACATGAAACTCAAACAAATTATTCAAGCAATTCAAACAAGGCGAGAGCTTCAACGTCCAAGCAAACGAGCTGTGATATACAGCAACAACACGCAGACTGCCATGAGAAACATTTAACCATTAAATAGCAAATAAAAGACAGACGGACGGACGGAGAGTGTTTATGACTCACTGTTTTGACGTTGAGGGCCATTATCCTGTCTTTCATGAAGTATCCATAACATAAGTTGTCGCGCTGTTGCTGTGAAGGTCAAATTGTTTGTTGCCAGAACTCCATCGCTGCTAGCTAACTAACGTTAGCCAAACATGACGCTGTTGTCATTAGCAACACTGGAATACAAACTAATTCTCCCGGTTGTTTCATCGTCAGTTAGGTAACGTAAAATATCCTGTTGTTTGTTGCGAGGCTAGAGTACGAACGGCTTCTAAGTTTACTCCAGAGGTTTAATTTCCAAAAGACTAGTCCATCAACAGTTTCATATTAGCATGACAATGGCGGCATCTGATCATCTTAATCCGCAGACGCCAACTTCACCTGGCGTCACTTCGCGATGGCTGCAATATCATGTTTGACCACACGGGCGGGCTGACATTTACAGAGCGAGCCGCTACACCACAGTGGGGGCGCTGTTTCACTAGTTTGAGAAAATTTGCAAAAAATGAAGAAGTCATGGCTGTAACGTGACAACAGAGTGTCAGTTGAAAAAACTGTGAAAAAAGAAATTTATCATTTGAAATTACTGTGGTTTGTTGCCACTGACCCAAACAGGACAGGAGCTTTATTCAAAGTGACCAAATACTGGTTGAGTAGTTCAGTTTTCAATTAAGCAAAAGCTTCAGGGGTCACCGGACTGTAATTATACCTGGAATCATATGCAATTTAACACCACATTAATATGGAGATTTTGTCAATGCTCTCATCATCCATGTTGTTGAGAGCAGATCAAAAGGAAATAAGGAGGGTAAATAACAACTTTGTGAAGACAATTTTAAGAGAAAAAAGGATAAGTATTGGTCATATAATTTGTTTTAGCCTTTAATTCATTGGCCTCATTTACACAGACATTAATTCCATGTCTTCCCAGCACAGTTTCCTATGTGTTGGTCAATTTCTTGAAATGATTATCTCAGTATCTAGAAAGAATAAGGGAGATTTGTCCACCACCACTAATTTTTTTCTACAAAAACTAGTAAAACCGGTGATATGTGCAATGTTATTGGAAGCAGGCTTCAATAATCTCAGCTAAGTAGCTGAGTTCAGTTCATCTATATGGGAGATATTGTTGCACAAATTTGGATATGCAGTCAAAGATTCATTTTTCAAGAACTCAGACATAGTTGAGCATAGTTTCAATGGTAGTTTAATTTTAACATTCAACATAAGTATCAATTATCATCACTCACATATTCATGTTTTTTAACCTAAAACCTGGAAAATGGAAATTACTGACAAAACGGTTATTTTGCTGTCAATAACCGATAACTAGGGTGTTTGAGTGTAGTCACAATAGAGAGCTAAACCTTTAGGATGAGGAACAGAGGGGTTGGATAGAGCAAAGAGAATGGGGCAAAAAGATGAAAGCTCAAATTGCTGTGAAAACAGTAATGGAAGGAAAGAATGAGAAAAATGAAAGGGGGAGAGATGTGAGATTGAATGGTTGACGCAAATAAAGGAGATGTCTTGGATGAAGACGTGGGGAGAAAGGCAGGAAGGTTGGATAAATATGTCGGCTATTATTGATTGGGTGAGCCCATCGCCACAGTTTTTTTGCTAATTTAATATTCTGCCTCTGAAGAGCGAGTGTGACTCTGTGAGTCAAGGGTTTATTTTGACCAATGCAGAGGCTGTGATTGAACAGTGAAAAGAGTAACCACGACAGTTTCAGTGAGTTTTATTTTGTTTCTGCTGAGTTTGAATGAAGTGTTTTATGATGAGTTAACAAGGACAGTAAGCTTGTCTGAGTTTGGTAAAAGAGAGAAAATTTCATTCACAAGGCGCACGATTGTACTTCTCTGTTTATTAAGGAAAACGGGTGTAAGAATATTTCCTTTCTTGATATTTTGTGAGTTTGTTTATTGGACTACTAAACAAAGCAAACTCGCCGATCACACACATCTCTCAGCTAAATCTACTGAGGGGCACACCTGCGTGAATTTATGAGCAATCGCTGGTTGTTGGGCTGATGGTGGCCGGTTGGAATTTAGCATGTCGCCCAACCCTAGAGTGGAGGGGAAAGGTGTGAGGAAAAGACGTGTGAAGAAGGATCTGGTAGAAAGAACAGAAGGTGTGGAAAACTGACGCTGACAGACAAGGATAATACTGATATATCTCAAACCCAGAATAGAAGAATTAACTGTAGAAGTGTGACAATACTTTGCACCTGTTGTAAACAAAGCAACAATGTATAAAGTAAACAATACAGTAGTAGTTACATTATAGTCTTTCGTTATACTTTTAATCATGTTAGTCATCTATGGAGAGTATTTTTCAGCTGTGTTGTGGCACCCTGGTCCAAATCTGATTCTTTCACGAGTAAAAGTTACAGAAGACGAGAGCAGTCTGTCTTTTGGTCTATAAATGTAAGCCACTTTTTTAACCTCCACCCAACAGCATCAACGTGGAAATTTTAAACATTAACAAATCAACACCTTAAAAGTGAAAATCTTGCAAGTACATGCCCTGTGGAAAAATCTGGTTCTCCGTTTGCACCTTAAACACATCTTGGTCCACCTAACAGCCAGACCTGCATGGTATAATGTTGCCATATAACACAGTGAACGCATCACACATTAACACTGTAAGAGGAAAAAAAAAAGGTCCTTGTTGATGCTGCAATTTCACATTCTACATGAGGCGATGAAGAAACGCTTCCTACAACAAACTTCATCCCAAAAGGACTGTGACATGATTAAGGCTTCTCTTGTTTTCTAGTTCTACACATTTCACTGGGCCTGCCCACACAACCAGAGAAGGAGGGGAGGGGTGTTTATCTAATGTAAGCATCAGTCCCTTTGCGAACTTAGGAAGGCCACCGAAGCATTTTGATTGCGTTGCCATGGAGACGGGAGTCAACAGCCACATGTGACACAACAATGCCTTTATCCATCCAAAATGGTCAAACATTCAGTAGCAGCTGTTGACAATATCACAGCAGCATTTTTCAGTTTCAGAATAAGTACACCAAGGCACTTCAACTCATAGAAATCAGTTTCAGTCAGATTTTTGACTGACTTCTCCGTTAAGGCAAACACAGTTGACTTTGGCACAATGGCTTTATTCTAAACAGCTTCCCTGCCCAGCTGAAAATGTTGTTTTGACCGTTTTTTTCCGGTAGTTTAATGTCTTGCTGCAGTGATGGAAAGTGCACCTGTCACAGTGTGACATCACTTTTTCAGCATGGCGTCAAGTTACGTCCTGTTACGTGAATGGGTGCTTTGATTAAAAATGGCTTCCTGTTTCCACCGCAATCAATGCTCTGAGTTTTCAGGACTTATCAGGGATTTGCTTGGTATCTGTTTCAGAGCTCATTTTGATTCTCAAACATCCCAGTATACTGACTTCACTGCGGTTAATCTGAGTGAGGATTCCAGTTTTGTGATGTTTAATTCTTAACGATAGCAGATTCAGCTTTTCATGTCAAACCTCATGTGGCTCCATGTGTGGTGTGCAACAGCAAACTGAAGAATAACACAGTATTAGAACAAACTGTTAAATCATCTCCGTGGAAAGAGTCTTTTATGTTTTCTCAAAGAACTCGCATGTGAGGAAGATGTCCATTATATAGTGAAGCAGGTTAGCTAGGCACATACAGTTTCCTTTTTTCTCCAAGAGAGAGTGCAACAAAAGACTGCCACCTTTTCCTTGTTGTGGAATCCAGGAGGCTCTTCTCTCTCAGCCCTCCTCTCTCAGTGTCCAAAGCCTCCCACACATCAGCACTCACATTAACATCATGCAAATACACGTGGAAAATATAAAATTCATTGGGTTAGGGTATATATTTATATAGATTTATACATACATATAAATTCATATACTTTTAAGGAATGTTAATCTATTTTGCTGTGTATTTTTTCTCATTACAAGGCACAAAATAACTTTTCATACTATGTAACACAATATATAATCAACATATTAAAAAAACAACTTATCAGTCCTTTTATCATCTTTTAGAAAAAAAAATCCATAATAAAAATAAGTTCTATGCTTTTTCTCACTTATATCTTACAATATATTTTCTCTCTGTCAAAAAACACGCACACATGTCCCATTTTTGTTTTTGTTTGTGGTTTCTCTTGGCAGCAAAATTGGTGGCGGTCAAACTGAATGTGTAAAAAAAAAACAAACAAAAAACAATCACATGATGGTGGTGCTCATCAATGTGGAAAGATCTCAGAGCGACGGCCTCGTTGACGTGTAGAATTCACAAAATGGCAGCGGTGGGTGTTGCAAAACAAACGAGCAAACTGCGGTGCTGTTACAATGGGCACTTGGAGCAGCCACATTCCAGAGCAGTTTCCATCTCCTCGGAGTACGAGGTGCCGTCGGTGCAGCGGAAAACCGCCTTCCTCCTTCTGGTCTTGGTGACGCCGCAGCAAACGCCTGTGGGTGCCGCCGCCTGGCAGGATCGGGGACAATCCATGCGGGGAATCTTGCTGGTGGATGTGCATGTTCTCAACGGGTGGTGGCGCTTCAGCTGCTCCCTCACCATCTCTCCTTGACATGTAAGCTCTGAACATTAATGAAAATAAGGACATGATGTAAATTATTCATATGTGTCAGATCTTGAGATCATTTTCTATCTCCTCTTCTAATAGTCTCCATTTTACCTGTGTCACAGGTAGGTCCGGTGTACCCTGGCTGACAATGGCAGACGGGCTCTCCTGCCTCTGACACCCGACACTCCCCGTGTCCGCAGCGCTGCCCCCTGCAGGCTGGAGGCTCCTGCCGTCGATCGCAGTACTGACCCTGGAAGCCATCGCTGCACTTGCAACTGTAGGACTGACCCTTCGGCACACACACACCATGAGTACATCTGGAGTGAGAAGAAGGAAAGAGGGACAGTTTTACTCCTGATTGCTTTAAGACTGGCATGACCACATGACTTGCCACAGCTCATTTTCTGAACTGATGAGCAACAAGGAAAGCTCAACAAAGGAAACTGTACTTGCATAAACATCCACACTTTCTCCTTTTTTTCTGATTAGTCAAATTTATTTGAGTGCATCTAATGAAAGCTCCCAAATGTTTCCACAACTTTTCATAGGATAAATGTAAAAAATTAGATGTGCATGCATCCCTGATGATACACTCTTAAGCTGTTTTCATGTTAATTTATCAAAAACTGTAATGTCACTTAGGACTGTAACAACAAAAAACAAATCAAGACCCAAATCAAACAGTCCAAGACCCAAAGATATTCAACTAACAATGATATAAAAGAAACACAGTTATGTGTTTGAGAAGATGTAACCATTAAGTCTTACAAATAAAAATAAAGGAAATTAATTATTAACTAACACAGTTATTGAAGATTAATTTTCACCTGATCAACTAAATGCGCAACTAGCTGCAGCAGCAGGGTTAAGTACAGACAGCACATGCATATGACTTTCTACATTCACACATTTCAGCTCAGCCTCTAATGACTGGACTTACCTGTTGTTCTGGCAGGGGCTCGGTGCTGTCGTCTGGTCACACAGGGCCCCGCTGCGTCCTGGAGGACAGTCACATGTTACCCCCGTCTCTCCTCCCTCCCTGCATGCACCCTGGGCACACACACTGCAGGCATGACACCCTGCAAGAATGGCATCACCCTAGTGAGAGAAGAGGAAAGGGAGAAAATACTGTTAGTGCAGACGAGGGTAGAGGGGGTGTAACCTGCCAAACAGTTTGATGTTGCATGAATGCTGCAGCCTTCATCAGCACCAGTCCAGTGTAAATATAGCTCCTCAATGGAGAGATGACATATGTTTTTTCATGGGAAATGTGACTTAAAAATCTTTGAGCCCAGTCAAAATGCTTTCTACTGCTGCTTATATTATTAAAATGAAGTCCTTATTTGGACTGATCTTGAGCATGAACATCTTTTCTGCATTCCTAAAATAAGATTTTGCACTATGATTGCCGACATAAGAGCGACAAGCTCAAAAAGTACAGTCTATAAATGATGCTTTTAAATCTGGCCCATGTCCTGACCTTCCCCTCGACCCCTTGTGGTCGCGCCCCTCCTGCTGCTCGGTAACTCAAGTCTTGAGCCTCGCCGTTGATTCGGACGTTGTGGATACAGCCATTAAAAGCCTGAGGGGCGCGTTCAGGGCCGGGCCGCAGACCTGAGGCCACCACCTGTGATGGTACGCCTGGGAAACGGAGGCAGGAAGTTATGGAAAAAGAAGAAAGAGAAAAGCGTAATGAGAGCGTATTGGAAGGAAATAAGAGAAACAGAGACAAAAAAAAAAGGCAAATTCAAACGAGGATTGCTTGATTACTGTAATACACTTCACTCATCTCTGGTTTCCTTCTTGATTGATTTTTACAGTAAAATACGATGCTCCAACAAGAATACAACATCGTACTGCAGCTCTCACTATTGCACAATAACATGTTTCTTCCTGGCACTTGAGGAAAAAGTCAGACTTCTTCTCTTATTCCTTTTTTTGAGGAAAAGTTCCACAAAAACAGCTGACTGTATTCGCATGTGCCCATGCACGGAAAACATGTAATCACGACCGCAAAAAGGAAGTGCAGGGCGGACAAAAGTAACATCTGTGTGCTCGGAACATGTGCCTACGAACACAGATTGATGTGTGTGCGTACCTCCGATGTAAAGCTGGGTGTTGTGGTCGACGGAGGGCTGACGCGCCAGCTTGCCCAGACTCTTGGGGGCACCGTTATCCACCACGAGGCTCAGTGAACGGTTCTGAATCAACAGCTCAACCGTGTGGAAAAGCCCATCATTCACTGACTCCACACTGTAACAAACACACACACACACAGAAAAAAAAGGAAGGGGAGATTTTCAGTATGGTTCCTATTATGATAAATTACTGTTGAATTCTACACCAGACAGGAGAATTAGGGAAGAAAAAACATGATAGAGCAAATTGGAAATGCTAGACACAAAACAGACTCCAAACATTTTCAAGTCAAACATTTTTTTTTCTTTGTTTTGTTGTGTTTGCAAATCGACCAAACTAAATGAAAAAGAAATTAGGGAAACCTGTGTTGAAATGTTATTCTCAGACATAAAACAGACTGATTACATCCTCCATACAGTGTTCTTTTGGAAGGGGATTAAAATGTAGCCTTGATCTAGGCCACAGTTTCCTACCATGGGGGATGAGGCCCACAGTGGGTCCCCCCGCAGCACACAGTGTAGCTTACTGTGATGGGCTGGAGCCTTGGGGCGAGACTAAATTTCTACAATTTAATGGTCAGACTCAACCGGTTTGGACCCTTGTGTTACATGCGGAGGCTCTCTTACTAGGGCGCTGATATGTTTTGAGGAAATGAATGTTTCCACTGACGCGGAGCCTGCAGTGAACCAGGATCATGACCTTTTGCACCCTGTCTGACCCTGGGAAGAAAGTGTGTGTGTTTGTGTGTGAACGTGTGTGTCTGAGATTCCCCACTAAACAGTTTTTGCTGGAGGGGAGACAGACAGCTATAGAGACAGTGGTTTGGCACAGTGATAAGAGGGAGAGAGAGCGAGGGTGAGGGACAGAGAGGGAAAGAGAGGTGGATGGTGGGGTAGTGAAGTCGACTGTGCCTCCGTTCACCCGAGTTCTTCCCTGCCTGAACCCGGAGAAAACGAGTAGAACATCAAAAACACAAAAGAAGAAACGAAGCCACTCTTTCCGTCGGTGGTCTGCTTCAGACTCCCGCAGATAAACATCAAGACAATACATCCCCTTGTTTGCAACCATCATTGGCTTACTAGCTACGGAGCCTCAAGTCAGCTTTGATTGACAGCTGTTTATAAAGTGTTCAGATTACAGTGATGTTACATTAACAACCAATGGAGCAGGGCTGTGAGTTCTGGAGGCGGGCCAGCGTGACTTTCATAGAAAATGCTGACCACACAGCAGGAGAAAAACAGGGAACAGAGCAGATGCTGTAACATTAGAAGGAGAGGAAGGAAAAGAGATAATCATGATTAAAGAGATGGAGAAAAGATTATGGTTACGATGGTAAAGAAAGAGGATGGAGATGGAACAGAAAAGCCGGCTGTTAATAGTCAGAAAGTACAACGGTGCAAATAAGGGACCAATGTGTAGGATTTAGTGGCATCTAGTGCTGAGGTTGCAGATTGCAAGCAACTAAATACCCCACGTCAAGCATGTAGAAGAAACTACAATGGAATTCCATGAAAAACGTAAAAGGCACTCTGTAGAGCCAGTGTTTGGTTTGTCTCTTCTGGGCTTCTGTAGAAACATGACGAGACATCGGAAGAGGACCCGTTGCATCTGTAGATATAAAGAGCTCATTCTAAGCTAGTGTTTGTGTTTTTATGAATACTTTTGTGTTGTATTTACGTGTTTGTCTCTTTGTCTCTCTCTATGTGTGTACATGCGTCTTTGTACACTGTGTTGTGTACATTTGCATGTTTGTGAGTGCGTATGTGTCTATGTGTGTGTCAGGCTGTGTATGTGTGTGTGTGTGTGTTTAGCAGCCCAATCTGATTAAAATGATGTTCAGCAGACAGGCATCCCAGTCCCATATTGCCGTGGTAACCTCAATTAGTCATTGCTGAGACGGCAGCTGCTGAACGGCGAGCTCCTTCGCTGTTTTCTTTCCCTCTTTTTTTTAGCTTCCATTAAGCCCGGCCGGCCAGCTCAGATGGAATTTGTACTTTTCAGGAGTGGATTCGTAGCGTTTTGATGTCGACTCTCAGGAACGAGCGCTCGTTGTTTCGGGCCTATAAAGTTTCAGTATTAGAATGTCTGAATTGCCTCTGAGCGTTTTAAACCTATAATGTTCAAGGATTGTGGGATTGTTTGTTTTATCCGCAGTCCTGTGGTTTCTACGAGCCACATTCAGGTCAGACATTCAGTCACTTTTACTCATCTACATGTGGCTATAAAACCCATTTGTAAGACTTGTATCTAAATAGAAACCACATACAGAAGTTGTATCACAGCTACAATCTTTTAACACAACTTCCATAACTCATTTATTTCAGAAGGCAAAGATCAGAAGTGAACTGTGTTCATCTGTTGGTGTGCATGAGATGTGGCAATAGAGGTAAGCATTGGGTACAGCGATTTAGGGTGGACACAATAAGAGGAACACCTGCATCATGTCATGAACACCAATACATGTTTTACTGGACATGTTTTGATTCAGTTTGGTAGCTCTTCTCAAAGGCGTACCTAATGACCCCTGAGTATCTTTGGACCTGTTACTCATTTTAGTTTACCTTTTGGCTAATTTCCTTCTGAAATGTAACCCGTTTGCACTGTAAACTTTCAAGAGTATGCACTTATTTGTCTCCTTTGAAGGCATATGGAGGTTCACACCATCCCTCAGCTCCCAAACCCTTCAGCACAGCACCTCAACAAACCAGGATCATGTGCTGGTGTCTGGTCACATATTTTTAAGCATTTACTTCCTCATTTCTTCGGTAAATTACCATAACTGGCATAAAATGACAAAATTTTATTATATTTGTTTAATAGTCACTGTTATTCAGTGAAGTATTTGGTGAGTATTCATTATTTGCTTCGTACATTTAGTTAGAGATGCACAAAATACTTTTTTCAGTTCCAGTCTGATTCTGATTCCTGAATTTGGATATCTGCCAATACCAAAGCATTTTTTTTACTTGAACATCATTATCATTATTATTATTAATGATGTTGCTGTTGATATGATAAGTAAGGTTGCATGAGGCTGTATACACACAGCACTTCTTATCAAAAGAGCAAAAAAAAAAAAAAAAAGCATTGCATTTAAATTTTTTCCAAAGCCATGTATCTGAACTGTAGGTCAAGTAGTCTTCATACACAAGCAGGTGGAGGAGTGCAAGTTGCTATGGCAACTCGGTTAATTTTTTTTGAAAAACAAATCAAGTGCACTGCAATGCATTATCAACTAGTGAGTAGATTTCTATAGATGAGTTCTAAAGTAATAGAATTTCAAAGAGTGCAGCGGCTAACTGATAACTCCTTCATATCAAGGTTCATCAAGGTTTTCAAAGTGAATATTTGAAGTAAAAGTGCAGGAACTGTGCAGAGAAAGAAACATCTACACTGAAAAAAAAACTTTAAAATACTGTAAATTAACTATAAGGAGACTATGGAATCTGGATCCATACATGGATCGGTGACGTCAGTCCAATATCTGGACTGGACTGGATCGGTCCCAACTCCACATTTAGTTTTAGCGCCTGTCCCTCCTGCTTCTCATCATGTCTTCCTCTTTTCAACAGGCCAGTCTTCCCTCTCCTTCTTCGCATCCCTTTCCATCTTCCTCTTCCCAACCATCCATCATCATCTCTCCTCACCCTACTTCTGTCTTTTCTCCGTCTCCTTTCTGTCCACTCATCCATCCATCCATCCCTTCCACTGCCTCTACCTTCATCATCCTTTCCTACTTTCATGTCCACATCCATCCCTCTACTGCTCGCTGATGAATAATAGTCGATGTGCTCTCTTTGACCCGATGGGAGATTAGTGTGGCATTAGTAAAGGGCAGCACATTAATACACAACAAACACACACCCTGTCTCTCTCTCTCCTGCACACACACACATGTTCATGTACCACTGGGCATGCATAACCACTTTCATCTGTTGCTAATGAGGGCACAATGAAGGACTTGTACACCTTCTCCTATCTCTCTTTCTGTCACTCTCTCTGTCTCTCTCCCCCCTCCTCTCTTCCTCCACAGATGCTCACCCACTTGTGTGCATCTCTTGTATGTGTATATTTTCATTATCATTCCCTCTGCTTTCCACCCTTGCACCTTTCTGCACACCCTGCTGAGGTTCCTCTTCTGTTTTGCATCCCTCCACCTTTTCTCCCTCGCTTCTCTTCGCTCTCCATTTTCTAATCCAACTTCTCTTTTTGAGTTTTGCCTCCCGTCCAGATGTCATCTGGGCAGGTGTGCGTGTGTTTATAGCTAATGACCATGCATATTACAGCTCTGTATCCTTTCTGCATGTTAACACGTACCTGCGTTTACATGTCTGCTGTAGGCTTCCTCTTTGACCTGCTCCACCCCTCTCTTTTAAATTTACCGAAACCAACGACAATCAAATCTGTATCTCAAAGCCAAACAGTAACCGTTAAAAATGAGGTGACTCATTCATTCACCATTTTACCAGCATTAGTTACATGAGTGTGTCTTAATCCAGCCTGTGGCTACATTTCAGCTCGCTGACAAAATCTGGCTCGAACATAATGCCCTTCCTGGCTCTAGGGTTTTTCACAAGATAACCAACCCAGGGATCATTCAGAAACATCCCAGGGACTGGCACCGCTCCCTGGCCCTCAGTTCTACAACCGCAAGTAAGTGTATGGACAGTGCCATGTTCGGGAACTGCCAGAATAGCTGTGCTCAGATTGTGGTGGTTAAATGGTTACGCCATTCTGGACAGTATCAGTTGAATGGTGGCAGGACGTTCTGCTGTGCCTGCTTAGTCATGTGGTTTGAGTCAGTTTACGATGTATTTCCAAATTAGCGCAGATAAGATAGGTCATTTGCAATGCTCAGACTCGTGCAATCAAAAGATGGCACATACAAAGGAATACATACAAGCTTGCGGTAAAATGAGCTCCAGGCTTGAAGCTGGGCCTCGTCTCCTTCCAGATTGCTAATGCTAAACACAGAGACAGTGTTTACTTTGTGCTTAGCATTGTGAATTGGATTCTACGGATCTCTGTTTCTTCCTCTCACTTTCAATCTTTCATTTTTCTCTTTCTCATTCTGGTGGACTTTTTTTCCCCCATTTGAGTCTTCCAGGCTTTAGCCTCTGGTTCAGTCTTTTCTTCATGCACTCCTTTGTCCCTCTCTGTCTTCTGTCCCCGTTTTATGATTTCTTCCTCTGATTCTCTCAGGTTTTAGGCACTCCGTGTGTCTGTCCGTCTGTTTGTCTCTCAGGCGTGGCCCGTGTCAAGTTAACAAGACCAGACAAGGATAATTCCCTGACTCACTCTGTGGTTTACTTTTCCCCTCTGCCCTCTGTCATCCCTCACTCCTCTCCCATCCATCCCGCATTTCAACTGTGTCTCATGGTCTTTTCATTTCAACTGCTTCTATCCATCTGTTTTACCCTTCCTGTTTTCTCTTCTGGCGGCCAACCTATTCTACCCAGTTATCTCTTCATCGCGTTGCCTGCTATTTTGCACACGCCCTCCTCCCAGCATCAGTCTATCCATCTGTCTCTCTGGCTATTTCTCAATCTATGTCAATCTCTCAAATGATCAATCTGTCTATGCATGCATGCATACATCTCTCCTCTCTCTCTTTCCTGCTCAACCTTTTCACCCAGTCTCCACCCCTCCCCATCTGTGCTGGTGCCTAATTAGATTTGTTTCCATTCTTTTATTCGATTCTTCCTTCCTCTCTAAGCATCCCTTCCTCTTGTCCTCTTCTTGCCTTTCACAATGTGTCATGTATTGTGAACATGAGCACGTACTCTGGTTAAGGTCATATTTGGGATAAGTGGTCTCTACACATCTACCTACCCAGATTAAAAACCAGTCTCATTCAAGTGAAGAAGCAGATTATCACCACAGAGAGGGAAACTGCACCAACTGCAAAAAACAACAGACTGCACATGGTGGCAGGTTGCTGTTATGGCCAACAAATTCGTCTTTGACCTCTTGGCATATATCCACCCGGCTGAAGTCTCCTTGAGCGGGTCATGGTCTCTACCAGCTCCAGGGCTACAGCTCTACAGCTGACCCTGCGCTCTGGCCTCTCTTGAGGGGGGTAAGGTGCAAGATATTGACCTACATGCTTCAACGCAGCATCACATTATCATTATAATTAAGATGTTTGTATGCATCAGTTTATCAAAGGTCAATGAAAACTACAACACAAAGTTCACGCTCGCCAACACAATGCTACACCACACTAAATAACCTAGATTAAACAGCTCTGAATCAAATTACAACACAAGCAGTATCACTATGAATGCTGGCACCATGTTCAACCCACCGCATGGCAAAGAAACTTGGAGAAACTGCCCTGATTTCTGCGCTACTACAGCCAAAATTAAACTTTCGGCAACAACATGGCACACGCTGACGACAGGGCCGATGCAGAACTTCTGCCTGCAGCTCAGAGTTTATGAATGAGCAGACTGCGTATGCGCTCGTGCATGCAGACACCAACTGTAGCATAAACAGAACCACATGGGCGTTCGTATTGGAGATTATCTGTCTATTAACAGTTAAACAGCTTGGATTGAACGGCGACCAGCATCTAAAGATACTTTCTCCCCTGAATGTCATATGTGAAGTGAACTTGATTGAAATGTATCAATTATAATTAATCAAAAGCCTGACTTCTCTTAAATTCTTAGGGGGAAAAAAATGAAGATGTGTGAACTCATCAAATTATGACAAAAACACTGCAGAATAAGACAAAGACAAGTAGAAGAATTTAAAATATATGCACATCTGTAGATTAATTTTTTATACAAATTCTGAAACTACTCATAAAAATGTGAGGGTTTGAATTAATCAGAATTGCAATACCTGATGCAGACACAGTCTTGCCCTCTATGTTGTAAATTGTGGCTTTAATTTTCTTCTCCCACAGCTACTTGCAGGATTTATAATATGACATAACGTCCTAATCCTAAAGTTAAATTTATCATGAACAGGCTGCATATTATTATCAGAAGCAGGGAGGCTACCAGTGCCTCCTCCGTCTCCGGTGACCTTGTCTCTGTGCACAGAGACAACAGAACAGAGCCGCAACCACAAGGCCAGACGCCACATGCTAACAAAATCACTGATTGAAATATATAGAGAGAAGAGTGGTGGGTTAATGAGAAAGCAATAAACTCTCTCCCTCTTTTCTCCTCCCTCCTCTCTCCATCTTCCATCACTTCTTTCTCTCCAACCTCTCTCTCCCTTAATTCATTCAATTACACTAACATCTGTCTCTCTCGCTCTCCTCCCTTCCTTGATTTGCAGTTGGCGTTACTACACTGACTGCTGCGATCATTCAAAAGTGGTACAAGAAGCATTTTCAGTATCTACTGTATATAATACCTTGGTATAATTACCAAAAAAACGTAAAAAATGAGACCATGGTCAAGATGATTGGTAGCCTCGGTCTCACACCAGTGGTGCTGCTGGTGCTTTTTCAAGTTGAAGGGTTTTTGTGTTGCTTTCCAAGCTGGACTACATGTTGGAAGTGATTTTTCCATCCGTCTTTAACACCTTCCATTATCTGCCGCTACGAGAAACTCTGGAAACTTTCGTTTTATTTGGACTGGCAGAGCAGTGCCCACTCCCTGCCACGTGCAATAAACTCTAAATCTCTAATAAAAATCTCTTTTTGACATAAAGTATTACAGTAATGTAGATGCAGAACACGATGATTCATTTCACTGCATCTATCTTCCATCTACACTTGAGGTTTGGAGGCTGGTGCCAATCACCTTCCAGTCTTTATTGGTATTTATTCAAATTACATGTTATCAAGTGTTTTGTAGGGTTTGCATTGTTGTCCGCGCCTGCGTTACAAACTGAATGTCCCTCGGGACATAGTATTCAATCTTGTATCATATATCCCTCTCACATCTCTCCCCCTCCTCCTTCCAGCCACAGACGGTGTAGACAGAGAAGCAGACAGAATCAATAGGAGCCAATCAGCATCAGACGAAGATGAACATGGGCCCTTTCTCCATCTCTCACTGTCTACTTTAATGTTAAGTCGGGCCATCCTTTTTTCTCTCTCTCCTTATTCTTTCTCTCCTTTCTTTATCTTCTCTCCTACACCTTCACTTCTCCTTTTGACCTCTTTCAGTTTACTATTCAGTTAGTTTTGCATGCGTCTTCAAAATGGCATCAATGTTAAACTTTTTCCATACAAGCAGAAACTCACTGCACTTCCTGACAGCACACTCTGCACAGTCTATGCTGTGAATGTGTATTATTTTATAAAGCTCAAGTCAAATCTCGACAGAAACAGTGAGTATTGTTCATGGTGGTTTGTGGGGTGTTAAAAAGAAGCCATGGTAGAGATAATTACATTTTATGCTACAACAAAAGCCCTGTGACTTCATTTTTGTTGCTTTCTTGACTTATTATACAGTAGTGTTCTGTGGGTCCTCATTAAACACTTTTAAATCCTGGTCAACAAACTCAGAAATGCAAAAACTTTTATCTGAAAATAAGCCTGTTCATCTTGTTTTCTGCTGGTTTAGATGCTGAGTTCAAGCTGCCTGGCTTGTAACAACTCATATAAAAACAGCTTACATAGTTTGCCATTGCATGAAATTACTCCGGACATCGTGTGTGTGTGATGTGCATTTAACTCGGCTAGCTTCGGACTCCCAGTGTTACTCAAAAGTCTTCTTTCCTTCCTGTTTTAAGATCACATTAATAAAACAAAGCTTTGGCAGTGTCTTTAATGATCATGTGAATTTGAATTTGTGCTATCCTTTTCTATTATTATTTTAGCATTTTTGCTCATATGTAATGCTGTATGGTTTTTGTTTATTTGTAATGGCGCATGCTGTAATATCTCTGCATACAAACCCTAAATGGTTTCCTCACATAAGTAAAGACTGAAACCATTATCATGCTCTTTTCCTGGATTACCATTGCTGTTAACATAGCTTACCACGTCATTTCCATTCCTATGAAACTGTGAACGTAGCTGATTATATAATATCCAAGGGCTTTCGCAGACTAACCCACTGAATGAGGGCTTTTGTCTCCACTGTTTGAAGTTTTACCTAGAGAGACTTTTGGTGGGACATGACTGTCTAGTCCGGATTGTAAAGGAATTTTTCTGAGTTCATGTTTGTTGACTGAGGGAAGTGCTCAGACATGGATCTTTTACTGTGTGTGTCTGTGTCTCTGTGTGTGAAAGACTATGCTGGTGGATCTGCATGTGCACGGAGGAATCGGAACCCAGTAAAAAGTCCTGAAAGAACTGCATGGAAAAAACTTGGAGCCTTTAGTTATTGGATGTGTGTAGTATATGTACATATGCATTTTACATTCTTAAGTACAATTGCACTACTGTGAAGCTCTGTAACAATTGAATCTTGTTAGTGTTATACAGTATGCTTCATTCAACAAACACGAATAAGCAATTGAAAATATACGCCTTTGTATGTCTTTAAATGTTTGCTTTTTGTAATTGTTGACCCATGCTGAGCAGTAACTAAACGAGAGTGTTTTCTGCATACTTTTCCACGTGTATGTGCTTTTTGATTTTTTAAGTGCACTTAAACAACCTTGAACACCTTCATCACCTGAGTCCAGTGTAGTATAACTTTACTGAAGAAGTGTGAGAGTAAACGAATGAGTGTGCATATCGTGCATAAGTGAGACAGCAAAAGTAAATGTGTCTTTTAAGCTTTGAATTATTCAAGGCATGTTTAAAACTGACTTTCAGCATAGTATGATGTGAAGTCGGAAAAGTGAGAGAGTACTTGTTGGTGTGGGTGTAGGGTGGTCTACCTATATACAGTGGTGGGAGGGTAGTTGGCGATGTCGTAGATGAGTCGTATGTGTCCCTGGTACAGCTCCAGCGCCAGCGGGTCGTGGTCCTCCTTATACAACAAAATACCGTTGTCTTTATCTGTGGCAACCTGGAGGGACAGCGAGAAGAATGGACGCAGTCTGTCAAAACCTGCTATTTTAACTGCATCATTTAGTAATGTCGTAGGCAATTGTGGTTTCACATAAAGATACACACTTTTTACAATAAAAAATTACCCATTTGTTTATTTTTATTCTGACCAAAACAGAGTTAAGCTGCACCTGGCAAACGCAGCAATGCAGCCTCACCTTAGCCTAGCTACATCATATGAGTAAAACTAATTCATATATATATGGTTAAATATGTCTGTTAATAATCTTCCTGTGTTGCTGGTATACTTTGTTCAGCTACAAGTGATTGACCTTGACGACTAGGGATTTTCACCCTCAGCATTATGAAATCTAAAAATCTCAGAGTTTCTCAGATCTGGCAAAGCACTTAACTGGCACTGAGCTAATTTTTAGATTGCAAGTCTTGATGTTGCTCTGAATCAAAGAGAAATTAAATAGACTTTCCTTTCAAGATGGTACAAAAATGACGGCAAAACATAAATTTTGCCACACACGTCCCTAAACGAGGTCACTCGCGCCTCCCTCCCACACAAACACACTTGACATGTCACACTTGCTCGCGTGCTCTGCTAAGCGCTAACTAACTAGCGAGTGGAAATGGTGCCAAGGGGCCAAGCACTTAACACTCTTGGCTTCAATGGAGCATAGCCAAGTCAACACCTGCTAACAAGCTGCTGGGGGAAAGATGAGATCGAGGCAGACCAAGAAGAGAAACGGAGGGAGAAATGTGGAGAACAAAAGAGATGAGAGGGAGAGAGAGCAGGGGGATGGAAGAAGAGGGTGAGATGTAGGAAAGTGGGTGAAGAGAGAACTGGGATGCAGACTGAAAGAAAAGAGAGAAAAAGAATCCAGTGATTTATGAAGTGCTGTGGCCCTTTCATTCTTTTTTTCACTTTCTCTCTCATGCCTTTCAGTCAGGGCCTCTTGGTGGAGTTTAAACAGCCTTGGCACTGACATTGAAAGCTCCTGGCAGGACTGCAGAGGCACACACACACACACACATGCTCACACACACATGCTCACACAGATCCAAACAGGTGGTAAATATCAATTAGACTGCTCTCCGTTTCTTGTTTCTCTTTCGCCCACTCGCACTCTCATTTCCAAAGAGGAGGAAAATATGTCTCTATTAGGATATAACTCTCAGGTGTCCAAAACGTATATTCTGAGTGAGTGAGTGTGTGTGTGTGTGCGTGTGTGTGTGCACAAGCACAAGTGCTCAGTGTGCAATGGAAACATAGGGCGTAGCAGATGTTTGCTTTGCTTTGTCGGCACTAAGTCGCGCAACTCTATAGGCTTGATTTGAGCAGCTCACTGTTCTATTTCAAGCAGCCCCAAAATGTTTTCCATGTAGCGCAGCAGAAAATGGCTTTTGTACTACAAAGGGTGACAAACCGTACAAAATAGGGCTTTTTATTCTTTATTACAGAAAGCAGAAACATTACATTACATTTCTAGTTTCACTCTTATATAAATCCCTGCCTGAGTGAAGGATTTCTACACCTTGAAAACCAAAACTCTGCTAGCGGAGGTCAAAGGTCGACCCTACCTGTAATGAAATATGCGCTGTGGGACGGAGCTTGGCACCTGGCAGCTCCACGTACCCGTCCCGACCCAGGAAGTGAACGGTGGCCATCTTGTCACATTTGTTGCCGTAGAAACTGGGCATGCAGCGGCAGACGGGCTCCCCAGCAACCACCAGGCACTGGGCGCCGTTCTGGCAGTCTGATTGGTCGCAGGGGCTGGTCTGCAGCAGGATCATGGGCGGAGGGTTCTCGCAGAACAGCCCGCTGAGGGAGGGGTAGATTGAAGAGGAGATAACTTATTCATAGAGCTTTAATGGGGTGATTTGTTGTGTCCGTTTCCCCTGATAAAACTTGTTTGGTACTTCTGCATTTTGCGTCAGTGCATTTCATTTGGGGATTACATTGGTGGACTTGGACAGATAATATTCCAGAAGAAAATAGACATGTTTTATCAGCATAACATGGCGGATTCTGTATATCATCTTGTTTTCCACTGTATCTTTTTCATCTTTAAATCTCTGAACCTTTCTTTGTGTTTCCTCTTTTTTCCTCTTTCCTGCATAGCGATGTCTTCCTCTCTGTCTCTCTCTCTTTCTCTCTGTCCCTTGTGATGAATTTGTTTCTCTCATGACAACAGTCTCTGCTATAATTAACCACATGGAGCTGCATCTGGTGCACACACAGACACACACACACACAAACACACACACAGTGGGTCCAGACAGTCAAGTGTCTGATTATGAAGCGCCATCTGTATCTCCTCCCAGTCTGGCCCTGCAGTGTGTCGCCGTGCTCACGTCTGTTCCAGCGATTTGCAGACGATGTGTTTCCGTGACTCTCACCTGAAACCCTCTTTACAGACGCAGGTATAGCCGTTGACAGCGTCCACACACTCCGCTCCGTGCTGACACTTATTCTCCAGGCAATCATTATAGTCCTGCTCACAGTGTTGGCCCACATAGCCTGGTAAACACTCGCACCTGCAGCGACATGGAAATATGGTTGGGATTACTGTGTGTGTGGGCGACAGACTTTGCCTCATGATTACAGCTGCTTTGCTGTACCAAGAGCTGACAGCCCATGTTTTCAGAGACAACAAGTTTCCCCTGACAGAACGCTTGAGCAGGACACCAAACTTTCTACTCACTGCTAAGTACCTTTTGGATAAGTTACATTTTGAACATTTAAATGCAAATTAACTCACTAAATAGAAAGTCACACATTTATAAAATCTCTTTCTCTACAGGCTGGTTGCTGTTAGTATGGGCAGTAATTGGGGAGTAGATTTTACTTGATTGGAGAATTAGGCAAGTGATTAAATCATAAAATGTTTCATGAAGCAGTATGGCCAAATACAGTATACTTGTGTGCATTGCTGCGAATGAACGTGTGTAAATCGCTGTTCAAGTGTGCTCCACGGTCCTGGAAACATGTTGATGTAAGATGAAGTAACATGTCTAACCTTTCCAAGAGTGATGCCTGTTTTTGGTCTGATGGAAAAACATCTTAAAAGCTAAACCTCAAATGTTATAGAATTCATCTAAAGGTTTAAGTGGAAACTGACAACTTTTCAACCCCCCCTAGTGTTTCCAAGTGGTATTATAGTTGGCGCGCCTCACGTTCCATTTCCCTCAAATCCCAGCAACTACCAAAAACACAGGACACACTGCATTTGTTTCCAAATTTCCATAAAGAAACAATCCATACCACTTTAGAAATAAGAGAGAAGAAAGACACATGTTTTCTGAAAAGGTAAAGTTAAATTGTCCTCATTTTGTATGGAGCAATAACATTGTTTGAGTATTGCTTCGAACAAACAAGTAAGTACAGCGGAGGTTAACGTCAGGGTGGAGTAGAAGAAAGCAGGATAAAAAGCGTGAGTTCATTCACTCATTTAATCTATAGTGTAGACATGAAAGCAGATAGAAACGGTGCCAGCCGGACTGGACCGCCAGTCAGCCTTCATTCTC
Organism: Chelmon rostratus; assembly: GCF_017976325.1. Lineage (NCBI taxonomy): Eukaryota > Metazoa > Chordata > Actinopteri > Chaetodontiformes > Chaetodontidae > Chelmon > Chelmon rostratus. The sequence goes on from NC_055666.1 coordinate 21,135,095, forward strand.
CCAGGAGATCTTAACTAGTGGCAGACAGAATTGCACAGTGAAAGCGTACACTAATCTGGTGTTATAGTTCTGTAGCCACTACATTGTGCAATCATTTACTTCATCATGATACGTTAACGCAAACTTGTCTATTGCCTGCTTAAAACACAAAACTATGCAAAGTTTGAGGCACATGGAAAATCAAGCTGTGAGGGCAAATATAATGATGATAAATGGTGACATGCTGTCAGTATGAAAGGAGAATATGGTAATATTAGCCCAAGTCTGCATCTATTTCTGTATCAGTTACATATTTCTGTTTGTCCGAACGTGTTTGAGTGCGTTTGTCTGGTTGTGTATTCGTCTCATCAAGAGCTCGAATGGCAGAGCGGCAATGATCGTTCTGATTCTCCTTGCTGCACAAAGGATTCAGCTTTTAACTTTTTGACCTCCAGTCGCTTTGTTGTCACTTTCAGTGACGTGATGTCTGACCCTTTCAAGCGCCGACCGCCCGCGAAGCTGTCACTCACCTGTAAGTGCGGCCCACGTGGACGCACTTTGAGTCGTGCTGACAGGGGTCGAAACCATGGAGACAAGGGTCGACCACCTCCTCACACAGGTCGCCTGGTGACAAAGGGTGAAAGAAAATATTTGTGTTTTTAGTAATTGAAATGTTTGCATGTAAAGCTATTTTTTAAGAGCACAAATAAATTGCAGAGGGACACAATGAAGAAGAGTATCAGAAAGAGGAGGAAGAAACTAGACCGCAGCAGAGAAGCCGGTCTAAGCTTTTCACATGTTCTCTGTCAGCTTCAGATGAGCGGAAAAGAAAGAAAACAGCGGTGGAAAAAGATCATTTCTATATGTGTCTATCTTGTTTAAGCCTCAGATAATGTGCCGTGGTCCTCATGTACACATGAACACACACACACACACACACACAAACACTTACACACACACACACACAGGGAAGAGCTTTATCAGCTTTTTCTCAGAGCTGATGGAGACGGGGGTTAATAGGCTGTGTAACAGTGGCTACGGTCCACACACACACACGTACACACTTACACGCTCAAAGGGTGAGAAGGGTTAACAGCGTGTGTAAAGGCAGTAGCTGCAGTTGGTCATATGAAGGAAGAGGGGACTGAGAAAGGTCAAGCACATTTCCAGCATCCTCTGCCTGCTTTAATCTAACTCTTCCGCCTCGCTCCCACCCCGTCGGTCTCCACCGCCACTTTCACACACATGTCATTTGGAGCTACTCTCTGTGCGCCTGCACCTGCCGAAGAACGACATCTGAAATCCTTCAAGCTGCAGCAAACGTGTGACATTAAAGTAAATTTTAATTGTCCATGAAACTACACTAAGCGTCTCCTGGGCAGGCTTCTTCACACACTGGACACTTAGTTAAAGATGCCAACATTAATTTATCAAAGTGAAATTAACTGTGATACCTTAGTATAATTACCATAAACAAATGAGACCATCGCTGAGGTGGTTATTAAAGATGCTAAACATGTTGGGAGTGATTTACCCAGCGGCCTTTAACTCCTCCTCGCTGCTGCCAGAACACTTTGCCACTTTGCAGAGACACTTCCAAAGTTTTACCAGAGCTCAGTTTGTGTCGACAAATGACCAGCCAGATTTTACTCGTGTTAATTCGGTTAACAGCCTGATAGTCTTGTTTATATTCTTTCACTCATTCAGTGATGCTTTCATGCGAACGCATTCAAGTTTTGTCACAATTGTATGAGCATAGACACTCAGCTTATTATTTAAACAAGATGGACGACCCTTTATTTGTAGGCAAGTGAGCCTCAAGCACAGGAAAACTGAATCATGCTCTCTGGCTTTGCAACAAGATGGTTTGGTCCACAGCAAGATATCTGAACAAAACTACTGTCCAGCTTGTCTGCAAATTTAATATGAATGTTCATGGTCCCATGCGGATGATTCCTGATGAGTTTATTGCCTCTCTGATCCTTTGTGTAGCGCCGTCTTCTAGTCAAAATGTCCCCTTCACAAGCACTTTGCTCCATGACAAAGCATTTCGAGCACTAGTGGTTGGATTTTCATAAAATGTATCGTGCAGAGTCTCCAGGGAATAAACCCTAATGGTCTTGGTGACCCCCTGAGTATTCTACTGTGGCTGAAATGTCAAAATTGCCCACGAGATACTGCATCTTCTCACCTATAAGACAGATTGGTGCACATTCAGGCTCATGTTCAATTTTTTAAACTGTGGCTTTCTCGTTTAGGAGGTTGTAGAAACCTTATATCAGCTGTTTAAAAGGTCTTGTGACCTTAAATCTTGATTTTTCTTCCCCTCTGGTGCAAATATGCCGTGACAGCCCTGGTTGCTGAGTTTGGAGAAAGCCGAGCAACTAGCGAAGGACTGTCCTCTTAATGTGACACCTGATGATTACACCCCGGTTCACTGAGCTGAGTGGAGGTTCAGAGCCAAAGGAACCAGCTGCGTGTGTGTGTGTGTGTGCGTGCGTGTGTGCTTGTGGTTGTGTGTGTGTGTGTGTGTGTGTGTGTGTGTGTGTGTGTGCTTGTGCAACAGCTGTATGTGGTAAGGTGGCTGGCACTGTGAGAGGCTGCTCTATGCCAACAACGATAATGACATGGTGCGTGTGCGGGTGAGTGTGTGTGTATATTGACTGAGATCCAGTGTCAAAGGGGACCAGCTGTGTGTGTGTGTGTGTGTGTGTGTGTGTGTGTGTGTGTGTGTTTTAGAGGACACTGTCACAGATAGAAAAACTTAACTTCCCAGTCAGCAATTTAGTTTCAACTTACTGGACTCCACCAAGCGAGAGCTCTCTCTCCTCCTCTGTCTCGCTGCTGCTGCCCTTTATCGGCCCTTTCTTTACCCTTTTCCCTTGATATGTTTATTTTTCCCTTTTCCCTCTAGTGCACACTCCCACTTCGCCATCTCTCCGTCATCCTTCCCCTCTCCCTCCCCCTCTCTTTTCTGTGTGATTGCTCTTTCAACCTCCTGTAGGAGCAGTTTCAGGTCACTGCGGAGAGGCTGTCCATTCCTAACTTACCATCCAGTAAAGCGGAAAATATGATTTTGTATGTGTGTGTGTGTGCGTGTGTTGAGTCATGGAGGGACTTGGTGACACACCAGCCACAGAGGGTCACCAAGTGTAGAAATAGACAGGGTGTGTATGCGTGCGTGTGTGTGTGTGCACCTGTGTAGTTAGGTGGACAGATGCAGGTGTAGTTGTTGACTCCGTCGATGCAGGTGGAGTTGTTCTCGCAGTCGTTGTCTTCACAGTCATCCGGGTTTATCTCACAACGCTGGCCCTCGAAACCTGGCGGACACACACAGCTACACACACAAACACAATGTGCGTTACAAGATGCTGACTTGGGCCAAATCCGAGCGCACGCTCCTGCTGCACGACTTGAAATGAAATCAATCAGCCAGATCAATCAGCTGCTCAACTTCACTTCCCCTTAAATTCTGCTATAAGAGCCTTAAAGAAAAACAATTTAATCAGTATTCTCGAGGGGTTTCTTCTGTCCCTCTTCTGCATCTTACACACCACTGGAGCCACAGCATATCTATATCTAGCGGTCCAACAAGAGACACCATTTCATGCCTCATTTTATAGCAGAAATGAAATTTTAACATGGCTGTTCAAAGTTTAAAGTGTGACTGCCACACACAAACCCTCGCTGACTATCGTCTTCTGCACTAAAAGAGAAGCAGTCATCCCTTTTAAACGCAGTCTTTGATTCATGTCATCTCCGCTTTTCTTGTTTCATTAATGAGCATCAGAAGTTATTGTCTGATACTGTCTGACCACACACATGCATGCATCCGCGTGTGTGTGTGCACGTGCATATCTCTTTGTCTGTGTGTGTGGTCATGTTACATGAATCTGTGTATTCTTATATTATTTGTGGTTTATTTGATGAATCCTTTGATAGATTTGGTGAATGCATTTGGAAGTTTTGCACCTTTTTTTAATATGCCACTGCCTTTTAGCCAGTTGGCATGAGCACAAGCACACACTTTCTCACACACACATGCCCACACATACTTGACCTCCATAACAGATTTCAGCCTCCTAGGGCAAAAATTGTGGCTGGCAAAGGGCGGGGAAATGCTTGTGATCCGACAGAGCGAGTGATGGAGCTGCTGTTTGCAGCTAGAAATGTTAAGACAAAAACAACCCAGCCAGGGGAAAAGAAAAATATGCTGAGATAAACTTTTTTTTCCTAGCTGGACACCACCCACCTGGGTACGTCTAAAAGAATTACGAAAGCGTCCTCCTCCTCCACCCCCCATTCATCTTCCTCCATTTCACCCTCCTCTTCTCACCAGCCCTTGATCTCTCAGCCCTCTTCCCACCCTTCATATCTCAGTCCCGTTAACTCCTTACAAGAGATCACACACACTCAAAGACCCACATCATCTTTAGGTAAAGATCAACCCCCCCTCACACACACACACACACACACACACACACGCACACACACACACATGTATTTGTAGGCACTGCATCCTCTGTCCTTCCCACCCTCTGGCCCGGCAGAACTGATTCTATTTTTCTGTTTAGTTTTTATTCCTTTTGTTTCACTCTCACTCTGACTTTTCTAATCTAAAGTTGCTGCCTCACAGACTTTTTCTCACGCCAACACTTATCTCACTCACTCACTCCTCCCCCTCCCTCACCATATATGATATTCATTGGCTACCCCCACCCTGTCTGTCTGTCTGTCTGCTGCCTTTAGAAAGCTAATTTTAAAGCTGCGCTAAGACTCCAAAACAATTTAAGCCCCTAAATTACAATGAGCTTATTAAAAGGCTGTGGCTAACACATTAGCATCCAGTTGCCCTCTTACACATCCAGCAGACACGGAACAACATGGAGTCATATTTCTTACCAAAATAAAATCCAAAAACACTCTTTTAGATGCGGTGTGGTCTCCATCAGCCCCCGATAAAGCATTAACCGCATCAATCAATGACAGTCCTTGTGTTGCTGACAGGAAAAGGCTTATAAGACTGAGATGAGACGTACTACATTTAACCTTACTGCACAACAAAAATGTTGGCTTTTTTTGGTGCAGTTGCATTTTTGATTCTCTTAATTCTGAAAGTTACGTTAACAAGCGGCCATTCCTCCACATAGAAAGAAAAAGGAGAGGGAATGAGGAGGAGTATGAAAGAAAGTCCAAGTAAGAAATAAGAAAAGAAAACAGGCATTAAGTCTTCCCGTGAGAAACAAAAGACAAAGAAATACAAATGAGAGGACGACTGCCAGAACGGACAGGGTCAGAGGCCACGGTTTGACTAATCAAATCCCAGTCTTGACATTTAAAGTATATGCTTTGACAAATGGCTTCCTGCTAAGAACCGAGGCTAATTGGAGTTATTGAATATCCCCAACTGATTATATAACATGTTAAAATGTCAAAGGGGTCTGGTCTCCTGCTCTGTCTGTCTTTCTCCCTCACTCCTTCTCTCCGTCTCTCTCAGGGGGCACAATTATCTATACCTGTGTCGGTATTAACATTAGAAGAAGATCTGTTAGGGGTAAAGAGACCCCTAATAGCATTACCACTCAGGACGTTAAAGGCCAAACGACCATCAAAGCTCTATAAAGGGCAAAGGCCTTGTTAAGGGGCTCAGGGAGGAGACAAATCTGGTTAAGATATTTATGACAATTGTTTCAATCCCAGTGGCTGTTTGTCATGAGTCTGGAACAGAGACCTTTTTTTTTGGCAGATACTGATGACGCTGGCAGGCACAAGGATGCTCATGCATACACACACATGCTTGCAGGCAGAATATACAGTATTTCATTGCATTTTCTTTTTCTTTTCTTTTTTTTTTTTTTTTTACATATATTAGCAATCTCACTTCCAAGGCTGCCTCTTTGGCTCTTCAAAGAGTTTTTAAAGAGTGTAAAAATACTGTGTATTTAATGTGGTTTGGTTCAATTTAATGGCTGAAAGGCTGTTTTGTTAAATTAAAGTCTGTTTTTAATTGATTATATTTCTAAACAATTGGTGACCATTTTCATTACTTGTGGTCTGCGGTCTACAGCCAGAGTTATATGACACAGACACTCTTGCTTTAGTTTCTTGTTCCAATATGGATTAACAAAGAGATGATAGGAGTTCAGCTTTTTTCCACAATCCTACCAAACATTTACAGTATTTCAAGCTGTTAGACTGTGGATAAAAACAAAGAAACACAGCAGAAGGCCAGAGGTGTGAGAAAAAAGTCTGAGATCCTGTATCAGCTCAACTCTCCACTCCACTCAACAACTGCCACTGAGAGGCTCTTGACCCCCAGCGTCTCCAGCGGAGCTGCTCTGCAGCCAGGAGTCAAACTGTGATTGTGTTGGGCAGCTCCCAGGTGTGAAAGTGTGAGACTGTATGAATGTGAAATAGGGGGTTCCTGAAAAGAAGCTAGCAAATGCAGTATGGTTTCCCTGGATGAATGTAGATGAATTAAGGGGTCAAGCACATTATGGACTGTGTGTTACTGCTCCTTAGACATCAGCTTTACACCCTAAAAAGCAAAAATGTTATGGATGTTTTTTGTTAACTGAGGCATTTCAGGGAGAATTTATTTTCCACAGCTGATGCTAATCTTTTTCACAGCATATTCATTCACTTAGAATCGGACAGTCTGATACTGCTGCTACTACAGATGCATTGTATTGTGTATGCACTGGGTTTTGTGTGTCGGCAAAACTGTCCAAATGGCAATAAAAGTAGTAATGCTCTCTACAAATGAACTTTGCATGGTGTTGGATCACAACACCACTGAGGATGAAGTCCATACACATCTCTTTGTTCATTCTCAAATACAAAAAAATGAAATCATAGCTCACATTTAGAAGTGCAAATTCAAAAAGACCTCCATCAGACGCAGATTATATTCACAGTATTAGATGCTGTTTTGTAGTCCTGCAGTCATGAAACAGACAGAAGTTTATAACATCTCTTTAAGCGTTTGAGGAGGTCAGAGGGGCCACAAGGATTTAATGAGCAGCCCAAATGGGGCTTCCTCCTCTGAGATGTCTCTTCCTGTCTAACCCCAAACCCCCACAACACACACACACAGGCAGAAAAACACATCATATATCATAAGGTCAGAGTAAGTCATTATCTTGGGTAATGCATTGTCCAGTGAGGCAAGACTGTCCACTCTAATCACATTGTCTTTATTTCTGAGGGCAGAGTAAAGTTAGTTTTCCCTTAAGATGAGAATACAGGGTGAATTTTTTAGCCTCCACTAATAGGGAGGGACAACAGGGGAGAAAGGCCAATAAGATTTGACCCACAGCCTAAATGGATCTCAAAGGACTTAATTTAAATAACATTTTCTTGTTTTATTCTTCTCAATCTCCATGCAGCATAAAAATCAAATGAACGGTTGTGTTACTGGTTTAAAGACACTGTGCTGGATTAACTGTGAGACCGCTAACAACTGGTACAAACCTGAAGTGGTCTTCATGGCCAGGCTGAATGTGGCAGGTTCCTCCATTAGAACATGGGAAACTAATGCAGGCATTGATGGGTATTTCACAGTTTTGACCCTGGGGGAGAGGAAAGGACAAGGCAAGTCAAAGGAATTAATAATTGAATATTGGTTATTTTCCTAGTGGAGATAATTTCACTATTCAAACAAAGCCAATATGGCTCATGGATGCTTTCAAATCACTTCAGTTCTTGCACTTTTTTTACACAGCCCCTGTAAGATCATTTCTCCCTCTGGCACAATATTACGTTCTGCTTCTTTCTGCTCTCCCTCTCTGGTTGACAAACAACAAGCAGTGCAAGTAATCAGCTACATGCTAATGATGGAAAACAAAAAGCCCAACTGATGGCTGCCTGGGTGGTGCAAGGGCAAAAGCACCAACGTAACAACTGAATCGATTTTTTTTTGTTTTACAACCTTTTAGGTCTTTGTTTTACAAAAATCACAGTGGATCAATCACATGAAAATCAGATATTTGGATCACTTTCACAACAGCTGACCCACGACAGGGTCACATACAATGTTGTCTGTGAGGTGTTGATATTTTTTCAACAAAAAAGTAAACCAAAGTAGGACCTTTTCTCCACTGCATGCAGACAGTTATCATTTATTTTTTGCACTTGCATTAACAACCAATTTTCTGTTTTTGGACCACAGATTTTTGAATATTTTATCTGCGGTGAAAGAAAATAGCCTGCAGAGAGATAGAGGGTTGAATAAATCTATTCTGGTTGGCTAATCTAAAAATACAGCAATTTCTTAACCACCCACTCTACTTTCCCAATTATTTGTCATTATTGCTCCTTCCCCTCTTACACACACTCCCCATTACCAGCTGACACATACGTATGTCCAGCACTTTGCAGTATTCACACATGTATGCACGACAGCCTGTTACCTTGATGCATGACTCTCCTCACCACACACCTGTTTTCCAAATAACCAGTTTTCACTCGGAACTGTATCGTGTGTCAGAGTCCAACACATACACACACGCTCTCTCCACATCGAGCCCTGCGGCTGTAGTTTTAATTTCAAACCAAACCACTGGACGCTGACACACCACTTCCTCTGATCAAAGCCAAGAAGAAGACATTTATACTTATGTTCCCTCTCCATCCATCTTAATTATTTCCTCCTCTCTTTTCTTTTTCATTGGAGCTATTTGTTCATGTTGCGTTCACTCTCTTTCTCTTCCTACCGCTCACTCCTTCTCACTATTCCTTTCTTTTTAGATCTTTTC